>NC_056741.1:406733904-407476404 GCF_019279795.1 Protopterus annectens
CAGTTTTCCTATGTAGTTTGCTCCTACCATTTTCTAAAGATCTCAACTCCAGTTATTTTATCTCTGTTACTATATTCACTACTTCTAGTATAATTGATTTAGATTTTGATTTCCATTTTCTTGTAATTGCTTTCTGGCAGCCAACATAATCAGACAAAGCAAGGCCTTACCATGTTTAGGCAATACCAATTCTGTATCATAGCTCAGAAATATCTCCCTCATCACACCAATCTGCCCACTCAGCATTTCTAGCAGTGCATCCCGCAGGGAATCCTTAAAGTCTGCCAACTCACCACACTCCCAGAAAATATGTTCCCAATTACCTCTTTCTTCCCCGTCACACCTCCATTTGCTGTCTACCTGAGAAAAAATTCTCTGGAGTCTACTTGGAGTATAACCTGCAAGAAGTCTTGGTGCAGAATTTATTTAACTGTCTGTTTTGAAAGGACGTGGGCAGATCTATATGATGGTTAAACATCTACAGTATGTTGCTGATACAGCATATGCCACATAATTCTAGTCACTTGTTTTCAATTAAGTATGAGTGACACTCTTTTTGAGGAGAAAGCTTGCTATGCAAAAGAAAGTACATGGAGCTAAAGGTGTCCACAAAGTGCACATCTCTGCTAAAAGGCCACAATTATAAATGTCTGGTCACCAAGGAAGCTAGTAAACTGAAGACAAGGTACAGTACATCTGATACCAGACAGCAAAGGGTAATGTTGCACATAATTCTGCAATATTTCTACTTGTGGGCTTAATTATTGTAGAAGCCCTCAAGAGCCTGACAGGTGTACAAACAGATCTCTTCTGAAAGAGCTCTTCAACTGGCTGCTCAGCAGTGCCAGGTTCTGAAGGACTTGAAGGAAGCCATGGGGGGGGGGGGGGGGTGCCACTCCACAAAAACTGAAGGGACTGACACTGACTCAGAAATTACACACCAATAAGCCTCACCTAAACAACAGGTAAGTCAAAGAGACGCTAGCAAGAAAAAGACTGGAATTTAATGTGGGCCGTTTTATGCCTAGCCAACTACCCCATGTGAGAATCAAACCCTGCACTTTGTGTATGCAAGTTAAACATCTTAACTATTATGCCAACCTCCCACTCTTATAAATTCCTAGTTAATTACTAGGCTAGCTGCCTTAATGGACCATTTTTAGCCTAGCCAATTTCCCTTCCAAAGTTGAGAATCAAACACTGTACCATGTGTCTATGAGTCGAACACCTTAACCATTATACCAACTCCACCTGCTGCTGAATGAATACGGTCACTTTCGTGTTGGTACACAAATAAAGGAGTCTTTGTGGGTTCTGTTTTAAGCAGCTTTATTCTATACAAACACACCACTGTAAAGGCTCATTGTCTATGAGTTAAGTAACTTATATACAAAATAACAACTGCGATCATGCATGCTAAGTCACTGGCTGCTTGCTTCTAAAGAATGGCACGGGATTGCACGTGTCTGGAATTTATATGTGCATGCACAGCCTCTCATGCTTCTTAAAGACATAGCACATGCACATGTTACGCACTGATCTACATCCTCCCTCTGAGAAACAGATCATGCAATTTGTCATGAGATTATTTAGCATGCAGGAATCACAGATAATCTAAAGAAATGCATTATACAATACCAAGTACACAGATATACAATCAAGTCCATGTTGCTGTCTATTTCACACTAGGGTCCATATCGTGTGACATAAAACTAGGAATCAGATTTAGCAATTGGGCAGTCTCTGCAAAATGGTTGGCATGTGGAATGTTTAAATTACTCTCTGGAACAGAATCAGACTTTTGAACACATTCTGGTCTGGAAACAATGTCCGACTCATTCTTTGATTTAGAGCTTGTATCACAAATACAATGTTGTGACTGCAATGATGATGACTCTGGTACGGGAAGATGTCTGCGATTCCTCCTATACTCCACATCCTCAGAGTTTACCAAATTGGATCTCGGCTCGGCACAGATGCCTGTATTTTGTCTTATTCGATCAAAACCTTTCGTTGTCTGGATTCATACCATCTCTCCTTCCCTCAACAAATGAAGTAATCTGCTCGATTTGTCATAGCTAGATTTCTGGATATTATGCTTCTTCAACAACTTGGCCTTGATGGTTTTATTGTTCTTAGAATTAGGCTTCAACAAACTGGATGAAATAGGTAGCGTAGTTTTAGTTTGTCTGGAAAGTAGTCTGAGCAGATGGAACCAAGAATATCATCACGAGGAATGTTTCTGAGATTAAGTAGATTCAAGAATAGATCAGTAATGTCATGCTTTGACTTCTTCAGTAATTGCTTTGCACTCTGTACAGCTCTCGTTCAACTAGACCATTGAACTGCGGATATTCAGGACTACTAGTGATGTGTACAAAGTCCCATTCTCTTGCAAAAGTCTGAAACAACTGGTTAGTAAATTGAGTACCATTGTCAGAATAAAGTTTATGTGGACTACCATGAACTGAGAAATGATGTTTTAATTTCGTGATAACAGCTGTTGAGGTTAAGTTCTGTAGCAGATCAATTTCAAACCAATTCCAGTAAGAGTATACCAAAAACCAAATAGTGTTGATTGTTCCACTCAAAAGATATCAGTTGCTACAGTAGACCAAGGTAGTTCAGGTATTGGATTTAGCTGAAGCAGTTCTCTCTGCAAATGCACTCTGGTACTATTACACACTGAACAAGAAGAGAGAACTATCAATGTCCTTTGATAATGAATGCCAAAATACTAGTTCGCTTGCTCTTCTCTTAGTGGATAACAAACCTGGGTGACCATGATGCAAAATCTGAACATATTCTTGCTGTAAGGAAGCAGGAACAACAATTTTAGGACCTTTGTAAATACAATCTTCCATCAACAATCCATCTCTGTAAGGAAAATATGATTGCACTTCAGGTGATACACTAGAATGCTTTGACGGCCATCCAGCACTGATGTAGTGATTAAGCTTTTGAGAAACAGGATCAGTCATAGAATGATCTCTCAACTCATCAAGTCTAGTGGTGGAAACATTATGCACTGACATTACATCAAAGTCAAAAGTTTCAGCATCAAGCTGTTTCGGTGGTGTTTACAGGCGATCTGGATAAAGTATCTGCCAGATAGAGCAATTTACCTTTAGTACAGACCATTTTGAAATTGTACTTTTGCAACTTGAGCATCATTCTTTCTGTAATCTTGCTGCAGTGGAATGCATAGGCTTCTTTAGAATGGTAACAAGAGGCTGATTATCAGTTTCAATCTGGATAGCTCGACCATAAAAACAATCATGAAACTTGGGACATGCGAAAACTATTGCCAAAAGTTAAAGATGCACCAACTAATAATCCACAGAAAAAAAGATGAACTGAGGTCCAGATCCACTCAAAAATACTGTTTATTGAGAGCTTTCGTCTCTCTAATGGAATCGTCCTCAGAACTAAGTACACATTACCCAACATCCCTTTTATATAAAATATATAACAATCACCTGTACAAATAATGAAATTTCTTAAAGCAACAATGCCATAAAATGTAAAGGCATAATATAAAAGCATAACAAAGTATCAACTCTAAAACACATACATTGCATAAGAAAGAACAAAGTAATACATAACTTCACATGTACATGTGAACACTCTTAAAAACAGTTTGACATATTAAAATCTTTATAGAAAGAATTGTGCTTTCAATCTTAAAACAGAACTGATGGACACAGCACTGTTTAGTCCTGGGCTCACTGTTGCATTTGTTTTAATTTGCAATTTCAGTTCTGCTAATTCCAGGAAGTCATTCAAGGATCCCCCTCTTTCTCCTAGATTAATTTGTTCAAGAACAACAAACTTAAAGCTATGTTCTTCATTGGCATTAATATGGACTGCTAATGCATTTTTTTCATCCTTCCTATTAATATCATAATAATGCTGATAAATCCTACTCCGTAATGCATTTTTCATTTTGCCAATGTAGTAACAAGGACATTTTGACCATAGAGCCAAATACACCATGCCTTTGCTGTCACATGAGATTTTCCCTTTTATGTTTCCCATAGTTAGGGATCAAAATGTCTTTCCCTTCAAGAATGTGCTGGCACTGTAAGCAGTATCCACATTTAACCATACCTACACCTTTATCCGGCCCCTGTTTTTGTCTCTCCAACATGTTTTTTATACTACAATCTCTTTTATATACAATGTTCAGGGCTGGTCCTACTAACTGTACCTGGTCTGCGTCAATGCTGAAGATGTTCCAATTGTGTTAAATGATATTCTTAATATTATAAAAAGACTGGTTAAACTTAAAAATAGCTGATTTCTTGAATGTATTACTACTAACCTGTCCTACCTAATTTTGAATACCTCCCCCTGTTCCAAGCAGGGGTATAAAATGTCCACTCAACCTTTTCTTTGTAACTTCTTGGAGAACGTTCTCCACATAACTCACAGGATAGCTCCTATTTTCCAGCACATCTCCCAGGATGTTTATCTGTGTGATAAACTCTTCTTGTTCAGAAATCATCCTAGCCAGTCTAACCCCTGTCCCTTTACCAATGTCTTCTTTTGGTGTAGGGGGAGACAGCTATCAAAATGTAAAAGGCTATTTGAGAATGTGGGTTTCCAGAAGATGGTGGAGTTGAACTGCCATTTGACAGGGACTTTTTCAATGGTTATATCTATTTAATGGACAGAAGATTCAGTAATTGAATGTGTAAATGCTAAAAACTCAGTACTGTTGCCCAAATACTCTAAGAAATGGCTAAGTTTCCCCTTGTCTTCTACCCAAAAAATGATGTCGTCAAGAAATCTGCCATAAAGTGACCAGTCCTTGGCAAAGGGACTGTTGAATATAAATTCCATTTCCCAGTATGCTAGTACAATGTTGGCAAAAATGGGGGCACATGCCGCCCCCATTGCCACACCTTGAACTTATTTGAATAACTGATGTTCAAATGTTATAATATTAGTGTCCAGAACAACTTCCACTAATGTTCTTAGTGTAAGAATACAGTTTGACTGAGTGTTGAATACTGGCCGAGATACTGGTAAAACCAGTCTATACCAGTTTCATGCAGAATCACGGAAAATAGATCTTTAACGTCAATTGTCATAAAGACAAGGTTGTCTTTGTATATCTTTTTGTTGATTTTCGACAAGAAATCCCATGAATCTTTTCATATCCAGGGGCAATTTAACAATACACCCTTTAGTTGACCATCTATGTATTTCGTTATAGGAAAAGTTTTTGATGCACGGGCATCAACAATGGGTCTCAGTGGAGGGTCTTCTAAATCTTTATGAATCTTGGGGATCCCAAATATTGTTGGCATTTTGGGATTTCTTACAGACATAAGATGGTATTCTTCCAGTTTAATTTGCTGATTCATAAGGAGTTCTTCCAATATAATGTCAACTTTGTTGTAACTAATGTTTTTCTCATTTAAACTGATTTTCCTGTATGCATCCCCACACAAATGGTTAAACATTTTGTTTGTATATGTATCATAATTCATAATCACAAGACCCCCGCCTTTATCTGGTTTCATGACCCCGTATTTCCAAATTTTGAGAGATGTCTTTTAATAATGTCATCTCTGACTTACTTAGGTTTTTACCCTGTGTGTTGATCCCTTTTTTGAACAGATCTCTGATGTCTTTCTCACATATTTTTTTCAAAAATAGCCACAGTAAGATGTAAAGTGGGGTTAAATGTACTGGGTTTTCTTAGGCAACCTTGTTCATGCATGTTGTAATTCAACCCTTTGAAAAAGAAATCAAAATTCAACTTCCTAGTGAAAAGTTTCAGATCTATTATAGTTAAACCTTTTTGAAACAGTTCTGCTACCTGTTCATTAAATGCAATGTTACAGTAATTATATACCTTAAAGTCTCCAACTTTGTTTTTCAAAATAAATACATTGTTGTCCTAATCATTCACTGGAATCGGTTCTCCCCTCCCCCTCCAGTTGCCCCTGGAATGTGCAGGCTACTGGTAGTTGTAATTGTGGTTGTAATATGTCACTCCCTTCTCCTGGTTCTTCAGTCTCTTTGACCTCTTTGGGGGGGGGGGGGATTCTGGACCTTGGTTCTTCTTTTTTCTGTGGATTATTAGTTTGTGTGTCTTTAACCTTCGTTGTTTGGGATGGAGGCAACTGGGGACGCTGATTCATTTACTCTTACTTGTTTGGCTCAAGCCATTCAAGCCCTAAATAATACAGTGACAAATTTGGTTGTTCGGATGGATAAAATGACCCAACAAGCCTATAATCCGGCATCACAGGCTATGAGGAGTGATCCAGGCCCGAATGGGGCAGGAATCAATAGCCCTGTGGAAATTCTGTGCAGTTTAGACAGTTCTGGTATCACACCAGCGCAGAGAATACAGTCAGTGACTTCTAGCCAGTCAGGAATGCTAAATTTGCATATGGTGAACTCTAGTCACTCAGGAGAGCTAGATTTGCATACAACGACACCCATGATGTTAAATCCAGGAAGTGAAGGGCGGAGAGCCCCTTACAATGGCAGAAACAGTTTGCTACAATGGTTGGAAGGGGAAAAAGACTGGAAAAACTAATTTCGATGGGTTCCAGCAGAAAATACTGGAACTTTGAATGAACAACTGGCTAACCTTGAGAAATTAACCATGGAATATCGAAAATTACAACTGGAGAACAACTATCTTAATGACTGAAAGAATATCAAAGGGCCTTAGACTGTGGAAGTTTCCAACTGGCCTGATAAGAGACTCCTTACTACACTTTTTAACAAAAATGGCTGTGAACTTTTAAAATGTCTCATTAGAGACAATGAATGTAAAATGCCTGATTTACTGAATAAAATTAATGCTGTAGATGAAAGTATTAAAAGGGATTTACTGTTTGAGTTTAAAAAAGTTGATTTTAAAATGTTTGAGAAAATTGATACTGCACTGATAGATATGAAAGAAAGAAAAATACATAAGCTTAGGAGAGATGAAAAGGAATATGGGGAGAATACAGCCTACCCATTACCACCTAGAGGGCAGGAAAGGACATGTGCTAACACTGATGTGACTACAGCTAATATGACTTATTCTAACAACAGAAATGGTGACAATACGGAAAATATTCAAAACGCTTTAGAGACCCCCCCCCCGAGGAGGTCAGAGAGAATGAGGAACCAGGGGATGGGAGTGACATATTACAACCACAATTACAACTACCAGTAGCCTGCACATTCCAGGGACAACTGAAGGGGAGGGGGAACAGATTCCAGTGAATGACCAGGACAACAATGTAGTTATTTTGAAAATCAAAGGCGGAGACTTTAAGGTATATAATTACAGTAACATTGCATTTAATGAACAGGTAGCAGAACTGTTTCAAAAAGGTTTAACCTTTGTACTTGACAAGAAAGCTTCCCTTGACCAAACTATAATAGATCTGAAACTTTTCACTAGGAAGTTGAATTTTGATTTCTTTTTCAAAGGGTTGAATTACAACATGCATGAACAAGGTTGCCTAAGAAAACCCAGTACATTTAACCCCACTTTACATCCTACTGTGGCTATTTTTGAAAAAATATGTGAGAAAAACATCAGCAATCTGTTTTAAAAAGGGGTCAACACAGGGTAACAACCTAAGTAAGTCAGAGATTACATTATTAAAAGACATCTATCAAAATTCGGAAATACGGGGTCATGAAACCAGATAAAGGCGGGGGTCTTGTGATTATGAATTATGATACATATACAAATAAAATGTTTAACCGTTTGTTTGGGGATGCATACAGGGAAATCAGTTTAAATGAGAAAAACATTAGTTACAGCAAAGTTGACATTATATTGGAAGAACTGCTTAAGCAAAATCTTTCTCACTGCAGCACTATTAATACCACACGCAAGTCTGTCCTTTATCAGCTCATCTTTCAAATCATCAGATCATTAAATTTCAGCTTTGTTCCTCAAGTCAGTTATATAAGCTGCAAACATTTCCCCTGGGTTTTGATCTCATGTAAAACAAATGCCCCTCTAATGTAATGTTCGTCTAGGAATTACACATTTCTCTGAACTCGAGCTTCAAACTGTGAAGACTGCCAGCCTAGCTAGACAGAATTTTGTAAATAATTCTATGTCATTGTAAGTATTAATATGATCCACAGGCTTGTTTCACAAAAGTAAAGAAAAAGTACAGTTTTGTACCTACCATAAATGTAGATGTTCGAAGATCCACATTGCTGCAGTCCTTATACTTGGGTAGTCCGCTGTCCTCGGTCGGCCCGAATATCAAAGTATTAGGCTGACGTCGGTCAAGGCGCATTAGACTGACATCAGGACGTCAGGGTACAAATGCGCATGACCGACGTCATATCCTCAGTCTTTTCTTGCCCCAGATGTCAGAAGACCCTAAACCGAAAGGTCAAAACCAAAAGACAGCCAAAAACAACCAACCACCCTTGCACTAAACATAGGTACAATATATACAATATACACAAAATTTACAACCCAACCCACACAACCGCCTCTAACTACAGAGGGGAAGGAGGGAGGGTAAATTGGACTGCAGCAATGTGGATCTTCGAACATCTACATTTATGGTAGGTACAAAACTGTACTATGTTCTTCATCTCACATTGCTGCAGTCCTTACACTTGGGTAGAATCCCAAAGCAGAGGTAAGGGAGGATGGCAAAACTATAAAGCAGTAGGAGCTGCCAAAATGCCCTGTAAAATTGCAGTGGCAAAACCAGCCCTAGATTTAGAGTAAAGTGGAAGGTGATAATGCTTAGAGAAAGTATGCACTGAACTCCAAGTAGCTGCCTCCAAAATATCCTTAGTTGCCACCCCCCTTAAAAAAGCTGTAGAAGTGGCAGTAGCCCTAGTGGAATGAGGCCTAATCCCAGCTGGAATCTCCTTACCATGATGGGAATAACAGAAAGCAATACAAAACCCAATCCACTTAGAAATAGTTTGTTTTGACACAGGCTTGCCCTGAGAACCCAAAGCAAATGAAACAAATAACTGCTGAGACTGCCTGAACCCTTTAGTTCTGCTCAAATAATATCGCAACTGCCTGTGCACGTCCAAAGTGTGCAAAATCTTTTCCCCTTTATTTTGGGGGTTTGCATAAAAAGTAGGCAAATGAATAGTTTGGTTTAAAGCCACACTAGAAACCACTTTAGGCATAAAGGAAGGATTAGTATGCAAAGATACCCTATCCTTATGGAAAATTAAGAAAGGCTCAACTGCCATAAGGGCCTGTAATTCAGAAACCCTTCTTGCAGAGGTAATGGCCAACAAAAAAGCAGTCTTCCATGATAAATATTTCAACTCGGCAGTAGCTGCAGGCTCAAAAGGTTGTAGAGTGAGTTTCTCCAACACAAAATTGAGATCCCAAGCAGGAGTAGGAGCTCTCCGTGGGGGTCTTATATTCTTTGCCCCTCTAAGGAATTGCTTAAACAAAGGATGAGAAAACAATGGTGGGTCACAGTCATAGTGAGCAGAAATTGCTGCAGCATGAACCTTAATAGAAGAGAAGGACAAACCTTTGTCCAGTAACTCAGTAAGATATTGAAGAGCCACACTTAAATTAGGCTCAGAAACATCAAAATCCTTTGCTGTACTCCAAAATAAAAATCTCTTCCATTTATCAGCGTACACTTTCCTTGTACTAGGTCTCCTGGCCTCCAAAAGAACATTCAAAACTTGCTGTGGAAGCTGAGACCCTCCAGGGTTCAAAACAGAATATGCCAGGCTGTTAGGTGAAGAGAGTGAAGTTTGACAATGAGTAAATGACTGTTCTCCTGAGACAGCAGGTGTGGAATCGAAGGTAAAGGCCATGGAGGCTCCCGTACCAGACTTCTCAGTAATGGGTACCAGTGCTGTCGAGGCCAATCTGGAGCTATCAAAATCATCCTTGGCTTGTCCTGTCTGACCTTCAGGAGTACCTTTGGGAGGAGAGGCAGAGGTGGAAAGGCATACACATGAAGCTTGCTCCAACTGAATGAGAGAGCATCCACTTTCCAAGCTGTGGGATGAAACCTTTTTGTGCAAAACTTTGGCAGCTGGTAGTTTAGTGGAGAAGCGAACAGATCTATGTCTGGAGTTCCCCATAACACTGTCAATTTCTGAAATACATGAGGATCCAATTTCCACTCGTGGGGATCCATAATTTGCCTGCTCAACACATCTGCTAAGGAGTTCTGTGCTCCCGGCAGAAACCTTGCCTGAAGATTTAGCTGTAAACTGAGAGCAGTCTCCCACAAAATCATTGCTTGTCTGCATAGAGGATAAGAATGTGTTCCCCCTTGCTTGTTGATGTACCACATGACAGTTGTGTTGTCTGTTAGAACCAACACCTGCCCTGGAAGAAGTAAATCCTTGAAAGCTATTAATGCAAATTGGACTGCTAACATCTCCTTCAAGTTGATATGTAGATGTTGAAGTCTGGCAGGCCACGTGTCTTGTACCCATTTTCCATTTAGATGAGCTCCCCAAGCTTTGTCTGAGGCATCTGTCGTTAGAATCTGACTCGCCTCTGGCCGGGTCACAGAGAGTCCCTTGTTTAGGTGACATTCCTGAGCCCACCACAAAAATTCCTTTTGAATGCAAGGTATTATTTGAATGACAGTGTCCATATCTTGGCAGTGCTGTGTCCATACATTTTGAGATACCATTGTAGCTTCTTCATATGCAGTTTGGCATTGGGAAGCACCAGAATACAAGATGCCATGAACCCCAAGGCTTGAAGGACTGTCCTTGCAGTCAGCCTGGACTGATGAGACAATTGATGGAAGTACAGAGAAAGATTCTTTTGTTTGTCCGGGGTCAAAAGGCCATCTGGGATGCTGTATTCAGTCTCACACCCAGAAAGCACATGTCCTGAGAGGGTACTAGACTGGACTTTATTTCGTTCACAGAATACCCCAGGCATCTTAGCACTGCTATCACGTAGTGTAAATGATGAAGAAGTTCGTCCTTTCCTTGGGCCAGAATCAGGCAATCGTCCAAATAAGGATAGATCTGTATTCCTCTTAGCCTGAAGAAAGCTATCACTGGAGCCAGAACCTTCGTGAACACTCTGGGCGCAGTAGATAAGCCAAAGGGCAATGCAGAGAACTGATAATGAGAAGTCCCAGCTCGAAAACGCAGATACTTCCTGCAACTTAGCCTGATAGGAACATGAAGGTAAGCCTCCTTGAGATCCAGAGTCACCATCCAGTGATCTTTGCCCAGCAGAGGTAAAAGCTGTTGTAACGTCAACATTTTGAACTTGGGAATGTCCAGATAAGTGTTGAGGATAGATAAATCCAGAATTGGTCTCCACGTGTTCCCCTTCTTTGGTACTAGGAACAGGCGAGAATAAAATCCTAGGCCCACTTCTGGCAGAGGGACCGGTTGTATGGCCCCTATTTGGAGCAGCAGAGAAATTTGTTTGTGAGCCTCTAGTCTTTGCTGAGGAGGAATGTCCGGCATGCCTTTGAAAGGAGGCAAGGTATGGAAATAAAACCTGTAACCTTGGTGTATGATATCCAATACCCATCTGTCTTGGGTAATTAAACTCCAATTTTCCTTGAAGAGTGCCAACCTTCCTCCCAAAGGTGCTGCCATGCGAGAAGGATCTGGCAGCTGAAAAGGTAGGTCATTGGGCCTGTTTACGAAAGGACTGGCCCCTGCCCTCACCCGAAGAATGTGCAGGAGAACTCCTGTTCTAGGTCTAAAGGAGCTCTGAGCTCTGCCCCTACCACGTCCTAGATCTACCCCTAGACTGTGAATCATAAGAAGGGTACGTCCACCCCCTTAGCAGGCCAATTCCTACTAAACTTCGGAGGCTGAACTTGCAAAAAATCTTTAACAGTCTGCATAGACTTAGCCTTGTCCTCCATTTTCTTCAAGACTGACTCTACAGGTGAACCAAACAACACATCAAACTGTAAAGGAGCATCCAAAATCCTTGTCTTAACATGCTCAGATAAATTTTGATCCCTCAGCCAGGCGTGCCTGCGAAGAACTGACCCAGTGGCAGCCACCCTAGACGAGGCCTGTGCAGCATCAAAACCACATTGTAAAGAATGCTTACCCACTTGTTCAGAAACATGTACTAAATCTTGCAATTCCTTACACTCAATGCCTTCCGCCAGAGCATCTACCTTAGACTTCAATTGAGAAAGAAGATAGTTTTGATATTTCAACATGTGAAACTGGCAATTCAAAGCCCTCATAGCTAAGGTGGAAGAAGTACAGACTTTCTTTCCCCATCTATCCAAAGCTCTGGCCTCTTTATCTGGAGGAACCGGATTTTTTACAACAGAGGCCTTGACACCCTTAGGTCCCTGACTAACAGTTTCTGGGTCCGCCCTAGGACTCTTATAGAGATATTTATGAGCCTCAGGCACCCTGTAATACCTATCCGGTTTAACAGGAGCAGGAGGCAAAGAATCTGAATTAAGAGAAGCCTCTGCAAACACATCTTCCACAACATCCAGAACAGGAGGTATAGCCAAAGGCCTATGCTGGGGTAAAAGCAAAAATTCCCTAAGCCTTTTCCTGGAATCAGAGAAGTCCTGACCTTCCCACTTAAAATGTTCCCTCATGGAATGAAGAGTCTCTGAAAAAGAAAAATCCTCTGGAGGAGAAGCAGAAGGAGTGGAATCATCTGCATCAGAATCAGAATAAGGAGAGTACTCCTGCAAGTCTTCAGCCGAAGACTCTGAAACATCTGAAGCCTGCTCAAAACTCCCCAACTCTGGTTCCACCCTAGGCCTCTTATGTGGAGGGGGCAAAGAACCTCTAATCAAAGTAATTAAATCTTCTGCCATTTTAAGCATGTGCTTCTTGGGCACAGATCCCGTAGAACCAGGAGTGACACCAACAGAAGCTAAACCTGGCCTGCCTCTGGGAGAAGCCTTAGAAACAGAAGGAGAGGGCCTAACCACCTTAGGAAGGGAGGGGAGTTCAGTAACCTGAGAAGCCCCTTCAGCCTGACCTGCCTCCTGAAAGGTCACATCCTGCAATAACAAAGTCTCCCCCTGGGGCTCCAGAGAAGCCTCCGGCGGAACCACCGGTTCCACTGACGCCTCTAAAAAACCGGCGTCCGGTACGGACGACTCTTCTTGCCTGGGTTTAGCTGCTTTGTCTTTGCGCTTCTTCGAAGAAGCGGGCGTCGGAGCATCCGACGGCATCTTATAATTACACCGCTTCCCAAAGACCAACCTGGCACAATCTAACCTTCGCAATAGTGCGCTTATTGAACCTAGCACAAAAGCGACACCCAACAACGTCGTGCTCAGGCCCCAAACAAGGAATACACAAAGTATGATAGTCTCTATGCGGTATCTGTTTCCCACAAGAAATACAGTTATTCACTTTTTCTGACATCCGGTAAACCACTGAGGCAAGTAAAAACTAAAATGTTCCCCAACGGGGTACTTAGCCAACTTTGACTCGGTCTGAAACTCTGAATTCGAAAAATTTCAGAACGCCGAACGGCACTTGCAATGCTGCTTCTGCATCGGACCATGCGGCAAAAAAGACTGAGGATATGACGTCGGTCATGCGCATTTGTACCCTGACGTCCTGATGTCAGTCTAATGCGCCTTGACCGACGTCAGCCTAATACTTTGATATTTGGGCCGACCGAGGACAGCGGACTACCCAAGTGTAAGGACTGCAGCAATGTGAGATGAAGAACATCTGAGTTGCGTTGAGCTTCAGAAATGTAACCACAATGCACCCTGCTGGAAGAAAGCTGATAAGTAAAGAATTTTACAACTGTGTATGATCTTCAAGCTCGGAGACAGGATGTCTGGGGTAGGACATTCTTTCTATTGTCCTAAGACATGAATAATTACTAGGTTTCACATGTTTTTATTGATGTGGCTTCCTGCCAGGTGCAGATCAAAAAGAAATGCTAAAAGTTTGAGTTCTGTGAGCTTTGGAAACTTCAGCAGAAGTATCTAAAATGTAGCAAAACACAAGCCTCTTAACTTCCCTTAAGGACTGCTCTCGAACATCTTGTAAGAACAGATCCAAAAACAAACAAAACAGTCCAAACTGGCCATAATCCTTTGTTATAAAAAGTAAGCTCTTTCAGGTTAAAAATCCCTTCATCAGACAAACTTCACATAACCATGACAGTCTTTAAATACTAAAACAATTTTAAAAACAACCAGCCACTTTCTATACTTGATCTGCCTTTTCTTTAGGGCTGGTTTTAAAGGTAAAGAAAGTACAGTTTTGTACCTACCATAAATGTAGATGTCCGAACAGGATAGCATCTGCAGTCATAACATATGGGTTGTCCTGTCGTCAGGCAGCCCTTCGGTCGGCCGGATTCCAAAGTCTGGGTCCAGCTTCGGCTGATGTCGCACTTCACCCGACGTCATCTCTGCTGGTCTTCGGGTATAAAGGCATCAGCCGACGCCATTTTCCTCAGTGTTTCTTGCCCCAGATGCCAGTTGCCCTCTTGGAAAGCTAAATTTTGGATAAATGCCAATGTTTCCAAAATAGTAGAAGGCAAATACAAAAAATAAGCATGTATGTACATATATACAAACAAATACACCATTAGAGACTCCCCCCCAGCTAGCTATTAGGAGGGTAAATACCCTAGGAGTACCACAGAGGGGAAGGAGGGTGGTAATCCTGACTGCAGATGCTATCCTGTTCGGACATCTACATTTATGGTAGGTACAAAACTGTACTATGTCCTTCAAGGATGCATCTGCAGTCATAACATATGGGTAGAATACCATAGCCAAACTAGGGAGGAGGAAGAAGAATTATGGTGTAGTTAGGATCCCTTGCAGTACAGCAGTGGCAAACCCTGCTCGGGATCTAGAGTATACAGGTAAATTATAATGCTTGGCAAATGTATGCACGGAGGTCCAAGTAGCCGCCTCAATAATGTCCTTGGTTGCCACTCCTCGTAAGAAAGCTGTGGTAGTGGCTGTAGCCCTTGTAGAATGAGGTCTTATGTTCTGTGGAATTGGTTTTCCATGGTAGGAGTAACAGAATCTTATGCAATTTCCTATCCATTTGGAGATTGTCTGTTTGGAAATTGCTTTTCCTTCCCTTCCTGTTGCATAGGCTACTAAAAGCTGGTCAGTTTTCTGTCACCTTTGGTTCTGTCCAGGTAGTAGCGTAACTGTCTATGTACATCCAAGGTATGCAGCAGTCTTTCCCCCCTGTTCTGTGGATTGGGAAAGAAGGTAGGTAGGTGGATTGCCTGGTTCAAAGACACTCTGGATACCACCTTAGGCATAAATGTAGGATTAGTTCTCATGGACACCCTATCTTGATGGAAGATTAGGAAGGGTTGTACTGCCATTAAGGCCTGTAGTTCCAAAACCCTCCTTGCTGAAGTAATTGCCAGTAGAAAAGCAGTTTTCCATGATAGGTGTTGAAGATCTGCTGTTGCTGCTGGTTCAAATGGAGGGAGTGTCAATTTTTCTAGCACAAAGTTCAAGTCCCATGCTGGTAATGGTGGTTTCCTAGGAGGTTTTACATTCTTGATCCCTCTGAGGAACTGCCCGAGTAGAGGATGCGAAAAGACAGGTGGATCGAAGCTGTATTCTGCTGAAATAGCTGATGCATGTATCTTGATGGAGGAATAGGACAGGCCTGTATGTAGAAGCTCTGCCAAGTACTCCAGGATGTTAGCAATATCTATGTTCGACACATCTTTTCCTCTTTCAGTACTCCAAATGACAAACCTTTTCCATTTTCCTGCATAGTTCCTTCTTGTTGAAGGTCTGCGGGCTTCAAGGATAATGTCTTTAACCCTTTGGGATAGGTCTGGGTTAGTTACTGCTATGTGATGTTCCAGGCAGTCAGTTGCAAGGTTTTTAGGTTTGGGTGCATGATGTTGTAGTTGTTCTGAGTTAACATCAAAGGCATCAGGGGTATTGACCACATTCTCCCCCGAGACATGCTCCTCAGCAATGGGTACCAGTGTTGTCTTGGCCAATTCGGAGCTATCAGGATTATCCTTGGATGTTCCTCTTTGATTTTCAGTAGTACCTTGTGCATCAAAGGAAGAGGTGGAAATGCATATGCTGTCAGGCCTTTCCAACTGAAGGATAGAGAGTCCACCTTCCATGCAAGTGGGTGGTATGTCCTTGTGCAGAATTTTTTGAGCTGGTGATTGAGTGGGGATGCGAATAGGTCTATTTGTGGCATTCCCCATTTCTTTGTGATGGCCTTGAAGATGTCCGGGTGTAGCATCCATTCGTGAGCATCCGAGGTGGTTCTGCTTAACATGTCTGCTAGGGTGTTTTCTTTTCCCGCACAAATATTGCCTGCAACTGGATGTTGTAGCTCAGAGCCATATTCCAAAGGTCCAGAGTCATTCTGCATAGGGGTATGAATGAGTGCCTCCCTGTTTGTTGATGTACCACATGACTGTGGTGTTGTCTGTCCTTATCATTAAATGGCCTTCTTTGAGGAATGGTCTGAATTTTTGGATTGCTAGTTTTACTGCCAGCATTTCTTTTTGGTTTATGTGCAGGTGCAGCTGGTCTGGAGTCCACAATCCTTGTATGCATTTGTCCAACATGTGCGCCCCCCCAGCCTAGGTCTGAGGCGTCCGTTGTGATGGTTTGGTTTGCTTGAAAGTTGTGGAAGGGCAAGCCTGGGTTTGACTGGCATGCTTGAGCCCACCATAGGAACTCCTGTTTCAGGCATGGGATTAGTGGGATTTCGGTTTCTAAGCTGTGCCTGTGTTGAGACCATAAATTCTTTAGGTACCACTGTAGCTTTCTCATATGCAGTCTGGCATGTGGGACCAGGATTATGCATGATGCCATGAAGCCCAAGGCCTGCAGTACTTTTCTTGCTGTTAGTTTGTTCTGTTTTGTTAATGCCAAGAAGTAAAGTGGGAGTTGTTCTTGTTTTTCTGCAGTTAGGAATGCCGTTTGTTTTACTGTGTCCAATTCCGCACCCAAGAATGTTCTTGTTTGGGATGGTATCAGTCTTGACTTTTTTAAATTGACTGTGTATCCCAGGGCTTGTAGTAAGCAAATGACTCTTTGTAAATCTGTTGTCAGCTTGCTTTTATTGTCCGCTTGTAACAGGCAGTCGTCCAGGTATGGATAAATTTGGATTCCCTGTAGCCTGCAGTGAGCGATTACTGATGCCAGGCATTTTGTGAATACTCTGGGAGCAGTAGATAAGCCAAAGGGCAATGCTGAGAATTGATAATGCTCTGATCCTGCAAGAAATCTGAGGTATCTTCTGCAATTTGGTCGTATGGGGACGTGCAGGTATGCCTCCTTGAGATCTAGAGTTACCAGCCAACACTCCTTGCCCAGCATGGGAAGAAGTTGCTGTAGGGTCAGCATTTTGAATTTTGGGACAATGATGTATGTGTTTAAGACGGACAGATCGAGAATAGGTCTCCAACTTTTCTCTTTTCTTGGTACTAGGAAGAGTCTGGAGTAGAATCCTTTGCCCTGTTCTGTTATTGGTACTCTTTCCACAGCTCTCATCTTTGTTAATTGAGCTATCTGCTTTAGAGCTTCTGTTTTTGATTTGGAGGTAGGTTTGGCATTCCTCTTTTACTGGTAAGGTGTGGAAGTGGAACCTGTAGCCTAGGTCTATGGTTTGCAAAATCCACTTGTCTTTTGTGATATAGTGCCAATTTTTCGAAAATAAGGCTAACTTTCCGCCTAAAGGTGCTGCTATTTGCTCCCTGGTAGGCGGTGTCAGAGCCAAGTCACTGTGTTTGTCCTGTTGCAGTGGCAGTGGTTGTGTCTGTGCCTCGGTTATTGCCTTGCCACTGTCGTCCTCTGTAGGCACCTCCTCTGGATTGATTTCTGCCTCTCCTGCCTCTTTGAGATTTTGAGGAGTCTGGAAAGGACCAATTTTGGCAGGCCAGTTCCTGCTAAACCTTGGGGCTGAACCTGTAAGAAATCCTTAACTGTTTGTACAGATTTTGCCTTCTCTTCCATTTTCTTCATTACTTGCTGAGCAGGTGTACCAAATAGACTGGCCTTATCCATAGGAGCATCTAACAGCTTTGCTTTAACATGATCCGCAAGACCTGTTCTTTCAACCATGCATGCCTTCTTATCACTGTGCCAGTCATGGCTGATCTAAATGAAGCCTCCAGTGCATCATAGCTACATTTTAAAGAATGGTTACTAACCTGCTGAATGTTATTCACCATTTCTAAAACATATTTCTTATCTAAGGAGTCATCAGAGGACAGCTTCTTAGTTAACTGATCAAGCATAAACTCTTGGTATTGGATCATATGAAACTGACAGTTTAAAGCTCTAGCTGAGAGAGTAGCAGAGGTGTAAACTTTTTTCCCCCATCTCTCTAAGGACCTGGATTCCCTTTCAGAAGGAGTAGGGTTTTTTGCTGAGGTCGAGGCTACTGCCTTAGGCCCCTGGGATATAGTCTCAGGATCTGCAAGTGGGGCCTTGTATAGGTGGCAGTAATCTCTGGATCTGACCGACCGGCACTTGCGAACAGCTTCTGCTTCGGGCGCCACGCGGCAAGAAAGACTGAGGAAAATGGCGTCGGCTGATGCCTTTATACCCGAAGACCAGCAGAGATGACGTTGGGTGAAGTGCGACATCAGCCGAAGCCGGACCCAGACTTTGGAATCCGGCCGACCGAAGGGCTGCCTGACGACAGGACAACCCATATGTTATGACTGCCGATGCATCCTTGAAGGACATCTATTTAATCCAGGTGGGTTATCAGCAGCCAACTGTATGATCCATCTTAATTCTGCATACTCTGCATCAGTAACAATGTCCCTCCCCCTTTTTTCATCTGTGCAACATGCAGAACCATAAAAACAAAAAAGTGTGATCTGGAAAGCTAGAACCATGCTGGTATAATGCATTGTGTTTATCCTTCTGTCTAATGGATGACAAGTGGTGCAGTATTTTTGTTTTTAACTTACAATTAGTTTTTCCAACAATTAGTTTTGCCAAGTAAACCACATTCTCTGTGTGGCAATCTGCATAAAACTCAAATGTATATGTTTTGTTCGTAATAGGATGTATAAAGTGATTTAAACCATTCACATTTCAACATGCTTTACAATGCCTGCACAGAAAGGTCCCTGTTCTCATATGTGCAGAGGAAACATTGTTAGCTTTCTTATTTTTTAACCCAGGTTCTATGCATAGCATATCTTTTATGTTACTATTTCGCTTGAAAGTAAATCTAGGTTTCTCATCTAAAATATCTTTCAGGTAACTATCACTTCTTAGTATCTTCCAATTTTGCTTAATAATATCACATATTCCATACACATTATTACTATAACGTAGCATTACCTTGTTTTTTGTCATATTTATCAGACGACTTCAACTTATCTCCCTGCTGTTCTTTATTATCAGAAAACCATGGCCTTTCCCTAGCTTCCCTACTGGATATTATGCTGTTTTTTTTTTCTAAGTTTTCCTTGGAGTACCCTTTTTCCTTAAGATGTTCAATTAACACATCAATTTCTTTGTGAAACATTATTTATGCACAGCTGAGAAACTCGATATCCTTGGCCTTGCATAATATTATGAAAAGTATGCCTAGGATGCATACTACGTGCAATCAAAATGATTTCTCCAACATTGTTTCCTATGCAGGGTAGTGTCCAATTTGCCAGATGCATTTTTATTTAACATGACATCTAAGAAGGCAATGGTCTCATTGCTGTGCTCTACTGAAAACCTGAAAAAATATGTAGTTTTCTCCAGGTAATCAATAAAATTCAATAGTTCATCACTGCCCTGTGCCCACAACAGAAAAAATATCAACAAACCTGGCATAAAAATTATTGAAGTCTTCCATAAATGTTCACATTTAAAATATATATTTATCTTTCCAGAAGGCTAACACTAAATTAGCATAAAAGTTGGCACGGGGTGTGCCCATGGCAACACCCTGTACCTGCCTACAGTGTGTTCCATTGCCAAGAAAGATGTTATTTTCTAACACTAATGCTAATGCTTCCAGAATTAGTGTTGGTCTTCTCATCGTATATATAAACTGTATGCAGTACCTCTTCCACTGCCTTTATCCCAAATTCATTTGTGATGACCGTGAACAGACTATTGATGCCCATGGTTACCATCAATACATTCTTCAAATCTAAAGTTTGGCATGCATCATACAATTTTGATAAAAAATGTGCAGTGTCTTTCAAAATCCTAGGAAAATGAACAAGCAGATTTTTCAACTTTGCTTCTACCCACATAGATAAATGTTCAGTAACCCATCCCCTCCCTGAGACTATAGGTCTCATTAGTGGGGGTAGGGTATTTTTATGCATTGTTGGTTGTGCTTTAAAAAAAGGAATTACTGGATGTTCAATACTTAGAAATACATACAAATCATCTAACACTCCATTTATTCTTAAATCCCTTAACTTCTTGCCTGCATTGCATATATATTGCTTAACCATCAACGGTGAAATACTTCTGTAAGTATTAATATCACTAGTTAGGGCGTCCAGAGATTATACGTATGCTGTGGCATCCATAACTGCAACAGCCCCACCCTTATCAGCTGGTTTGATAACCAATCTATCATCATTCATTAAATCTAGCAATGCTTGCCTTTCCAAATAAGTTAAATTGTTAAACCTGCATGTTGTATTGTCAAGATAAAGTCTTATTTCATCCTCACAAGTTTTTAAAAAAGTATGAACTGTGGGGTACATTACTGGTACAAAAGTACTCGGATGTTTCATAACATTAATATAATGGCTATTTCCCCTAAACATGTTATTCAGAACAACATTCCACCCAAACATGTGCAAATCCAGTACGACTTCACTTAATACTGATGCTCTGCTGGGTACAAATGATAATCCTTTTCCTAAAACATTAATTTGTTCTTTAGTCAGTCGAACAGCAGATATATTAAATACATTACAGTCATTAAAATAGTCAGTTCATGACTCTCCGCCGTTTCACATCCCTCTGTACAGACTGATCTCACATGTTTTCCGTTTTCTTCCTTACTGGTACTGGGAAAGTTGGATAAGTCATGGAGCTACTCCTTGCTGCAAAAAAAGAAGATGATGAAGAAGGATGCGAAGTTTTTGGTCTCACTCCCAGTGCTGGGCTGTTTGGTTCCCTTTGTGATGTCATCAGCCCGAGCCATAGTAAAAGTATTGCTATTCGGATCCATGGCAAAGTGCAGTTGTGTACACTTACCATAAATGTATATGTTTGAGTGTATTCACTGTTGCAGCATTACATTTGGGTTATTTGCCTGCAGGTAACCCTCAGCCGGCCTGAATAACAGAGTCTTGGATTCCTGCGTCCAATGCTGTCTCTTCTTCCATGACGTCAGGTCGTCAGGGGTATAAAACATGCAGCTGACGCCATTACATCAGTTTTTCTTGCCCCAGATGTCAGGTGCCCCCATAATGGGAAGCAATTATATGTTATGTTACACCTCCAACAAAAAGCAAATACACCAGAAAGCTCAAATACACCAAACAAGAAGGAAAGGTAGAGCCAAGAGAAGTCAGGGGGCTGGAAGGAGGGTAACCAGGACTGCAGCAGTGAATACACTCGAGCATCTACATTTATGGTAAGTGTACACAACTGTACTATGTTCTTTGTGTTTCACTGTTGCAGTCATTACATTTGGGTTGATTCCCAAAGCTAAGGAAGGGAGGTGGAAGTCAGAAAGCATTAGGACCAGCTATTAAGCCCTGCAATACTGCAGTGGCAAAACCAGCTCTGGATTTAGAAAAAAAAGGGCATGTGGTAATGCTTGTTGAAGGTATGTACAGAGCTCCGGGTAGCAGCTTCTAGGATGTCCCTGGTAGGGACTACTCTGAGGAAGGCTGTAGCGGTAGATGCAGCCCTAGTGGAATGTGATCTTATCCCCTGTGGGGTAGGTTTTCCATGGCGCTTATAGCAGAAATGAATGCGATGGGTTATCGATTTAGAAATGGTTTGCTTTGAAATGGCCTTCCCCTCTGCCCCTGCAGCAAAGCCAACTAGTAGCTGTTCAGATTTTCTGAGAGGCTTAGTCCCGTCCAAATAAAATCTAAGTTGTCTGTGCACGTCCAAAGAGTACAGTATTTGTTCACCTTTCTTTTGTGGATTCAGGAAAAAGGTAGGCAAATGAATGGACTAATTTAGGGCTACACTAGACACCACCTTCGGCATAAAGGAAGGATTGGTTCTGAGGGAAACCCTGTCTGCATGGAAGACAATGAAGGGCTCCACTGCCATGAGGGCCTGTAATTCAGACACTCTTCTTGCTGAAGTGATGGCTAGAAGGAACACCGTTTTCCAAGAAAGGAATTTCAACTCTGCAGTTGCAGCTGGTTCAAACGGAGGGAGAGTGAGCTTTTCCAATATGAAGTTAAGGTCCCAGGCTAGAGTAGGGGCTCGCCTGGGGGGTCTTAAATGTTTGGCCTCTCTGAAGAACTGCTTTAGCAGGGGGTGAGAGAAGAGGGGTGGGTTCAGTTTTATAATGTGCTGAAATGACAAAGGCATGAATTTTAATTGACGAGAAGGATAGGCTCTTGTGGAGCATTTCTGTTAAGTACTGAAGAATATGAGGTAAGCTGGGCACTGTTGTACCCAGCTCCCGAGTCTGGCTCCAGGAACAGCAATCTTTTCCACTTTTCAGCATAAGACTTTCTAGTACTAGGCCTCTTTGCTTCCAGAATGGCATCTAGCACCTGCTTACTGAGGGACGCTACAGGAGAGCTCAAGGAATTAGCCAGGCTGCAAGGTTCAGGGTTTGAAGCTAAGGGTGCAGAATCTGGCCCGCCTGCTGGGACAGTAGGGAAGGTGTCTGAGGTAAGTGCCATGGGTCCAGCAGTATCATACTGCACAAGAAGGGGTACCAGTGCTGGCGTGGCCAGTCTGGTGCAATCAGTATTGTCCTTGGCTTGTCCTGTTTGATCTTTAGCAGAACCTTCAAAAAGAGAGGCAGAGGGGGAAAGGCATAAACAGAGAGGCTTTCCCAGGTAAATGACAGGGCATCCACTTTCCAAGCTTGAATGTGGGGAGTCCTTGTGCAGAATTTGTCCAATTGGTAGTTTTGAGGGGAGGCAAACAGGTCTATCTCTGCAGTCCCCCATTTGTTCAAGAGGTTGAAAATTTTTGGTTCCAGTTTCCATTCGTGTGGGTCCATGAGATTTCTGCTTAGGTCGTCTGCCAGTGAATTTAGCTTGCCTGGCAGGAATTGAGCTTGTAGGTGCACTTGGTAGCTCAAGGCTGTATTCCACAGAGCCACGGCTAGTCTGCAGAGAGGGTACGAGTGGGTTCCCCCCCTGCTTGTTTATGTACCACATAACTGTGGTGTTATCTGTTTTTACCAATAATTGTCCTGGAACAATGTGGTCTTTGAAGGCTGTCAGGGAATTCTGTACAGCTAACATTTCTTTTTGGTTAATATGCAGGTGCATCTGACTCTGGTTCCATTTGCCACGAATGCACTGCCCTGCCAAGTGAGCCCCCCCATGCATAGTCTGATGTGTCTGTTAGGGTTTGGGCGGCAGGGGGTAGAGTGAAAGGGAGCCCCTTGTTGTGGTAGCAGACCTCTGCCCACCAAAGGAACTCTGTCTTTATACGAGGAATGACAGAAATCATTGATTGCAGGTCCTGAGAACGTTGGCACCATAGGCTTTTTAGATACCACTGTAGTTTCCTCATATGCAGTCTTGCAAGAGGCCATGAACCCTAGGGCTTGCAGATAGCTGGGTCTTTGTGGCCAGTAGTTTGAAGTAGGCTGTCAAATAAACTTGCTTCTCTGGAGTGAGGAAAGCCATCTGGGAAGTTGTGTTCAAGCTTGCTCCCAGGAATACAATCTGTTGGGCAGGGTACTAGGTGAGATTTCTTTTCATTTATGGTGTACCCCAGAGAGGTTAGAAGCCTATTTATGAATGCCAGATGTTTTAATAGCAAATTCTGGCTTTCTGCCTGAATCAGACAATAATCCAGGTATGGGCATATTTGAATATTTCTCTACCTGCAAAATGCAATGGCTGGAGCTAGACACTGTGTGAATACCCTGGGCGCGGTAGATAAGCCAAAGGGAAGTGCAGAGAACTGATAGTGCATGGAGCCTGTCCTGAAGCATAGGTATTTCCTGCAGGATTCCCTTATTGGAATGTGCAGGTAAGCTTCCTTTAAGTCTAAGGTTGCCAACTAGGCATCTTTGCCTAGCATAGGAAGCAGCTGTTGAAGTGTTAGCATTTTGAATTTTGGGATTACCAAAATGGTGTTCAGAATAGAGAGGTCCAGGATAGGACACCAGGAGCGGTCTTTTCTGGGTACCAGGAAACGTCTTGAATAAAAACCTTGTCCCCATTCTCTTCTAAGTATCAGAGCTACTCAGCCTGTCCCAGCAGAAGAGAAAACCTGCTGTTGAGCCTCTGCCCACTGACTTGGGGGTAGGTCTGGCCAACCACTTGGGGTTGGTAGGGTGTGGAAGTGAAATCTGTATCCTTGGAAAACTATATTTAAAACCCATTTGTCCTGGGTAATGAGTTCCTAGTTTCTTGCATGCAGGGCGAGCTTTCCTCCTAAGGGAGCAGGCAGATAAGCAGGGCTTAGAAGGGTTAAGGTTAAGTCACTGTGACATTTTTCTGTAGGGAGGTGTCTTACTACTTCCTGCTTTGGAAGTGGAAGACCCCCACTGCTTAGGCCTGTGCATAGCCTGAGATTGTAACCTAGGTGGTCTGCTGTTCCTGGGTTTGGACTGAGAAGGCCTGGAAGAGACTGGAAAGGACCAATTCTTTGAAGGCCAATGCCTACTAAATCTGGGAAGCTGTACTTGCAGGAAATCTTTAACAGTTTGCATAGATTTAGCTTTTTCCTCCATCGTTTTGAAGACTTCTTCTGCTTTACTGCTAAACAGGTGGTCTTGGTTTAAGGGAGCATCCATTAATTTAGCTTTAACATGATCTGACAAGTTTTGCTCCTTAAGCCAAACATGCCTTCAAAGTACAGACCCAGTGACAGCAGCCCTGCAAGATGCTTCTAAAGAATCAAAACCACATTGCAAAGTATGTTTACCAACTTGTTCAGCAGAATGCATTGAATCCTGTAATTCTTTGTCTTCAGCACAGTCAGGAATCAACATAATTTTCTGTTTAAGTAGTCCCATAATATGCTGCTGGTATTTTAACATATGAAACTGGCAATTTAAAGCCCTAATGGCCAAAGTAGCAGAAGTGTATACTTTCTTACCCAATCTGTCCAAGGCTCTAGAATCTCTATCAGAAGGGGTAGGATTTTTGGCAGCAGTAGCCTTAATGCCCTTTGGACCTTGGGAAATGGTCTCTGGATCTGCAGTAGGATTCTTGAAGAGGAACTTGTGAGAGTCAGGTACTCTGTAATACCTGTCAGGTTTTCAGGGAGCTGGAGGTAATGTGTCTGGGGACAGGCTAAATTCCAAGAAAACATCATCTACAATGTCCAGAACAGGAGGGATAGCTAAAGGCCTGTGTTGAGGAAGGAGTAAGAATTCCCTAAGCCTCTTTTTGGAGTCAGAGTAATCCTGGATTTCCCAGTGGAAATGCTCCCTAAGAGTGTGCAAGGTTTCACCAAAAAAAAAATCTTCTGGAGGGGAAGCAGAGGGAATGGAATCCTCTGCATCAGAATCCTCATAGGTAGATAAGGGCAAATCCCAGTAATCAGAAGAAACAGAAATAACAAAATCCTGATCGGAAGGAAAATCAGTTCTAGGTCTCTTAGAGAGTGAGGGCTGGCTTCCCCTAATTAAAGTAATAAGGTCTTCAGCCATTCTAAGCATTTGTTCTTTAGGCATATGGGCCTGACCATGCGGTTTGGACGTCGGTTTTATAGGCGTGGGTCAAGTTTTAGACCTGGATGAAGAAGATGGCGTCAGTTTAATATGCAAGTCTGTAGGCCTGAATACACCCTCAGAAGCCGGTGCCTCCACAGCAGCTCCAGACCCATCCAAGGTAGAGACATCTGCAGGTTCCACAGTCGCAGAAGCATCTCGCGGCATACTGGACTCCGAATGGGTCTCAGTAGAGGCCTGCGAATCTGAAGTAGTTGGTATCAGGGGCTGCGAAAGCGCCTCATTGAGTACTGGCGGACTGGCAACTAGCTTAACGGAAGCGTCGTCAGCAGTTTTGGACCTATGCGGTCTGTCTCTGTCTTTATCCTTAAGTTTTTTCAGAACATCGGTAGTCGGATGGCTTACCGAAGCCATTTCTGGATAGTTATACAGAGTACCAAAATAATTTGCTGCAAAAATAGACCGACGATGAATAGTTCGGGGGTCGAATAAGGCACAAAACCCACAGCGAGGGATGTCGTGGTCTGGGCCTAAGCAAGGAATGCAGTACGAATGAAAATCTTTATGAGGTATTTGCTTTCCACGGGTAAGACAATTGTTAACTTTTACTGACATCGGTTAAGAGCAAGAAAAAGGATCCCCAACGGGGTACTTAGCTTTTTTGAAGACTTCGGTTCTAAAACTCGAAAACAAAAATTTCAGGAGTCGGCCGACCGGCACTTGTGAACTGCTTCTGCTTCGGGCACCGCGCGGCAAGAAAGACTGATGTAATGGCGAAAGCTGCATGTTTTATACCCCTGACGACCTGACGTCATGGAAGAAGAGACAGCATCTGACACAGGAATTCAAGACTCGGGTATTCAGGCCGGCTGAGGGCTACCTGCAGGCAGATAACCCAAATGTAATGACTAAAACAGTGAAACATGAAGAACATCCATGGAACCTTCTACTGTCGTGGTTGTGGCCACAGAGGCATTATTCATATTTTATTAAACATTAACAGTACTTGGCTCAGTAAACACATTGTTGGTATGTGAATTACTTGCTACTGCTGGATTAGACTCAGTTCTAGCCTGTTCACGAGGCCATGTGAAAATACAGCCTGTCGAAGTTCTGATAGTCCCTTTGCAGCTTTTTCATCTTTGTTTGCTGCAATTTATTTTCAAACAAGGCTATATTATTCAATACATGAGTAATTCTACACAGATGTTGGTCTGTGCTGTAGTGCATTTGTAGATTACTCTGTAAATCTTTCACCTCACTATGTAGTTCCTCTTCAACAGGTGAATAATATTCTATAAGCAAATTCATATAACGAAAGCTGGTATCTATATTTATTTGCTGCCAGCATGCTAGTAAATCAGGACATGCTTCTCCTTGGGCTGGCATACTCTCATCCCCCTGGGCACTATTTTATATTCCAAGCATGCTTCCATATGAAACCTCTGCCATTACAGGCATGTCAGTTTCCTTGTAGTATTATCGAAGCAAGTCAAAAGCTCAAAGAAAGTCTCATTTAACAGCTCACCTGTAGATTGACCATTTTCCTGTGTACAGTTCTTCACCAAGTCCATCCCAAGTAAAGGATTTAAACAGCAAGAAACATTGCTTTTAAATTTCTCTCTTACTGAGCACAGTGAAGATTTATGTGGCTGATAATCCAGTTCAACCTCTTTATTCTGCAGTTTAGCCATGTGGAAAGAAGATGCAACAACAAACCAAAATGTAGCAAAACACAAGCCTCCTAACTTCCCTTAATGGCTCCTCTCGAACCTCTTGTAAGAACAGATCCAAAAACAAACGAAACAGAGTCCAAGCTGGCCGTAATCTTTTATTATAAAACGTAAGCACTTTCAGGTTAAAAAACCCTTCATCAGACAAAGTTCACATAACCATGACAGTCTTTAAATACTAAAACAATTTTAAAAAACAACCAGTCACTTTCCATACTTGACCCGCCTTTTCTTTAGGGCTGGTTTTATAGGAACAGAACTATTTAACCCAGGTGGGTTATCAGCAGCTAACTGTATGATCCATCTTAATTCTGTATACTCTGTATAATGCCCCCCCCCATTTTCATCTGTGCAACATGGATAGCTCTCACGTTAAATAAAAATGCAACTGGCAAATTGGACACTACCCTGCACAGGAAACAATGTTGGAGAAATCATTATTTGAATGCACGGAGTATGCAACCTAGGCATACTTTTCATAATATTATGCAAGGCCAAGGATATAGAGTTTCTCAGCTGTGCACAGATAATAATGAGTTTCACAAAGAAATTGATGTGTTAAATGAACAACTTAAGGAAAAAAGGCATACTCAAAGGAAAACTTAGAAAAATTAAGAACAGCATAATATCCAGTAGGGAAGCTAGGGAAAGGCCATGGTTTTCTGATAATAAAGAACAGCAGGGAGATGAGTTGAAGTCATCTGATAAATATGACAAAAAAAACAAGGTAATGCTACGTTATAGTAATAATGTGTATGGGATATGTGATATTACTAAGCAAAATTGGAAGACACTAAGAAGTGATAGTCACCTGAAAGATATTTTAGATGACAAACCTAGATTTACTTTCAAGCGAAATAGTAACATAAAAGATATGCTATGCATAGAACCTGGGTTAAAAAATAAGATGGCTAACAATGTTTCCTCTGCACATATGAGAACAGGGACCTTTCCCTGCAGGCATTGTAAAGCATGTTCAAATGTGAATGGTTTAAATTACTTTATACATCCTGTTACAAATAAAAAAATATACATTTGAGTTTTATGCAGATTGCCACACAGAGAATGTGGTTTACTTGGCATGCTGTAAGTCATGACCGAGTTTTTATGTTGGAAAAACTAATTGTAAGTTAAAAACAAGAATACTGCACCACTTATCATCCATTAGACAGAAGGATAAACACAATGCATTATACCAGCATATTTCTAGCTTTCCAGATCACACTTTTGTTTTTATGGTTCTGCATGTTGCACAGATGAAAAAAAAAGGGGGGGCATAAGTATGCAGAATTAAGATGGATCATACAGTTGGCTGCTGATAACCCGCCTGGGTTAAACAGTGCTGTACCTTTAAAATGAGCCCTAAAGAAAAGGCGGGTCAAGTACAGAAAGTGACTGGTTGTTTTTAAAATTGTTTTAGTATCTAAAGACTGTCATGGTTATGTGAAGTTTGTCTGATAAAGCGTTTTTTGACCTGAAAGCGCTTACGTTTTATAATAAAAGATTACGGCCAGTTTGCACTCTGTTTCATTTGTTTTTGGATCTGGAGTATCAAAAATGATGTAATCTGAAATGAATCAACAGTAATGTGTATTATCAATTTAAGGGCAATCTCAGAAAGTAAGAATAGCATTTTGTATTTTGTTCTGAACCTGAACAAGTCAGCTCACTAGCACTTTGTCCTGGTCTGTGAGTAGGATCTTAGTATTTCTCGTAGAGATAGATAGAAATATAGCTATATTATTCTAGCTGTTTTCTATATTTATGTGAGACTATCCTACAATGTTGTTTTAAAGTATTTCCTGTGATTTTTGAACTCTCTAGTGTCACTGTGTTGAATGAATAAGTATTGTCTTGTTTTTATTATTAAATATTTTAAACCTTTCAACTGTGGCTGTTTTGTGTAGATATAATTTAAGCTCTGAGGGTACTTGCATGTATTGGCTGATACTGTACAGGCCATTTAAGTCTCAGTCACACTTACTATCTGGATAACAGTAACATTGCACAGTAGAACTGGACATCCTTTGGTAAGGGCCTTTATAGTAGCTGATAGTAGTGGTTGGTGGCAGTCGGTACTACTGTATAGTCGGGGCATAGCTGGAGAACCTGTGCCAGCCTTCCCCAGGAGTGTCTGTGTGTTTGTATATAAATCAAATCTCAAAGTGTGTGTGTCTCAGCTACTTGGGCAGGGACACGAAGCACTGGTTGGACCAAGAGGGTGCTGGAGATTTTGGCTTGACCACTCGACTGAGATCTGTAGCCTAAAGCTGTGCCAAACTGACTGTGATCTCTGTGTGCTCTTAAGTGAAATTGTACTTTACTGTGTGTGTACTCATTATCCTGCCAATGTGGATGCTCCTCATTGATGCTAGTGGTGAGAATTGAGGATCCTTGATTACTGGGCCAGTGCACGGGTGTCACACAAACACTCAGGGTCTTTTCTTGATACAGCTTGCATAACAATATGGTGGTCTGCACCTTCACCTTCATACACTGCTGGTGCATATACAAATGAACATTCTCTTTCTATGGCCTCAGATCCTGCTAGATTTAACAAATTGAATGACCTGGTATGTGCATCTCTATCTGCATAAGCTGCTTGTATGAAAATATCATACTCTTGCTCAAATATTCTCCAGTTACCTGCAATATTCTGATCAAATACAAGTGGTTGAGGTTTTTGAAATCTGTCTGCCATATTAACACATACCAGCAAAGAGTCTTGCAAATACTTATGAACACACACACACACACACACACACACACACACACACACACACTTGCATAAGTAATTGGCATAAACACAATTTCGTCAATGCTTTTGTACTTTCTCTCTTTGAGCTTAGTGGAATTGTGCAAATAAACAACCTCGTAGTACTTTCAAATAACTGGACTTTGCAAAATAAACTTCTTTGGCTTTTCGATGCTTTATTGCACTTTGTAAAATAGCTTTTTTTTTAGATTTTGCGATGCTTTACGAAATTTTAAGGAATAACTTTTCGAACTTTTCGATACTTTATGGAGCTTTGCGAAATAATTTCTTGGACTCTGCTGATGCTTTATGAAATCTTCAACTGATAAAAGTGGAAATGCTGAAATCATTTACTTTCAGAATTGGTAAAGGTAAAAATGCTACAGTAGTCGCTTTGAACTTTATCAATAAAGGTAGGGATGCTACAGTCATGTGCCATCATTTGTCAAAATCATCACTTTAAAAAACATTCGAGAACTTTAAGGAGCAATTCACGAGCACTGCCATACTTTTGTAATCTTTTGTAAGAAAGATCTTTTATCACTGAAAGAAACCTATCAAGCAACTGTACAATGCGAATAAATCAACTTTTGTTGCCCAAATTCAATCTCCTTTGAAGCACTTGCACTTTGCAATAACTAAATTCAGTATACTGAAATGTCCCCAAAATGGCAGTACCTTGCTAAGCAACTTCTTACAGTACAAGAAGCAATTCGTAATGGCGGCACTTTGCAAATAGACACACCCAGCACAAGAACTTTTCTTCAAATAACTATGCTTTGACTGGATTTTACGAGACAGTTGCAACTTGCACACTGAACTCTTTGAAATACATGCACAGTAATAAGCACACACTTTAAGCACTTTTACACACTCTGAGATACTTCGAATAATTTTAATTATGCCCTTGATAAAATATGAAATCGTAGTTATGGCCAAACACAGCACTTTGCCAAAACACAAGCAGTCAACTTGCTTTATTTTTGCTTACTGTGCCCCTTTCTCTTTTCTTATTATGTTCTTGTTGCTTATTTAAGCCCTTTTTTATGCTCAACGTGCTTCTAATGTGCTCATTTTACTCTAAACATGACCAATTCTGCCTTAAACATGCTCGTTTTGCACTCTAGAGCCAATCGCCTTGTCAAATATTTTTATTTTAAACATTTTTTTTAGTTAAACTTTTCTGTACTTTGTTTGCCTGATAATGCGGTTAGTGCCCTTGTAATGCCCTTTTTTTGCCTCTTTTCACATCAAGTAAATCATTTTTCGGTTGTTCCTGTTAGAGGTTGCCACAATGGATCATCTGTTCCCATTTCTTCCTGACCTCTGCATCTTGCTCAGTCACACCAATCACCTGCATGTCCTCTTTCACCACATCCATACACCTTATCTTAGACCTTCCTCTTTTCCTCTTACCTGGCAGCTCCATCCTTAGCATCCTTTTCCCAATATAACCAGCATCTCTCCTCAGCACATGTCCAAACCAAAGCAATCTTGCCTCTCTGGCTTTGTCTCCAAACCGTCCAACCTGAGTTGACCCTCTAATATACTGATTCCTAATCCTGTCCATCCTCGTCACACCCAATGCAAATCTTACCATCTTTAACTCTGCTACCTCCAGCTCTGACTCCTGCCCTTTTGTCAATGCCGCTGTCTCCAACCCATATAACATAGCTGGTCTCACTCTCTCTTGTAGGCCTTCCCTTTCACTCTTACTGGTACCCGTGTGTCACAAATCACTCCTGACACTTTTTTCCACCCACTCCACCATGCCTGCACTCTCTTCACCTCCCTATCACATTCATTATTACTTTGAACTGTTAAACCCACGGATTTAAATTCCTCCACCTTCGCTAACGCTAGTCCCTGCATCCTCACCATTCCTCTAACCTCCCTCTCATGCACACACATATATTCTGTCTCAGGCCTGCTGACATTCATTCCTCTCCTCTCTACAGCATATCGCCACCTCTCCAGGGTCTCCTCAACCTGCTCCCCACTCTCACTACAGATCACAATAGCAATGGCAAACATCATAGTCCATGGGGACTCATGTCTGATCTCATCAACCTGTCCATCACCATTGCAAATAAGAAAGGGCTCAGGGTTGATCCTTGATGTAATCCCACCTCCACCTTAAACGCATCTGTCACTCCCACTGCAGACCTCACCACTGTCACACTACCCTCACACATATCCTGTACCACTCTTACATACTTCTCTGCCACTCCCAACTTCCTCATACAATACCAAAACTCCTGTGTAGGCACCCTGACAATCAAGTATCAAGTAAATAATTCTCATTATTTTTCACTACCTTCAATTCTTTCTGTTTGTGTTTATACTGTTTTCTCTCAGTTTTACCTTCGCTGTCATCTTTACATTTCATGGCTCTGAATGCTCTTATCTTTTCCATCCGGATTCTGACACCATGTTGCTTTTATGTTGGTACACAAATAAACAAGTCTTCGTGGGTTCTGTTTTAAGCAGCTTTATTCTATACAAACACATCACTGTAAAGGCTTATTGACTATGACTTAAGCAACTTGTATACAAACTAACTACTGTGATCATACATGCTCACTCACTGGCTGCGCCTACAAAATGGCATTAGGGATTGCACGTGACTAGAATTTATACGTGGATGCACAGTCTCACATGCTTCTTAAAGAGGTAACACACACACAGACACACACACACACACCACTTTGATCTACAAATACTAAAATAGGTTTGTGGAATACAGTTCATGCCAATTCAACTTGATTAATTTTATGACTGATTATGCCAGAACATGACAATGGAAACCTAGCTAGTGCTGTACACCCTGAGTTCAGTAAAGCCTCTTCCTCATTCATTGACAAGCAGCTGATACAACTAAAGGGATGCACAGTAGGACAGAAATTGCCTACATTGATAAGAAGGATGGATAGGTGGCAGAAAGCAAAATGTAGTAGTTACAGGGACCCAAAGGAATGGTTCACGAGGTTTCATAAAGATTTGGTTCTAATACCACTGTTTTCAGCTTTTATTTCAGACATATAAATGAAGTAAAAAAAAAAATCAACACTGGATTAAAGCAATCAAACTTCTTAAAAGTGAGTAGGTTGTACGCTAGATAAACCCTATGAACATTACAAGGGACAATGAGAACATTCTCAACCTATTTGTGGATGACAATAAGACAGAAATGAGAGTAGGGGATGGGTGAAAAAGCCTTCAAAGATGCCTAAGGATTGTGTTTGAAGTAGCATATATGACTGAATATAGGGATTATAAAGTACTTCACTCAAACTCAATGTGGAACACAAACTGGAAGAACAGACTCTAAAAAGCATAGACTGTGCAGAAAGACCTAGGAACAAACTAAGAAATCTGCAGATAAAGCTACTAAGGTATTGGACTGAATCCTTAGGGGAAAACTGGCAACATCAGAGAGGTTGCATTACCCTTCTACAGATACCTGGACAAGCCCAACTGAACTAATATGTTTAGTTCTGGTGCCAATGCAGGGAAAAGGCTACTAAGCTAGCAGAGAAGGTACAAAGAAAGGCTACGCTGGTAATAAAGAAAAGGTTGGCAAGAGGTGGAATGAGAGGTTACCAGTGCTAAATCTATTCTCACCTGAGAATAGACAAAAAAAAGTGAATAACATAATATGGAGACACAAGGCACAACACTTGTGAGGCAGCAAAATACCTTACAGCTGAATTAAGAATTAAGAAAGATGGTAGGATATCAAGTCCACCAAATTAAGGGCCAGTATTCAATTTAGACATAAGGACATAAGATACTATTCTTTTCTAGAAAGAGTACTGGACAAGTGGAACAGATTACAAGACAGGGCAATAAACAATATTCATATATTCTTTCAAGAAGGCATGGATAAGTGGTAGACTGCCAGAAGAGGGACAGGACAAGTAAGAGAACGGTACTAGCCACACAAAGAGGGCACACTAGACAACTTATTTTTATCTGCCATCACAGCCATGCATTACAATATATATGCACACACAGCCTGGTCTATATGTATACTGTTCATCATGATGCAAGGAGCACTGGTTTACATCTATTTTCAGGAATGGGTTCTACAGCTCTATTGCCATCCATTTTCAGTAAAGGAGAAATGACAGAAAAATACTGGCTAGCTGTATGAAAAAAAGAGCTGCAAGCACAGATGAAAAGTACTTCTAAAAAGTGAAATTAAAATACTGAACTACGAGTAGGATGCTCAAAAAAATTTGTGATATCTATAGTTAAAAATAACTTTATGCCTAGGAAGCACTACTCAAAACATCTCCATTTTAGCTCAGTATGATACAAAAAGTTCAAATAAATGTGATGAGAGGTGTCAGATAACCGGTAAAATGTACATTAGGTCAAGATAATGAGTTGCAGTAGGCAATTTAACCAAACAGGACTAATACATGTCAGCAATTTGCTTTTCATTGAATACTGAATTTCCAGGGACTGGAATGAAATCTGCAGCCTAGAGTTTAAGTGGGGAGTAAGCCCTTCACAACCCTTTCAAGTGGGGAGTTTCATCTCTTGCACCTTTTTAACTAATATAAACTACTCTGAGATTACAACTTCTGGATAACTTAAAATCGTTTCACAGTGGAACTTGTTTGAAAGAGACTTACTGTGTCAGCATTCAATAAAAAGCAAACAATGACAGAAATAAATCAATGAGAGTCATATATACCACTCCAAAAGATTTATAAGCAGCCATCTACACACACTTGTTTATTTGGTGCTTGTATACACTTACTACTTGCCATCAGGCCAGAACCAAGATTTTTTTAAACAATATTTATGGTGTCTAATTCACCTTAAAATAACACGTACTGTACTTTAATGCATATTTCTGGTTGATATTAAGCTGAAAACCCATTCTCAAGCTTCTACAGACTGTGCATGGCTGGTTTAGACAATGCATTATGCTAAACTGCTCAATATTTTATCGTTGGTTGTCAACAAAATTTTGAGTCAAAATCTGCAATAAACAAAATCTCACCAGTCCTGATGCTAATAGATGACTAACGACCACCACTCCCAAAATTAGAAACTGCCGTTTCTCACAGGCACTGAAGAAAACCATTCCCCAGAATGTGTGAAGGAAAACTATGGCCATGGTGAGGAAGGCTGTTAAGACAAAAAGGCAATACAGAAAATAAAGCACAACAGATGAAGAAACACAACTAATAACAAATACACAGTAAACTACTGAATATACCCAGAGGCAGTTCTCCATGCAAGACAGCTTAAATCTTATAAGCTAAACTTCCTGCAACAAATTCGACTCCTCCATTTGCTTCTTAAGCTAAACTTAACATTTTCACTGCAGATACTTCAAGCCACTTTACTTCAGGTTATAAGTATGCTGGATTTAAATGTCATGGGATAACAGTCAGTCTGAATACAGGCAGAAGCAAATTTTATTTTTTAACATGGATGAGAAGAGCATTTCAAACTAATGGAACTTGATGCAGAAATGATCAAATGGATGCATTCATATTTGGACTTCTTCAACGTCTGCACATGCTTGTTTTTGGTGAAAACAAATGAGAAGCTTGGAGCTGGAATTTACTGGAGAAAACTGGCAAAGGAATGGAGATATTGGGAGCAAATAACTTGAGAGGGAAAGGTAACAGAGTGGGAAGATGTCAAAAAGACATTTGGACTGCAGGCTAGTCTTCCCTATCAGGGATAGATAGATATCAAAACATAGGAAACGAGAAAGGGACAGGGGAATCTTAAGTGAAAGACCTGCTCTGGAGGAGTTTTTAGTTGAATCTAGAACAGAAATTGCAGTTAAAAAAACGGATAAGTAGTAGGGCATATAAAATATTGCACAACAACTATGGGAATCAATCAGAGGCAGAGGAGGTTAGAAAAGATAAGGAAGAGAAACTGAATAAGTATTTCACAAGGAAACAATGGGAGGACATATGTAAGGCTCCCAAATATGCAACAAAGTCTAGAAGATTTAGGATTTTTGTTTGGAAGTGTTTGCATAGGTTTTTTTATAGTCCAAGCAGACTCCAAAGAATTTTTCCTTGCCAAATGTTGGAGATATGATGGGGAAGAAAGAGGTAACTAGGAACATATAACTTGGGAGTGTAAAGAGATGGCAGACCTTTAAAAAGCTGCGGTGGTGGTGTTGCGGTAGCGTTGTCACCTCACAGTAAGACGCTGTCCGGTTCGATTCTCAGCTAGAGCGTCTTCTGCGTGGAGACATGCGTGAATGGGCGTACCTTCGTTGAAGGTTGTGCGCCAGGGCTGGCAACTTGGCACATAAAAATCTATCTGCCAATCATTAGCGGACCGGAGTTCCACTGTGGCGACCCCTAACCGGGAAAAGTCGAAAGACACAACAACAACTCTAAGAAATATCAGATGAGCAAATGGGTGTAACTAAAGCATTTTTTTTTGAGCTGGAACATAGGATCTGAATTGCTTAGACATAGTAAGGCCTTGTTACGTTTAATTCTAGTGGCTGCCAATAAACAAACAATTACTAGAAAATGGAAATCAAAGTTGGAAAAACTGTATTTGAAGAAGTGAATATTACAACAGAGAGAGAGAAGAACTAGATGTGGTATCTTTAGAAAAGGGTAGGGCAAATTACACAGAAAGAATGGAAATTGTGGGAACAAAACATGCAAAATGGTGTTTTGGAGTAGGAGTGAGGTTTTAGGGACGGCAGGAATTGATCAATTTATGTAATGTTGGACTGATAATTGCAGAATATCTGTGATGTATACAATGTTTGTAACTGTGAACATGTTAACATGGTTTGTTTATATAAACATATGTTTGTCTATATCTTAAGATAATTCAATAAACATGTTAAAAGATGAGATGCTTAATTTTACTATAAAATCAACTTTATTTTCCCCAAGTTTGTAAAACTCTGGAAATGGAACAACTATGCATGCTCCCACCAAATGAAATACGAGTTCAAGCAGCTGTTTCGATTACATGCAAATCCCACTGTAGTATGACCAAAACACGTCCTAAATACTTTTCAACAAGAGTCTGTGGTTCTTCAACTTAAATGTAATTATTAAAATGATTATAACAGGATTCTACTTGAATGATGATCCACTGAGTCATACTGACATTTTTTTTAACATGACAACAATGTGGATCTCCTGCATCCATACTCCACTCAATTCCACATACTTAAGTGGGTTAGCCAATATTTATTATTTCTACCAGCTCTGGAATCATCAGCTCCCCTAAACTGCCACACAGGTTTTATGGGGAAAAGTGGATCTTAACAGCTACAATAGCTGATTACAGCAGTTGGGTCAATGGTTTACTTTAGCCCTAACTCTCCATGCATGCTTAGAAAGCATCCATATCAAGGATATGAAGCGAGCATAGTACATTACTACTGCTCAGCCCTGTTAGTAGTGCAAGCTTGCAAATGTCCCCACCTTCACTGAACAGGTACTCCTGCACACCTTTCCCACTCTCCAATCAATGAAATTAATAAAATGTGTGGGACCCTTGGAAGCCCATCACCACCACCCCGGACCTCTGAGGGAGGCAAGGGGTGAAGGCCCTTCATTCCTCTTTCTATCAACTCTAGCAGGCACCCATGCAACTACTCAAACATGGGTCACCTGGCTCGTAGTCTTGACTTTATTCCTCTCTGTCAACAGACCTGGTTATGCTGCCAAATTTTAACAGGAAACTACTTACTCAGTGAAAGAAGAAATATGTCAGGAGAAGCCTCAAACAAGCAGTCTATTAAGGTAACTTTTCTAAAAGTAAAGGTATAAGCAACAAATATAGTTTTCTGAGTGCACGTCATGAATTATCTACATACTGCATACAAGAGGTCAACTAGACAGTTAATGGTGGATGTAGTGAACACAGTTCGAGAAAGCAATCTTTCCCTGACACTGCATGTCAACTTTCAGATACCTCCAGCCTAAAAACAGCAGTCATGCTAACTTCTTAGGCTGCTAACCCAGTAACAAAACCTCTGTTTGTCCATTATAGACCAAATGAAGGACTGAACCATCCCAAGAAAATGTACAAGAAAAATTAAAGTATATCATTACAGCGCTTGCAAATGTTTTTGTCCATTTTTTTTAAATTTATGACAATACCATTTAACTGTTTTACTTTTAACGTACTTTGTTTTCTTCATATTCTACTTTATCACCCATTACTTTATGATTCAATTATGGAAAACGTTTTACATTCCAAAAATGGTCAATGACTTGCTCTGTTTTACCAAATTAAAGGACTAAGAAAGATCACAGTTGAACAGAAAAATAGATCTGTGAACTAAACTATGCAACTGAAGGATTGCTTAGTATGCTGTCCCAGCCTAGGCAGGGGTGATACAATTGGTGGTCAAGTGAACACAAAACAGACAGAAGCACTGTAGGTTACCTCTGTTTTATATACTATAATTTGGACTATACCTCACTTCTTTAAATGAGCATTCATTAAATACTTTTTAGCAAGAAGCTTGACAGGCTAAAAAAAAAAAAAGAAATAAAAACAAATGAAACAGAAAAGTAAAAAAGAAAATGCTATTTCTTTACCTTTCGGTCAGTAAACTAACAAACTACCAGTGGTTACTCATGGTATTGGAGTGCTACTCTGCAGACCCCCAAAGTAAAATTAATCTTTATTTACTTATTCTTTAATATCTTTTTTTCTTAAAAACAGGTGACTTTTCCCATGGTGGGATTCAGAACTGTACAGGTTAAGATTTCTGGAAAAAACTCAGCTGACTAAGCTGGGCTGTTTTTAAAGCATTCAAGCATTTATGTATACACTCCCATAAATAATAAGGCTATTATGTTTTACTACAAAGTCTTCTGCAATTTTTGGGGCTATACAAATGATATGTCAGTCGAAGGAATGGGTTACTAAATGAAAACAGAAAGCAATCAGTCTTCCCATTTGTTCAGGTTGTACAAGTTGAATGATGTCTGAGGCAGCCTGAATCAATACTGAAAGAATGAAGATTTCTGGAAAGGAGTGCCAGTGCAGGAGAAAATTTTTATTACGATTCATTTTTAGTTGAATTTTGCAGTCATCACTACCTGTAGGCCTGGAGAATGTCAAGTAGTTTTTTTATGTTAAACAGGGAGTGTTTGTGTGTATGATTTTGTGCATATGGGGGGGGGGGGGTTGCACTGCACTCATCTTATAGCATGGCAACAAATTGAGATATATCACAGTGGCCGGTACTTGTATATTTACTCATTTATGTAACCACAGAGTGTCTGTTATTGCTGGGTATAGGGGTGTCTACGGATGAATGGAACTGACTCTATAATTTGCTCTAGCTGAACAGTGACTATACTGGCTTTGCAGGACTAAATGTTTGTGTGAAGCAAACTGGAATGCTTTTCTGTAGCCATTTTTTTAAATCATGTTCTGACATCTGATGTGGGTACAATCAAATAACATGGCTGAAAGTGATAGGCTCTCAACTGATGACCAAAGAACCTCACTATAGACAAATGTGATTTACTCAAGCTGTTGTTTGACCATAGTTAAACAGTCAAACAGTCACTGATATGGCATAGCAGGTCCCATGTCACACAATGTATATATTTGCTGAAATCAGTATAAACCAATCACTGCTAAGGCTTATGCAAACTTTTGTGTTCTGTGTGTGTGTGTGTGTGTGTGTGTGTGTGTGTGTGTGTGTGTGTGTGTGTGTGTGTGTGTGTGTGTGTAGGCCACACACTATAACTTGTGTGGGGTTAGGTACAAAGCTGTCATTATTGCTTTAATCTTCTTCACAATCAAACCACAGTGGTGTACACAGAAGGTCACTCAACCTTGCCTAGGGGCAGTATTATATCCATAAGCAACAAGTTGGAACACATTACTTTGATCATTATTTTCCCACTTTCTTCTCAATTAAAAGAGCAATGCTAACAAAATAAAAATAAAGATCCTCACCCTGGCAACAAAAAATACAAAAATATCAGTGATCATCTGAACATCTGCAGTTATTTATTTATTGACTGCATTTACCAAGATGGTCTAACTGGGGAGTCAAGGTGGCCATCTTTGGGGGGGGGGCAAGTGTAATGATGAGCTGTGTATTTATGTCTGACAGCAGCATGTTGAAATATATCACCATTGGCACTTGTCCTTTCAATTCTGCCACAGTCTAAAATCAGAGGGGTACACAGAAGGTAGCTGCCATTTGCAGGTAGAAGTAAGAAGGCACACTGTGTATATGTATGACAGCAACAGCTTGAAATGATTATGTTAATTTGTTATTTTACTCTCATCTCAACTTAACACAAGAGTGCCACACAAACAGGGACTATCTTTTCTGGTAGGGGGGGAACAGTTCTCAGATATGATGTATCCATATAAACATCTGTCTCCCCAGTCTGTTGAAAATTAATGCTTTTATCATATCTGAACTCTAGGGAAGGTTACAATTTTCTTTATGTTATCCTTACTAACATTGCATTTACTTGCACTAATCCTACAATATCCTTATTTCTGGTCAGATGTGATCGCGTATCAGTAATGTCCTTTAAGACATCTAAACTTACCACAATGAATACCATGGAATTCAAGGACTTTAAAAAAGACAGACCTATTACAACTATATGATGGCCTCTCAATATTCAAATATAAGAATTCCAGTGCCACGTAACCTTAGCAGCCACTTATGTCAATAAATTTTACTCCCACCTAACAAACAGCATATACCATATGGCTCCAATCAAAATTAAAAATATTGGAAAATAATTACTTTGGTTGATTGCCCGTATTAATAAGATCTGCAAGTTAAAAAATAGCCCATAATAAATCGAACTTTTCTCAAAAATAAAGACATTCTGTATTAAAAAAATCTGAAGCTACAATAAGGAAAATCAAAGTGAACATAAATTAAAACTGGCACTGGAAGCTAGGGATAATCATAAATCCTTCTTTAACTACATCAGATGATTAAGAAATGACAATAATTTTTTGAATTAACTTATTACTGTTTTACCCATTCTGACTATAAAGACATTCCCAATATACTTGCAGATAATTTAGTGCCAATTCACACCAGAAACAGTGTAGTCCTGCAAATTCCAAGACCCTTTCCCCATGAAGATTATTATGAAACATATTTTAAATGCATTTTCAATAGATAAAAATATCAGTACTATGGGTCATGACAATGTACCCACTTGATTAATCAACAGCAGCAAACATCCAAACCCATACTAAAACTGTTCCACTTATGCACAGCCATCGAAGTATAGGGAAAAACAATCATTATGCTACTCCATACGGGGGCACCAACCTCAAATTCTATGAGCAATAGAGGTATCAGTCTAGTAAGCCTAATTTGCAAATCCATGAAACATATTATATCCGGTTTTATAAAATCAGATACAAAAAGTCTTACTGGTTTAGACCAGCAGCAATATGATTGTGTCAAAGACAGACTGTGTCTATTTAATTTAGTAAAGTTGTCACACACAGTCACTGAAGCTGTAAATAGCAGTCATGCAGTTCATACATATCTTCGACACTATTTCCTATCCTGGAACTGTATAATAAACAAACTTAAAAGATAGCAAATTTGCTGACAGATAGTATTCATGTAGTTAAAGGAGAAAGTGTCATGTCAGAGAGCAAAAAGGCAATTTGTTGCATTCTTCAGGGCTCTGTTCCAGGAACCCCTCCTCTTCAGCATCTACTTCTTGGATTTCCAAACTAACTCAGACATATGGCTAACTACATTTGAGGAAGACTGCAAGCTGGGTTTTACCTTTTGCTGCGTAACTGATGCCATATTACAACAGTGAACGCTAAACCATACATATCAATGATGTATTAAAATGCACTTAAAAGCAATAAAGTGTGGTATTACCACCTTTCATAAATAAATCTGGACAGCACCTTACTCCATATTGATATGACTGTCAAAATAATACCAACTTTAGTGACAACTCCCTATCCTCTAGCTACCACACTGCAACAGCAGTTGGTAAATCCTTCTGTGCAGCCCAACTAATAGCTAAAGGCATCACATACAGGCTTATCAGATATAATATAGAATATAAAAGAATCTATAGTAATCTATTCAATGCCAGACCAAATATAGATACCCTCATACAACAAATAATTATAAACACACATACCCCAAAGAAAAGCTTTACAAAGAATACACTCCCCAATCTCCTTATCCATAAACTCAACCTCTACAAAACACAGGACATCCAACAAGCCTCACATCAACTCTCCTCAAAATAAACAGGATCATAACCACTCCACAAGGATACAAATCTCACAAAACAAATGATCATAAGCACTCAAGCTAAAGACAATAGACTATTTCAAACAAACCAGAAACACCATAATATTCAAACAACCTATTATTCAATATTTCCTTCTTTAGCACATTTTTCCTCCCTGAAAATGACCCTCCCTGAGGATACACTTGAAACACCACACCTTGGCAGGAGACATCCTGAGGAGCTGTATACTGCTTGACTATGCTGGCTTTCCTGAACTTATTTACCTATTAAAATACTATTAATCAACAAAATTTTTATAATTTAACTTGTTAACTTGTTACTTTTTTCCTAAGCTAAAAGCTTTGGACACAATCTGATTTTGGATGACGGAAATAGAAATAATCTGCCTGGATGGCATGTGGATTTACATAATGGTACTATGGATTACATACACATACATGGTACCCTTACAACATTTACTTACATCGAATAATTTACATACTGGATTTACAACAACCTGCGGACTGCTTTTAAGTAAGTACCAGTTACCTAATTTAAATAAAAAACCAGCTCAAGCAAAGTTGAAGAAAAAAAAAAGCAAGTCCAGCCAGAAGAGAGAAAAAAAAAGACAGTGGACAACAGTCCAGCCAAAAAACAAAAAACCAACAAAAACAAACCTAAAGTCCTCAAACAAAAGGACAACAAAATCCAACAAAACAGGGGAATGGAGGAACAAAATAAAGGGAAATGGAGGGAAGGGAATGAAGGAAGCTGGCATATTAAATTCACTTATACAGCTGCTTTTCTCAGTGCTGCAGTTAGCTGCATTTACTACATCATTGCTACATTAACAATATTAACTTGATTAACACTCACTGACTGGATGGTGAGGATGGTGGAATGGAAAGCCCCCAGAATGGGAAGCTATGAGCCTAGAACCTAAAAAAAAAAGATAGTAAAATCTAATTTGTTTAACTATCTACAGAGTCTTCTGTGTTGCTTGCTTACAGTTCTGCTTCCCACCTTCCAAAACGCTCAAAATGCTTACAAGGCGAATGGAGAGCCAGTTGTGAATGAGCCTTGGATCCTGGCCTTAGAATTCTTGGAAATAAAACTTATGGATTTAAAACTTAACTAACACAGATCTGTGTTGTCTGTCCCCATCTGATTCAACCTACATGTTATTGGACCCAACACACCCCACACAGGCCAATTCAACAACCAGTTTCCTTACTGTCTCCCACTCCTGTACCCACCCCCCCTAGAGAAGACAAGAGATCCTAGAATGCCTTTCTAAATCTTAACACCCAGAGTACAAACACCCATAAAAGAGGAGAGAGCAGGATTCAAAAAAAAGGAAACACAAACCTTACCCGGTCATCCTACACTGAGAGACTTGCCATATAGGTGGGGACAGGAGGAAGAGAAGGTTGAACCAGACAGAGACAACACAAATCTAATCTATTCCATTCCATCTTTTTGGAGACAGTATCCCCAGCCACGTAACACCACTGGGAGGATCTAAGGAAGGATACGCTACAACGTGGTTGAGCCAATTGAAGCCATGGCCCTAGACTGAATGTCCAGCTTGTAGTAAGACACAAAGGTGGGAGAGCCCATCCAAGTTGCTTCGGATGCTCTGGAAAAAAAAGAGAAAGAAGCATGGCTCTGCTCTGGTGTCTTTAAGGTGAAATGAAATGCACAGTGCTGCTCCTCAAGTAAAAGAAAAAAAAAAGTTGTTGATGCACTTACTAGTAGTGTTTTAGAGAAACTGGTCTACCCAATTTAGATCTGGAAAAGGAAACAACTGATTGCCAAAAAAATCTCAATTGTCTACACACCAAACACACAACAACAAGTACTTGCCCTTGTAGAAATGTTGGGAAAAAATATAGGCAGGTGAATAGAAAGATTCAAATTACTCTCCATGGCTATCTTAGGAAGAAAAGAAGGAGCTATGCAAAGGGAAACCCTATTTTTGTGGAATACCAGGAATAGCCGGCAGAACTTGTAGCTCAGACTCTGTTCCTGGTGGCTATTATTTTGGCAAGGAGAAAAAGTCTTTCAAGATAAAAAAAATATTTAGATCTGATGTAGAAGAAGGCTCAAAGGGAGGGCCTGCAAGGACCTGGGTAGCAAAGGGTAAATCCCATGGATGGACAGGGTCCCAAACTGGAGGGCGCAAAAGAAAGGTACTTTTGAGAAAAGCTTTAGAAATTTTCAGTGCAGCCAAGGAACATTATCCCTGCCAACATGATGATTACATATGGTTGCCAACTGCACCTTAACTGTAGAATAACTATAGTTTGGTTTACAGAAATCTGCAAGAAAATCTAAGACTAACTCTAAGGGAGAGGAAAACAAATCAACCCCCCACCACCACCACCACATGAATACGCCCAAACAGCAAAGCGCTTCCACTTATTTGAATTCACTTTCCTAGTAGACAACTTCTGGGAAGATGACAAAATATGCACAGCACTCTCTGATAGCTTGGGATTTCTGGCCATTAAAGGAAGTGGAGAAACCATGTAGTTAATTTTAAGGACTGAAGGTTGGCTAGATCCAGACGCACTGGATGAGAAATGAGATCTGGAGTGGGATCCAGCACCCAAGGTGGGTATCTCAGAAGTGGCCATGGAAAGGGGAACCACACCTGATAAGGCCAAAAAGAAGCAATGAAGATCACTGTCATTCTGCAATAGGCTGCTTTCTGAAGAAACTTTATTATGAGGGGGACTGGAGGATATGCGTATAGGAGACTGGGGAGCCAAGCATACAGAAGAGAGTCTCTGAGTAACTACCCCTGAGGAGGCACTAAGGCATAATGGCTGTTACATTTGGTGCTGGAGGGGTAAGCAAAGAGGTTGCAACATGGAGTGCCCCAGCACCAAAAAATCCAAGCTGTTACTCTTCAGATTTAGGAACTATTCATGAGGTAGAAGAAAATTTCTGCTTCACTGTCTGCCAAAATGTTGGACCTCCACAGGATGTGCGCTGCAATCAGAAACCATTTAGATGAGATCACCCACTGACAAACCTTCATGGCCTCTCAACATAGAGGATAAGAAAGTGTTCCTCCTGTTTGTTCAGACATCAAAATGACGGCCATATTGCCCAAATGGAATGACACCACTGCGAAAGACATCCTGAAAGGCCTGCAACGGGAGGAGGGCAGTCCCCATCTCCAGAACAGTGATGTGAATGTTGCCTCCAAGGAAGACCAGAGGTCTCTTAAATCATCCTCCCTTTAAAATGACCCCCCCCCCACCTGAGACGTTAGGCGTCTGTGGTGACAGTGGTTGATGGATGGGGAAGAACAAATGGGTTCTCACTGATTACCAAATGGTGACTCTAGCCACCACTGAATCTGATTATGACAAATCTCTGTCATATTTTGAGAAAGTCTATTGGATGAGTCAAATAGGACCACTGCACTGCGAGAGTCCACTGAAGAGCCCTAATGTGGTATCTTGCTTGTGGGATCAACCCTATGGAAGCTGCCATATGCCCCAAATGTTTCAGAAGAGTACGCACCGGTGGTTTGGTGTAAGAAAGCAAAGATACTGAGCGAGACTGTAGGCTGATTACTGTGGAACTTGGGAGTCTGGCAATTTGGGAGACAGTATTCAAGTGGCACCTATGAATTCCAGTGTCTGGACAGGGTGTAGGCTTGACTTCTTTAAACTGATCCCCAAATGACCACACAACTGGAGTAAGGTATCCTTGGCCATGATTAGAGATACTCTTGTGGGGGCAGTGAGAAGCCAACTGTTTAGGTTAACAAAAGACCTGAAATCCCTGCAGCCAGAGCCAGGCTACCACCACTGCCATTCACTTGGTGAACATCCAGGGGGTGGTGGTGAGACTGAATGGCAAGACCCTAAATTGATAATGACTGGCTCCCAAATGAAAGTGCAGGAACATTCTGGATCATCTCTCTATCTTGATATGATGTTAGGCATCCTTGAGGTCTATCGAGAACATCCAGTTATTGATCCTCAGCAAATGTAGCACAGACTGCACTGTGACCATCTGGAATTTGATCTATTTTTACAAAGGGATTTAGTTTTCTAAAATCCAAAATCAGCCTCGGTTACATGTTCTCTGTTGGCACCATTAATAACCTTGAATAGACCCAGGATTATTGCTGATCTGGTGGAATGTCTTGCCAGCAGCTTCTGAATCTCTACCGCTGTCTGCTGTCTCTGATTGGGTAGACTGTCTGGGAGATGTTTGTGACTGACACTTGACATTTCAAAAAAATGGAATGATATTACCTCTGGATAAGACTCTTAGCATCCAAGCTTCTGGATGAAGAGTCACATGATCCCTGACTGTCTCCAGAGTGGGACAATAACCTTGGTTCTGTATCCCACCCCTGCCCTTCAGAAGGACCATCCTGGAAAGACTGCTGCAACTTCCTAAAAGAGATGTTTTCTCCCTTTTGATTCCATTAACAGGTTAGCTGAGATGTAGCAAAATGTACTCAGATGGCAGACAGCATCTTTCCATCTTGTTTGCTCCTAGTCACAGTCTTTAATCTTCATCTCAAATAAAGAGCAGCCATCGAATGGGTCATTGAAAAGGAAGTCTTAAAGCAGTCTGTGAAACTTTACAACCTCATCCAAGCATGGCTATGCAAAGCAATTCCAGTGCCAGTGGCTCAGGATGCTCCATCAGTTGCATTAGACAAAAGCCTCATGGAGACATTGGCAATAGACTGCAGAGTGGACAACCAAGTCTCCAGACTCTTCTGAACTTCTGGAAACTGCTACATCTTAACATTTCCTTAACACTTTAGCAAATAAATCATACCGAAGCCGTGTCAAGTGGGAAGGTCCAAAGCCAGAGATTCCCTTTTCGGGGGGGATGGAATGAAGAATTCTCCTCTGAAATGTCCTTAGTGGCAACTGCCACCATGATCATATCCACAGCTGAACCTTTACTCTAGTGAGGCCGATCCTTGGGTGAGGCATGAATTTTGTTGGGCTTCTTGGGGATTGGCCCCATCATATCAGTTTCCTTCCACAGCTTTCGAGAAACCAAATCAATGAGTGCATCCAGAGCAATAACTAGCCAAGGTGTGGATGGGCCCATGTTGAAGGCCTCCATAAATACGGTCTCCTCTGGAGGAGGGCATTTTGATGGTTAACCCCCCCACACACACACTGGGGAAGAAGATCGCCAAAAGAGGCATTATCTTGCAAGGACTTAGGGGACTTTTCTGCTTCCTTGAGGTAAGTATCCTTGGTGAGGGACTCCTTGGGGTAGTTCAGGTACTTCCTCATGCACCACCACTTGCCAGATACTTCTTGCTTTGGAGGAATCCAGAGGAGAAGAGGAAGGAGCACCAGCAAGGAGGGTGGATTGAAGACCAATAGTTATGGGCTGTCCCAGAGCAGAGTGATGATTGGTCACAGGCGCAGAACAGCGGGTGAAGGGAACACCAGCTGTGGAAAACCGACCAGTCTCATTATCAGAAAACATCCTCTCCATGACTTCTAAGATGAAAGCAGAACCGGGTCGCCCAGAGCCAAAAATCTCAGGATCTAAAGTTGCCCAACATGTGACAGATCCCGCAACAAAGTCAAGACTGGCCAAGCTGTTGAGAGCTGATGTCCTGAGTGGGAGGGATGACCCCAAAGAAGGGATATTCAAACCTTTCCAAGAGAAGCCTTCCTTGATGCATCAGCTCAGAGGTCCACTCAGGTCTGATGCAACCAGAATCGAGGTGACCCAGGTGGGGGTCAGAGCCAAAAGAAGCCATATGATCAGATGTAACCCTGAGGGTGGGGACACAGCCAGGCTTAAAGACATCAGATTCATGCGGCCTGAGGGAGGAAGCTAGGGTGATGGAGCTGAGGTTCCAGGGAGAAAGGCTGGACCCCAAAGGAATAAGGCCTAATTGCCATCTGCCCATGCAAAAAGGACCTTATCTGCTGCCCCAGATCCGAAGCTTTCAGACTTCCTACCAATCGTGATGAGCAAGCAGAGGAAGCCACCAACAGAGGCTTACAGGTTCTTTTAGGTGGCAAAGGGCCTGCCAGCCTGAGTCAAGCCAGAGAGGCTTGGACCCAGGGAAGGGATGGAGAAGAGAGTCCTGTGAAAACTCCAGTGGAGTGGAGGGAAAAAAAGGGAGGAAGTTACCCAACCTAAAAGAGCCCCTTTTACCAAGAAAGGACTGGGCACACTAAGTGCCAGAGAGGGAGCCTTACCTGAAGAAGGAACTGAGGGCGATGAGCCAGCGCTGATGCCTAAGCAGCCTGAGAACCCAAAAATCTTGGGACCTTCAGGTCCAGCGGGCCAGAAGAGGGTTCAAGTACAGAGGCAAAAATGGACCTCTTACAGTCCACTTTTAAAGACTTGGAGTCCTTGGCAGAGTGTTGGTGACCCTTATCCGACCTGTACTTTAAAGCAGATGGGGAAGCCCCAACCAGGAGGAGGCCTTTCAAAAAAAAGCGTTGCCCTCCTTTCATTGACTGCCCTGGAATCAAACCCCTCACAGACAGCACATTTAGAATCCAGGTGGGCAGGACCAGAAGCAATAAACACACTTGTTGCATGCATCTTGCGAGGGGAGCTTTTATCTGCAAGAAACACATTTATTAAGTCCCTTCAGATGCATTGAAATGGCACATCTGTAACACTGCAGACCTAAAGCAAATGGAACAATACATCTAAGCCAAGCTCTAGAAAAACTACCAGAGACAAAAGCAGAATTAGCAAGGAAAACACTATCCACAATTCTAAATCCTACTTGTAAGGGAAAAAAAAAACAGTACCTGTAGGAAAAGTATACTCTAAGAAAGGAAAAACTCTTCGCTAACAGACCCACTAAACAACAAACTAGAAACAGTACAGTTGTGTACACTTACCATAAATGTAGATGTTTGAGTGTATCCACTGTTGCAGTCATTACATCTGGGTTATCTGTTTGCAGGTAGCCCTCAGTCAGCCTGATTAACAAAAGTCTTGGGTCCTGCATCGGTTGATGTCTCATCTTCCATGACGTCAGGTCGTCAGGGGTATAAAACATGCAGCCGACACCATTACATCAGTTTTTCTTGCCCCAGATGTCAAGTGCCCCCTAATGGAAATAAATTAAATATAAAAGAACAAAGATATATCTCCAACAAAAAAGCAAATACACCAAAAAGGCTTTTAAGCATAGTAAAGGAAAGTAGAGGTATAGCCAAAAGAAGTTAGGGGGTGGAGGGAGGGTAACCAGGACTGCAACAGTGAATACACTCGAACATCTACATTTAAGTGTACACAACTGTACTATGTTCTTCATGTTTCACTGTTGCAGTCATTACATTTGGGTAGATTCCCAAAGCTATGGTTGGGAGGAGGAATTTAGATAGCATTAGGGCCAGCTATAAGGCCCTGCAAGACTGCAGTGGCAAAGCCAGCTCTGGATTTGGAGAACATTGGCAAATGATAATGCTTGGTGAAAGTATGTACAGAACTTTAGGTAGCAACTTCTAGGATGTCCCTGGTAGGGACACCTCTGAGAAAGGCTGTAGAGGTAGATGCAGCCCTGGTGGAGTGAGGTCTGATCCCCTGGGGGATAGGGTTTCCATGGTGCTTATAGCAGAAATGAATGCAATGACCTATCCATTTAGAAATACTATTAAAATGTACTGCTCACTGATAAGGTAGCGGTGAGCAAAAATATTCAAGTGAATGGAAAAAAATCATACTGCTACTCCACAGCTATTTCAAATATATAGTAATTTATTAAAAATGTTAAAATTGCTTTTAAAAGCATTCCCAAGTGTTTGGTTAATCAATAGTCCAACTTCTTCTCAATAAGAACGTTGCTGCATTGAAGCACAAGTGTTCATCTTGCAATAAAGTCACCAAATGCAATTATTGCCGTAAGAATCCTTTAGTGCGTTTAAATCACGCCTTGATACTTGTAACAAAAACAAGTTATTGTTCAGAAAAAAGTACAGAATTCAGTGAATAGAGCCAGATAAGCTATCGGTGCTCCAATTTCACTCATAATACGAAGCATTGCATAAAAACTCTGGTGTTTCCTTGTTCTGCTGAACACAAAACTGAAGCTTTACGAATATTAGTCAGACTCCACTTCAAGCATGTGACACAAGCGATTCTCAAGCACAAGATACTCAGCAACAAGTAGTATGATCTGATGAAGGATTTTCCGAAGTATGATCTGATGAAGGATTTTCCGAATAGTATGATCTGATGAAGGATTTTCCGAAAGTATGATCTGATGAAGGATTTTCCGAATGCGCTTATCGTATGCTTATTTGGGACGTTACACTTATACGCGAACTAAAGGAGAATTTGTTAAACTACTTGTTGCTGAGTATCTTGTGCTTGAGAATCTCTGGGCTCCCCCATTTGTCTATCAACATGTTGAATGTCTTTGGTTCCAGGTTCCAGGTTCCAGTTTCCACTTGTGTGGGTCCATGAGATTTCTGCTTAGATCGTCTGCCGGTGTATTTAGCTTTCCTGGCAGGAATTGAGCCTGTAGGTGCACTTGGTAGCTCAAGGCTGTGTTCCACAGAGCCATGGCTAGTCTGCAGAGAGGGTATGAGTGGGTTCCCCCTGCTTGTTTATGTACCACATAACAGTGGTGTTGTCCGTCTTTACCATTAATTGTCCTGGAAGACTGTGGTCCTTGAAGGCTGTCAGAGCATTCTATACAGCTAACATTTCTTTTTGATTGATATGCAGGTGCGTTTGACTTTGGTTCCATTTGCCCTGAATGCACTTCCCTGCCAAGTGAGCCCCCCATGCATAGTCTGATGCATCTGTTGTTAGGGTTTGGGTGGCAGGGGTAGAGTGAAAAGCAGTCCCTTGTTTTGGTGGCAGACCTCTGCCCACCAAAGAAACTCTAACTGTAGGCAAGATATGATAGGAATCATTGCTTCTAGATCCTGAGAATGTTGACACCATAGGCTTTTTAGATACCACTGTAGTTTCATCATATGCAGTCTTGCATATGGAATTAGGAGAATGCAGGAGGCCATGAATCCCAAAGCTTGCAGTATTTGTCTTGCAGACAGCAGGGTCTTTGTGGCCATTAGTTTGAAGTAAGGTGTCAAATGAACTTGTTTCTCTGGCATGAGAAAAACCATCTGGGAAGTTGTGTTCAAGCTTTCTCCCAGGAATACAATTTGTTGGCAGGGTACCAGATGTGATTTCTTTTCATTTATGGTGTACCCCAGAGATGTTAGCACTTTTTGTACAAACGCCAGATGATTCAATAGTATGTCCTGGCTTTCTGCGTGAATCAGACAATCGTTCAGGTATGGGTATATTTGAATATTTCTTTGCCTGCAAAATGCAATGACTGGAGCTAGGCACTTTGTGAATACCCTGGGCGCAGTAGATAAGCCAAAGGGCAGTGCAGAGAACTGATAGTGCATGAAGCCTGCTTTGAAGCGTAGGTATCTTCTGTAAGATTCCCTGATTGGGATGTGCAGGTAGGCTTCCTTTAAATCCAGTGTTGCCAACCAGGCATCCTTGCCTACCATAGGAAACAACTGGCGAAGAGTTAGCATCTTGAACTTTGGGATCACCAAAAAAGTGTTTAGGATAGAGAGATCCAGGATAGGATGCCAGGAGTTGTCTTTTCTGGGCACCAGGAAAAGTCTTGAGTAGAAACCTTGTCCCCTTTCCTCTTCTGGGACAGTTTGAATAGCCCTTATACTTAAGAGAGAGAGAACTTGCTTTTGAGCCTCTGTCCACTGATTTAGGGGTAGATCTGGCCAACCATTTGGGGTTGGTAAAGTGTGGAAGTGGAATCTGTATCCTTGTGAAACTATATTTAAAACCCATTTGTCCTGGGTAATGAGTTCCCAGTTTTTTGCTTACAGAGCAATCTTTCCCCCTAAAGGAGCAGTCAATTGAAATGAGCTTGGAAGTTTCAAAGTTAAGTCATTCAGACAGTTTACCATAGGGGGGAGTCTTACTACTCCCTGCTTTGGAAGTGGGAGCCCCCCACTGCTCAAGTCCTGTGAGTACCTTGGGACTGCTGGTTCTGGGTTTGGACTGAGAAAGCCTGGAAGAGGCAGGAAAGGACCATTTCTTACAGGACCAATGCCTACTAAATCTTGGAGGCTGTACTTGCAGGAAATCTTTAACAGTTTGCATAGATTTAGCTTTTTCCTCCATCTGTTTAAGTACTTCTTCTACTTTGTTGCTAAACAGGTGGTCTTGGTTTAAGGGAGCATCCAGCAATTTAGCTTTAACATGATCTGGTAAAGATTGCTCCTTAAGCCAAGCTTGCCTTCTAAGTACAGACCCAGTGAGAGCAGCCCTGCAAGATGCCTCTAGTGAATCAAAACCACATTGCAAAGTATGTTTTCCAACTTGTTCAGCAGAAGGCATTAAATCCTGTAAATCCTTATTTTCAGCACAGTCAGGAATCAACATCATTTTCTGTTTAAGCAATCCAATAATATGCTGCTGATACTTTAACATATGAAACTGGCAGTTTAAGGCCCTAATGGCCAAGGTTGCAGAAGTGTATACCTTCTTACCCCATCTATCCAGCGTACTGGAATCTCTATCAGTGGGGGTAAGATTTTTTGCAGTAGTAGCCTTAATGCCCTTGGGTCCCTGTGAAATGGTCTCAGGATTCGCAGTAGGATTTCTAAAGAGGAACTTGAGAGTCAGGAACCCTGTAATATCTATCTGGTTTTCTGGCAGCAGGAGGTAAGGAGTCAGGGGCCAAGCTAGACTCCAAAAAGGCATCAACAATGTCCAGTACAGGGAGAATAGCTAAAGGCCTGTGTTGGGGCAGGAGTAAGAAATCCCTAAGCCTCTTTTTAGAATCAAGAGTAATCCTTGCTTTTCCGGAAATGCTCCCTAAGAGTATGCAAGATTTCACCAAAAGAGAAATCCTCTGGAGGGGAAGCAGAATGAACAGAGTCCTCCTCATCAAAATCCTCATAGGTAGACAAGGGTAAATCCTGGTCATCAGAGGAAACAGAAATTTCAGAATCTTGATCAGAAGAATCATAAGCAAACTCAATCCTAGGTTTCTTAGAGGGAGAAGGTTGGCTCCCCCTGATTAAAGTAATAAGGTCTTCAGCCATTCTTATCATTTCTTTTTAGGCATAGAGGCCTGACCCTGCAGTCTGGGCGTTGGTTTTCTAGGCATGGATAGAGTTTTAGGCCTTGAAGAAGAAGAAGATGACATCGGTTTAATATGCAAGTCAGTAGGCCTGAATACACCCTCAGAGGCCGGTGCCTGCACAGTGGCTCCGGACCCATCCAAGGTAGAAACATCCACAGGTTCCATAGTTGAAGCATCTCACGGCATACCGGACTCCGAATGGGTCTCAGCAGAGGCCTGCGAATCTGAAGTAGCGGGTATCAGGGGCTGCGAAAGCGCCTCACTGAGTACCGGCAAACTGGCGATTAGCTTAGGAGAAACATAGTCAGCAGCTTTGGACCTAGGTGGCCTGTCTCTGTCTTTATCTTTGCGTTTTTTCAGCATGTCGGTAGTCGGGTGGCTTACTGAAGCCATATCTGGATAACTGAACAGAGTACCAAAATATTTAGAAGCGTGAATATACCGATGATGAATAGTTCGTTGTTTAAATAAGGCACAAAACCGACAGCGAGCTATGTCGTGGTCAGGGCCTAGGCAAGGAATACAGTACGAATGAAAATCTTTATAAGGTATTTGCTTTCCATAAGAAATACAATTACTGACTTTTACTGACATCGGTTTAGAGCAAGAAAATGTTTCCCCAATGGGGTACTTAGCTTTAGTTGAAGACTTTGGTTCTGATACTCGAAAACGAAAATTTCAGGAGTCGGCCAACCAGCACTTGTGAACTACTTCTGCTTCGGGCACCGCACAGCAAGAAAGACTGATGTAATGGCATCGGCTGCATGCTTTATACCCCTGACTGCCTGACGTCATGGAAGATGAGACAGCAACCGACGCAGGACCCAAGACTTTGATAATCAGGCCGACTGAGGGCTACTGCAAGCAGATAACCCAAATGTGATGACTGCAACCGTGAAACAAGAAGAACATCCAGAAATGGCCAAAGCAGAGTCATTCATCTGTGGCTGATGCACCTTAGCAGCCTGCTGTGGTGGCAAAGGCTGTCAATTTTCTTTTTTTCTTGTGTGGCTGGTAGAAGGAGTATGTGGCTAGCAGAAGACTTAACTGTTGTTTGAAACATTTCCAAAGTAGAAGAGTAGCCTCCATGCCTCTGATGGGAGTGTAAATGGGTAGCATTCGCTGGGAATTGGGTTACTTCAATGTAGCAGACAAATACAGCAAACTTTCTGCAAAGTTTGATACAGGGTAACCCTCTCCCAAAACATAACAACTTCCTTTTCTAAATTCACTGACTTTTAGAGATGCTACTATATCAGATGTTGGTGGTGTTTCAATAAAAACAATGAGCTCTCACCCATTCTTCCATTCTTCTGAAAACAATAATGACAGCTGGATGGAACCATTAAGTCTAGGCAACAGTTTAAATCAAAAGAGAATAAACTCAGATACTAACACTGGTAGAAAGAAACAGATACATTCTTACCATATCATTATCTAGGAGAGGACTCTACTTTATAGATTATAGGTTGGCCGTATCCTTTTAGCCAAAAGGAAATTGGAATTCTTTTCTACAAAATCCTGTGTTTGGGATGACACATTTATACGAGAGGTCTAATAAACATAGTTATGCCCCTACTTCTGTTAGTGGCCCTGAAAGAGTGATGCATGTTGAGACCTGAAACAGGAGTAATTTCTACAGATAGGAAACAGGTTTTAGTAGCTCCAAAGATGTGTATTTTATCCTGATAAAGGAAGTTTCCAAGTCAATAATTTTTCCTCATAAAAGTGGGTTGAACAGAGACAAAGGCAGACTGGAATTTGTCAAGGCAGAATGTCTAGTAATTTCACTTAAAAATATAAAAAGATTTTTGTTAGTAGGTGAAAGCCCTTGTAGGCCAGGTGCAGCCCATCTCTATTGAAGCCGAAAGGTCAAGCACGGTTTCCTAGGCTGTCACAAACTGGAACCCCAATATATGACACAATTTACATAGCCAAAAAAGGAACCAAATGGATACAATAAAAATGTGTCTCTTCTCCCTAATCTCTTTTTCCAACTGGCAGAGAAGGTCTGGGTGTTGCCTCTCCAGATCACAATAGTTGGACCTAAATTGTTCACAGTTAACATAATAGTTAAGGTCTTCCCCACCCACTCTGAGGGAATCCCCAAGAAGGAGTCATTCATTCAGTGACGATGCATAAAGGAGGTGGACACATTATACCATTCTGTCTCTCACAGAGAGGCCTGGAGGATCCTCCAAATCCTCATAAAACCCAAATGGCAAAAGGGTACTATGATTACTGCTACTCACCAGCTTAAGCCTGTAAGGGGCAAACAAGCAACAGACCAGTGCTCACCATCAGGAAATTGGGAACCAGTGCTAAAATACATGCAAGCCAGGGCAGCTCAGAGTAGCGAGATATCTGCTCTGGTTCTAGCATGAGCTACATATCTTGCACTTGGTATTAACCAACATGAATAACCACTGTGGCATCCCTACACTGTCATCCACCCTGGTAAGATCCGACCACAAAGTGGTCACTTTTGAAGTCATCATCTCCCCCGACCCCGACTCAGCTAGGGTCAAACAAAAAAACTTCTCCAAAGCTGATTACAACCTCCTGAGGGAAGGTATAAACAGTTTCACAGCCCTCTTCCCCTCCATAAGAACTGGCACATATATCCAAACCTACACCAAAGCACTATATGAGCATTTATGTAGCTGCATGGAATCAAGAATACCCGAAAGGACAAAATCCTCCTCCTCAAGGAAGAGTAAACCTGCCTGGTGGACATCTGCAATAAAACTCTATAATAAAAAGAATATGTAATAAATAAAATTATATAATATAATACCACAGTGGTGCAGTGGTAGCATTGTCACCTCACAGCAAGAGGCTCTCTAGTTCGATTCTCGGCTGGAGTGCCTTCTGTGCGGAGTCTGCATGTCCTCACTGCATTTGTGTGGGTTCCCTCTGGGTGCTCCGGTTTCCTCCCATGTCACAAAGACATACATCTGGAGCATTTCTCCCCGGGCTTCCTCTGAAAATTGGCTTTGTTCCAAGTCGGACTCGCCTGGTAATCAAATGTTAAATAAATAAAAATAAAATAAATAAAAGGAAAAAAATTGCTGTCTAGGACCAAGGAGGATCAGGTGCCTAATTGGAAGCAATCTTTGCTTAGCCTAAACAAGCAAATAAGAGCACTAGCGAAATCCTCCAAAACAAACTTTGAGTAAAAACTGGCCACATCTACTAAAGACAATCATAAGGCCTTCTTCACGTATGTCCACAATCTCAAAGGAAGCGCTCAGATCTGCTCAGAACTGGTGGTCAAGGACACCACATACACAAACACCGTAGATACAGCCAACCTGCTGGCAGACAGGTTCAGTGAAAACTTCACCCCTCTGTCCCACACAACAGTAAATCAGGACATCCCCAGCACCTGCCTCCTCCCCTTATCTCTATGGAGCAAGTTATCACTGCCCTCTCAAAGGCAAAAAATACAGCCTCCATGGGACCTGATAACATCTCAGGCTGCACCCTACATAAACTCAGGCAGGATCTTGCAGCACCATCATCAATTCCCCCCTAGTGATGTGGACATCCTCCAAAGGGTCTCACCCAAACAAATGACTGGTGCCAGAAAAATGGCCTCAAACTGAATGTCAAAAAATGCATTATCATCATCCCCTTTGGAAAGAGTGACATCCCCACAAATCATCACATTAATAACAAGGTCCTAAGCACTCAGTCGTGAAGGACTTGGGCACCCACAAAGCACATGTAGCAGCTGGACAGACCACAGCGGTTCCTCACCAGGAGAATCCGGGGCCTCAAACATGTACCCTACAAAGATAGGCTAAAATTCCTGTCCCTCTACTCAATCTCATACAGACTCCTCAGATGTGACCTCTGTCATGGCATACAAAGCAATCTCAGACCCCACCTTGATAAGACTGCTGCATACCCGCAAGTACAGCTTCACTCGAGTAACCCACACGCGTGAGACCTCATCCTGGTCTGTGACATCAACAGGACTTGCTGGTGGAACAGATGTGTGTCCCAGAGACTACCCCTTGTATGGGATAGATTCCATCTCCACGTCAAGCAAAGTACCTCATTAAGCCTTTTTAAGCGCAACCTGGATAGAAAATACACCACTGGGATTCGAGCTGTGTCCCTACTAGACAGGGACATCGGGTGCTGACTTGTCAGAACATGGCCTCAATTCTTGGCTAGGCTTGTAAGGGCCTCAGACCCAATAGCCTAGTAAGTTCCTATGATCCTATGAAATGTTTGCTGTCCAGACCATGAGACATGAATCCTGAAATAGAATAATAAGATTTACCTTCTCCTTCCAGGGCCTGTTAGCCAGCATGGAAGGACATCAAATACCACTGATCAATGACCAGAAGACTAAAGGTTGTTTGCTGGGATCAGGCTGATCACCTATAAAGACAAAGGGTAGCAAAAAACTCAGGATGCACTGCCAGAGTGGAAGCAGATGACATGTTTCTCAAATTCCAAAGTCTTCAACAGTGACATGATTAAGAATGAAACCCTCAATAGTCTAGGGCAAGCTCACTCTGTGAAGAGATTGGAGGGGCCTACTGGACACCAGACGTACCTCATGAAAGTTCATGCCTGGTCCTAACCCTTGCATGCTAGTCCTTGTGGTGAGGCACTCAACTATGTCTGGGTTGCAAGAAGGGACTTTCTGCCAATTTCCAAGCACAGAGCTCGAGTACCACCATCTTTATAAAGTGGAAAAGCAATGTTTTCGGCTTTCAAAAACATAACTGAACAACTAGCACTTGTGGCAGCTGTTGTCATGCTCTTTCCAGAGAATGTAAAGGCAATGGGTCTTGGCTGGTAACTTGACAGCCATATGGACATTTATTGTGAAACTCAGTCATACAAATGGAGGACAGTGCTAATGGGAACATGGATCAAGATTTAAACTGTGTGATCAGCAAAAATGACCAAGTGAGCTCTGGGGATGAACACATTTAGGTAGGGGAGTTAAAACAGTATGTGTCGAGCAGGCCTAAACACCCCAAAACCTGGGATTTACCAAAATAAATAAGCAAATAAATAAATACAAATGTAAAAAATTAGCTGAATTCCAACTGATTGAGAGAAAATGCCCAACCACGGACCAATAAAGGAAGCTCCTCAACACAAAAAGCATGGAGAATCATACAGAGGGGAAACACTATTCCTGAGGGAGACGAGACAAGGTCCTTTACACAACTTTACACACAACAGCCTGATAATGTAGTAACTAAAAACAGCACAGTCCTCCACAACTGGATTTTTGATGTCCATTGTCAACATTTGCTGAAGTGGCTCTAACACTGCAGTGCCTAGAAGATGAAGTACAAGTCTCATAGAGAGACAGGCTTTTGTAGTGCAATGAATAATGGAGAACATCTTTGAGAAACTACCTCATTGCATGGTGTTTGCCAAATAGCTCACAATTCAGAAGTAACAAAATAAAAAAGCAGTGACAAATCCGTCAAAAATAATTCAGACTTTTTCAAAAAGAAAAGGAGATAATTTTGGCAATTCATGACCAGGACCAGATAGGAATATACTACTGTTCAGACCAAACTAAGAAACACTTTCATTTAGTATGCCATTCTTAAGTAGGGCGCTAGTTGAAATTTCAAGCACCATAAACGTATTCCTCTAAAAATGAAGGACTGACACTTGCATATGCTAAGTCCAAGGTTACAGTTTCTTAAAACATTCTTTATTTTCTAAGGTACAGTAATTTCAGAGCTGATATTTCTTAATAGCAGGGGTGTGGGGGCACATGGACCCATATCAAAAGGTCTTAGGAAACAAAACCTTCCAGCAAAAAAATGCTTTAAAAGTATAATATAATATTCTGGAAATTACATTCTTAAATTTGAATTTAATTTTCAAAGTTGTCAGGACTTGCGGTGTCAGATCTTTGGTTCAAGGCTAGCTGCCCTGGCAGGCTATTTTAATCCTAGCCAATTTTCCTTTAGGTGTTTGGATTAACCTATCCTGTTTGGTGTTAGACTGGTTTTACCCATCCCCTGGTCAATAACTGTAATCATACCATACATAATCTGAGTGGAACCATGCATTTAGGAGATGCCACTTGCACTTCTGATGCTGAACGTCCTTAGTAGATGTACCTTGTCACCATTAAGGTAGCTTTGGGTGTTACAGGATGTCTCATTAGAATGCAGTGATCTACCTCAGCAGCCAAGCTTGCAATGACAAGGTTTTTAGACAAGGCCGGATGTCACCATCAAAAGTTATACCCCCTCAGCTAGGATGAATTACACAGGATGGACAAATCAGCATCAGTGATGAAAGGCAAACGAGAAGAAATATCCGGAAGTAATGGCAGGTCATTTATAAAGATACTTGCACTGCTGTCATTGACTGTGTGGTTTCACGGATCATGCTTGCAGCTTTCACAATATTTTGTATTAATAAAAGCAATGTATTCAGCAGCACTGTGCATACTAAAGGTGTTGGAGTGATGATTTAGTTTTCACCTGCATTCACTGCTGATATTGTTTACCTAATTCTGATGCACATGTCAGGGCTTGTCTCTCTTCAGAAATGTCATGTATGACCCAGGCTATTCAGAACATTTTTCTGCATTTAATCAAATACCTAATCTGAAAACTTGGAGTAATCATTTAAAAAACTGTGATATGTATACAAAATTAATAAGACTTCACAAGGCTTAAAGTTTTGAAAAAATCAAGATGCAATTGATATAGGCCCAAGGTTGTTCTCAAGGGTCAACAATTCAGCAGAAGGTCAGTGTGAAGTTTGGGAGATCTGTGTTGGCAAACCACTACTTCAAGGAACCAGAACTACTAGAAACAGAAAAAAGCAGAAATAACATTTTAATAGTACAGCATACAGTGAGCATTTGGCCTGCATTCTAAAGGTCTGTTGACATTATAAATAACTGAAAAGAAAAACAACTTTATAAAATTGAAATTCAATTCAAGCATGACCGACTTGGGCTGGGGAACAGGAACTGAAAATCCATTCTGGAAAAAAAAACACAAGGTCAGACTAATGTTAGTTGTAATTTAGCTGGTGATCTACAGATCCCTAAAACCAATCAGAAACCCATGCTGTATGACAATAGTGGGAAAATGTCAGTTTCAAACAAATGTAAACAAATGGACAAAAATCAATTATAGAAGCACAAAAGAAAATAAAAGAAGCATACTTCCTCAGCTGAGAACGCTCAAGAAGTGAATCAAGACATGGTTAAATACTGTTTCTGACCCTCAAATTCACATTACAGGTGTTGTCCGAGTGTTTGAACTAAATATCCACTACCCTTTTATGAAAAGTTTGAAATTATATAGTTTATAAAACTATGTTAGCATTTTAAAACTATTTTTGCATGTTTAAATCTATATTACCATTCAAACAATTATTCTTTAGCTGATGCTTTTGAATAGTTATGGTAAACTGGATCCAACAAAATGAACTGCATGCTGTTAATCAACAGTTGTTCTGCTCTACAATGTGCTATTAACTAGTTGAAGGAACACTGCAGAGTGATTAGGAATACAGGCAAGGATAATTAATGCTACTGTAGTAACACCTATTGTTCAATATCAGGCAAAACTGCAATGCCATTTAAGTAATAAGCAGATATATGTTCCTAGTGGAAAAAGTTTGATACAAGTACAATAAAAAATAAATAAATTAATGTGCACAATGAAGACAATGGGAATTACAGGCAGGTTGTCCCAGTACTGCATCTTTGTATTTCTTGACAGAATTTATGCAAATATGTTTAAACAGACAGGCAGAACTGTTAGCAATCCTAGTGTTACTCTGAAACTGTCCCAGGAATTCATTAAAGTTTGTACCACAAGCACTGCTTGTAATTCCCTGCTGGTTGAGGAAACCTACATTTTTTATCTGTGACTGATAGAGTTGCTTTCTGATACCTGCTCCATCTTGTTTTCTGTTTTAAGAAATCTGCTTGGCCTGGTGTTTTGTTCTATGCGAGAAGTACACACAAATTATCTAGGTTGCACAGTTCACATCTTTTTTTTATTGGTTAAATTGTCTCTTGAGTGATGCTTAAAGGAAAACTCCACTTTAGAACTCAAAAAACATTTTTTTCATTGTATCTTTGTTTTTGAGCTATTTTAATGCCTCAAAATCACTCCAAGTGCTCTTTTACAATTTTAATGGTGAATGATGGGGCCTGCCCTGGTAACGTGATCTTATTTTCTTGCTTTCCTTCCTTCTTCCCAGAATACATTTCAAGTCCACTTTATATGACTCATGCCAGACATAAGGACGTGCTGTTTTCTCATGCCACTAAAATATAATGGCAGGACTGTGAAGCACTGTCATCTAAACATACCTTCTGTAAAAGAGCTGCTTCTCTGTTTACCTGACTGAGCCTCATTTATCTGTATGCCACAGCTGTTAACTACCTGCAGCAAAAGAAAGCAGATAAACAGTTTTTCTGTTAAGAGGAGTCTTTTGTAGTCCTAACAAATTTGATAAACCCTCCCCCAAACTCTCATGCCGAGGTATGAAAACTCTCACTGCAGTAAATAATACTTGCTGTACATTTACAAGTGACAAGTAGTAGGACTCTAAACTTAGTCTGTCTGCTACTTCCCAATGCCTTCAGTGGGAGGATTTTTCTCTCTTATGAATGATGCAGAGCTGTGGTGACCCCTAACCGGGAAAAGCCGAAAGACACAACAACATGAATGATGCAGACCTAAAACGTGCATTACTAGTTCCTCTATTATTTCTGTCATGTTCCCCCTCCTTTTTTCTATTTCATATTTATTTATACTTGGGTAACCAGAAAAGTGAACTCATCCCAGGACCCTTTTCAGCCACAACATAAGCTACACTGGCAAAGATAATGACAATTATTAAATGCACTTATCAATACAAATAAAAAAATTACTGACAGAAAGACAATGACTAAGATTGCATGTGGAACACATAGCCAATGTGTGACAGTGACCAAGTAAATCATTGAGCAACATTTACTAGAATGTATACATTAATAATGCTTAACTATACTATGTTGTTTATTATAAATCATTGTATGCACACATATTGCGCGTAAACACACACACACACACACACACACACACCATAAATAGTGTATGTGTGTGTGTGTGTTTCTAAAGTACATGTGTACAAAAGTGTGTGTGTGTGTGCGCAATTAAACACAGTTAAGTACTTCTGATTTCCTTTTCTTAGTGTTCTTAATGCAAGGGCACATAGTAAATGTATGTTAAAGTAAATTCAGATGTATATTATGGTTACTCTCTGACAATGCAAGGACTGGCTCAAAGTCAGTGGAAATCTCTTAGAATGGATCTGCATGTACAAGGTATGCATCCCCCTCTGGAAGAATGTCACACAAAGCATAAATGATCTTTTTATGAACAGTATCAGTGCACCCTATTTGATAGGGTTGTCACTGGACTCTCTTTTTGCAGTTCTGGCCTGTGCGTGTGTATGTGGGGGGGTGGGTCTTGAAAATGGTAAATGCATTTATACTTTACAAGAAAAAATATTTACCGACTTTTCTCTAAATGTCACAGAAATCTTTGCTACTACTCAAGTTATCTTAACACAAACTATTATAAATAACATTTAAAGCTTAGAATTTCAATACTGTGTTGCTGCTTATGTAAATTTGTCAGAAGAGTTGACAATTGCCTTTAAACACCTGACTGATTATGAAAGGGGAGTGTTAAGTTCTCCTCTCCTCTGCAATAAAAACAGTGGAAACAATTCCACAGCTTTCTGTCTTTTTTTATATCAGCTGCTGTGTTCCTGACGTTCATAGGTTCATACTAGGCTATCTGCCCCAGGGCATTTATAAGCCTAGCCAGAGTGTGTATGGCTTTCACCACCCATTTTAAATTAATTTTGCTATGCCCTTTTTCGAGGTTAGTATACTGTGCCTCTGTCTAACAGTGACACAGAAGTGATACCCGGGGTAAACCTACGATCTCCCATCCACTCATCAAGATTCCTCTTGAAGAGAGTCAATGAGGGACTCTGCCTAACCTGGACTGGGATTTTATTCCAGAGTGAAGGGAGCCTCTGGGTTATGAATCTGTCCCTCCAGCATGTCCTATTTATTTCAGTGCTGAGGTTTAAGTCCCTCGAGCGTAGCTCGATGGGGTTTGGATTTTCTGAGGTGCAGCATGTCCATTAATTCCGGGTTGGACATGGCTTTATACGTCAGGCACAGATCGCCTCTGAGCAGGCAGTATGCCACTGAGTAGAGCTGGAGTTTCTTTAACTGGGCAGCATACGGCATCTGTTTGAGGCCCTTGATCCTCTTGGTGAGGTACTTTTGGGGTCTTTCCAGTTGCTGCAGGTGTCTGGTAAGGTACATCCCAAAAGGGGCATTGTACTCAATTATGGGCCTGATGAGGGATGAGTAAAGAGGCACGATGACCTCCCCTGATCTAGATGTGAATCCCTTCATGATTAGGTGGGCTATATAAAATGTTTTTCTAACCACTTTGGCCACGTGGTTGTCAAATGAGAGTTTGCTATCAACTTGGGTCCCCAGGTCCCTAATTACTTCATCTGGATTACCACCTATGTGGTAATTTGTGGGCACTTTGTTTTTGCCAAAGGGGATGACTATACACTTTTTGGCGTTTAGCTTGAGGCCATGGCCCTGGCACCAGTTGTCTGTTTCTATGAGGCCCTTTTGGAGGATGCTTGTGTCAGTTGGAGATTCTATTATGGCGCCCAGTTTGCAGTCATCTGTGAACTTGGTCAGCCACAGTCCTTCCATGTTGGCCTGTACCTCCGAGAAATATATACTGAACAAGAGAGGTCCCAAGACTGAGCCTATGGGATGCCACTTGTAACTGGTTTGGAGTCTGACATGGCTCCAGCTATTCTAACCATGTGGGTTCTGTCCTTGAGCCAGTTTGCAACCCATCTAGTGACATAGGGGTTTATATTTAAGCTGGTGAGCTTATCTATAATGCCCGAGTGGGGTATTGTATCAAAGGCTTTTGCGAGGTCCAGGTAAGCTGTGTGGACCATCTTCCCCTTGTCAATGGCCTTGGTGACTGTTTCAAAGAAATTGACCAGGTTTAAGAGGCAGGATCTACCCTTAAAGCCGAACTGGGTAGGATCCAGTGTCTGTAGGTCCTCAATATCTTTATTTATAATTATAACCTGAAATTGTATAATGTTACTCTGTAATCATCATGTAATCTATGTGTGGAACTTAATCTTTGTATAATCTGTATGTGGAGCTTTTCTCCCCAGGACTCCATTGAAAACGGGTTCCTTGGGCCCAATGGACTATCCTGGTTAAACAACTGCAAATAAATAAAAATAAATAAAAATCCTTTCCATAGCTTTGCAGACCAAGCTAGTGAGACTTATGGGGCGATAGTTTCCAGGATCCGTTGAGGCACCACCTTTGTGGAGAGGGACCACTCTTTGGGTACATATCCTGTAGTAAGGCTGAGATTGAACAGTAGTTTTAGGTTTGGGTTTAGCTCTTCTTGGAGTTCATGTAGGATGCAGCCCGGGACATCGTCTGGTCCCATTGATGCTGTGTTTCTTGCTTTGGAGAGGGCAGCTCTTACCTGAGCATCTGAGATGTCAGGGGGGCAGCACTCTGCTGGGATAGATATTAGCCCTTTTGGTGGGGAGGGGAAGTTTGCGCTGAACCTGTCAGCTAGGATGTTGGCAATGTCTGTGGGTTCGGTGTATTTTTTGTCATTTTGGACTAATTCTGAGCATATCTGGGAATTACCACCCAGGTTCCTAACATAACTAAAGAAAACCTTGTGATTATCCTTAGTGTCCTGTGCAATTTTTCTCTCGAAGCTGGCCTTAGACGATTTTATGAGTGCCCGTAGTTTTTTGCTAATACTGATCAGAGATGCCTTCCCTTTTTGGGATTTTGCTCCGTCATGTAGTAGCTTCCTCCTTCTATTGTACAGTTTGTTTATGGCTGGGGTCCACCAGACAGGATGTCTGCCTTTGGAGGATTGGGTCTTGGATTTATTTGGGATTGCATGATCCATGCATTCCTGAAGGTGTTCATAGAATGCGTTTATAAAGGATTTTGTGGTCTGGGCTGTATTATCCACAGGCCCGGGGGCTTTGAAGGATTCCACCTCGGTTTTGAGGAGTGTGAAATTTGCTTTAGAGAAGTTTTTCACTGTGGTTTTCTGGGCATGGGGTGGGGTCGGGATGTGAATATCCAGTGAGATTAGTTTATGGTCTGATCTTACCAGTGAGGGATACACTTCTGGTCTGGAGCATAGAGTCCCCATGTTGGTGATGATCAGGTCCAGTATGTTTTCCCCTCTTGTGGGAGTGGTAACAAGTTGTTCCATAGCATTTGAGTTTATAAATTCTAGGAACCTTTGGGCTAGGGTGTTGGAGCTAGAGTAATGCTCCCAGTCTATGGTTGGGTAGTTGAAGTCACCCAATATAATGGTGTTTGGAGAGACCTTCATATTTTCCAGTGTTCTCAGGAAGGCCGAGTGGGGTTCCTGGGTTTGGGAGGGTGGTCTGTAGCAGGCTATAAACTGGAAGGCAGTTTTACCCACTGTTAGTTGCACATGGATAGTCTCTGATGCTTCGTGCTTTGCCACTAACCTGGAGGTGTGGGTATCTTTGATGAATATCGATACCCCCCCTCCTTTTGTGGTTCGGTCCAAGTTTTGGGGCGAAAAGCATGGTATGAGGTATAACCTGGTAGTGCTGGGGTGCTCTCGAGAGCCTTGAACCAGGTTTCTGTTACTGCACAGATATCGATGTTCTCCATGCTAAGGAGAGTTTCGAGTGCGTGCATCTTGAGGTTTAGACTTCTGGCATTGAGTAGCATTACTCTTAGTTTCTTATCCCTTGTGATACCTATGGAGGTGGGTTTGTCTTTGAGCCTTGCCTAAAAAGGCACTATGGGGTAGCAAGAGCCTTTGCCAATATCCAAAGCCCAGGGGTGACAGGTGCAAGCAGTCCCTAGTGAAGCATCGTGGCTTGTCGAGCATGTCATCCCAGGCTGACAGGCATTGGATCCCCTTTGAATGACACCAATACTTAAGCCAATTGTTGAAATTGATAATCTTGTCTTCATACTGTGGCATCATTCTTGGTGAGGGTAAGATGCTACTCAAGGTCAGGGTCATACCGGCCTGGGCTACATGCTCAGAGAGCTCCTCTATGTCTCTTTTCATGTAGTCCAGGGAGGTACGTCTCAGGTCATTCACACCAGCATGGACAATGACTGAGTCATATTTGTACTTGCCTTGGAGTGACCTGAGTGCTTGTGTTATGTGGCGGATCCTAGCGTCCGATAGGCAGCTCACCGTGACCTTCTCCTTGTTTAGCCTGGTGAGCGGGACGTCAGTGTGCCTGATGATAGAGTCACCTATTACAAGTGTATCAGGTGTGTTGTTTAGCCTTAAGGGCTGTGACTGTTCGGCACACTGGCTTTGTGAGCTATGTGTTGCACGTGTTTTGTTTTGGGGTAGCGGTTGCTTGGGTGTCTGCTTTGGAGGTCTCTGCTGCTTAGGCAGATTTTTATTTAGAGCCTCCAAGTATGTTTTGTGTGTTTATGTGTTTGGTTTGCTGTCGTGGTAGGTCTATGTGAGACTGGAATTGTAGTGAGTGTGGTTTCCTTCTCCTCCTGACTGGTTACGCCAGTACTGAGTTGAGAGAGCTTAGCCTCCAGTTTGGCTATATGGTTGCATCTCTCACATGTGTTGGAATTTGTTGGGAGGAGGAGAGGGTTGTCTGTGTACATTAGGCAGTTGTAACATTGCCTCAAGATTCCCAGGTTCACTAGCTGGACCAGAGAGGAGATTGACAACTGACCGTTGGACATGCTAGAATAGTATTGGGAATTCCTTTATAATTGAAAAAAGGGCCAATGGGGAACAAGTTACTCAAGGGGAGTTTGTGAGGGTGTAGTGCTTTTAATTTTTAGTGCTGACTTATATAATTGCTTTAGTGAGCAAGTGCTAGGCTTTAGCGTAGGAATAGGGTGTTTATTATGAGAACTAGATCAGTTCCAAGGCTCAAACCCAAATAAGCGGCGCTGCTCGATGCAGCTATGCACAAAATCACATAAAGCCGCTACAGCCGGTTTTATACAGGCGGACTTGAAAGAGCTAGAAATTGGCCCAAAACAGCCAACAGACTACCAGATTCCTGTGCTGGGAACACTCCTCCAGGGACAGATAGGCTGCTCCAAGCTCCCCACTGCCACTGGTGAACAAAGAAGCCTCCCTCTATCCAAGAAAGGAAATGGCAACACAGGAACTTTCCAAAGTCCAGAATACAGCAAAGCCTGTATTTGGACTACTCTAGGTCAGGAAAGATGGGAAACAAGGATAACTTTTTTTTCTTTTTGCAACAAACAGCAGGAAATTGCAATAAATATGTAACACAGGCTAGCGCACTTGAGTGTGTAGCCTCAACAAGTAAATGCAACAAACAGGACAAACTTTAAAAGTGCAGGTGCAAAAACAACTTTAGACAGTTTAAAACAGTTCAAGAAGCAGAAATATTTGCAGTTTAGCTAGATCGGACAGTCGCCCAGGTAGTAGCAGGAAAAAACACTTTTATCAGGTTAGCAGCCGCTCTTATAGGTTCATAGGTTCATACTAGGCTATCTGCCCGAGGGCATTTATAAGCCTAGCCCATAGTTTTGTGGCTTACGCCACCCCTTTAGTTTGGAGAAACTATGCCCATTATTTTGCTGTGCCTCTGTCGAGCAGTGACACTGAGGTAACCCCTGGGGTGCATCTGCGATCTCCCATCCATTGGTCAAGATTCCTCTTGAACAAGGCCAGCGAGGTGCTCTGCCTCACATAAACTGGGATTTTGTTCCACAGCATAGGGAGTCTTTGGGTGATGAATCTATCCCTCCAGCATGTCCTATTAATAACCGTGTCGAGGGTTAAGTCTCCCGGCCTTGTGGCTCTGAGGGATCTAGATTTTTTGAGATGAAGCATGTTCATCAAATCTGGGTTTGACATGGCCTTGTATGTCAGGCATAGGTCACCTCTGAGCAAGCGGTAAGCAACTGAATATAACTGGAGTTCTTTCAGTCGGGCAGCATAAGACAGATTTTTGAGACCCTTTATCCTTTTGGTGAGGAACTTTTGTGGCCTCTCCAGCTGCTGCAAGTGTCGGGTCAGATACATTCCGAGTGGGGCATTGTACTCGATCATTGGTCTGATGAGTGATGAGTATAGGGAGACTATGACTTCCCTTGATCTAGATGTGAATCCCTTCATGATAAGGTGGGCAATGTAGAAGGTCTTCCTAACTAATTTAGCAATATGAGTGTCGAATGAAAGGCTACTGTCAACCTGGGTTCCCAGGTCCCTAATAACTTCTTCTGTGTTCAGGGGATTGCCACCTATATGGTAGCTAGGGGTAACCTTATTTTTCCCGAAGGGTATGACTATGCATTTCTTGGCATTTAACTTTAGGCCATGGCTCTGGCACCATTTATCCGTTTCTGAGAGACCATTCTGAAGGATATCTGTGTCGGATGTGTTTTCAACTACGGCGCCCAGTTTGCAGTCATCTGCAAACTTTGTCAGCCATAACCCTTCTGTGTTTGCTTGTACTTCAGAAAAGTAGATGCCAAACAAGAGTGGGCCCAGGACTGAGCCCTGTGGGACACCACTTGTGACAGGCTTTGAGTCTTTTAGCCTCTCTGCTGCTAGCACCACTATGCAGGACCACGAGGAGCTTGGCTGAGTAGTAACAAGCGCAAAAACCTCGCCAAAGCGGGTTTTATACAGGGGGATTTGAAAGAGCTAGAAAGTGGCCCAAAATGGCCAATAGACTACCAGATTCTTGTGCTGGGAACACTGCTCCAGGGATAGATAGGCTGCTCTAAGCTCCCCACTGCCACTGGTGAACAAAGATGCCTCCCTTAATCCAAGAAAGGAAATGTTAGCAGGATTAATTACCCATCTAAGATGGACAGCAGTACCTAACAGGGTAAACTACACTTTTAACTGTTTCTATGATATGTCATGCAGGTAGAGATGAATTTATCTGCAAAGTATGTGAGAAGTTGAGTTTAAAAAAAAAAAAATAGGTGAGTTTTGACTCCAATGCAACGAAATAAGTGTTAAGAACTACAAGCAGGTTTCTGGTACATACACAATGTTGCAACCATACTGTACGGAGAAAAGAACCCTAATGATTGAGTAACTGTAAGAGAGGGTGGAGGTTTCCTTTAAATACTCACTGAAACTCTGGATCTTTGAAAAGATTTGAAGCATGCATAAAGTAAAGTAAAGTAAAGTACTGCTTGTGATTCCCTGCTGTGTTTCCCACCCACCTTCCAGCTTGTTGATTCACTTTTTAAACCTGGTGATTTGAAGCTGTCCACCCCCACTGTAAATTGAGCTTATTAAGCTCCACCCTTTCTACAGTGCTGTTGATATCCTGAATTATTTGCCTTTCCTTGTGCTTATATTGAAAAAGTGCATTTTGCCTCCCATTGTCTGTTATACTTGATCTGACTTCAATATCTAGCTAGCTATTGGATAAAGTAGTGTATTTTTACACTATCATATAATGTTTTTATATAAAAACAGCTCAGTGGATTTTCCATCTAGTGCACTAGGTGGTAGCCTGGTCTGTTGAGACTGAGGAAACACCTGAGATTTCTGAATGCAATTTTATTGGCTGGAGGGCTTATTAGCTTATCTTGTTTTTTAGTGTCTTTATAATTCTGTGCAATTGAGTGGCTCTTGGCTCATTTATTCAAAGTGAAGTGCTTTTATTGAATAACACTTTTACAAGCTGTTTAAAGTACATTGCTGTGCCTATATCTTTAAGTTTGTTTGTCATATCATTTTACTCCGGACACTTCTTTACTGTGCTTTTACATTAGAAGGACTTGGATTATTCATATAGTAGCAGTAGATGTTGACCTGGTCTATCTGAGCTGGGAAACACAAAAAGGCTCCAAGTATTTTTTTTCGCACTTCTCTGTACTTTATTTGCACTGCTCTAATACCGAGATCACATGCACTAGATTCAGACTTGCGGCTTCTAGTCTGCTACTGATACACTTGAGCACTAAACCAGCCAACTTACATTAAGAAGAGCTCCCCTGCACCCTTGTGGCAGAAGAGTGTGGATCCAGCCTTGTCTGAGCTGGAGATTGCTGGAGGAAGGTTCATTGTGCGCTTTCCTATTGGTAGATTAACTTAAAAAAAGTGTTTTAATTTTGCCTGTATTTAAGCCTCTCATTTGTGAGCTGCAGCGCACCATGCAACAGGGGTTAATGGTGCCCTGTACAGACCAAATACCTTGAAACTCAAATTTTCACTAGACATATGTCTGTGGAACAGTCCCAAGCTTCTCTACTGCATTATGGGCGCGTTAAGCATCATTGCCTCACTTATCATCCATTGCCTTCAATAGAACAAGCACCTTTGTTAGCCCTAGCACAAAAACTGGTCAAACTTGCCTACTCCCTCTTCCCTAACAGTACATACAGTAAAAACCTGCTATAATGGATGGGCAGGTTGGGCTGGCAACTCGACACCATAAAAACTCCACTGCCAATCATGAACGGAGAGATGATCTGCTGTGGCAACCCCTAACTGGGAAAAGCCAGAAGAAGAAGAGGTTCCCATAATTTCACAGATCAGCCTGATTGACATGGGCATCCTGATGCAATGTAGCAACTGCCTCATGTATACTGACAACCACTTACACTTAAAACAAATACCCTATGTGAGGGATGTAATTACATTATGAAACAGGAATCAATTATCTCACGTAATAACAAACCAGACAAATAGGTTGTCAGCACACACACAACTTCTCACACAAAATTTGGTCACGACACATAAACTCACATATGCGGAGTTACTCACTAGAAGCCTGCCAAAAGATCAGAGACCACCCAAATGTAAAGCACTTGTACACGTTGCTATGCAAATACAAACCACCATACATACAACAGTGTCTCAGTAAATAATCCCCTAAGGGAAAACACCTCAAAACCTAAAATCTTGGTCAAAGACAACTTCATAGTGAGACACACATATGTCCCCCTCACCAAGCTGGACAAGAAGGTCACTGTCAGCTGCCTGTCAGTGCCAGGATTCATCAAATCACGCACACACTCAAGTCACTCAACAAGTACTGATATGACTATGTCATAGTCCATGTTGGGGTGAATGACTTGAGACATACCTCTTTGGACTATATGAAGAGAGGGATCTACTTCATATGGTCGACATTTCAGAATGTCGACATTCATATGGCAGAGACCATATGATCAACATTCGAAATGTAGACCATACAATAAAAAAATAAAAAAACTTAACTTCACGCTGCTCCGCACCCCCCCCCCCCAGAACTTAAATATACCAACTCTGAGATTGCACTACAGTGCAGAAGATGGAAATCTTTCCATTCCGCACTCTACGGAGATGTCGGTTCCACATGGTCAACATTTCGAATTTGTCGATCATATGGTCTTGGCCATATGAATGTTGACATTCCGAAAGGTCGACCATGTGAAGGGAACCCCGAGAGAGACATGACTGAACTCAAAAATTATGTCTTCTAGGCAGGTATGACCCTAGCCTAACCCTAAGCGGCATTCTACCTTCACCCAGAATGATGCCACAATATAAACAAAAAATGATAACTTCAACAACTGGCTTAGCTTGTGGTGTCAGTCCAGGAAGATCCAGTATCTGTCAGCCTGGAAAGACCTGGCTGACAGGCCACGCTGCTTTGCCAGAGATGGTCTGCACCTGTCTCCTCTAGGCTTTCAGATTCTGGAAAAGGTGTTTGCTTTCCCCATTGTGCCTTTTTTAGGGAATGTCAAAACAACCAAATTTCCAACATAACAAAATCCACTTGTGACAAACTCAAGGTTTTGTTGCTTAATGCTAGGAGTCTAAACATGAAAATGCACTCCCTGGAAGCAATACCCACCTTGGAAGATGTTGATGTCTTTGCAGTCATTGAGACATGGTTCAAGGCCACGGAGAGCATTCCAGCTGTGCAAGGCTACAATGGCTTTGACAAGTTCAGAAGGAACAAACCAAAAGCCATGCAAGGTAGACAGAGTGCACAGATTATACCAACTCAGTATTGGCAAGTCAGAGGTACGGCTATGGGAGCATTTTTTGCTCTCATTTATGCTGACCTATTTATGGGGTTTCTTGAAGAGCAGCTAATTTATGACACCAACAACAATTCTTTTGTAGAAGAGTTAGACATTTGGAGACATTATCTGGATGATTGTTGGATGGTGTGGCGGGGAGATGTAACATATGTACATGAATTTGTTAGATATTTAAACAATAACAGATGGGATATCCAGTTTACACTAAACATTGAATATCAACAAATCATTTTTTTGGAAGTAGTTGTTACTCGACAAGAAGATCATACGTTGGAAACTCTGGTACATAGAAAATTTCCAAAATACAATACCTTACTTCATGCTTCCAGTCATCATCCCCACCACATCATCAACAACATCCCCAAGTCTCAATATTTACATATCAAACACATATGCTCTTCTGAACAAACCCACCAAGAATGTCAACAAGATTTAACAAATAGGCTGATAAACAGAGGCTATAGTAAAAATTACATTTCCCGAGTTGTAACCCAGGTAAAACAAACTGAGAGATCCCAACTTTTGGAATACCAAAACATTACTAGTCAACAGAAAAAACAAGAAACACAACCGGTTAGACTAGTGACAACATTTGGTAGTAACACACCCAAAATTCAGAGACATTATTAACAATCATTGGGACATACTACTTGCACATGAGCACTTGAATGGGGTTCTTCAAGACAGGTGTTCATTTTCTTACCGGAGAGGTAGAACCATTAATTCATATTTCACTCATTACAAGTGTCACAATCCACCTATATCTATGCAGAAAACACTCATTGGTGTTACACTAGTTGGTTGTGTCCCCTGTGGTCACTGCAGTGCATGTACACACATTTTCAAAACAAAGGAATTTACTAGCTGCAATACTTCCAAAGTGTATCAGATTAGAGTTTTTGGTAATTGCAGTAGCGACTGGATAATCTATCTAGCTACCTGCACCTGTTCATAGGTTCATAGGTTCATACTAGGCTATCTGCCCCAGGGCATTTATAAGCCTAGCCAGAATGTGTTTGGCTTTCGCCACCCATTTTAAATTTATTTTGCTATGCCCTTTTTCGAGGTTAGTATACTGTGCCTCTGTCTAACAGTGACACAGAAGTGATACCCGGGGTAAACCTACGATCTCCCATCCACTCATCAAGATTCCTCTTGAAGAGAGTGAATGAGGGACTCTGCCTAACCTGGACTGGGATTTTATTCCAGAGTGAAGAGAGCCTCTGGGTTATGAATCTGTCCCTCCAGCATGTCCTATTTATTTCAGTGCTGAGGTTCAAGTCTCTCGAGCGTGGCTCGATGGGATTTGGATTTTCTGAGGTGCAGCATGTCCATTAATTCCGGGTTGGACATGGCTTTATCGTCAGGCACAGATCGCCTCTGAACAGGCGGTATGCCACTGAGTAGAGCTGGAGTTTCTTTAACCGGGCAGCATATGGCATCTGTTTGAGCCGTTTGATCCTCTTGGTGAGGTACTTTTGGGGTCTTTCCAGTTGCTGCAGGTGTCTGGTAAGGTACATCCCAAAGGGGCATTGTACTCAACTATGGGCCTGATGAGGGATGAGTAAAGAGGCACGATGGCGTCCCTGATCTAGATGTAAATCCCTTCATGATTAGGTGGGCTATATAAAATGTTTTTCTAACCACTTTGGCCACGTGGTTGTCAAATGAGAGATTGCTATCAACTTGGGTCCCCAGGTCCCTAATTACTTCTTCTGTACTTAATGGATTACCACCTATGTGGTAATTTGTGGGCACTTTGTTTTTGCCAAAGGGGATGACTATACACTTTTTGGCATTTAGCTTGAGGCCATGGCTCTGGCACCAGTTGTCTGTTTCTATGAGGCCCTTTTGGAGGATGCTTGTGTCAGCTGGAGAGTCGATTATGGCGCTCAGTTTGCAGTCATCTGCGAACTTGGTCAGCCACAGTCCTTCCGTGTTGGCCTGTACCTCCGAGAAATATATACTGAACAAGAGAGGTCCCAGGACTGAGCCTTGTGGGACACCACTTGTAACTGGTTTGGAGTCTGACATGGCTCCAGCAATTCTAACCATGTGGGTTCTGTCCTTGAGCCAATTTGCAATCCATCTAGTGACATAGGGGTTTATATTTAAGCTGGTGAGCTTATCTATAATGCCAGTGGGGTATTGTATCGAAGGCTTTTGCGAGGTCCAGGTAGGCTGTGTGGACCACCTTCCCCTCGTCAATGGCCTTGGTGATTGTTTCAAAGAAATCAACCAGGTTTAAGAGGCAGGATCTGCCCTTAACAAAGCCGAACTGGGTAGGATCCAGTGTTTGTAGGTCCCCAATATCTTTATTTATGAGGTCCATAATGATCCTTTCCATAGCTTTGCAGACCAAGCTAGTCAGGCTTATGGGGGATTGTTTCCAGGATCCGTTGAGGCACCACCTTTATGGAGAGGGACCACTGTTGCTGTACGCCACTCTTTGGGCACATATCCTGTAGTAAGGCTGAGATTGAACAGTAGTTTTATGTTTGGGTTTAGCTCTTCTTGGAGTTCATGAAGGGCAGCCGGGACACCGTCTGGTCCCATTGATGCTGTGTTTTTGCTTTGGAGAGGCGGCTCTTACCTGAGCATCTGAGATGTCAGGGGGGGCAGCACTCTGCTGGGATAGATATTTGCCCTTTTGGTGGGGAGGGGCGGGAGACGTTTGTGCTGAACCTGTCAGCTAGGATGTTGGCAATGTCTGTGGGTTTGGTGTATTTTTTGTCATTTTGGACTAATTCTGAGCATATCTGGGAATTACCACCCAGGTTCCTAACATAACTAAAGAAAGCCTTGTGATTATCCTTAGTGTCCTGTGCAATTTTTCTCTCGAAGCTGGCCTTAGACAATTTTATGTGTGCCCGTAGTTTTTTGCTAATACTGATCAGTGATGCATTCCCTTTTTGGGATTTTGCTCTATCATTTAGTAGCTTCCTCCTTCTATTGTATAGTTTGTTTATGGCTGGGGTCCACCAGACAGGACGTCTGCCTTTGGAGGATTGGGTCTTGGTTTTATTTGGGATTGCATGATCCATGCATTCCTGAAGGTGTTCATAGAATGCGTTTATAAAGGATTCTGCGGTCTGGGCCGTATTTTCCACAGGCCGGGGGCTTTGAAGGATTCCACCTCAGGTTTGAGGAGTGTGAAATTTGCTTTAGAGAAGTTTTTCACTGTGGTTTTCTGGGCAGGGGTGGGGTCGGGATGTGAATATCCAGTGAGATTAGTTTATGGTCTGATCTTACCAGTGAGGGATACACTTCTGGTCTGGAGCATAGAGTCCCCATGTTGGTGATGATCAGGTCTAGTATGTTTTCCCCTCTTGTGGGAGTGGTAACAAGTTGTTCCATAGCATTTGAGTTTATAAATTCAAGGAACCTTTGGGCTAGGGTGTTGGAGCTAGAGTAATGCTCCCAGTCTATGTTTGGGTAGTTGAAGTCGCCCAATATAATGGTGTTTGGAGAGACCTTCATATTTTCCAGTGTTCTCAGGAAGGCCGAGTGGGGTTCCTGGGTTTGGGAGGGTGGTCTGTAGCAGGTTGTCTGTAGCAGGCTATAAACTGGAAGGCAGTTTTACCCACTGTTAGTTGCACATGGATAGTCTCTGATGCTCCGTGCTTTGCCACCAACCTGGAGGTGTGGGTATCTTTGATGAATATCGATACTCCCCCTCCTTTTGTGGTTCGGTCCAAGTTTTGGGGCCGAAAAGCATGGTATGAGGTATAACCTGGTAGTGCTGGGGTGCTCTCGGGAGCCCTGAACCAGGTTTCTGTTACTGCACAGATATCGATGTTCTCCATGCTAAGGAGAGTTTGAGTCGTGCATCTTGAGGTTTAGACTTCTGGCGTTGAGTAGCATTACTCTTAGTTTCTTATCCCTTGTGATACCTATGGAGGTGGGTTTGTCTTTTGAGCCTTGCCTAAAAAGGCACTATGGGGTAGCAAGAGCCTTTGCCAATATCCAAAGCGCAGGGTGACAGGTGCAAGCCGTCCCTAGCGAAGCATCGTGGCTTGTCGAGCATATCATCCCAAGCTGACAGGCATTGGATCCCCTTTGAATGACACCAGTACTTAAGCCAATTGTTGAAATTGATCATCTTGTCTTCATATTGTGGCATCATTCTTGGTGAGGGTAAGATGCTACTCAAGGTCAGGGTCATACCGGCCTGGGCTACATGCTCAGAGAGCTCCTTTATGTCTCTTTTCATTTAGTCCAGGGAAGTACGTCTCAGGTCATTCACACCAGCATGGACAATGACCGAGTCATATTTGTACTTGCCTTGGAGTGACCTGAGTGCTTGTGTTATGTGGCGGATCCTAGCGCCCGACAGGCTGCTCACTGTGACCCTCTCCTTGTTCAGCCTGGTGAGCGGGACGTCAGTGTGCCTGACGATAGAGTCACCTATTACAAGTGTATCAGGTGTGTTGTTTAGTCTTAAGGGCTGTGACTGTTCGGCACACTGACTTTGTGAGATATGTGTTGCACGTGTTTTGTTTTGGGGTAGCGGCTGCTTGGGTGTCTGCTTTGGAGGTCTCTGCTGCTTCGGCAGATCTTTATTTAGAGCCTCCAGTATGTTTTTGTGTGATTATGTGTTTGGTTTGCTGTCGTGGTAGGTCTATGTGAGACTGGAATTGTAGTGAGTGTGGTTTCCTTCTCCTCCTGACTGGTTATGCCAGTACTGAGTTGAGAGAGCTTAGCCTCCAGTTTGGCTATATGGTTGCATCTCTCACATGTATTGGAATTTGTTGGGAGGAGGAGAGGGTTGTCTGTGTACATGAGGCAGTTGTAACATTGCCTCAAGATTCCCAGATTCACCAGCTGGACCAGAGAGGAGATTGCTAACTGACCTTTGGACATGCTAGAATAATATTGGGAATTCCTTAATAATTGAAAACCAGGGCCAGTGGGGAGTGAGGGTGTAGTGCTTTTAATTTTTAGTGCTTTCTTATATAATTGCTTTAGTGAGCAAGTGCCAGGTAACTTAAGTGCAATGTGTTACAGGTAACTTACATGCAAAAACGACAAACAGTAACTTTCTTTCAAGTGAAACAAGGAAATAAGTACAGTAAGCAATGCAGATATCACTAGTGATCCACAGAAGCTGAGAAGCAGTATTAGGTGGAATTAGCGTTCCAGGGAAATAACAAGCAAACAAACAACAAGCATATAAACAAAGCTAGATTCAGCAGGCCTGGATCTAGTCTATGCTACAGCAAACAAGATGTACTAATTTCAGTAAGATACAGTTCAAATATTCAGGCACTATAAACCTTTAACCAGAAATTCCCAGCTCAGAAGGGCAGAGTCCAGCCTCTTCTCCCACAAGAGTGCAGACCACAAACCTTCTTAATGTAAAATACCTGGCCTGAAGCCCAAGTGCTTAAACCAGAACTAATACACTTAAAGAATAACAGACACTGGGTTCTCAATCAGCAGTTCCCAACTTAGAAGGATGAAAGCTACCTGTCCTGCCACCACAGTGCATGCCACAAACCTTCCTAATGTAAAACAACTGGTCTGAAGCCCAAGTGCTTAATCCAAAAGACTTAGAATGATAGCTACACTTTAATCAAGTTACTACCAAGTAGTAATAAATACAATTGAATACTTTAGAGAATGCCTGGATTAGTGCTCAAGTTACACAAACAAAGCTAGATCCAGCAGGCCCGAATCCAGTCTATGCCACAGCAAACAAGGCACCAACTTCAGTAAGAAGCAGTTCAGATATGCATGCACTATAAGCCTTTAACCAGAAATTCCCAGCTCAGAAGGGCAGAGTCCAGCCTCTCCTCCCACAAGAGTGCAGACCACGAACCCTCTTAATGTAAAATAACTGGCCTGAAAGCCCAAGTGCTTAAACCAGAATTAATACACTTTTAGAATAACAGACACTGAGCCCTCAATCAGCAGTTCCCAACCTAGAAGGATGTAAGCTACCTGTTCTGCCACTACAGTGCAGACCACAAACCCTCTCAGTGCAAAACAACTGGTCCGAAGCCCAAGTGTTTAAACCAAAAGGCTTAGAATGAGTTACACCAAGCAGTAATAAATACAATTGAGTACTTTTAAGATGATGCAAAAGTAAAAAAAGTAGGTAGAAACACAAGTACAGTAAAAGCAGATGACTTTTTTTTTTTTTTTTTTTCTGAATAAGTGCTGAGATCAAAGAAAGATTTGAGTGCTGAAACTAGAAAACTGGCTAGTTATAAGAAAAAAAACTAAGCTAGAAGGCTTCCCTCCAACACAGAAGGGCTTGGGGGCTCAGAAGCCTACAAATAGTCTATACCACTTAACAGGAAAGGCAGGAAACAAGCTTAAATTTTTTTTTTTTTTTTTCTGTTTCCCAGATGCTCTCTTTGTACACAGTCCTACTGAAATCAGAATATGATCTCACTGCACTCAGTTGAGTGAGCAAATGAGATGGGCCCAGAAGGAGTATCCAAACACAAATTTACAAGAGGGGCGGGCAGTTGCAAGGCCACTAAGATTAACACCAAAACAAAAACAGGGAGGGTGGCTGGGACTAACTGAAGAGCAGAGTCAAAACTTCCAGTTCAGTTAATATTCCTTCCACACAGTTAAAATCAATTTAAATACTGTATTTTTTTGAAAAAAAAGAGCAGATAAAGGTACTTAAATTCTCTTATACGTCCAGTTGAATTCAGCAAGTTCTTAGCCGGCCAAAGCTGAGGTGTTCATCTTTTTATGTTGGACAGACGTCAAGACCCTTTAGACACCGCATAAGCGAACATTTAAGTGAGATTAGAAATAAGAGAATTACCAACTCCCTTTACAAGCATACCATCACACACACTATTGCCAAATTTCATTTCACCATAATAGACAAAATTCAAATGCACAGAACTACCAAAGCAGGCTGGCATGATATATTAAATAAAAAGGAATCCTCTTGGATTATCAGGCTAGGGGCTTTATTTAGACCTGGCCTTAATGAATTAAGTTAGACTTGGAGGTTCTGTTCAACAATAGTCTATTTTTCCATGTGTATCTCTTTAAGTGCATTGATATAAAAGCAGACACTAGGATGTGTTCTAATGGAATATTTTGTTGCACTGAAGAAGGCTTGAATTTTCAGCCGAAACCGGTTTGCTTGTTATTCTACATGGAGTTGCCACAATAAAGCCTTTATTTTTACTTCTCCTTGTGCTGGATTACTTTTTACAATTTTGACAAGTTCAGACCTCAAAATGAGCATGAAAAAAAACAAAGGTGGTGGTGTATCCACCATTATTAAAGCAAAGTACACCTCAAGACTGGTCAAACAGTACGACTTTCGAACTACTCTATGTCCAATTAACTATAGGCAAAATACCCTACCACATCATTGCTAGCTATAAGTCCCCCATCATGAACCCAGAAAAGCACACCACCTACCTGGACTTACTGGAGTCACTTACTATACAGCCCAACATCTTAGCCATGGGAGATTTCAACTATCCTTCCATTGACTGGGTGACATACATAACCACAAACATGTTCACCCAGAGGTTCCTGGTCTTTGTCAATACAAATGTACTGGAACAGATAGTCTGTATCCCCACAAGGGACCCAAATATCCTAGGCACAGTACTCACCAACATGGGAAGGTCACTGCACTCCCTCCTGTGTGTTGCCCTCCCTGGAATGGTCGGACCATAAATCAGCCTCGTTCGACATAACTACTGAATCTGCCACCATCACAGGAGCAAAAAAAACTAAAAATCTTTTCCAAAGCAAACTACATCCTACTATGCAAGGGGTATAAAAAGTTTTACATCTCCCGCAATCAAAGACAACAATGTGTCTTATGCAGAGGTGTACACAAGCACCCTGTATAAACACTTCAGCAATTGTATAGACTCGGCTGTACCTGACCCCATTAAAACCAGATCCTCCTGAAAAAACAAGCCACCCTGGTGGACCTCAAGTATAAACAGGTTATATAACAAAAGGAAAAAAACAGATGCCTAAGAACAAGAGGGACCTGAATCGGCAGAGGAAGAATTCCCTCCACAGTTTGAACAAGAAAATCAGAAATCTTGTAAAGTCCTCTAAAGCTAATTACAAAAGGAAAATAGCATCCCTAGCTAAGGATAATCATAAGGCATTATTTAACTATGTCCAAAATCTAAACGGGAATGCCCACATATGTGCCAAACGGGCGGTAGATGGTACGACTCATACTATACTGGAGGAAACTGCCAACTTGTTGGCTGACAGATTTGGTGCAAACTTCACCCCCCTGTTTCCATCAGCCACACCAAAAGCATACCTGACACCAGTCCTCTGCCTAGTATCTCTAGAGATCAGGTCATATCTGTGCTCTCCAAGGCCAAACACATGGCCTCAGTGGGACCAGATAACATCCTAGGTTACTTATTAAAAAATCTGAAACAGGACCTAGCAATCCCACTTGGCATTCTCTTTAACTATAGCCTGAGAACTGGCTTTCTTCAAGCAGAGAGGAGAACCACAACAGTAATTCCCTTGCACAAAGGGGGGGGGGGGCATCAATAGATCCTGGAAACTATAGACCCATATGTCTAACCAGCCTCATCTGCAAGTCCATGGAAAGAATCATCATGGACCTTTTCAACAAGGACATAGACGACTTTCAAACTCTAGACCCAACCTAGTTTGGGGCTTCGCTAAGGGTAGATCATGCTTATTAAACCTAGCAGACTTTGAGAAAGTCATCAAAGCCCTGGATGAAGGTAAGACAGTACATACTGCCTATCTTGATCCAGCCAAGGCTTCTGACACTCGGGTATCATTGAGAAATTGTCCCAGCTGGGGATTAACCCTTACATCATTAGATAGGTAGCCAGTTGGCTCACTGATAGAACACATATTGTCAAAGTTGGTGACTCCACCTCTACCAGTAGACCAGTCACCAGTGGTGTACCACAAGGATCTGTGCTGGGCCCTTTACCCTTTGAATTCTATTTCTTGGAAGTCCAGGCTAAAGTAGACAGCCTTTGGCTTACCAAGTTTGCTGATGATTGCAAACTGGGTGAAATCATTGAGTCCCTCAATGATGTTAACATATTACAGGAGGGGCTAACACAGACAAATGACTAGTGCCAAAGCCACAGTCTAAAACTAAATGCAAAAAAGTGCATTATTATCCCCTTTGGCAATGCGGAATTCCCTGCCAACTATAATATTGACAGCAACCCCTAAGTTTAAACCCAGTGGTAAGAGATCTGGGAACAAAGGTAGAAAGCAATCTGAACTTCGACCACCAAGTTTCCACAGTGGTAAGGAAAGCCTTCTACGTTGTGCATCTCATAAGTAAGGGCATCGCATCTAGGTCTAAGGATGCTATAACTCCACTGCACTTGACCCACATCAGACCATTAATAGAGTACAATGCTCCCTTCTGCATGTACCTCACCAGACACCTGCAGCAGCTGGAGAGACCACAGAGGTTTCTTACCAAGAAAATGCAGGGCTCCAAACCAGTGGATATACTGAAAGCCCTGTCACTGTACTCTGTATCATATAGGCTAATGAGAGGCAATTTGCACCTGGCCTACAAGGCAGTCTCTGACCCTGCCCTGATGGATATGCTAAACATCTGCAAGTCAAATGGCACAAGAGTCACTTGCTCTAGGGATCTTAACCTAGTCCGTGATAGTAACAGAACATGATGGAGAGACAGATACATCTCTTAGTTTTAAGCTACTCTTGAATAAGCTTCCAATTCACGTGAAGCAGAGCTCCTCTATGACCCTACTAAAGAGAAACCTGGGACAGATGAATGGGATATCGCAAATTCATCCTTATGGTGGCACCCGTGCCCTCATGGACAGGGTAGTCAGTGTTTATCATAAGACTCGCTCTGCAAACTATGTCCATCTAACTAAGTCCATCTAACTAAGTCCATCTAACTAAGTCCATCTAACCAAGGACAATTGAGGAAACTCAGCATTAACATAGCTAGGCTTGTAAGGGCTCTAGGGCCACTAGCCCAGTATCCTCCTATGAACCAATAAGGCTTGTGCTAGAAAGGCCCTATTCCTGCTATGTGCCCATCTACCATTCAGAAACATCCTAACCACAATGAGGTAAGACCTCATTATTGCCTAATCTGCACATTTCTTAAATCTCCAGGGTCTGAAACACCTTTCCTAAATCACAGTTACTACCACAATGTGCAGATTATGGTTGATCTGCAGGTCTTTGTAGTGACATGATGCTTGTGTCATCAGTGACATTCCACCCCATGTCATTCTCTCACACAGAAACATCACAGTCCATGTACCAGTCCCTACTCTATCTACTTTCCTGTGGTTCCCCCCATCCACAATACTTCTTTAGTGCCACTATGGCACATATGTATTTGGCCATTGTAGTCTATTGTATACCTCCATCCCTCCACAATCAACATACTACCACTGGTGCTATTATGTCATTTTAGAATGTAAGCACTGGTATTTGGTGGTCCCCCCATCCCTGTTATGATGTCTGTCTCTCAGGGCAATTTAAGAAATATTAACTAGTATCTAGTGCATCCCCCACCATCAGTCCTTGTAGCAACAATGTACTGGTATGACACTTTAAAGATGAATCCCTGGTGGTCTAGTGTATTCTCCCATCCCACCCTGATCTCAGTTTTGTTGTTGATGCCATTATAGCACTTTAAAAGTAAGTCCTGGTGTCTAGTGATTCCGCCCACAACATCTGTGTTTGGGGGCTGAATATGGCCTTTTGACCATGCCACTACTGTGCATGATGGGGATGGTCATGCTTATCTACATGGTGGAGCACTTTCTTGAATTGATCAGCTGTGTATATGCCTTCCTGGAGATGGTCCTGGGTTGACGGCACATGGCTAATTAGCATATGTCTCTCCCCCAAGAATGGCACATTAGCATTCAGCACAGACACAGGGCCAAACTTTTGTGGTGCTGCATGTTTTTATGTTGGTGTAAGGGTGGTTGCTAAATTGGAGAAAGGTAATGCAATATGTGGACCTCTGTGTACATGTCACAGTACCTTAGTGAATTCAGCCCTTTGTAATTACTGATATTTTTTCAAGGTCAATATTAAACAGCTAAATATATTAATGGAACTTGATCTATCTACCAATCTAGTATTGATCTATCCATCCGTCCATCATCTTTTTTCCCCATTCTGTGCAGATAATCTTCCATCTGTCTGGACTGTAATAAAGACAGCTGTCAGGATTTTTCATTTAGCCTTTGTTTTTAATAACATGCAGATGGAGACATGGTCATTTTAGTGGCGTACAAGGATATAGCCCTAACTACAGCCCATCTGACCCAGGTTCAATTAGCAGCTCAGTGACTACTTGATTGAGGGAGGGCATTTGTCGAGGATGCTTCTAAAGGGGAGGTGTGAGTCACAGAGTGGAGTTGCCCCTGGATGTAGTCAATGAGCATGGGGAGGGGGTGGGGAAGAGTGTCTTACGGAGTCTGCTAAAACAAGACCCTTTCTGCACATCAGTGTCGTGAAAATGAGGACAGTCCTCCTAACATTGCAGGCTCTAGAGAACTTCCTTTCCTAGGGTACAGTTACCAATCTCTGTCAGTGTGGCAGTCATCTATTATATCAACAAGAAGGTAAGGGAGAACTCACTCCTACTGCCTACCTCAAAAAGCATTATGGCTATAAAATGGATCATTGTTTACAAACTGTTTTCTGGGAGTGCTTATTCATAGTAAGGTGTACTTTCTAAAGGAACCTGCTCAGCTGATGCTTTTCAAAGTGGCCCCTTAGTCAGTCAGGGTTGAACACCATCTTCTGTCACTGGGTAAGAACTTGCAATAACCTGCTTGCATCCCTGGACTAACTGCATAATTTTTCCACTTCCTCTAATGGTCAAGAGCCCATTGCTCATTTCTAGGGTAGTCCAGACTCTAGCATCTCAGAAAAAATCCAGAAGGAAATTATATAAAAGTCTGTACCCATGAACTACCACATAAGCAGCAGTCTACTTAATGCCAAATGTGTGATAAGAGACCTTGGGACCCAGGTGGACAGTACTCTCTCCTTTGATAATCACATCGCCACAGTAGTCAAGAAATCCTTCTACGTGGCACACCTCATCACAAAAGGATTCTCATCCAGGAAAAAACAGGTCACTGTTCCCCTCTACTCAGCACTCACTAGACCCATTATAGAGTACAATGCCCTTTTTGGAATGTACCTCACAAGACATCTGCAGCAGCAGAAAAGGCCACAGAAGTACCTCACAAAGAGGATTACTGGCCTCAAACAGATGCCCTACACTGACCGTCTCAAAAAACTCCAGCTTTACTCCATAGCATATTGCCTACTTCGAGGTGATCTCTGCCTAACATATAAAGCTGTGTCAAACCCAGAGCTGTTGGATATGCAACACCTAAAGAAACCCCAACACCTCAGAGCTACACGCTCTAGGGACCTAAACCTTGTCACCACAATAAACAAGACATGCTGGAGGGATAGATTCCTGTCCCAGAGACTTCCCATACTCTGGAATAAGCTACCCATCTATGTCAAGCAAAGTTCCTCATTAGCACTCAAGAAAAATCTTGACGAGTGGATGGGAAATAGGAAATACACCCCGGGGATCACTTCTGTGGCTCTGCTCGGCAGGGGCACATGAAAATAATGTTCTTGGGTGGTGTAAGCCAGGGAACCTTGTTGGCTAGGCTTACTTAGGCCCTTGGGCCGATAGCCTAGTACCTACCTATGGACCTATAAATGGACAGCAACATTTTTCTTTTGTGTGCCTGAGCAAGGCTTAGCTCTGTTTGCAGCTTCAATATGAACTTGGTTTTAAAGCACCATTGGCAGTACTGTCCACTTATTAAAGTCTCCTTAGAAACGAGATCAAAATATTTGTTATATCATTTACATTTCTGAAATTATAAGGTGTTCAATTTAAACTGAGTTTGTGTTTCTAGTTGCAAATGTGAAAGCAGGGAATAATGCAGGATGCATAAGGCATCCTCTCTACCCACATTAGCATCCTGCTTGAATTGAGTCAATACTTACTTTCATTCCTAACAAAGAAGATATCTACTACTTAGAAAAGTCCATTCTGGAAAAATACATCAAAACATTGGGTTTATCCACCTTTTAATTTGTTGGTGTCTGTAATAAGACAGTGAATTTCACAAAACTGTGACTCAGATACTGTAAATGAAAAATAAAACTTAATAATGCCAACTCGTGTCACTGCTAAAAGAACTGCACAAACCATAAAACTGCATTTTAATTGCTTCCCTATATCTTCCTAATATGGGGCTGTGCCCCCACTCCAATCTTTAACTATACTACTTGTGAGATTCACATAGACTCTTGAGAAAAGGGAAGAGTAAGTCAAAAATGTTCCCTTTATTCTAATTTGCCAAGTCTTTGAGATAGTATTAGAAAGAACCTGTGACAAAGTAAGTGAAGACAAATTGAAGTGCCAGGAATGCAAGAATGTTGTTAAAGACAAATGACACTTTCCAGATCTCCTTTCTGTGATAAACTGTAGTATTTCTCATTTACAGTTACAGTGATCTCTCTGTGAAGATACTCTGTTGAATACCTTACACTGGACTGTGATGCTTACAAATAATCAGAAGTTGCACACGTTTCTTCTGATGCACTTCTCAGGACAAAATGATAATGTTAGATAACTTATCTTTAAATCTAACTTGTCTAGTAAAATGTTTTCAAAACTGTAAATGGACTTAATTTCCTTGTCTCCCGAGAGCAAAGTGATGTGTTTGTGTGCGTGTGTGTGTGTGGGGTCACATTGACTGCTTTACATTTTTTATATAGTGAAAGGGTTTGTAATTAGCAACACTTCTTTGTGTTAAGATATGATGCAAAATGTTTGCCAGGAACTCATTTTAAACTCTTCAGATTTTAAATCCAGCATATTAAGGTATTTGACAATTGTCAGCATATCAAAATCACGATCAGTGTGTAAAGGGTATTTATTGTCTGTTCCCCTTGTTCATCTGGGGTTGACTGGAGCCTACCTGTACTTAGTGGGAGTAAGTGAACTGGTTGGAACTGGTCTGGCATAGGGTGTTTAGCTAAGAGCTCAGGGACAAGGGTTGATTTGTCATTTCCAGTGTTTCTATTTTACTTTCTTTTTTGTGGTACTTAAACCCTGTGTTTGCGCATCGCACACTGCCGCTGCACTGTTTCAACCCCTTGGGAGGTACCGCAGCTGCATTTTTCCCATACCAGCACTCCTGTGTAAGTAAGGCCCTCCCTTCCAGCTACTGTATTGATTTTATCCAGCCCTATTCACACCTATAGTTACTGTCCTCAGACAGTACCCACTCTACTATCCCTCCTCTCTTTTACAGACAGATTCTGTACAACCATGGACGAACAATTTCCTATGTTTTTTCTTGCTAGTCCGGTTGATATGGGCACCCTGAGACAGTGTAGCAACTACCTCATGTACACGGACAGCCCTCTACTACCACCACCTAAGATTGTAATATGAGAGAGATGCAATTACATTAAGAACCTAGAACCCTTGCTGTCTCAATCACAAGCCAGTACATCTGGTATTGAGAAGGTTGTCTGCTCAAATGCTAAACACCACACCATTAACACCAGCCACACCTATACAACACACTCCCACATATGCAGTGGTTCTCAACAAAAACATACCTTAACAAGAGAGCCTTCTGAGGCAAAAACACACACGGACATCACAACACACAGCACCAAACACCATACACAGTACACACACCTGTATCTCACAGCCACTAGGGCCCAGCCACAAACCCAACATACTAGTAATAGGAGACTATCGTGAGCCACACAGATGTGCCCCTCACCAAGCTAGACACGGAAAAAGTCACGGTAAGTTGCTTGTCAGGTGCTAGAATCTGCCACATCACGCATGCACTCAAATCTCTCAACAACAGCTACTGTTATGATTCTGTCACAGTCTATGTTGGTGTAAATGACTTGAGACATACCTCTCTGGACTACATAAAGACGGACATGATTAAGCTCATTGAATATGTCTCCCAGGCAGGTATGTCCCTAGCCTTAAGCAGCATCCTACCGTCACCAAGAATGATGCCTCAACACAAACGGAAAATGATTGACTAACAATTGGCTTAGTTTCTGGTATCATTCCAAGGGGATTCAGTATCTGACAGCCTAGGAGGACATGACTGACTGACCATGATGTTTTGCCAGACATGGCCTTCGTCTTCTCCCCAGGCTTCTGGCAAAGGCTCTTGCCTCCCCCATAGAGCATTTTTTAGGCAAAACCATGGGGAAAAAACTACCAACATGAAAAATTCTTCTAAATAAAATTTAAAGGTAACACTGCTAAATACTAGGAGTCTTAACATGAAACTGCACTCACTGCATGCATTCCTTGCAAGCATTCCTATACCTGGTAGATGCTGACTTTTGCTGACTTTTGTGCAGTCACTGAAACCTGGTTCAAAGCTGCAGAGAGCATCCAGCCTTACCAGATTACTTGTCCTACCATACTTTCAGACCCCAAATGGAGGGCTACAAAGCCAAAGGAGGTGGAGTTTCAATATTTATCAAAGACACACACACCTCCAGGCTGGTCAACCAGTATGGCACACAGGAGACACTCCAGGTGTAGTTATCGATTAATATAACATCAATTCAAATCATAGCTAACTACTGATCCCTAACCATGACTCAGGATGCCCACTCCACCAATCCAGACTTACTTGAACCCATCAAGATTCAACCCACTACTCTCATCCTGAGCAACTAACTACTCAGCCATAGAGTGGAAGACCTATTCTAGCCCAAACATGAATGCCCAGAGATTCCTCGACTTCATCAATGTCAATCCACTGGATCAGCTGGTCGACGCCCCCATAAGAGGTGAAAATATCCTGGACCCGGTACTAGCCACCATGAGTAGCCACTGTAGCACCCCTACAGTGTCATCCTCCTTGATAAGATCAGACCATAAAGCAATCACTTTTCAAAGTCACCATCTCCCCTGACCCCCCCCCCCTTGCCAGGGTCAAACAAAAAACCTTTCCAAAGCTTATTACAACCTTCTGAGAGCAGGTATAAGCAGCTTCACAGCCACCACCCCTTCAGCTGGAACTAGCACTAATGTCCAAGCCTACACCAAAAAACTATATGAGCATCTACACAGCTGCATGGACTCAACAATACCGGACGGAACCAAATCTTCTTCCTCTAGGAACAGTAAACCTGTCTGGCGGACAGCAGCAATAAACAATCTCTATAATAAAAGGAAAAATTACTGTCCAGGACCAAGAAGTTGCCATGTTGGAAGCAAGCTCTCCTTTGTCTGAACAAGCAAATAAGGCCACTGGTGAAATCCTCTAAGGCTAACTTCGAGTCCAAATTGACCACATCCACTAAGGACAATCACAAGGCCTTCTTTACATATGTCCATAATCTCAAAGGTAACACCCAAATTTGCTTTGAACTAGTGGTCAAGAACACCACATACACAAACACCATAGATGTAGCCAACCTGCTGGCAGACAGGTTCAGTGAAAACTTCACCCCCATCAGTAAACCACAACATCTCCAACATCTGCCACCCTCCCCTCATCACCAGGGAGCAGGTCTTTAATGCCCTCTCAAAGGCAAAAGATACAGCCTCCATGGGACCTGACGACATCTCTGGCTGCATCCTACATGAACTCAGGCAAGAGCTCTCAGCACCATTAGGCACCTTATTCAACCAAAACCTGAGCACTGGCTTTGTCCCAACCAAATGGAGGACAGCCACTGTCATCCTTCTACACAAAAATAGAACATCCACCAACCCAAATTATAGGCCCATCAGCCTAACTAACCTGATCTGTAAGGCCATGGAATGCATTATCATGGACCTTGTAAACAAGGACATTGGCAACCTCCAATCGCTTGATCCCACACAGTTTGGTTTTGTCAAAGGGAAATCATGTCTGTTAAATTTGGTCGACTTCTTTGAAACAGTCACCATGGACGAGGGGAGGATGGTGTACACCGCCTACCTTGACCTAGCCAAAGCCTTCGACACTTTTCTCCACTCAGGTGTAATAGATAAACTCTGCCAGCTAGGTATCAACCCATATGTTCCAGATGGGTAGCCTACTGGCTCACTGATAGTATCCACTCAGTCAAAAGAGGAGAAGCCACCTCTAGTAGTAGACCTGTAACAAGCGGCATACCCCAAGGATCGGTCTTGGATCCTTTACTGTTTGGGATATACTTTTCTGAGGTGCAAGCCAAAAACTGTGGTCTGTGGCTGACCTAGTTTACAGATGACCGCAAGCTGGGTGCTGCCTTAAATTTCTCTAGTAATGTGAACATCCTCTAGGAGGGCCTTACCCAAATAAATGACTGGTGCCAGAAGCACAGCCTCAAACCGAATGCCAAGAAATTCATGATTATCCCCTTTGGGAAAAATGGCATCCCCACTAATTATCACATTAATAACAATGTACTAAGCATGCAATCTGACGTTTGACCACAACACTGCCCCCGTTGTGCGGAAGGCTTCCTACACAGTCAACCTCATAATTAAGGGTACTTCATGCAAGAACAAGGAGGTCATAACATCCCTGTACTACTCCCTTATCAGACCCATTATAGAGTACAATGCCCCCTTTCGCATGTACCTTGCCAAGTACATGCAGCAGCTGGACAGCCCACAGAGGTTCCTGACCAGGAAAATCCAGGGTCTCAAACACCTATCCTATACAGACAGGCTCAAAACCCTGTCCCTCTACCCAGTTTCATGCAGACTGCTCAGAGGTGACCTGTGTCTGGCATACAAGGCCGTCTCAGACCCACCCTTGATGAAGTTGCTGCATATCCGTAAGTGAAACTCCACTTGCGCAACCTGCATGCAAGGCCTCAACCTGGTATATGACATTAATAGAACTTGTTGGCAGGCTAGATTTGTGTCCCAAAGACTCACCCCATCTGTGAAATAGATTCCCTCTCCATGTCAAACAGAGTACATCACTAGCCCTCTAACAGGAACCTGGTCAACTGGATAGGAAACAGAAAATACACCCTGGGATCCCACCTGTGTCCCTGCTGGACAGGGGAAACAGGTGCTGACTTTGTGGGAACATGGGCAAAATCCTTGGCTAGGCTTATAAGGGCCTCTGGGCCAATAGCCTAGTATCGGCCCATGCACCTATGAACTTATCAACATTGCCCCCCCCCCCCACCCATAACCCAAAGCAGATGTATTTGTAGTTGACAGTCACATTGGGAAAGCAAAAGCTGAAGGAACAGTCCTGTGAAAGACTATCCAGGCAAGTCACTATAGAAGACGCAGTGGACGGCGCAGTGGTGCAGCGGTTAGCATTGCCACCTCACAGCAAGAGTTTCTCTGGTTCAATTCTCGGCTAGGGTGCCTTTTGTGTGGAGTCTGCTTGTCATACCTGCATTCATGTGGCTTTCCTCCTACATTACAAAGACATGCATCTGGATCGTTTCTCCCCAGGCCTCCACTGAAAATTGGTTTATTCCAAGTCGGACTTTCCCGGTAAACAAAATGTTAAATAAATAAATAAGATGATGATGACAACAAACCTTTGATAAACAAATTAGAAGGGATACAGGATCTGCACTCTGACTCCACTGGTGTCTACTAAACTATCTTTAGTCTGTATCTACCAAAAGGGCCCAGAAAACTGTCACCGCCTTCAGACACAGAACCTGGGTGTATAATTTTATTTATTTTATTTTTTTATTTTACATTTGTTGACCGGGATGGTCCGACTGGATTCATGCCCATTTTCAGTGGAGGCCCGGGGAGAAAAGCTCCAAGATAAGCAGTTAAGATTACAGATACAATATATAAAGTGGTTACATACTTAACAAGTTATACAAATTCCAAGGTTAGAGATAATCCCGGGTGTAAATTCGGATTAAGTAACAGAAATTATAGTTATTAACTCATAGTAGAGAAGAGTTAGTCTGGTTTGATACATTGACATAGCCAGTTTGGTGTCAAATATTGTTCGAGTCTTATCTTAAATTGACTCAGGGGGGTAAGTAATGGTAGTATAAAGCCGCTGTCAGCATGGGGTCTAACATGAGAGCAAAAACATTGGAGTGAATAATGCTAGTTCTGTCTTTAACTACTACTTGGACAGGTCCTTGTGTTTTAGTCGCATCCAATACATTTCTGTGCTTGCAAAGTCTCCAGTTGCTAATTTGTAGTGTTCACTACAATTGTCAATGGCCTGAACAGTTGTAGTAAATCACACTTTGCTCACATAAGTGACTCCTTTGTTATAGCAGCTAGGAACCATTCAGTAAGGTAAGGGAAAACTTGAGGACTCTTCAAGCTTGAGGTGATCTGTTATGGACTTGTCCAACTGTAAAAAGACACAAAATCTGCTCTGAATATACCCTTGAGCCTGTGAGTAGTAGACCAAAAGGGAATACTCCAAATTAATAGTGACTGACCAAGACCTTGAACTGCAGGACTCTCCTGGACATATTTTGTTATTTTGATGTGTAAACAGGTGTCCTGGTGATCTAAATAGCACATCCATTTTCCCCTCTTACAAACATGGGGTTAACCAACTTCACTGTGACCATCCAAAACTTTATTTTCTCTACATTCTTATTTAAGTTACTCAGAACTAGTACGAGTTTGAGGTCCTTCATCTATCTTGGATCAAGAAGAATCTTAACTAAATTCTGGATCTTTACTGGTCTGGTGAGACCTCCAGATGGCTTTTTTTTCAATAAGACACTTACTATGTCTAGTTCAACCATACTCCTTTGACAGGGATGGATGTCTAGAAGTATGGATGTTGGCCTTGCTTGGTGGGGTAACAAAGGGAATATTGCAGCAATGTATCCTCTGCATACTATCTTTCTGCACCATGTGCCCTGTGTAATTGCCTCTCAAGCAGGAAAGTACATGGAGACTAGATCCCCATATCTACCTCCAGAAAGGAACAGTCAGGTAGGTCTTTAAGGATTCTGTGGTTGTTATCCCAGGGAAGAAAGAATAGTTGTGTAAAATCGATACATAACAGATATCCTTATCATCTCTGTTGCAGTATTGTTAACTTCAGTGACCTCTCTGCTGCAGGCAACTCGACATCGGCCAGTATACAGAAGTCTTTCACTACTGTAGGATGCGTGGTACATTGCCTGTAGGCTGCTGTTGTACATCTGCCATAAAAGTGATGTATGCATTCATGTACCTCAGAACTGAATGCCTCAGGAGGAAGCCAACCTAAGGAAGGTAGGAAAGAGCCTCCAAGGAAATGGACTAAACCACCTGGGGGAAGGAGGGAGGAATCGGATTACTGCAACAGAGAAAAGAAGGACATCTATCGTTGTGGTAAGACTACACAACTATTCTATGTCCTCCTATTAGTCTGTTACAGTATTCTTAACATGAGGAAGAATACAAATGCTCATGAAGAGAGGGTGGCAGAAGAGGCAGTAGAGCTCCCCAGGAACCTGTGGAGTATGGCTCTGGCAAACCCTGCTCTGGACCTTGAAATGCCATCCAATTTGTAATGCTTAGTGAAGTACACAAATCCAAGTAGCTGCTTCGAAAATAGAGCTAGTGTCCAATCCCTTGAAGAACGCCCCTGATGAGGCAACAGCCCTAGTGATAGGGGCCTTGACAGAAGCAAGGGTTTTACCATGATTCAACATAGCAGAAAGAAACAGCCTTAAAAATCCAAGTAGAAATAGTCTGCTTGGAAACGGGCAATCCCAGAACCCCGGGATGATAGGAGATAAAAAGCTGGTCTGATTTTCTAATAGCTTTGGTCTTCTCCAAGTAAAATCTAAGTTGTCTATGCACACCAAGAGTGTGCAACACCTTCTCTCTAGAGTTTTGTGGAAAAGGGAAGAAAGTAGGTAATTGAATGGATTGGATGAGTGATAAGTCATTGACTACCTTGGGCATAAAGGAAGGGTTGGTATGCAAGGACACCCTGTCTTTATGGGGGGAAAAAAGGGGGGCACAAGGCCTGGAGCTCAGATACATGTCTGACTGATGTGAAAACTAGGAGAAGCACAGTTCTCCAGCACAAAATTAAGATCCCCGGGTGGAGGAATAGGTTTCCAGGGAAGTCTAATGTGAAGGACACCTTTAAGAGTTGCTTAAGTCTCAAACCTTCTAGCTAGAGGGAAGGGATAGAGGCAGACAGTCAAAAATAGCTGACATATGGGCCTTCACTGAAGCGTAGGCCAAGCAAGTACTGAGAAATTCACACAAATAGGATAGAACTACAGGGATTTCCACTGATAGTGGATCCTGGTTTCATGAGAGACATGAGTCTGAAAATCTCTTCCACTTGGCTAGGTAGGATTTTCTGGTATTGGGTTTCTGACCACCTGCAGAATCCTAAGCACATCTTCTGAGAACAAGTGTCTAAAAGGAATTAAAATTCTAATCACCCACACAGTCAGTGGAAGGGTAGACAAGTGGGGATGGATGAGAGTTCCTTTATCTTGTGTGAGAAGGTCTGCCCTGCGAGGTAACTTGTGGTGATTGCCCTTGGCTAAATGCAGGAGAAGGGGGAACCAATGCTATCTCGGCCAGAAGGGAGTCACCAAGATGATATTTGGTCTGTCCTGCTGAATTTTGAACAGGATTTTCAGAATGATGAGAAGGGCAGGGAATGCATATAGAAACATCCCCTTCCAAGAGAATGAAATGGCACTCACCTTCCAAACCAGACGGTGAGGGACTCCGGCACAAAATTGTGGAAGTTGTCAGTGGGAGGCAAAGAGATCTACTTGAGGAATACTCCACTGGTGGAAAACATGGGGTTGGGAGGGTGGCCTAATGGTTAAAGTGTTTGCCTTACAAACATAAGGTGCAGGGTTTGAGTCTCACAAGGGATAACTGGCTAGGCTTAAAATGTCTCGCAAGGGCAGTTAGCCTAGTACTAATCTATGAACCTATGAACATCCAGAAACCCTCCCTTTGAAGCATCCATTCATGGGACTGTGTTGAGGATCTTCACAGTTTTTATTTATTTATATTTATTTTACATTTGTTTACTGGGAAAGTCCGACTGGACACAGGTCTATTTTCAGCAGAGGCTCAGGGAGGAAAACTCAAGACAATACATAAAACAAACAGGTGAGATATGCAAACACAGTCTATGGTAATCAAGTTATAACATAGTAAATGTGAAATTTACACACAGCAATAAGATGAGAAAATTTTGGATTATAGTTTCGTATAGTACATAGTAAAAATAATATACATTCTTTACATTAATGTCAATGAAACAACTATATGATTACATATACAAGAGTCATCACTCATCATGTCATTATAAATTGGAAATATCTTATGCTACACTCATATAGCTGAGGTTATTAGCTAGGAGGATGTTAGTAGGTAGGAGGGGGGGTAAGACAATGTAATAACTGAGATGATGTGGGCTTGTTGAGCTGTTACTAGCAGTACGGGTGTAACCAGCATAACTGAGTCCTGAGCACTGAGAGGTGGAAATATGAAACGGAGTTGAGTAGTTAATATAATGTTTAGGGGGGTAAAGTAAGTCAAGATTTTGGATTAGTACAAGGCAAGCAGAAAAGTAAAGTTGTGTACAGTTACCATAAAAGTAGATTTTTGAGTGTATTCACTGTTGCAGTCATCACATTTGGGTTATCCCTGAAGGGTAGCCCTCCGCCAGCCCAAATACAATAGACTTAGTATTTCTGCGTCGGTTGCTGTCACTTGAGGACTGACGTCAGGTCGTCAGTGGTATAAAGGAAGGCATCCGACGTCATTACATCAGTTTTTCCTGCCCTAATCTGTCAGGAGCCCCCAAACTAGGAGGCCAGACACTGGTGGAAGAACTCCACCAGTGGAAAATAAATACCAAAATGTCCCTTGTAAGGAAAAGGGAACAAGGAAAAAAGAAAAAAAAAAGAGAAAGGGGGATGGAGGGAGGGAAACCAGGACTGCAACAGATAATACACTCGAACATCTACATTTATGGTAAGTGTACACAACTGTACTATGTTCTTCGTGTTTCAATGTTGCAGTCACCACATTTGGGTAGATTACCAAAGCTGAGGAAAATGGGTGGAGGCAGTCCAGGAAGCTAGGGGCTTGCTAGAAAGCCTTGCAAGACTGCAGAGGCAAACCCTGCCCTGGATTTAGAGAAGAGAGGCAGGTGGTAATGCTTGGCAAAAGTATGAAAAGATGTCCAGGTGGCAGCCTCTAGGATGTCCCTGGTGGGGACTCCTCTGAGGAAAGCTGCAGAGGCGGAGGCTGCTCTGGTGGAGTGTGTCCTGACCCCCTTGGGGGGGGGGGGGGCTTGTCATGCTGTTTGTAGCAGAAATGAATACAGTGTGCTATCCATTTGGAAGTGGTTTGTTTGGAGATGGCTTTGCCTTCTGCCCTGGAAGCAAAGCTAACCAGCAATTGATCAGACTTCCTGAAGGGTCTAGTCTTGTCCAGATATAGTATCTGAGCCATCTGTGCACATCTAGAGAGTGTAGAATTCTTTCCCCCTTGTTTTGGGGGTTAGGAAAGAAGGTAGGTAAATGAATGGATTGGTTGAGAGCCACATTGGACACCAACTTGGGCAAGAAGGATGGATTAGTTCTGAGGGATACCCTGTCTGCATGGAAGATGATAAAGGGTTCCACAGCCATGAGTGCTTGCAGCTCGGAGACTTTTCTGGCTGAAGTGATGGCCAGGAGGAAGGCAGTCTTCCAGGAGAGAAATCTTAGCTCTGCAGAAGAAGCTGGTTCGAAGTGGGGCAGGATCAGCTTTTCCAAGACAAAGTTAAGGTCCCAAGCTGGTGTTGGTGCCCTTCTGGGGGGCCTCAAGTTGCTAGCCCCTCTGAGGAACTGTTTAATCAGAGGGTGTGAAAAGAGAGGCCGCTCAGTGGGAAAGTGAGCAGAAATAGCAGAGGCATGAATTTTTATAGAGGAGAATGAGAGACCACTGTGTAGCAGGTCAGCTAAGTAATCCAGGATGAGAGGGATGGAGGGCTGTGATGTGTTGGCCCCCCTTAGCTTGGATCCAGGTGCAGAACCTTTTCCATTTATCTGCATAAGACCTAGTGCTAGGGTCTGGCCTCTTGGATAACATCCAGAATCTGTTTAATGAGGAAAGCAGATTGGTCAGGGGCTAGGGTATAAGCCAAGCTGCCAAACTGAGTGTCTGCAATTGGGGGTGCATGAGTTTCCCTTCCATCTGCGTTAGAAGGTTTGGAATCTGAGGAAGACTCCATGGAGGCATCAGGGACAGACTGAGCAGCAAGGGGTACCAGTGCTGTCTGGGCCAATCTGGAGCTATGAGAATGGTCCTTGGTTTTTCCTCCCTTATTTTGAGCTGTACCCTGAGAATGAGAGGTAGGGGAGGAAAGGCATAGTCCAAGAGGTTTACCCAGGGGAAGGACAGGGCATCCACTTTCCAAGCCATGCAGTGAAGTTCCCTGGTGCAGAATTTGCTGAGCTGGTGGTTGGTGTGGGAGGCAAAGAGGCTGACCTCCGGGGTTCCCCATTTCTGAAATATTAAGAAGAAGGTGCTTCTGTTGAGCTGCCATTCGTGGGGGTCCAAGAGCTGTCTGCTTAATTGGTCTGCCAGGGAGTTGAGAGAGCCTGGCAGGTATTGAGCTAACAAGTGTATTGTGCATGTAAGAGGCTGTGAACTACAGGGTCATGGCCAGCCTACACAGCGGGTAGGAGTGAGTCCCTTCCCTGCTTGTTGATGTACCACATCACAGTGGTGTTGTCTGTCTTGATCAGGAGAACCCCTGGAGAAAGAAGGTGCTTGAAACTTATTAAGGCCTGATGCACAGCCATCATCTCTTTTAGACTGATGTGCAGAGGGAGTTGCTGGGGGTTCAATTGGCCCTGTATGCACCTGCCTTCCAGGTGTGCACCCCAAGCATAGTCTGATGCATCTGTGGTGAGTGTCTGGGTGGTGGGGAGAAGGGCAGTCCCTTGTTGTGGAAGCATGTTGCTGCCCACCAAAGAAATTCTTAACTCAGGAAAGGAATTATAGGCAGAAGAGTTTACAGAATCTGAGTGTGTTGACACCAAAGGCTCTTTAGGTACCACTGAATTTTTTTCATATGCAGTCTGACATATGGAATGAGGAGTATGCAAGAGGCCATGAACCCCAGGGCTTGCAGGATTTTCCTTGCAGAAAGCTGGGGCCTGGTGGCCAGTTGAGAGAAGTAAGCTGATAGGAAAATTTGCTTCTCTGGTGGAAGGCATGCCATCTGGGATGCTGTGTCCAGACTTGCTCCCAGGGAGATTATCCTTTTGGTGGGTAACCATTTGGATTTCTTTTTATTGATTGCATACCCTAGGGAGGTTAGTAGGTCCTTTACAAAGGCTAGGTCTTTGAGCAGCTTTCCCTAGCCGTCTGCCTGAATAAAGCAGTCGTCCAAGTAGGGGGTACATTTGAATATTTCTTTGTCTGCAAAAGGCAATGGCTGGAGCCAGGCATTTTGTGAAAACTCTGGGAGCAGTAGATAAGCGACAGGGAAGTGCAGAGAACAGAAAGTGTTGAGATCCTGCCCTGAAGTGGAGATATTTTCTGCAGGACTCCCCGATAGGAATGTAGAGGTAGGCCTCTTTCAGGTTCAGGGTAGATAGCCAGGCGTCCTTGGAGAGCATGGGAAACAGCTGTAGGAGGGTGAGCATTTTGAATTTTGGGATCACCAGAAAGGTGTTTAGAATGGAAAGATTCAGGATGGGGCACCAGGTGCCCTCTTTTCTGGGCACCAGAAAAAGTCTGGAGTAGAAGCCTTGACCTATCTGCTCTGCAGGAATGTGCTCTACTGCCCCCAAGGAGAGCAGGGAAAGGATTTGCTTTTGAGCCTATATCCACTGATTTGGTAGTAGATCTGGGAACCCTTTTGGGGTTGGAAGGGTGTGGAAGGAGAATTTGTACCCCTGAGACACGATGTTTAGAACCCATTGGTCCTTGATAAGGGTGGCCCAGGTGCTTGAGTGAAAAAGACAGTTTTCCTCCTAGGGGTATGTGAGGTTGGGAAGGGGTGAGTCACTGAGTTCTTACCATAAGGGGGTGGCTTAGAACTCCCTGGTTTTCAAGTGGAGGTAGTCCACTGCTTGGATCTCTGCAATCACTGGGGCTGCTGTCTGGGGGGGGGGGGTGTCTGTTTCCATGGGACCTAGGTTGGCCCGGTCTACTCTGAGCAGGAAAGGACCATGCTTGGAGGGGAAATGCCTGCTGAACCTAGGGGGCTGGACCTGTAAGAAATCGTTAACAGTCTGTATAGATTTTGCTTTTTCTTCCATCTTTTGTAAGACCTCTTCTGGTTTGGTGCCAAACAAGTTATCTTTGTGCAAGGGTGTATCCAACAATTTTGATTTGACATGGTCTGGCAGGGGTTGTTCCTTAAGCCATGCATGTCTTCTAATGACAGATCCGGTGACTGCTGTCCTGCAAAAAGCTTCAACAGAGTCAAAACCACAGTGCAAAGCGTGTTTAGCTACTTGACCAGCAGAATGCAATATGTCCTGTAAATCTTTAGATTCTGCCCATGCAGGAAAGGAGGAAATTTTTTGTTTAAGGAGTTCCAAGGTATGTTGCTGATACTTAAGCATATGGAACTGACAATTTAGCGCCCTGATAGCAAGAGTAGCTGAGGTATATACTTTTTTACCCCATCTGACAAGCGCTCTGGAATCCCTGTCTGAGAGGGTGGGATTCTTAGCTGAGGTTGCTTTAATCCCTTTAGGCCCTTGAGTAATGACCTCAAGGTCAGCTGTAGGATTTTTAAAAAGATATTTGTGTGAGTCAGGGACTCTGTAGTACTGGTCTGGTTTTCTGGGAGCAGGAGGAAGGGCGTTTGGAGTCAAGCTGGATTAAAGGAAGATATCATTCACCACATCTAGGACTGGGGGGATGGCTAAGGGCCGGTGTTGTGGAAGGACCAAGAACTCTCCGAGTTTGTTTTCAGACTGTGGGTAATCTTGACTCTCCCATTGGAAATGCCCCTTAAGGTATGCAGGGTTTCACCAAGGGAGAAATCCTCCGGGGGAGAGGCTGAAGGAATGGATTCCTCTGCATCACGATCCTCATAAGTAGAGACTGGCTACATGTCTTCATAGTCAGATGCATCGGATTCATCTGAGTCTTGTTCAGACAAAACTACTGGAGACAGATCTCTTTTCCTTTTTGAGGGAGTGGACTGGCCCCTAATCAGCATGATAAGGTCTTCTGTCATTTTAAGCATTTGAGACTGAGGCAAGGGAGCAGGCACCTGAGAATGGGTAGTCAGTTCCTTGGGAGTGGTTCGACCCCTAGGCCTGAGGAACTCAGTTGTTTTCGAAAGAACGGTATATGTGAAAGAAGACGTTGGTTTATGTCGGAATTCGGTGATGCGAAGGGCTTCCTCAGAAGCCGGTGCCTGCACAGTGGCTCCCAACCCACCTAAGGTAGAGACGACAGCAGGATCCTTAGACGAAGAAGAGTTCTGAGGCATACCGGACTCCAAAAGGGTCTCGGTAGAGGCCTGCGAATTAACTGAAGCGGGCATCAGGGGCTGCAAAAGCACCTCACTGAGTTCCGGAGGACTGATGACCAGCTTAATGGAAGTGTCGTCGGAAGGTTTGATCCTGTGCAGCCTGTCTCTGTCTTTATCTTTACGTTTTGTCAGAAGATCTGCTGTCGGATGGCTTACCAAAGCCATATCGGAATTAGAGTACTGTAAGCAGAAATATCTAGCTACAATAAGAGCCCAACGATGGAGAGTTCTGGTGTTAAACAGAGCACAGAAGCGACAACGAGAGACATCGTGGTCTGGGTCTAGACAAGTGATGGAGTATGCATGGAAGTCCCGGTGTGGTATTTGCTTTCCATAGGCGAGACAATTATTAACTTTTTCTGACATCAGTTAGTGCAAGAAAAAAGGATCCCCAACGGGGTACTTAGCTTTCGAAGACTTGAACTTCAATTCGGAAACGAAACTCAGGTAGTGGCTGGCTGGCACTCATGCAAATTGCTTCTGCTTCGGGTTCCACTGCAAGAAAGACTGATGTAATGGCATCGGATGCCTTCTTTTTTTACCACGGACGACCTGACGTCAGTCCTCAACAGACGCAGAAATACTAAGTCTATGGTATTTGGGCTGGCCGAGGGCTACCCTCTGGCAGGGATAATCCAAATGTGATGACTGCAACAGTGAAACACAAAGTACATCAAGATTAGTGGGTCATACAAGAATTCAGATGGGTTAGTTCTGTTGATATATAAGAAAATAAGGCATATTGGGTTGAGATGGTGAAAAGGATGGTTAATTAACTGATTATCCTGGGGAGTCACAGGAGCATAACCAGGTATTCATATAGTGTGCTTTGAGGTGCTTTTTAAATTTTGTGGTGGAGCTAATGGAGGTCAGGTGGCTAGGTAGGGTATTCCAGGCCATTGAAATAGAGTAGTTGTACAGAGACTTCCCTGCGTCATTATTATTTTTGATGACTTCCAGGTGGTTTTGGGTACTAGATCTTAAGGTTCTTGTTGTAGAATATGGTGTAATTAGATTCTGGAATGCTGGAGTCTTGGCTAGGTAGTAGTACAGCTTGTGGGCGAATGTCAGTTAATTGAGTTTCAGAAGTTGAGGCAGCTCTAGCCAGTTTAGTTGTTTGAGAGCTACACAATGATGGGTCCTATATTGGGATACAGTAGCAAATCTCGCAATCGTGTTATAACAAGACTCTAACTTGTTCAGATCAGTTTTGCAGATGTTAGTACTGGGGATGCATAGAGGAGGGTAGACAGCAGGTGTGTCCTGGCTATAGTGGTTTTAGTGCATTTAATGAGAAGCTGGTTGTTTTCACAAGGTGTCTGCCACCCAATTTTGGCTGGATGGGATGTACACTGCCTGGAGCATGACCCTGTATTGGACTGCCAGCTCCCAAACTTGGAGTGCCAGAATGCACAGTAGGTAGGATTTAATATCCTCTGGTAATGGCTGGAGTCTTAACCAGGAAAAACTCCTTAAGACAAAGCCAGAAGCAGCTGCCCTGGCAAAAGGCTCTGCGGCATCATAGTTGCATTTGATGGAGTGGTGAACTATCTGTGAGGAAGCTCCCAGCTAGGATACAGCCAAGGTCTTCTTGTCTGAGTCAGGTAAAACTGAAATGACACAGGAGAGTTGGGAGAGAAGGCCCAAGGCAATTTGATCATGTGTGTCTGATAGTTAACGGCTCTAAATGCCAAGTTGGCTGAAATGTACACTTTCTTGCATGGTCTTTCCAGGTTCCTGCTGTCCTTAGCTAAAGGAAGGAGAGAGGTTGAAGGCAGTAACCTGAATGGTTTGCCTGAAACCAGTGAAATCACCAATGGATCTACTGAAGGACATTTAAACAAGAATTTACAATCATCAAGGACATTGTAAAAATCGGTCAAGCTTTTTAGGAGCAGGAGGCTGGGAGTCTTGGGCCTTGAAAGCAGAGGGAAAGGCATCCAGGAAAGCAGGTAACACAGGAGGAAAAGCTGAAGGACTGGGTGATTTCACAAGCAGAAGGTCGTACTTCCTTCTTTGTACTTCAGATACCAGAGTGCGATCCCATTTGAAATGTTCCCTCATTTTAACTAGGGTCTCCGCAAAGAAGAGTTCTTCCACAGGTGAGTCAGTTCCATTGGAATCCTCCTCCAAAGAAGCATAAGCTAGAGGGAATGGGATCTGTGAGGAGTATGCCAGAGATTCCTCTTCTGAGCAGGCCTCTTCATCTGAGGAAACTTCTTCCCTGACTCTCTTTTGTGGGGATGCTGTGCATGGCAGTGTAGAGACTGAAACCCCAGAGGGGGACTTAAGAGCCATAAGGGCCTTGAAAAGGCCTTGGGTGAATTGTTCCCAGTCACTATGAGGTTCCTTTGGAGGAAACAAGTTTTTTGTTTTTTGCTTCTTCTTTTGGTGCAGGTCTGTCCTATGTAATGTCATAGGGCTGGACGTAGGCCTACATTCTATGATGTCTGAATGGATTTCCTCCTGCACGAGGATCTGAGGTATCCCTTTAGGGCCTTCGGTTATTATGAGCCGCACTTTCCCCCTGTACATCCTGGATGAATGCCTGCTCAGCCTCTGAGGACATGCTAGTGGTCAGATCCAAGACTGCCTCAACATTGGGTTCAACCTACGATCCAGAGCCAGAAACCAGTCACATCTTTGGGCTCTCAGCTGCCTTGGGAGAGATGGCCCTATGAAGAGGCACAGCAGCAGTTTCAGGTCTAGGCTTTTTGGCCTTCCTCTTAGTGGCCAACTTTACTTCGGGCCCAAAGGGTCCCCTCCATTGCACTTTTCACTAATAATTTTAAGTGCTGTTTTTCCAACTAAATGGCTAAGGAGGAAAGCCTACTCCTGGGTACAAATGCCTGACAAATGGGACAGGATTTGTGATCGTGGGTAGGCCCTAGACAGAACAGATACTGAAGATGTCTTTACGTGGAATTCATCTTCCACACTGGCATTTGCCTTTTTTGGATGACATGAACCCTACCTGTAAACAGTAGTAAAAGAAAAAAGATTTCCCCAACCGGGCATGTATCTGAAAATTTGCAGAAAACATCAAATGGCTCGGCAAGCACACCGATGTTCAAAATGGCGTATGGACTAGGGGCAGAGAAGTTCTGAGGTGGATGCGTGCATATATCACTTTTATGGCAGACATATAACAGCAGCCTAAGTGTGACATATCACGCTTCCTACAGTAGTGAAATACTTTCATATACTGGCCGACGTTGGTCACCTGCAGTGGGGAGCTTAGTCATGTTAGGAATACTGCAACAGATAAACAGAAGGACATCTAAGGGATCCTTGACTTTGCAGACCACCTCCACCTCTGGAAAACCCATTCTAAAAAACTCTCCAACTGCACTTGTTTCTGTCGCAATACTGTTCAAATAGGCGCCATTGGCTCTTCTTGAACCAGATGTTTTGTGCACTGCTTTAGTTATGTGAAAATATTCCTTGAGCACTGGTCAGTTTTACTCCAATAGCTGTGAACATCTTTTCTTCTTGCTCATTTCTCTTTGGCTTTTCCTTCATCGGAGTCCCAAACAGATATGAGCCAAAGTAAGGAATACTGGCAAAATAAATCTTGGCGTTATCCACAAAGTTACATGATTATGATGGCAATGCCTAACCCAGCTATCCTAGATGATCCATCAGCTGCATTATTTAGCAGTTTATCATGCAGACATTAATTATAGTAGCCACCTCAGAAAAATAATTTTCATTGCAGGTTCTCATGGAGTAACTTGTTCAGTATCTCTAGGTGTTTGTTGGTCAAACTGGAATGCAACTGATGCTTGTCAGATAATTCAAAGCCCTGACAGAACAGGTACTAGACATGTATACAAACTTTCAAAAGAGGTCCAATGCCCAAACCTCTCTTTTAAGGGGGTTAACTGCTGGAGTCTCTCGCTGAAAGGTTCTTTCCTGAGGGCAGCATCTGCTGCAATGGGTTTGGCTAAAGGGGCTTTACTCCAACAGCCTTTACAGTGTCAGTTTATTACATCTTTCTTCTAATGTTCTGAAACAATTTTTTTCACAATTTTTCACATTTTGTATCAAGATGTTCCATGCTAGTGGGAAATCTTAAGACCTCAATTGGCACACGTACGAAACCCTGAGGCCTTATCCACAATAGTAAACACTGTCAAATGTTAGAAACACTACCAATACATTTTCAAGTATCAAAAATGTAGTACCAACTACAGCAAAGAACCAGAGAATATATTCACCAAATTTGTCTCACTAGTTCACTACAAAGCTAGCCAGGAAGCATCCTGCTGTGCTGACTATAATGTGGCAAACAACATCTGTACAAGAGAAGTGTGGGGCACTATGAGAGCTATAGGGAAGTTTTAGAGACTGGGAGTATCTCTGAGATACCAAGCAACTTCTGCCTGTAATACACAGTCCTAGTGTTAAAGGGGACACACTAGATTATGTAGGATTTTAACGTTTTTGCTGTGGCAGAAAGGGTGGAGTGTAAATTTAAAACAGGATTTGAAATCACAGGTATAGAAACACAAGTATGGTATGTATATACTTTATTTAAAAATGTATGTGGGGGCATTCACATTGTACAATAAAGCACCCACACACTGTTGATTAAGTCCAATGGAATATTTTGCATACATCTGAGCTAAAACTCGTACAGGACCCAGGTTTAACATATTATCTCATCGAAGAATAACATACTCAAGGGTGCAGCACCCCCTCTTCTACTGAAGTACAGTGTCATTATTAGAAAAATGAATCCAAACACCTGGTGTCAGAACAGTGCAGCCACTGTCACTAACCTACTGACTGATGCTAGGGCCATAAGCTCCAGAGAAGATTAATATATGACTTGTGCGAGATGCTGGGGTTTTGAATAAATGCTGACATGCCTCTACAGTTTCCAGTGTGCCTAAATGCATGACAAGTTCTGAATCCAGGTAAAGATGGAAGCACTAGCACTAAACTGGAACCATATTTCAGTAAATGCACATATATTTAATGTCTTCAAGCAAGACTTGGAGAGGGGATTTGAGGGCAGTTAATGGAATAATATAATCAGGTATGGGAGTCTCTAACTAGAAGTTACAATCCTTTGGGGGAGGTGGGAGTGCCCTGTTTTGTTTCCTTACAACTGGAGTCATAGTGCTTGGGTTTTGCCACTCTGCACTGGTGGCATCCTTTGACACCAGCAGCAAAGGGGTAACCACACAAGAGGGTTGCTGGGTGGACTGAAAGCAGTAGCCTTTGCAGGAAGGACACACAGTTGGTGGGGAATCTTCCCTTTTACCACATAATTGTTTAAGACTTTCTCAAATTTGTGTGGTAACTGGATAAAAGGCAGGGGAATCAGCATCCTCTTCAACTTTGGTGTTACATGTGAGACACTTGGGAACAGGCACCATGTTCCTGCTGCATATGTGTTTTCTAGCAATCTTCAGAAGAAGATGAAGCAACAACATGCTTGGGAGCTGAAGTCTCCAATGGTCACTGCAAAGGTCCTTGGGTCCTTCTGTCTTGCTGCATGACAAGTAAGACTGCCACAAGCTCCATAAGAAGCTAGTCTGCTATCTGCAGTTGCACCAGTATCCACACGGAGGCATATGTTGTAAGTGGCTAATGTAGGGCAGTCTGCAACACTAGAACTTAAGTTACTGACTGCATACTCGACTCCTAGAACAATGATATTATACAATGACTGACTATTAATATTCAAAAATGAGCATGCTGATTGGCCAGCCCAATCATTGTAAATCCGAGAATATACTAAGGGAAAAAGGTCCAGTCGCCCAGACTTTTTCCCAGTAGTATATCTAATAATTTATTTTTTTACTTTTCTTTTTTTTTTTTTGCCCCCCAAAATGAAAATGGAAGACGTCAGCACTCAATAAATTATATTTTTGTGGATCCTGGTGTGCTTCATCCAACTATTTTACTGGTTTTGGACTTTTGTGCTTGGTTTCAGTTGTTTTGATGGAAGAAGCTGGCATTAGTGATCCACCAACTTTAAACCTGTTGGCACAGTCATTACAGACTTTAAACACAACTGTGGGCAACTTGGTCCTGCTGATGGAAAGGTTGACTCAACAATCTGAAAATTCACAACTTCCATGACTTTATAGGTCGAACAACCATACTGTGGAAGCTGAAATAGATCCTAGTGGTATTACACCAGCACAACGGCAACAGAACCCGGACCTTAACCAATCGGGTAACGAAAATTTGCTTATGGCTATAAATTCCGAAAACAGGAGGGGCGGTACCTCCTATAACGGAAGAGATACACTTAGCCAGTGGATGGAAGGTGAGGGAGAGTGGCGCTCTACATTGATGCAATCCAGCAATGAAAGAAATGGCTCGCTAAATGAACAACTGAAGCAGTTTAAGTCTTTGACATCAGACTTTCGTAAGTTACAACTTGAGAATAGCTACTTGAGGGAATGCAAACGTAGCGAGCAGATTCCTAAGGGCCTCCGCACGTGGAAGTACCCGTCAGGTTTGATAACAGATTCTATACTTCACGTTGAACTATTACAGCTTTTTAATAAGCATGGATGTGAACTATTAGATTGTCTGATTAGAGACAATATCAGGAAGATGACAGATTTATCTGTCAGGATAAAAAGACGTTATGACAGTTTACATTCTGATTTACTGTTTGAATCTAAAGACATGGAATATTTTAGCATTTTTAAACATATTGACTCAACTATGATTGATCTGAAGCATAAAAAAAGACAGGAAACTTAAAAGGGATGAAAATGACTATGCCCAACATAGGGCGTACCCTCCACCACCTTTGGGACAAAATAAGCATGTTCAACATTGTAACAGCTTTGATTCCTTTTCTAATGACTATGTACATGACCCTAATGGTAGTAGGGAATTGAATGACAATGATGAATTTCATCTTGACACTTTAGAATACCCCCCCGCTGAGGAGGTCGGAGCAACTCAGGAATCGGGGGGGGGTATGGGTCAATACAGTCGGAATTACAGGGGGAGGGGGAAAATGTATTGAATGTCTCTAATACAGTTTATGACATTAATTCTGTACAAAGTGGTGAAAATGAATGTTTGTTTAACATACTAAATAATACATGTGTTGACTTCAATATTTATAATTATAGTGAATTTAACTTTGATAAAAAAATAGCCGATGTATTTGATAAAGGTTTGTCATTTATTCCCAGTAGAGATGCAGTAATAGCTGATGTACTTATTAATTTGAAATTATATACAAGGAAGTTGAATTTTCAGTTCTATTTTAAAGGAATACCCTCTACATTGATAGAGCATGAAACATGTAAACAAACTAGTTTATTTAACCCACCCTTACATCCTGTGATACAGACTTTTGAAAAAATGTGTGAATATGATATACGTAAAATTTTCTGAAATAAAGGTACACATTTATTTCAAAATAATAATTTGGATGAGAATGAGATGAAATTGTTGAATGATATTTGTAAGAACAAAGCAATTAGAGCTATGAAACCTGATAAAGGGGGAGGGCTGGCCATTATGAATACCAATGTGTATATTGACAAAATGTTTGGTATATTGTATACAGATGTTTATTGTGAGATCAGTTTGAAAGAAAAAAAACATTTTGTATAGGAAAGTGGACGTAATGCTTGATGAACTTGTATTGAATAGGGAAATTAGTCTTGAAGAACATCAATTTATGGAGGTGAAATGTCCAAAAATTCCAACAATTTTTGGTATACCAAAATTACATAAGGATCTAGCCAACCCCCCCCCCCAACCAATAGTTGATGCAAAGGCATCAAAAACTTATTTCATAGCAAAATTCATAGATACTCAACTAAAAACAGTACTAAAGGATTGTACATGGGTTGTGAAAGATTCCTGGGACTTTCTTAGGAAAATTAATAAGGACATGTATGATGATGCTCTTCTCTTTGCTACCATAGATGTTAGGGACCTGTTTTCCGTTATTCCACATGACATTGGTGTAGAGTGGTTTTATTTATATCTTTGTCAACATACAAACCTTAGACATGATCGTATTAGAACCCTAATGGAACTGGTTCTCAACACCAATGTAATTGTTTTTGAAGAACAGCTATTTAAACAGTGTAAAGGCGTAGCAATGGGGGCCATTTGTGCCCCTATTTTTGTTAATATTTTTCTGGCCTTTTGGGAATTGGAATTCGTCTTTAACAGTAAATTTGTCCAATACTGGAAATATTATGGAAGGTATGTGGACGATATAATTATTTTATGGAATGGGAATGAGGAAGAACTGTACAATTTTTTGTCTTTCATAAAAGAGAGTACAGATTTTTTAGATTTCACTCATTCAGTTGGGAAGGAAGAGATAAACTATTTGGACATTACTATTAGTAAAGATAGAGAGGCAAAAGGTTTTAGAACAACAATTTTTAGAAAACCAACCTACTCTAACACCCTTCTACATTATAACAGCTTTCACCCATTACATCAGAAATAAATCACTGGTAAAAGGGCAGGGTGTGCGGCTAGCAGGGATGGTATCTGATTGGAATGAATTATGACATCAAATACAAATATTGAAGTCGATGCTTATACAAAGGGGCTATCTGCAAGTATTTTTGGATCAGATTCTGCAAGAGGTGGTCATTAAAAGGGAGAGGGGCCACTTCTTCCCTTTGCTTGGAAAAGGTAGCTTTTCACAAGAGGGTGAACCATGTATGGAGAACAGTGGGTTTTAAAAAAATCAGCTATCTTTAGTTTTAACAAGCAATTTATAGATATTAATCAAATAATTAATCATAATTGAAATTTATTCAATACTAGTCAAGAATATCTTGATTTAGTAGGAACGGTTCCAAAAATTGTACATAAAAAGGATACCAGTTTCAAAAATATGTTAGAGAGGACATGTAAGATGTATACAGGGGTAGGTGGAATGGTTAAGTGTGGCTTCTGCCTACAATATAAATACATTATAGAAGGTACTGTGATAGAAATTCCAAATTATGGTAGACATATGCATAAAAAGAAATTTTCTTGCAATAGTAAGGCAATAGTCTACCTTGCCCTCTGCAATGTATGTCCAAGTTTTTATATTTTAAAGATGATTAATGCCTTAGAAGTAGGATCTATCAGCATTTCTATGATATAAAGAAACAGGAACTAAAAAATGCTTTGGCAGCACATGTTCTTAAAAATGAGGGTCACAGTTTCAAGTTTATAGTATTAGAGCAAGTGACTTTGGGGGATAGAGGTGGCCCATTAAATGATTTTCTACAGCTACAGGAATTAAGATGGCAATTGAGAACTAATGCCACTGAACAACCAGGACTAAATAGTACTATTTCTATAAGTTCTATTCTTAGACTTAAGGCAGAAGGGTACATTTAAATAATTACATGCTTTGGGTTGAATAGTTTTAGTCAAAATAATGTTTCTCTATTTGCAGGATTTTTGGTCTTACATTTGTTTTTATATTTGTTTGTATGTCATATGTATTACAATGTATTTGTGATGTTGGTTCACACCAGTATTTTTATAGTATGTACAATTTTAAGAAAAAAAAATTTGAGAGGCATACACCTTTTAGTTAATTATTGTCAATTAATTATGTTAATTATTTGTGCTATATAAGTTGGGACAGATGATGCTTGTATTGTATTATATGTTTATTCTGATGAAGTTTTTTATTTAAAAAGATGAAAGCGCTCAATAAATTATATTTTTGTGGATCCTGGTGTGCTTCATCCAACTATTTTACTGGTTTTGGACTTTTGTGCTTGGTTTAAATCTGAGAATATACTAAGGGAAAAAGGTCCAGTCACCCAGACTTGTTCCCAGTAGTATATCTAATAATTTTTTTTACTTTTCTTTTTTTTTTTGCCCCCCAAAAAGAAAATGGAAGGCCCAAAATGAACGAGGGAGACAGCGCAGACAAAAACACGATAATCAGGTACGTTCTGCAAAATTAAAGAAACGTACCTGCTTATCCTTTTATTTTGTCTGTCCCAGCTCTACCGAACCGTAAAGTCTCCCGATTTCTTTTTTTATTTTCAATTAAAAAAAAAAAAAACAGAGATCTTCCTTTCAGCATTGCTACCTCTGATGTACTGCATAAGCGTGGGAACACAAGTCCCTTACACATGGGCAGTACATCAGAAATGCCCCAGAATACCGGAAAACTGTGGAAGAGCACAGAGGCATTATACAATGACATTACTTAAGAAAAGTAAGTATTTTTTTCTTAAATAATGTCATTGTATAACAGCAATAACCCACGGCTGGGTGTGGGCAATGCTGGATTTACCCATGGTTGGCTTTTGCCCTCGTGACCAAACCACATCACACACCAAGCTTATATTTGAAATAGGGATAAGGATAGACTCTGCTTCACATGGATGGGGAGCCTATTCCAGAGCATGGGGGTCCTTTGAGATGCATCTACCTCAGCAACATGTTCTATTTACGTCTCAAGCAAAGTTTAAATCCTTGGATCTAATGTTTCTTGTGCTATTCATTTTGCAGATGTGCAAAAGGTCCATCAGGGCTGGATCTGATGATGCCTTATATGCCAAGCATAGATCACCTCTCGGTAACCTGTAGGAGACTGAGTATACAGATACAGCTTTAAGGTGACCTGTATAGAACAATGTGTTAATACCCTTGATTCTCACAGTAAGGAACCTGCGTGTGCATTCCAACTATTCCATATGAATGGTCAGGTACATCCCGAAGGGGGCACTGTACTCAATAATGGGTCTGATAAGGACTGATTAAAGCAGTACTGTAACTTCCTTGAACCTGGATGCCATACCTTTACTTATAAGTTGGGTGACATAAAATGATTTTCTTACTACCTTGGCTATGTGTTGGTCAAAGGCCAGATTACCGTGTACATATGTTCCCAGCTCCCTATAAAAAAGAAAACTAACCTTAGAGACATTTCTCATTATTTTTATGCAGCATACAAATACGTTTTCTTTTTAACAATCGTTCATTCTAACATTACATAACCTGCTAAGTTTCTGCCTGCCCTTAAACCTCTCTCCTTCTCCTGAACATTATTCTGTTTCCACAAATTCCATATATTTCTATGTAATTTGCTCCTTCCCTTTTCTAAAGATCCCACCTCCATTTTTTTCCTCTCTTATAATATTCAGTACTTCAAATACAGATGGTTTAGATATTGATTACCATTTTTAAAATCTGACAACTCATTATATTCCCAAAAAATGCTCTCAATTGCCTCTCTCTTTACCATCATACCTCTAGCATTTGCTGATTACCTGACATTATCTATTTTCTCTGAAGTCTGCTTGGGGTATAAAAGTACCTACGTAAACACTTCAAACAAAAATCCTAAAACATCTGGACTTTGTTGCATACCTGGGAGCCACACAGATGTCCTCCTACTGTTCCTTTGTAAATTGCCTAATCAAGTGACATTTAACTTTAAGACATTTTAAGTTAATGAAGATACAATCTCCACAATTTGTAAAATAGCTTCTGAACAACATCTTCCATTTTTTTATGTGAAGGACCTTAAAATGAAGTTCTTGTTTTACAAGGTATGGAACACTTGTGTTTGCCTTTCTGAGGAGTCGGGGAATATACAGAATCTCTAGACTGTATCAGTTCTGAGAATGATGTCAAAGCTTTTGACTCCAAAGAAGCTATGGGATAAGGCAGAAGCATCTTTTCATATACACAGAGCTTTAGTGAATGGCACTTTATCATCTTACAGGATACTAGGACAGAATCCTTGACAAATATGAAATAAGTATTATGATGTTTTCCTAAACAATTAAAGCACTGTCCATGCTTATCCTGAGATGGTATTTTATTCTTATACATGCAACTATAGAATGATTACAGCTTTATTGCATGAAGAAGATACAGCAAAAACCAGAACAGAGAAAAATACAGGAAAAGGTTACAGACTTTTTTTTTTTAACATAACAATAAAAGGAAAGGTGAAAGCCAAAACCTATTAAATGGGGACATTGTAAACAAAAAGCAAAGGTCCTCAAAATGCTTATTGGGGAAAATAACTGAAATGGAGGAAAGGAACCAATCAAAGCCTGAAACTAAGCATGAAGTACACCTATGGTATTCGGTTAGGATGTAAAAATGGCCACAAATCAAAACAAGTAACCTGGTGCCATTTCTCAGATACTGTACACTGAGGAGTGGCAACAGAGGTCTAGAGGGGAAAGTTTCTAGTAGTGCATTATGGAGAAAACAGGAGGAACTTAGCAGCCTGGATATGTTTCAAGTGGGGAGCTTCAGCTATCAATGAAGATGACCACATAGCAGATGGATACCTCGAGTCCTGTTACAATGTTCTCAAAAAACAAACAGAATAAGAAAAAAAAACTCTTTCTTTCTGTAACAAGGAAACCATCAAAAGTGAATCTGACAGGTCCCTGCACTTCAAGAATAAAAACCGTGCATCTCCTACAAAACATTGTGCTTCTGCACATCAAAACAGTATGGATCTGGAACTTAAGCAAATTCAAAAGCATGCAAAAGACATAAAAACACAAATTGTCAAGATGTAAATCATGAGCTACTTAACAATGCTTACCACAAAATAAAGTATAGCTGGGATTGTTCCTGTATACAAACACCAATGCATGCTGTTGCCTTTTGGTGGTCCCAAGTTATCATGCAACATCATAGAATTTCAGTTTATAAAAGCTACCATATGAAAACAAAAAGTATAATGTTAAATCGGCACTCAAACTCTGATAACCCTGGCAGAAAGTTGCTAGTGTAACAGTCACCAGTACTGCCGAGCATATTTCTGTTGATCTTATTAAATCATGTAGAAACTGAATAACAAGTATGTCACAAATTGCAACAATACATAGCAGACTTTGCATTCTAAGACTAAAAACGTTCATAGACAAATCAGTAAAGTGAACAAACACTCCATTAGCACAATATGTATGCAAGTCCATAACAGAAACTGTTTCATACCTGAGGTAATAAAGTAGTATGGGGAGTCCCCATATATTCCCACAGTTCCTGGTCCCAATGAATCTGCCAAGATGTTGATAACTGAATATGCCCCACTGATGATACCGAAAGCAAGACCAGAGACTACAGTGAAGGAAAGAAAAAGGATCAACAAAATACCTGAATGTTATAAATGTGTTTTTCCAAAGAGCATCTGACAGGCTGCCAACACTCAAATGTTTCCAATGTATGCATTTTATCACACATTTTTCAGTAGTTTCATTATATTTGAATTATAAAACAAACAAACAGAACTGTGCTGAAAATACATGCCTATTTATTTATTTAAACTTTGTTGATAGGGTTAGTTCTACTAGATCAATGTCCTCTCTTCAGGGGAGACCCCAGGTGGTTATTCATAATGAATTGAGGTAATTCAGCCAGGACAACTGGAAACTTCGCCCTACTCTTCAATAAGTTCCATGTGATCTTTACATCCACCTGAGCTACCATCAACTCAGGCAAATAGGGCCCAGGTTTAAAAAACCCTTGCTGCTACCAGAGAGTTCCAAAGTACAATTTTAACACCTTTATTAAATTATCACTTAAGACACAAGCAAACGCACATTAACATAAAAAAACAGTATTAACATTTTTCTATTTACATACATTATACATCACATATCTTTTCTTCCTTTGTAATTATCAGTCCAACATTGCAAAATATTGCTGAATTTCTGCCTTACCTTAAACCTCACTCCTCTGGAATATTACTCTGCATGTATTGTTCCCAAAATTTCCATTTACTCCTTTAATTACCGAAAGATTCCTCTTCCAATTCTTTTACCTCTTTAAAATATTCAATACTTCAAATACAGTTGCTTTAGACTTTGATTTCCATTGTTTAGTAATTGCATTTTTGGCAGCCAACATAATTAAACTTATTACGGCCTTAATATGTCTAAGGAATTTTGATCCTGTGTCCAAGCTAAAAAAATAGTTTCCTCAGTGGCAGCCATTTGCTCACCCAATATTTCTTACGGAGTACTTTGTACGGAATTTTTAAAATCTGCCAATTCATTACATTCCCAAAACACGGTCCCAGATACCTCTTTCTTATCCATCACACTTCCAACATTTGCTGTCTAACTGAAGGAAAATTATTTGAAGTCTACTTAGAATATAAAAAAAATACCTATGCAAACACTTTCCAAGGAAAGATACTAGATCTTCTGGACTTCATTCCATATTTGGGAGCCATACATATGTGCTACCATTGCTCTCTTGTAAATTGCTTTTCCAGTTTTCTTTCCAGTCTTTTTTAACTTCCTCTGATCAATTCTTATAGCTATCATGCAATATTTTATATGTCATACTAATTAGCCCTTTTTAACAGCAGCTTATTTCTAAGTTTGACTAAAACACCATCAAAGCAAGTCTTTCACTTAAGATTCTGCTATCCCTTTCTCTTTACCTGTACTCTGATATCAGTCCCTGGTAGTGAAGGCAGTCTCTAGCCTGCAGTCCAAAAGCCTTCTTGGCCTCATCCCACTTTACTACCTTTCCCTCTCAAGTCACTTGCTCCCAGTACTTTGGTTTCTTTGCCAATTTTATACCAGTAAATTCCAGCCCCCCACTTCACAATTTTTTCTACCCCTACTTGCAGTCATCCCTACTGGCAAAATCTCCATTCTAATATTGGCTTAATTCTTAGAATACTTCCTGCTACTTTAAGAATATAATTTTATGCATGGTTATTTTCCTCCTTAAGGATCTGCATCCAAAATCCCCCTCTCTCTCTTTCTCTACCGCTTGAACTTCCCTCCTGCTTCATTATCATCCTCTTCCATCTTGAATTATAACCTTCTGCTTGTATTATAAATATGAGCCTTAACTGTGTTGCTCTAAAATATCCCCCTAAACACATAATCCTAAACCACCTTTTTCTATTGGAAGTATCAACTTATCACACTTAACTCTTACTCTCTTCCCCTCCCAGATAAATTCCTTCAACTCTTTATTAATTACTGTCCACAACTTCTCTCACTGATAAAAATATGCCTGACATGCACATAAAACTAAAGGGACTAAAAACATTTTCACTGCTTATGTTATTATCCATAAACAACTTTCTTATTTTTTTGTATTATATTTTGTTCAATGTCTTCCTACATATCCTTAACTTCCATAACAGAAGCATTTTTAATCCATACTCCTAAATACTTCATCTTACCATGTCCCCATACATATGGGTATTGCTGAACCAATTTATGTGTAGGTACACAATTTATGGCTATAAACTTTATTTTCATTAATTGTATGTCCAGAAAAGACTTGAAACTGTCTCAAAATATTCCACAATACTGAGATGTCCTTTTTTGGATTTACAAGGTACAAAATATCATTTGCAAATAAAGCCAACTTTTCTCAATTACCATACCATTTACATCCATGCATTTAGACTCCCTTATTTTCTTTGTCAATGGTTCTAAATATAAAGAAAATCACAAAAGGAAAGGGGATACCTTTGCCTGGTTCCCCTGTTCAAACACAACTTACCAGAGAGGAACCCTCCCACTTTAATTCTTGCCTCGGATCCTTGATCTATATCAGGAAATGCAAGTGCTTCCATTGTCCTACTCATAAAATACCAGCTTACTCTGTCAAATGCTTTCTTGGCATCAAGACCCACCAACAACAGTGGTATTTTCTTAAGTTCTGCTTCCCTCTGGATCATCACTGTTCTATTAATGCTGTCAAATGTTTGCCTCCCCTCCACAAAACCACATTGATTCATATCTATCAAGTTTGGCAACACGTTTACCATTCTTTTAGCCAGTATAGAAAGAAACACTTTATAATCATTGTTTAAAATTGAAATGGGTCAGTATAAAGCTGGGTATGATGCATCTTCATTGCCCTTAGGTAATACAGCCACCACAGCTTTCTTCCAAGATACTGATGTTTCTCCCACTTTTAAAAATACTGTTAAACAAAATCTGCCAAATAACCATAAGTTTCTTCCTGCCTAACTTCCAAACTTTCACAGGAATACCATCTGTTCCTGGAGATATTCCTGAAGATTGTTTATACATTACAGTTTTTATCTCATCCCCTACTATGTTAGCTGTTAAATGTTGAATGTCATTTACGTCTAACCTTCGCATATTAAATCTTCCATACATATTTCCATTTTTGTGCTCATTCTTGACTTCCACATTTCTGTTTTATACATTTTATAAAATTTCTAAAATATCCCTAAACCTCTACATGATCACGTCATTTTTCTTATTATAGGCTCCATAAGTTTGGCAAAAAAACTACTTTTTTACTTTTAGCACAGCAACTTAGGAAGCAGAAAGTTTATATGATACGGAGTTATCAAAAAATAGTCACTTAACAGCAGTTTTTCTAAACTCATGTATATTATCCAAATTCTGCCTTATTTTCTCTTTAGCATTCTGTATTTATGCCTCTTCTTGTTCTGTGAGATTCCCCTTATTAAGCAGTACTTTAAACTTTGTCAGACCCTCAAAGTAATTCGTATTACTTCTTAACCATCTCTCTCTCTCTTTTTTATGTCTACCCTGTTTTTAAATTCCATTTTCATTTTATCCCACTCACTTGCTATAACTTTTGAAGATATTTCTATCTTCTCCAATAACTTTCAAATAATTTCCACTTAGATTCCTCCCTTTTTAACAGGTAAGTGGGAAATCGCCAATACCTCATTTTTACTTCATTACCCTGCATCTTTATCTTGTTTTTTATTGCTGCATGATCTGAAATAGTTATTGGCTGTGTGTTGAAGCTTTCAACTAAATGCATATGTTCCTGTGAAATATAATTTCTATCTAGAATAGCCCGGTTACTATACCTTGGGGAATAATATGTAAATTCTGTCAGAGTTCCTACTACTGAACTTCCAAAATGGCTCCACCCTGAGTAACAGCTTGTTTCTAGCTCTCCCAGTATGAAAACAGAAACTCAGCAGAGAAGGCCTGTAGACTTGTGTTTATGGGTAAATTTCAGTAACTGGCTAGTAAGTGCACTGCCTGGATGCCAGGAATAAAGAAATACAAAAGACCTGGAAAAAATCAGCTACAAAAAGTGAGGAAGAAACACTGATTGGGGAAAGTTCTGCAGCTGTTCAGCAAAAAGCAATGCAACCTTCAGACATGACTTCTAATAGCCTACAGCAAGATATAATACAACTGGATACAGACCTGGTTAAACTAAACAAAACACTGATGGAGTATATCAACACAAACAGCAAAAGACTGGAAAAAATGGAAGAAGATTTAAACAGATATTCAGATGAGATGATAAAGCTGCAAAAATCAGAAGTCGAAATGAAGAAAAGGCTGACTGAATATGAGACTGCTCAGGAAGAGATGTTTAAAAAAAAAAATGAATTAGAGGACAGAGCACATAGGGAAAACCTGAGATTTTCAGCTATACCAGAGAAGCTGGAAGGAACAGACTGCATTAATTTTATGAAAGTGCAAATAAGCAACTGGACTGGTATTCCACAGCAGTTGTTGTTAGTTGAAAGGGCACATTGTGTGTATACTCCACACCTAGCTAAAAAAAGCAACCTAGACCTTTAATAGTAAAAACACAATCCTACTAGCAGAAGGAGCTGATTCTGACAAAACTGTGGCAGAAGGACAAAATATTAATAGTGGGAGACAGCACAGTTTTTGTGAAGAATGATTACTCACTGTACACCAGGCAAAAGAGTAAATTCATTCCACTATTCAGGGAATGTCATGGGTGTGAGATTCGAACTGCTGTATCCAGCTATCTTTAAAGTATTCTTCCCTGGAGGGACAAAATCATTTTTCGATGAAGTGTATGTTAAGGAGGAAATACAAAAGTTTGTCCAACAAAAAGTGAGCTGTGAAACAGAAGGAGATTCTGCTTCTTGCTCTTCTGGTAAGAAAGACAGAGAGAGACTGTACCTATGAAAACTTTTCCAGTATCTCAACAGAAAATGTTGGAGAGAAGGAAGGGAGCACAAGAGTTGACTAGAAGAATCGAGAGTACGTTGGAAATGAAGCAGAGGCAGGATCTGGACAATGTAGAACGTAATAAAACCAGTAACTCAGTGTGGGATTACAGTGCAATAATTATATTTGTGAAACATGACAGAACAAGAAAATCTAGAAATATTGGGCTTTTTCAAAACTTCTTGGATTTGTAGGGGACTCTCAAGTATAAGCGCTACTTAATATCATTAATGCTCGCAAAAATGATTTTGGGTGGGGAAGAGGGGGAGAAAGCTAACTGTAAGTAAAGAAAGCATCTTCTTTTCTTAATAGTACTGCATTTGTGGTGTATGGTTTTCTATTTTTAAGTGTAATGGGGATTGTAAACGGGTGCTGTTTTTCTTTTTTCTCCCCTTCTCTTTCTTCTTGTACAGTTTTGAGAAATATGGGCAATGCAATGTATAAAAAAAAAAAAAAAAAAAAAAATAGTCTGGTTAAAAAGGCATGACAAAGTTAAAATTATGGGCTTTTTCTCATTCTTGCATGGGGAAATGACTGTATTAAGGTCCTTATATTGATTAGTTTTAAGAGAGAGCAAGTAAATGAAAAAGAATATTGAATATTATCAGACTTTTTTTTTCTAGCAAATACATGCATACACAGTAGCAGTTCTGTAGCTGGTCTTCATGTTTCCATGGAAACGATCTGATAAAGAGAAACTGGAGACAGTCTAGTGGAAGGGGACTGGCTGAGGAAAAAGAAAAAGAGAAACTGGCTAGGATATAATGTTCTCTGAAAGCAATCAGGGGTTTTCCCAGCTGGGAGGGCTTTAAACACAAGTCAAAACTAACTGAAATAAAGTTTTCTCAGTTTAACTTTAAATGTGATGGGGATACCAATATAAACAAGTGCTTTGGGGGTGTTCTTTTCCTCCCTTCTTTCTTTTCCTTTGTTCAGTTTTAAGAAATGTAGGCACTCCAATGTAAAAAGGGAGAGAAAGGAGAAATGGGGGAGAGAGGAAAGCTCTGGTTAGGAGTATGACAAAAGAAAAATCACTGCGCTTTTTTCCATGCTTGCATAGGGAAATGACCTTGTTAAAACCCTAGGTGTTATCAGTAACCAGTTTATTACAAAACATGTAAATGAAAAAGAATAATTAATATTATAAGGCTTTTTTACTGGTAAACAAGGTACCCTTAGCATTTTTTGTCTGGTTTGCAAGTCACTAGAAGACAATTTGATAAAGAGAAATGGCTTGGAGAAAGTGTTTACTGAAAACATTCAAATGTTTTCTCACCTGGGAGAGCTATAAAGATAGACAAAATCAAATAGCACTCACTAATAGCACAGGTTGCACCATGCATCTTAGCATGACTAACCTTTCTCTTTGATTACATCTAGCCTGTCTGTGTTGCTATCAACTTAGAACTTTTGTGTGCATTAGGAAGCAGAAACTTTAATATTTGAAGATGTACATAGTTTTGTGTGTTATTATTACGTTAATAGGTTTTAGGGGGGGGTTGTTTGTTCTGTTTGAGGGCTTTCAACAAACAAAAAGCTATGTATAATGTGACAGACTCAAACGGATAAAAAAAAGAACTGTAGAAAAGACCAACCTGCCGAACAGTATATGCATGTAACAAAAGTTGGAACTAGACATCTAACAAAAATGCAGTTATACATAAAAGGTGGTAACAACTATATAAGAAAATTATGCTTTCTGTAATGTCTTTCAATTTGAATGGTCTTACAGATAAATATAAAAAGAAAGAGCAGTAAACGGTATTAAAATGTACAGTACAAAAAGCTATGCTACAGGAGACACACCTGGAAAGAACTGAAGATTTGAATTTGATAAAGAAAGGTTTTCGGGATGGTTATTCAATGGAATATCTGGGGCAAAGGAAAAGAAGTACTTATATTAATTGCAAGATGAGCTCCAATAGTGATAGAAGAAGAAAAAAAAAAGATACTAATGGAAGATATATAGTACATACGGGGCTACTGGCAAGGGAGGAGGATTACACTGGCATATGCATTTACATTCTACCTAAAACTGCCATAATGGAGCTTAAAAAATTCTGGGAGAAATAATCAGCTTTCAGCAAGGAATATTACTTGTAGGTAGCAACTGGAATTTGGTTTGCAACAGTGAAGATGTGTCTGAGGGGCATAGAAGGGAAAATATAACAAAGGGGGGTAGATTTTTGAAGAATTTTATGAAAATGTTTGGCATGGAAGATGTGAATTCAGTACTTGGAGTTCGGAGTGAATTTACATATTCTCTAAGATACAAAAACTGAGTTAGGCAACATAGAATTTATATCTCAAAGGAACATATGCATTTAATTGAAGGTCTTGAAAAGGACCCAATAACTATTTCAGATCACGTGCCAATAATAACTAAAACAAAAATACAAGGTAATGAAATAAAAATGAGACACTGGTACTTTCCCACCTACTGGCTGAAAAGAGAGGAATTTAAGGAATGGGTTTTACAATTAATTCAGGAGTTACTAGAGGAGATAGAAATTTCTTCTGAAAATATAGTTAGGGAGTGGGATAAAATTAAAGTGGAGTTTAAAACTAGGGTGAAAATAAAGGAGAGAGAGATATTGCTAAGAAGTAACCACAATTATTTAAATGGACTGACAAATGTTAAAGTATTGCAAAATAGGGGGTATCTCTCAGAACAAGAATAGGATCAACTGCAGTACACTAAACAGAAAATAAGAGATTACCTTGATAAGATGCATGCGTTTAGAAAGACTGCTGTTAAACAATTATTTTCTAACAATAATTCTAGAGCAGAAAAACTGTTGGCACAATGACTCAGGCAACAGGAACTGGAATGGGCTGTCACCAAGCTTAGGAAGCCTATAACAAAGAAGATAACAAGACAGCCTGTAGAAGTATTAGAAATACTTCGAAAATGTTATGAAAGTTTGTATAAAGCAGAGAAATATGGAAACCAAGAAAAGGTACAAATGGAAGTGTTTATGGAATAATTAAATATGCCAAGAATAGAGGTAGATGAAGCTCAATTACTAACAAGATAGGAAGAGATGAGATAAAATGGCTATGTATAACCAATCTACAGGAAAGTCCCCAGGAGTGGATGGTACTCCTGTGGAAGTTTGGAAGCTAGAAGGGAAAAAACTGAAACATCTGGAAGGTTTTGTTTAACAGTAAAGGAGGAGAAATACCAGCATCCTGGAAGAAGGTGGTGGTAACAATAATACCTAAACAGGGTAAAGATCCATCAGATCCAGCTTCATACAGGCTCATTTCAACACTAAACCATGATTATAAAGTGTTTATGTCTATAATGGCTAAAAGAATGGCAAAAGTGATACCAAAATTGATAGACATATATCAGTGTGGTATTGTGAAGGGGAGGCAAACATTTGACAATATTAACAGAACACTTATGATCCCGAGGGAAGCAGAATGTAAGAAAATGCCACTGTTACTGGTGGGTCTTGATGCAGAGAAAGCATTTGGCAGGGCAATGGTGCATTTGCTTTCCCTGACAAAATTATAAGGTTAATTAGGAGTAGATATGAGGGATCAGTGGTGAAAATTAAAATGAGTGGGGTCCTCTCTGACAACTTCTACTTGAGTAGAGGAACCAAGCAGGGCTGTCCGCTTTCCTCGTTGTTGCTTGCATTATATTTAGAACCATTGGCAAAGAAAATAAAGTACTCAGAAATTCAATGATATAATTGGTACGGTGGTAAGGAAAAGCTGGCACTGTTTGCAGATGATATTTTATACATGACAAAACCAGAAGGGGACAGTACAGTGTTGTGGAACATTTTAAGACAGTTTCAAATCTTCTCAGGATACAAAATGAATGAAGCTAAAACAAAGGCAATACTGGTAAATTATGTACCCATACACAATTTGGTCCAGCAATATCCCTATTTATGATGACATGATAAAATGAAGTATTTAGGAGTATGGATTAGAAATGACTCTGTTGTGGTAACTAAGGCTATGTAGGAAGAGTCTAAACAGAAGATAATATAAAAATTGAGAAACTGAAAGCTTTGTTATATGGATATAGATACTAAGATACAAGCAATTACAATGTTTTTAGTCCCCTTAGTTTTATACACAGGTCAGGCATATTTCTATCAACCAGAGGAGAAGCTGTGGATAGCAATTAAAAAAGAGTTGAATGATTTTATCTGGGAAGGGAAGACAGCAAAGGTCAAGTGGGATAAGCCAATTCTTCCAATAGAAAAAGACAGACTAGGATTACCCAATTTGAGGGGGTATTTTGGATGAACACAGTTAAGGCTCTTATACATAGCACAAGCAGAAAACTACAATTCAAAGTGGAAAGGAATGATGATGATATGGAGGGCTCAACAAATAAGGAGATATTGGGATTTTGAATGTAGACTCTTAAGGAGAGCAACAAAAATCATACAGAATATTATATTCATAAAACAGCAGGGAGTACTCCAAGAACTAAACCTGCATGAGAATGGAGAAAACAGATTGTGTCAATAGGGATGACTGTGATTAGGGATACAGATAATAAGCAAGAGGGAGCTGGAATTTATTAGAGACAACTGGCAAAGAAACCAAGGTATTGGGAGCAAATAACTAGAAAGGGAAAGGCAATAGAATGGGAAGAGGCCAAGAATTTATTTGGACTGCAAGTTAGAGATTGCCTTCCCTATCAAGGACTGATACCAGAGTATAGGCAAACAGAAAGAAATAGGGGGGTCCTAAATGAAAGACCAGCACTGGTAGAGTTTTTAATAGAATCTAGAACAGAAGCTGCCATTAAAAAGGAATAATTAGTAAAGCATATAAAATATTGCATTATAATTATAAGAATGAATCAGAGGAGCTTAGAAAGGATTGGGAAGAGAGATTGGATAAGCAACTCAGACAATGGGGGGATATATGTATATCTCCCAAATATGCAACAAAGTCTAGAAGAGTTAGAATCTTTGCCTAGAAGTGTTTACACGGGTATTTGTATACCCCAAGTAGACTCCAAAGAATTTTTCCTCAGGTGGATAACAAATGTTGGAGGTGTAACAGGCAAGAAAGAGGTGGCTGGGAACATATTTTTTGGGAGTTTAATGAGCTAGCAGACTTTAGGGATTCCCTGCGAACCATTCTGTCAGAGATGATGGGAGAGCAGATTGGACTGACTGGGGAGATGATTTTTTTGAGCTATGATACAGAATTGGAATTGCCTAGACATAGTAAAGCCTTGCTGAGTCTAATTATGGTGGCTGCCAAAAAAAAGCAATTATTAGAAAATGGAAATCAAAAGTTTAGACCAACTTTACTAGAAGTAGCGAATGTAGTAACAGAGATAAAACAACTGGAATTGTGATTGTTAGAAAAGGGATGGAGCAAACTACATAGAAAAAATGGGACTTGTGGGAACAATATATGCAAAGAAGGGATGAAGTTTAAGGTGCAGGATTTGAATGAGCCATATAATGCTTAACTGACAATGACTGGATAGATCATAAGTGATGTTTAATATTTGCAACTACAGTTGTTTCAATGGTGTTTCTGATGTTACTAAATGCACATCTTCCATTCCAAATATTTTCAGAACTTTCTTCAGAAATCTACCCCTCTTTTGTTATATTTTCCCTTCTAGGTCTCCCTGATACTCCCTCGCTATTACAAGTCAAGCTCCAGTTCCCACCTATAAGTAATACTGCCGGCTGAATGTTAATGTTTCCGCTTTACCTTTTTTGTTTTATTTTCTTTCAGGTTTTCTAAATTTCTTCTTCCTGGCATCTAAGCAGTGCAATTACTAGCCAGTAATTGAATTATACCCATCAAAACAGTTTCAATGGCACTCTTTTTCTCTTAGTTTCTGTTTTCGCACTGGGAGAGCTGATGTTAGGCTGTTGATCATCATGGAAGTCTCCAGGTTGTTTATATTTATGAGGTCAGTTGTTGCTTTCACATGAATACTATGAAACAGGTCCCACTCTACACTCCAGTAGTGAAAGTGATTCTTACATACTATAGTAAATAGAGATCTGCACCACCCAATGAAATACGAATCAATGCCACTTATAATTACAAGAAATATTTTCAAATGACCTGTAACTAGTTTAGTATAAGCCATAAGGTATTATTTTACATCTGCGGATACCCTCATCATTCACTAGAATTTCTATTAAAACTAAAAGCAGTATGACAACTTATTTTACATACAACAGTTTGATTATGAAATCTGTCTTCAGTGACAGTACACAATGCAGTGTCCCACAAAACAACAGTACCTGTAAATTAGTCACTTTGTTGCTCAAACCTTTACAATTCAGTAATACCACTTTTGCCCCTTGTTCAATTTAATATTAACCAGATATTGCTCCCAGGCCAAGTCTGAAAATGATCCATGGAGATCAGTACTCTACCCCAGAAAACAAATACAAATAAGAAAATAAATATTAGGGATTTAGTTCAGATATACTAAGTGTGTATTCAGTGTCAACATTTTTTCTGGCAAAATCTTGGTTTTGTATATAAGGAAGGCAGTTTATGGATTACAAATTACATGTGGTGTTTTCCAGGGCTAGTTTTATTGCTCTATTTACCAGTACAAGTTAGAAGTTACACCTGCTACACAACTTTTAAAAATGAGCTCTACCTTTTGAAACAATCTTCAAAGCTGCACTTATGCAGTATGACAAAGAACTTTAGAAGGGATGGGGCTAGTCGTTAAGGATATATTGTACAAGTTCTAGGCATGTACACACTTTGTCAGAATAACTATCAGTTCTGTTGAATTTGAATACTGAAGCTTAAATGCTATACTGCAATATTGAAATGACCTATGTGACAGATGACTGTAAGACAGCTTGAGCAGTAAATACCGATTGTTAAACATTTACAGCTCACATATATAATGTACACTGTGTAATGCTGTCTAATGTACTGCCCAATGACAGGTTCATAGGTAAATACTAGGCTAATGACCACCAGTGTGTTTATAAGGCTAGCCATTCAACTCAACACAGCTGTGTCCCTATGTATCATGGGCACTTAAATTAGCAGGGGGATATGTTAGGAAGTTTCTAAAGGTTATATGGGGGTTATGTTGGTTTGGGCATTGTTACGGTCTGCTTCCATTTATCAGAGACATTGGGGCCAGAACCAGGGTGAATTTTCAAATTCTCATCCACAAATCAACATATCAAGGTTATTCTTACATAGCATTAGGGACAGATTATTCTTCACATGGATGGGGAGCCTGTTCCAGAGTACGGGGGATCCCTGGAGTCACATATGTCTCACCAACATGTCCTATTTAAATCGCAAGCAAAATTTAAATCCTTGGATCTAGTGGCTCTGATGCGGTTTGTTTGTGGATGTACAAAAGCTCCATCAGAGCTGGATCCCAGGATGCTTTGCATGTCAAACATGGATAGACTTTCAATAATCTATAGGAGACTGAATATAGAGATAGGGCGTTAAGCCAATTTGAATAGGCCAATATGTTTATACCATGGATTCTCCTGGTAAGGGACCTTTGTGGGTGTTCCAGCTGTTGAGATAGGGCTTTAAGCCAATTTGAATAGGACAATAGGTTTATACCATGGATTTTCCTGGTAAGGGACCTTTGTGGGTGTTCCAGTTGTTGCATATGTCTGGTCAGATACATGTTGAAGGCAGCATTATACTTGTTAATAAATAATAAAGAGGCACTATGACTTCCTAGGACATGGATGACATGCCCTTATTTATAAGTTTGGAAACATAGAAAGATTTTTCTCACTGCCTTGGCCACATGTTGGTCAAAGGCCAGATTACAGTCTTCATATGTTCTCAAACCCTGACAAAGGAGTCAACTCTTAGGGGTGTTTTATCAATAGAGTAATTAGCATGAGTGTCCATTTTCCCAAAAGGCACAATAACTAATTTATTTGTGTTGAATTTTAATCCGCAACTTTGGCATCAGTCATTTATCTATGTTAGACTCTCTTGTAAGATGTCCGTGTCATGGGGGAATTTATGAGAGTTCCCAAATTGCAGTCATTTGTGAACTTGGTCAGCCAAAGGCCATTATTTGCCTTTACCTCAGAGAAATACATATCAAATAGGAGCAGTCCCAGCAGTGAGCCCTGTGGTACCCCGGTGGTGACTGGTCCCAATCGTGGCTTCCTGGGTCCTGTGTCTGAGTTGACTGGCAATCCACTGAGTTATATAGGGGTTTATGCCCAGTTTGGCGAGTCTGTCAAATACAACTGAGTGAGGTACTGCACGGAATGAGTTAGCCAGGTCCAGGTAGGTGGTATGCACCATTTTCTCCCTTCATCCAGTGCCTTGGTGACCTTCTCATAAAGTCCACCAGATTTAGTGAGCATAAACTTCCCTTGAAAAAGCCAAACTGGGTTGGGTCCAGTGTCTGAAGGTTGTCTATGTCTTTGTTGATCATTCCCATGATAATTTGTTCCATGACTTGGCATATTAAACTTGTTAGATTAATGGGTCTGTAGTTTCTGGGGTTGGTTGATGGTCCACCCTTGTGAAGTGGGATAACCATTGCAGTCCTCCATTTGAGGTACAAAGCCTGTTCTGAGGCTACAGTTGAAAAGTGACCCAAGTGGTTCTGATAAGTCATGCTTCCAGGTGTTTAGGAAGCATCCCAGGATATTGCCGGGACCCATTCAGGCTGTGTTTTAGGCCTTAGCAACTGCCTTCAGGACCTGCCCCCTGTTAATAGTTGGGGGGTGGACTTATGCTAGTAGGTATTTCATGGAGGGAGGTGGGGGTGAAGTCTGAGCTGAATTTGTCAGCCAGCAAATTCTCTATGTTGCTCTACTCATTGAAGGAGGCACCACTGGCCACATTGTGGGAGTTGTTCTTGCTGATTTTAGCCATGACTTTTTTCCCTTTTGTTATACACCCTATTAAGGTTAGGATGGCACCAGTGTGGTTTGTTTTGGACTTGCATCAAGAATGTACAGCAGCCTTTACACAGCCCTTTACATGGTTCTTAGGGTCTCTGTGAACAATTCCACATAGGTTGTTGTGAACTCAGGGTTAAGAGGGGTGATGAATTTTAATAAACTATCACTTAATAGGATATAGTTTGCTTTGGAACAGTTTCTAACGGATATAGAGTTTACTGCAGTTACAGAGTTGATTTTTTATTTTGAAAGAGACAGTTTTATGGGCTGACCTCACAAGTGAGGACGTGACACTTGGGAGGGGGGGGGGGCGTGCAGCACTCTGCCATAATGGTGAGTACTAGTACTAGGTCCAGTACATTTGAATCTCTGGTGGGTGTGCACACTATCTGGTCACAGTATTCATGTCAATAACTTCCAGGAACTGAGAGTTTGAGGCACTGTATGTTTCACAGTCTATAGGGGTAGTTAAAGTCTCCCATGAATAGGGTATTGTACTTAATGGTGAGTGCCTCCAGTAGGTTTAGGTATGAGCTATGCGATTCTTGGGACAGAGGGTGACCTACAGCTTGCTAGTATATTGTATGGGACTTTATTCACATGCAAATCACCATAGACAAACTCCAGGGCATCGTCTTATTTAACCAAATAAGAAGTTATGTACCTACCATAATGTTCGATGTTTGTAGTCCATCTCGCCCTTCATTCTTACTCTTGGGATCGGAGCTAAACCTCGGCTCCAACTCGGCCATACTCTAGCTCAAAAACTTCTGGTTGGCATGTGGCTAGGAGGTATCCCATGATGCATCACTAACGCAGCCCAGATCTTGTTTGCTGCAAGGAGAAACATACAGAGACAAAGAACAAACCAAGTCGAAAGGACTAACATAACCAAACAAACAGGAGACACTCTACCCCCAGGTCCTCAAGGAGGGGGCAGGAGGGTAGGTTCGTAAGAATGAAGGGTGAGATGGACTACAAACATTGAACGTTATTGGTAGGTATATAACTTCTTTATGTTCTGTAGTCCTATCTCACCTTCATTCTTACTCTTGGGACAGCGTCCCTAGCACCTTCATCTTGGGTGGCTCAGTGGAAAATGCTCCAGAGTACTGTGGAACCTAAGGAAGACCTGTTCCTGGAAGCTATATCAAATTTGTAGCGAGTAATGAATGTATGAGGTGAAGCCCATGTTGCTGCAGCACAAATGTTGTCTATTGGAATTTTAGCCTGAAAAGCTACTGAGGTAGACACAGACCTGGTAGAATGAGCTTTCACCTTGAAGGGAAGATCTTTGTCACTGGATGAATAGACAAAGGAAATGCAGCTGGAAATCCAGTGAGATAATGTGACTTTAGAAACTGGAAGGCCCTTCCTAGTATCTGAAAAGGAAACAAACAATTGATCTGACCTTCTGAAATAGTTAGTTCTGTCCAGATAAAAACGCAATTGTCTATGCACATCTAGTTGGTGAAATTTGTACTCTGTCTTGTTAGAAACATTAGGGAAGAAAACAGGCAATTCAATGGACTGATTAATATTAGCTTGAGAAGAAACCTTAGGAATAAAGGAAGGGTTTATCCATAAGGAGACCGTATAGTTGTGAAACGCCAAATAAGGGGGCTTAATGGAAAGAGCTTGCAGTTCAGAGACCCTTCTTGCAGAAGTGATAGCCACTAAAAATATAGTTTTCCAAGATAATAACTTAAGGTCGCATGTTGCTGAGGGCTCGAAAGGACTTGACGTAAGTCTATGGAGAACAAAGTTCAAATCCCATGGGACCACCGGATCCATGACTGGGGGTCTTAACAAAGTGGTCCCTTTAAGAAAAGCTCTACACAGTCTATGAGCCATAAGATTAGGTTCATTAGCCAAATGAAAAGTGGAAATAGCTGCCAGTTGAACTTTAATAGTGGCAGCTGCTGAACCTTGGTGGAACAACTGAGAAAGGAAGTCTAAAATGGCAGAAATGGGAGCTGTGTAAGGATCAAGATTTTTCTCACAGGCCCAAAAGGAGAATCTTTTCCATTTACTGGTATAAATCTTTCTGGTAGAAGGTTTGTGAGAGGATGTCAGAATGTGTACAACCTCAGGAGAAAAGTTATGAAGCCTGACTAGGGATGGAATTGGAGCAGCCAAGCTGTCAAATTGAGGGTGTGGAGAAAGGGATGGAACACCTCTGACGTGTGTCAGCAAATCTGGCACTGGGTCCAGAGTCCATGGTTCGTCCATTAGATGAGGTCTGAGAAAGGGGAACCAAATCTGTCAAGGCCAGTAAGGAGCAATTAGGATAATTTTGCTTGCCAAGGATATTGCTTTCTGAATTACCTTTGATATGAGGGGGAATGGAGGGAAAAAATAGAGAAGGGCCAATTGTGAACAAGTGCATCTCTGGGTGTTTCCCGTTCCGGGGGAATCAGGGTGAAGTAGTTGCTGCATATGGTATTGAGAGGGGTGGCAAATAGATCGCAGCAAGGCTGACCCCATTTGCAAAAAATTTGTTCCGCAATGTGTGTGTTCAGAGACCACTTGTGAGGAATCAGAATAGCTCTGCTGAGCCTGTCAGCTATCACGTTGGATTTCCCCAGGATGTGCGTTGCAACCAGCGCTAGGAAGACACTGCCCACTCCCACACTCGAAAGGCTTCTCTGCAGAGGGAGCAAGATTTGGTCCCACCTTGTTTATGTACCACACCACCGACATATTGTCCGAGTGAATTGCAATTGTCCCTAGAGGGAGAAAGCTGTGAAGTGCTTGCAACGCCAGAAGCACTGCTCTCATCTCCAAGGCACTGATATGAAAATGAGCCTAATGTTCCTGCCATGTGCCTTGGACTGTTCTCCCTAGATAATGCCACCCCCACCCTATCTGGGAGGTATCCGTGGTCACGGTGGCAACGGTGGGGGGGGGGACAAACGGTCTGCCTGAGTTTAGATTGTTGGTCTGGGTCCATCAGCGAAGATCCTGTTTGCACAAATCTGTTATCAGGATGGGGTGAGACAGAGGTAGATACTGCAGTGACCATTGGGCAAAAAGTAACCACTGCAGGACCCTCATGTGCAGTCTGGCTAGTGGAACTAATGTTATTGTCGAAGCCATTGTCCCTAACAACTTGAGCACCATCTTTGCTTTCGCTTTCCTTAGAGGAAGTAAGCTTAAAACTTGTTCCCTGATGTTCTGAATTCTTTCTACAGGAAGGTAAGCTCTCACTGAGATGATGTTTATTTCGGCGCCAATAAAACTCACATGCTGAGAGGGTGATAATGCAGATTTTTGCCAATTTACTGTAATCCCTAACTACAGGCAAGTTGAAATAGTAACGTCCCTGGCCTGTAACAGTAGATGCCTGGTGGTGGCAGTCAGGAGCCTGTCGTCCAGGTAAAGAAACACTTGGAATCCCTGACGTCTTAAGTGAGTCATGACCACTGCCATGCATTTGGTGAACACACTGAGGGCTGTGGTGAGACCAAGGGGCAGGGCATGAAAATGATCATGACTGGCTCCCAGACGGAAATGCAAGTGACTCCTTGATGCCCTGTCCATTTTGATATGGTAGTATGCATCTTGGAGGTCTATGGAGCACATCCAAATATCTTTCCCTAACAATGGAAGTATCGACTGTAAGATGACCATTCAGAACTTGGACTTCTGTACAGAGTTGTTCAATTTGCTGAGATCCAAGATGGGTCTCAAGTCCCCTGTTCTTTTTAGCACCAAAAATAATCTGGAGTAAGTCCCTAATCCTACTTGGTCTGCGGGGACGGGTTGGATGACTCTCTTTATGAGCAACTTTTATGAGCAACTTTTGGAGTTTTAGAGTTGCTGAACCCTGTGATTGTGTGGCACATCTGGGACTTGTCTGGTCCGAGGGGTGGAGAAGAGAATGGAATATGGTAACCTCTGGTAATTATCTTTAATACCCACTTGTCTTGAGTAATATTGTGCCAGGCTTCTGGGTATAAAAAAATATGACCCCCGACTGGCTCCAGAGATATGCAGTCAGGCCTCCTTTCAGGAGCGCTGATAGGGACGGCCACGAAAGGAATCACGGTCTCCCTGGTTCTGCAGGCCGCCTCTACCCCTAGGGTGGCGTCTACCATTATTTTCTCCTCCTCTGCCTCTGGAGAAGGAATCACCTTGTGCATCCTGAAAAAACCTCTGCGGCTTTTTGAACTGCATTTTTCCACCCTTCTGCCCTTTAGGATAGGGTCTAGAAGGAACGGTAAAACAGACTCCCACGGCAGACAGGGTTTTTTCCTTCCTGCTCGCATCTGGCAACCGTGTCCTTTACCTTGGTTCCAAACAATGAGGACCCGTCAAAAGGGGCATTGGTAAATGTAGACTTAAAGGCCTCTGCAAAGTTACACATATGCATCCAGGAGTGTCTCCTAAGAGAGACTCCTGAACTCACTGCCCTACTCACTCCATCAGCTGCGTAAGATATTAGCCTCATGGAGGAGTTCACAATAGAATTTAGGATAGACATCTGTGCATTAACCTTCTGAGATACCGCATCAGCTACGTTATCCAGCACAGTATCTCCTAGCTCTTTTAGGGGATCTCTCTGGAGCCTTGTGAAATGAGACAGGTAAGTTCAGCGATCTAAGTGTAAAAGCCACTGAAGAAAAGACACGCTTCCCGTACCTCTCCATTGTTCGAGACTCCATGCTCGGTGGATGGACAGTGGAGGAAGTTTTGGTAAGTTCCTTTTTGGTGGCTGCTGCCACCACCATGGCATTTACTGGAACACCCTTAGTAAGAAAGTCCTTGTTCTGGGGTGCTGACAAAAATTTATTTGGTCTTCGAGGAACCGGCTCCACAGAATCAGGAGATTCCCACACCTTTCGATTCACTAGATCCAGTAGCTCATCAAAAGGTGGAGACACCCAAGAGGTGGAGGGTTGGGACCCAAAAGCCTTCAAGTACACTGACTCATCAGAAAGGGCTGTGGTGGGCCAGCCGCCTCTCTGTTTCAGGATCTCAAGGATATCTGTGAATGAGCTATCATCAGAGGATGACTTGGGGGACCCTTCTGACTCCTCGAGGTCAGTGTCTGATGTAATAGACTCTTCAGGGGAGTCAACATGTTTCCTCTTACAAGATTTCTTCCTAGATGGCTCCTCAAAGGTATTCTGGGGAGACTGGGAACCACACATGGAGGTTTCCTGAGGCTGCAAGTCTCTGCTGTGTTGGGAAAGAAAGGGAGCTGAGACTGAAGTCGGTGCTTTACGGGGAAGAGTGTCGGTACCCGTGGTTGAAACTGAAGACCTGGACAGCACACTCCTCATCACCTTGAGGGCCAATCCTCCCAGCTCCGAGGATGCCCTCTGCTCTGAAGGTGAAGAGGCAGTCCTCGGCGCCGAGGAGATGGGCTCCGAGGCAGATGTGGGGTCCAAGCTCACTCGTGCCGAAGCACTGAGAGGTAGGCTCAGAACCGAAGAAGTTCAATTCGAAGCGTCCCCCTCAGGCCCGACCAGAGAACTAAGGATCTTAGACCCCACGGACGGCACCAAAAGGGTCGGAGCAGACATCGGAACCAAGAAACCAACTGAGGTAGCTGGAACCGACCTTTCCACAACCCGAGGCACTGACAACTCTGGCTCTGAAGGTTCAGAGAAGCTCGGAGGAGGAACATCGACAGGGTGTGAGGGCACATTAGGCTCCAGAGCCGACTGGGACGAAGCTGAAAGTAAATTTGCCAACGCCAAAGTCTGAAGCAGTCTACACACCACTCTCAACGTCCTCATCAGAAAGGCTCCTAGAGGACCTGGAAGATAGAGTGGGGGACCTAGATCGCTGGAATATAGGTGACCTAAGAGTTGGGGAAACTGGTCTGAGTTCAGCTGACCGGCTCCAAGATGCAGCATCAGTTATCGGAGTATATAACCACTGAAGGTGTCACAAATCTAATCGGATACACCACAAAAAAGTCGAACAGCCAGCTCACAAGTATACAGCTCTCCAAGAACATCCAGGTCCATAAACGTTCCAAAGGTTTTTATTAAACAAAAACACACACAAATGAAATAAAACGTCGACCTAGGTTTCGTTCACAAAACGAACTTCATCAGAACACATTTGAATGTAGACTGAAACTTTAAATATAAGTGCCAAAGGAACTGATTGGACCTGTTAACCAATGAATTTGAAGCACTTTGCATTAATGTAATTAAATTAATTAAGTTAGATTACATTAAGTTGAGCTAAATTAGACAGTGGGTTGCAACACATGCTTCGATATACAGTCTGCACAAAAACAAAGAACAGAAAAATTGTCCTTAATTCTTCTATGTCATATTATAAAAAATGACAAAACATTTACCCTAAATGTTGCCCTTGTACATGTTGCATAAATAACTTATTCATCCTGTAATGTATAATAGTTATAATTTAAAATTTAAAAAAAGCAACACACGAATTCAATACCAAATACAAATGAATAAAGAGTAATATGAAATCAGATAAAATAAAATAAAATTAAATTAAATTACCCTTAAATTGGAAAAATACAAAAATAATAATAATAAATACAACACATACAGCCGGTACCTAAAACACCATCTGAATAAAATGTATATATGTATATATAAATATAATCACATGGTGAATGTATAAAACTCATATTATAAAAGTATATATATATATAAGAAAATATGAAAAAGTATATATGTATATGTTATCTATAAATTCATTCAAAATCTTGCCATACCTAAATCTATTATGAAATACAACCATAAATAATGCAAAACCAAATATGTTATTACAAAAGAAGTTACATGTATAAAACCTATATAATGGTGCAATATTTTAGGTGTAATAATTTATAAATTCATGTTATGTAGGTCAGCTGTTTGTATATAAAAAATATATATATATATAAATATAGAGAATATATATAAAATATATATGTATATGTAACCAAATATAATAAGATGTAAATATACAAATATTAATAATTAATAATATAATATATATCCAAATGTATAATATAAAATATGAAATAATTGAAAAAGTATAAAATGATTATATTTGTGCTAATAATCATGAAGGGGATGAATATAAAATAATATATATAATAGATACAAAATATATATATTGCCAACACATAAGGTGTAATGTAATGTTCAAAAACTTTACCAATATGGTAAATAAATAGTTTAAAAGTAACCAATTTGATTGATTATAAGTTCCATTATTATCCATTATGTACAACACTCATTGATATTATTAGTCTCTTCCAAAACTGTTTTGAATTTTCAAAATTCTTAAAACTATATACACCTACAGTGTAAACAAGGGTTATATGTTCTATGTAGTATACAATGTGGTATTCTTTAACTTATATATATATATTAAATATATATATTAAACAAGTGATGATCCATAAATGCCCAACCACTAAAACCCCTTAATACTTTTCATCCATAAAATAGGTTTAATACTAATAGATTCATTTAATCCAGGGTTGTGGTTGGCATTAAGTAAAATCTGTAACTTTAATTCTAACACATCTAAATTATACTTAGTAACCTTCCCTTGTGAATCGAACTGTTGATGAATAATCCCAAAAAACATAAAGGAATGATTTGGAAATTGGTCGATGTGTCTAGCAAGGGCATTTGTTAATTTATTATTCTTAATGTTCATTAAGTGTTCTTTAACCCTTGTCCTAAGTTGTCTACTAGTTTTACCAACATAAAATCCCTCACACTGTTGACACTTAGCTATGTAAACAACGTTTTTTGTGTAGCAATTGATATATTGTTTAATCCTCATATTATATCCGTTAATAGTTATATTGCTATCTGTATTAATCATATATTTACAAGTTGAACATCTACCACACTTGTGGTTACCCACCGGTTTAAAGGACTCGCTACCTGTGTTGCTGTTCATACCTTCAAACATGTCCTTGAAGGACGAGTCCTTCCTACATACAAATTGTATATTTCCTGTACACATGTCCCCCAAAGTTTTATCTGAACTAATCAGTTTCCAGTTCTTATTAATTATGTCCTTTATATCTGAAAACATACCATTGAAAGTGGTAATATATAAGGGAATGTTGTTGCGAATAAACTTACCCATTTCTACAGCTCTATTTAAATCATTTGCCATGGGGTTAAGGTCATTACTAAGTAAAATAGATTTGTATATACCTTTTTTCCTTTTGTATACCACTTCCTGGGCTATATTTCCACACAATTCAGGTGGATAACCCCTGTTGACAAATAAGAGACTAATAAATTCAATTTCCTTGCTAAAGTCCACTTCCTCGCTGACCATTCTTGCTGCCCTCACCATCTGTCCTTTTACGACTGCTTTTTTCTGATGGTGAGGGTGCCAGCTGTCAAAGTGTAAATATGAATTTGAGAAAGTGGACTTTCTATATATATTGGACATCAGCTTTTTATTGACCCTATCATATGTTAACTTAATATCTAAATAATTAATACTTTCTTCATTAATAGAATGTGTAAATCTTAAAAATGATACATTGTTGTTAATATATTCTATAAACCTATCCAAAATATTTTTATCCCCTTTCCATATAATAAATAAATCATCTAAAAACCGGCCGTAAAATTTAATATATTGGTTGAATTCTGAATTAAACACATAATTAATCTCCCAAAAGGTTAACACAAAATTGGCGAACCCCGGGGCACAGGCTGCCCCCATAGCTACACCACTAACCTGTTTATAATAAGCCCCGTCAAAAAATATAAAATTATTTCTTAATACAATCCCCATGAGTTTCACTATGACATTAATACTGTTCTGTTCGTATAGGTTGGTATAATATAATTGTTCCTCCAACCATTCCAATCCTATATCCTGAGGTATGACTGTGTATAAATTGCATACGTCCAAGGTGATGAAAATGTCATCCTTATTCAACTCCACGTTCTTTATTTTACCCAAAAAGTCCCAAGAATCCTTGAGAATATAAGAAAAAAATGTGATTCCTGGCTTTAAATGATGGTCCAAATATTTACTAATAAAATGCGTCTTACTCCGCTTGCCATCTACTATAGGTCTAAACATTAGGTTGTCCAACCCTTTATGGATTTTAGGGATGCCAAAAATACCACTGATAACAGGAAATTCATTCTGTAGAAATTGCCATTCTTTTTCATCCAGTTCACCTTGATAAAGCATGTCAAACAGTGTGGTATCTATCCTCCCATTGGCTATATTGATCTCATTTCTACTAACCTCTATGTAAGTATCATCCATCAACATAGTATTCATGTAAGTTACATAGTCGTTGTTATCCACAATCACAATGCCATTGCCCTTGTCGGGCTTCATGACTCTAATATTCCTCATAGCCAAAATCCTACCTAAAGTAAGTTCCTCCTGTTTGGATAAATTATTCTTTGTACTAGTTTTCGGATCATATTTATAATAGGCATCCCTAAAATCGTTTTCCGTGACCTTTTCAAACATGGCTATTTTTTCATTCATAGGAGGGTTGTAAGTACTTGGTTTGGACAACCCATTGTTTTCAAAACCTAAATTACCCCAAGTGTTGCTCTGATATAATATTTTCAAGTTTAATTTTCGGGTAAATAACTTCAAATCTATTATATTATTAACTAAATTTCCCCTCCTTTTGGGTACGAAACTAAACCCCTTCGAGAATAATTCTACACAGTCTCTGTCCAATACATGGTTGGTGTAATTGTATAATTTAAAATCACCTTTGTCATTCTCTACAACCACAGGTTTGGAGAACAACCCGCAACCTTTGTCTTTGCCATAAAGTAAAATATCCTTAATTGGGGTATGTCCTTCATCGTCAACTGTAAAATTAGTGTTAAACTCATTAAAATTCTCAATATTATTTGCATTGACCTCAGTCAATACCCCTACTTCCTCTAGTTTTTCAAAATCATAAATAGATAAATTCAACAAACAATCATCCTTATTCAAAATGTTTAATACTGAATCCCCATTAACAACCCCACATGTACTTGGATATCCCTTAAAAGTATCACCGTCACTACCCAAAGCTGTTTCATTGGGTATACCAGATTGTGTTTGAACTTTAAGCTCAATAACATCGGCCATTGAATTCTGGTTATCAGCGCCTAAAACTGTTGACAAAGTTGACAAATTATTATTGTCCCAAGTGTTGAAATTTCCTGAATTAACAATTAAACTATCATAGACACAGTCTGTATACATATCACTTGCTGGAAAATAATCATTAGTGTCCCGGACGTTAATATTAGCTTCCCATTCTTGAACGGTACATATATCATCCCGTCTAAAATCCTTTAACATAAATGGACGATTCAAATCTGCCGTATTACCCTCATCCGTTATACAAATTGTATGATCAAGATGCAACCCGACAGTACTAACCTCATGGTTTGGCACATTGGATAAAGCATTGTCCCGGTCAAAACAGTCACTATCACCTACATTAGCCAGTTGATTAGAAAAAGCAGCTACATGCCGACAGATAGTCTCTTGTCCAATTGGCGTTTGATAATGAACAACAACGCCATCATTCACTGTTGATAGAGAATCCTTAAAGTTAAACAAACATGAAGAGGCACCACGCATATTGCCAATATTGAGACCCGAAGCACAGTTATTTACACAGGTATTTCTAGTGTTACATGTCTCATATTGAACTGGCAAAAAAGAACGTGATACAAAGTCAAAAGGCTTACCCAAAACCTCAAACCGGGGGACGCCATCGGCTACTTGCGCGCCCCCCATCCGTTTTTTTGTGTTTGATGGTTGAACCTCACGTTTTTCTCCAGATCCCTTCTAGGCCGAACAGCTGACACATCGGATTGATCGTCTTCTTCACAGTTGTGTTGATCTCTTAGTCTCTTGGATCTTCTCAACGGATCACCCTCCCTGGCTTCCTCACCTTGTCCAAAGACAAAATTCTCATCTCGTAAGGGGGATGTGATGTCATCTAAAGCATCGAGACGACTGGTGCTCACTTCCGGTCTCCTCCTGTCGGCATTGTTTCTTATCGGTTTAGATTTTGGATACACTAACCCTGAAGAGTACACCTTGGTATCCCTTTTAATTTTGAGTTGTTTCTTTTCATAAAGGGTATTACAACTATATTCAACGTCCTTTATCACATTAGCATAGTTGTTGTAATATTGATCGAACAATAAGTCCTCACTAATGGAACTATTGAGTCGTTCCAACTCTGACAACAGTAAGTCTATTTTCTTCTGGTTATATCTAATCATGATTTCCATGAGAGCAATACCGGTGTTGTTGAATAAACTATGTAGCTCATCTAACATATCCGGTTCTTGCTCACAGCCATTAGGATAACGCCACAATCTTAATCCTTTGGGGACAATCCCCAATTCAATATTCCTCCGCAAATACCCATTCTCCATTTGGGTTCTCTTTAATTTAAATAATTTGACTTCAAAAGATTTCAACCACTCGCGCATGTTGCCTTTCATCCGATTATTAACCAAACCTGTAGTTGGATTTTGTGAGTTAAAGGAATACTGGTTAACCTTCCAGAATTCACTGTTAACGGGTTCCGGTATTATATTTACCCTAGTGGCATGAAAGGTTTGCCCAGAGGATGTGCCTTGAGTACCAATCGTGGTCGGTGCTGTGGGCGGTGTTGCTTGTGTTAAGGGCAACCCCAAGCTGCTACCAATGTCAGTACTGGCAGCATATGTAGTCATAAGTTTGTTGATAATAGTTGAATGTTGTTTAAGCTGCTCGTTCATCTCCTTAAGTAGTGCAGCCACGTCGATTGTTTCACCTTCATCCTCCATAACACACACCAAAACCAGGAAAAAAAGTATACACGAAGTATATAACCACTGAAGGTGTCACAAATCTAATCGGATACACCACAAAAAAGTCGAACAGCCAGCTCACAAGTATACAGCTCTCCAAGAACATCCAGGTCCATAAACGTTCCAAAGGTTTTTATTAAACAAAAACACACACAAATGAAATAAAACGTCGACCTAGGTTTCGTTCACAAAACGAACTTCATCAGAACACATTTGAATGTAGACTGAAACTTTAAATATAAGTGCCAAAGGAACTGATTGGACCTGTTAACCAATGAATTTGAAGCACTTTGCATTAATGTAATTAAATTAATTAAGTTGGATTACATTAAGTTGAGCTAAATTAGACAGTGGGTTGCAACACATGCTTCGATATACAGTCTGCACAAAACAAAGAACAGAAAAATTGTCCTTAATTCTTCTATGTCATATTATAAAAAATGACAAAACATTTACCCTAAATGTTGCCCTTGTACATGTTGCATAAATAACTTATTCATCCTGTAATGTATAATAGTTATAATTTAAAATTTAAAAAAAGCAACACACGAATTCAATACCAAATACAAATGAATAAAGAGTAATATGAAATCAGATAAAATAAAATAAAATTAAATTAAATTACCCTTAATTAGGAAAATTACAAAAATAATAATAATAAATACAACACATATCGCCGGTACCTAAAACACCATCTGATTAAAATATATATGTGTATAAATAAATATAATCACATGGTGAATGTATAAAACTCATATTATAAAAGTATATATATATATAAGAAAATATGAAAAAGTATATATGTATATGTTATCTATAAATTCATTCAAAATCTTGCCATACCTAAATCTATTATGAAATACAACCATAAATAATGCAAAACCAAATATGTTATTACAAAAGAAGTTACATGTATAAAACCTATATAATGGTGCAATATTTTGGGTGTAATAATTTATAAATTCATGTTATGTAGGTCAGCTGTTTGTATATAAAAAATATATATATATATAAATATAGAGAATATATATAAAATATATATGTATATGTAACCAAATATAATAAGATCTGTCTGATGTAATAGACTCTTCAGGGGAGTCAACATGTTTCCTCTTACAAGATTTCTTCCTAGATGGCTCCTCAAAGGTATTCTGGGGAGACTGGGAACCACACATGGAGGTTTCCTGAGGCTGCAAGTCTCTGCTGTGTTGGGAAAGAAAGGGAGCTGAGACTGAAGTCGGTGCTTTACGGGGAAGAGTGTCGGTACCCGTGGTTGAAACTGAAGACCTGGACAGCACACTCCTCATCACCTTGAGGGCCGATCCTCCCAGCTCCGAGGATGCCCTCTGCTCTGAAGATGAAGAGGCGGTCCTCGGCGCCGAGGAGATGGGCTCTGAGGCAGATGTGGGGTCCAAGCTCACTAGTGCCAAAGCACCGAGAGGTAGGCTCAGAACCGAAGAAGTTCAATTCGAAGCATCCCCCTCAGGCCTGACCAGAGAACTAAGGATCCTAGACCCCACGGACGGCACCAAAAGGGTCGGAGCAGACATCGGAACCAAGAAACCAACTGAGGTAGCTGGAACCGACCTTTCCACAACCCGAGGCACTGACAACTCTGGCTCTGAAGGTTCAGAGAAGCTCGGAGGAGGAACATCGACAGGGTGTGAGGGCACATTAGGCTCCAGAGCCGACTGGGACGAAGCTGAAAGTAAATTTGCCAACGCCAAAGTCTGAAGCAGTCTACACACCACTCTCAACGTCCTCATCAGAAAGGCTCCTAGAGGACCTGGAAGATAGAGTGGGGGACCTAGATCGCTGGAATATAGGTGACCTAAGAGTTGGGGAAACTGGTCTGAGTTCAGCTGACCGGCTCCAAGATGCAGCATCAGTTATCGGCTCTGAAGCTCCTGGAGCCGAAACTGATGGATCCACAATGGAAACCTCTGTCAGCACCGAGACCAGTGGAGCCGAAGAGGGTGTAGTCACTTTGGTAATTTTGTCTGGCGGCTGCGATGACACAGAATGGGTGGGAGACCACCTTTTTGTAGCTTTTGGTTTGTCTTTCTTAGAAGAGGAAGGTGATTTAGAGCTGGAGGATGATGTTAATTCCTCCTCAAAGGAATGTTTCAATAGTCCTTTCAAAATAAGTTTGTTCTTCCTCTCCTGAAGAACACAGGGATTAAATGCATGACAACACAGGCAAGACTCTTGGAGGTGAATAGCCCCCAAACAATACACACAAATTGTGCCCATCCGTTAAGGACATTTTCTGGGCACATTTAGTACAGTTTTTGAAGCCTGAAGGCTTGTGGTCCTTAGTATCTTTGGACATATGCAATAACCAGTAAAGACAAAGCAGAACAACTGTATGCAAGCAGCTAGAACAGCACCGTACAGACAAATAGGCAAACAGAGGACTAGGTCCTCTAACTTAAATGGGCCTAGCCCTAAGAGGAGAAAGGAGATAAACTGAGGGCTAGGTCCTCCAATTTAAACGGGCCTAGCCCAGGGAGAGACAAACAGAACTGAGGACTAGGTCCTCTAATTTAAATAGGCCTAGCCCAGGGAGAGACAAAAAACAGAACAGAAGACTAGGTCCTCTAACTTAAACGGGCCTAACCCAAGGGGAAAGGAAAAAGGTAACAGAAGAGAAGTGATGCAGGGATACAATAGGCCAATGGAAGAACAGTCAATCAATGTACAAACAGTACACACAGTAACGATGCAGCAAAATAGTCTAAAACAGACACGGACTGCAAAAAACACACTAAACTACCAATATAATTGGTTATAGCCAACAATAAACTAGTCAAAGATACTGAAAAGTTTCACTTAGCCACGGCCAAGAAGAATCACGTCTGAGCTGAACAAGTGGCAAACGAGATCTGGGTTGTGTTAGTGATGCATCATGGGATACCTCCTAGCCACGAGCCAACCAGAAGTTTTCGAGCTAGAGTATGGCCGAGTCGGAGCCGAGGTTTGGCTCCAATCCCAAGAGTAAGAATGAAGGAGAGATAGGACTACAGAACATCTAAAGTTATACTTGCTGTTAGTGTAGATCGAGACTCTTCAACCTTTTGTCCCAGTCTGTGCAGCTGATGACCTAAATGTATGGAAGGCACTGAAAATTTGCACTGTCAGAGTATTTTCCGTGGATTTAAACCATGTCTTGGTAATATATTCTCCAGAATGAGGAGAGCTTGTAGGGTGCGGGGTTTCTTGTTTAGGCTCCAAGCACTGAGAAGTAACATCTTTAGTTTTTTTTTTTTATTTGCTATGTCAGTAGGTTTGCTAAATTGGCACTGTCTGAAAAAGGCTCTAATTGGGTGAATAAAGTGTTAGCAAATATTCAGAAGCCTAGGGGAGACAGGTGCAGGCCATCTTTTGCAAAGCACATGGTTTCTTAACCATGTCCTCCCATGCTGACAAATATTGGATCCCTCTTGAAAGACACCAGAAACTAAGCAAATTTGAATCCAATTATCTTTTGCTTGTACTGTGGCATCATCCTTGAAGGTAGAATGTTGCTCAATGCAAGACACTTACCTGCCTGAGACGCATTCAAAGAGATCAATAATATTTCTTCATATAGTCCAGCAAGTTATGTCTCAGGTCATTAATGCTCACATGGACTATGACATAATTATACTGGTGTGTGTGTAACTTGGTGGATCCTGGCTCCAGATAAGCAGCTGTTACCTTCTGCTTGTTCAGTCTGGTGAGTGTGGTATCTATGTATCGTACAATGGAGTTCCCTATGACAACAGTCCTGGGTAATGTACTTGCTTGCCTTAGGGCTTTGCTCTTGGGGCTCTACTGGGTGTAGGCATATGTGTGGTGTTTGGTGTTGCTTTGGGTGACTGCTTTAGCGATTGCTGAGAATAGGCATTACCATTTACAGGTTTAGGAGGTCTCTGAGGTTTGGGAAGACTGCTTTTTAGTGCCCCAGCATAAGGTGTGTCTGTGTGTGTGTCTGTGTGTGTGTGTGTGTGTGTGTGTGTGTGTGTGTGTGTGTGTGTGTTGGACTACCTTGTAAGCAAGATTTTTTTCCTACAGTGAAATTGTGTATGTGCACCTCTCACTTACTGTGTTTGTTTCTTTAAGTATTTTTGAACATTAGACGATTGCTTCTTTGTCTAAGGATGCCCATATCTAGCAAGCTGGCTACTGAGACATTTGGAAATTGCATATCGATGTTGTCTGGACCTGTTTTGGGTGGGCTACTGTAGGCTGTGGATTGCGTTGTACAGAAGTATCGTTGGGTAGTCTCAGGGGATTGGCACTATACTAGGTTAGCTTGTGCCAAGATTTGATACAAGGTCTGTTTAACAGACAAATTAGCTGCTCTAAGCTTGTTTCTGCACAGCAGCTTTACTTTAGCCACACTAAGTTACAGTTTTCACTTCTAAGGGTAGTTTTACAGTTAAAATGTACTATGTGTGTGGTGGACACTGTGTGGTAGATGTAGTGTATGTGTTCTGGACAACCTTGTTTTTTTTTTTTGCCTCCAGTGAAATTGTGTATATGCATCTTTCACATGCTGTGTTTGTTTCTTTACGTTTTAAATAGCTGTCTACAAACATGAGACATCTGCTACTTTGTTTCAGGATTGCCCATGTGTACCAAGCTGGCTATGGCAACATTTGAAAATTGCATATTCATATTTGTTAGGATCTGTATTTTGGTGGGCTACTGTAGGTCGTGGACTGGATTATACAAAGGTCTGCTTGAATGGTCTCTGGGGTTTGGCACTAGACTAGATTAGACTGTGCTATGATTTGATAGTAGTGCTGATTAACATTAAAACTAGCTGCTCTAAGCTAGTCTCCACACAGTGGCTTGTTTTAGGCACACTAAGTTGCAGGTTTCAGTTCTAAGGGCAATTTTATAGATCATTTGCATCTGTACATGGCAATGAAAGATGGGAGGGTCTTTGGAAGTCAGATTACCATAATTGGCAAAAGCCAGAGACGCAGCCTTTTAAAACCACAATGGGGTGGAAAAAATTCAAGTTGCAAGAAGCAGACTTTCTAGAGAGGGATCCAATACTGTAGCTCTAGTCCTATAGTTAGAATTTCAGAAACTGTAGTTTAATGTCTCAGTGAAGGCTGGGGCAGACACAAAAAAAAAAAAAAAAAAAAAAGGCACAGGGATACAACGTAACCAGGTAAATGATAAGCAGAATACTCAAGCAGCAAAACTGGAATATACACAGCTATAAAAATACTGAAACACGAATCCTGGAGCAGAACTCACAGTAATGCCACTACTGCAATCCCACCACAGACAAAGGCACCTGACTATGCAAAAATTTACTAGTAGGCATTATTGGAAAAGCTCGCTCAGATTTTGTATTGCTTCACTGCCTTCTTCTATTTTGTATATTGTGGTTTATTTTTTTACACCACATTTTACTTGCATATTCAAACTAGGAAAGAAACCACAGCTATGTCTTGTGAGTCGCACACAAATTAAAACAGGTCAATTGAAGTTAATTACCTGTGAAATGACAGCAGAGCTAGGAACTAAACTTTCTATTTAAGGGATAAAATAGAACATTTTAAGGCTTTCCTTGAAAAAGCTCACTCAGCCTCTGCCATAGATTGTTGTGAAGGAAAAATTTGTTTGTTTTTGCTTTCTTGTATTTTGTATTGCTTGTCTTCTTCTATTTATATATTGTGGTTTACTTTCTTTACACTCTATTTTACATATATTCTACTTTGAATTGCATATTTAAACTAGGAACGAGACCACACAGCTGTGTCTCTTGCGAGCCACACAGAAATTAAATTTTCTCCTGTGTTTTTTAAGTCAGCTGTCTTTCTAGTTTTCTGCCCCTTACATTAATTTGACCACATATTTCCTTCACTCTCCTCTTTCATTGGCTATTGTGAGTAATCACAAAATTATCATTTTGTGAAATCACTCCCCTTCACTTATTTAAATGCATTGGCCATTAAACTTTATTCCATAGAGCCACAATACAAAGTGCCCACCCCTTCTAATCTACTTTGCTTTTTTAAAATCAGCTGCTCTCCACCTATATAGCTGAAGCTTAAATTACCCCCTCTTTCATATGCAACTGCTTTGGGTGCACTGTAACTCATAGGATATTAACCCATTTTTTCCATCTTACCTTTAAAATCTGCAATCTAGTCCAAGACCACCAGTTATCAGAGAGCCCACAGTGTACCTCTCAATAGTCAGCTTGGGATTAGTGCTTCTGTTTTGTTCCTGGTGAAAGCAGGAGCACAGGAACATTTCCTGGAGACTGCCGATCACCAGCAAGCCTAATAACTGATTCACAGGTCTTAGCTTGGGATTTGTGCTTTATATTTTATTCCTGGTGAGAGAAGGAGCAGAGTGCATTGATTCCTGACTGTTTCTCATTTGGCAATGGGTGCCTGTGTTGGACCCTCCTGATTGGTCTGGTTGCTATTCAAGGCATCTCCAAGGAAAAGGCTACAAAGAGCCTATAGAGCCTTGCATCATTTGGGACAAGACTGTCAATTATCAAGGAGTACGAATTAAACAGGATTCTGGTGTGGCATCTAAGGATTATGCGGGACGAGACTAAACAAAAGAGAATACAAAAACTGAGAAATCTAAAGCTCTGTTATATGGATATGGATAGCAAGGTACAAGCAGTTAAAATATTTTTAGTACCTTTAGTTTTATACACAGGTCAAGCAGAGAAGTTGTGGACAGCAATTAATAAAAAGAGCTGAAAGATTTTATTTGGGAGAGGAAGATGGCAAAAGTCAAGTGGGATAAACTGATTCTTCCAATTGAACAAGTTGGTTTGTGATCATCTGATTTGAAGGAGTACTTCAGAGCTATACAGTTAAGGCTCCTGTACATAGCACAAGCAGAAACCTATAAATCAAAGTGGAAAAGGATGATGATGAAACAGGGGGAAGCTCAAAAAACAAGGAGAGATCAGGTTTTTGGATGCAGATCCCTGAGGTAACGATAATCGCACAGAACATTACACTCATAAAGTAGCAGAAAGTATTCTAAGTAGCAAGCCAGCACAGGAACGGAGAAAGCAGATACTGCTGAAAGGGATGACTGCAATTAGGGGTACAGACAACAGGCAAGAGGGGGCTGGAATTTATTGGAGAAGATTGGTAAAAAAACAAGGTTTTGAAAGCAAATAATTAGAAAGAGAAAGGTAATATAATAGGAAAAAACCAAGAATTTATCTGGACTGCAGGCTACAGATTGCCTGTACTCTGATATCAATCCTTGATAGGGGAAGCAAAGAGAAAGATCAGCACTGGTAAGAGTTTTTAGTAGAATCTAGAACAGAAGCTACTGTTAAAAAAGGAATAATTAGCACAGCATACAACATACTGCATGATAACTATAACAATCAATCAGAGGAAGTTAGAAAGGATTGGGAAGAGAGATTGGATAAGCAATTCATAAAAAAAACAATGGGGGGATAAATGCATGTCTCCCAAATAAGCAATAAAGTCTAGAAAATGTAGGATCTTTGCTTGGAAATGTTTACATAGGTATTATTATACCTCAAATACACTCCAAATATTTTTTCCTCAGGTAGACAACAAATGTTGGAGGTGTGAGTGGGAAGAAAGTGGTAAATGGTAACATTTTCTGGGAGTGTAATGAAGACTTTCAAGATTCCCTACACGCTGCTCTGTCAGAGATAAATAGATGAGCAAATTAGTGTAACTAAGGAATTGATTTTTTTGAGGTATGATACAGAATCGGAATTGTCTAGACATAGTAAGGCCTTTCCAAGTCTAATTATGGTGGCTGCCAAAAAAGCAATTACTAGAAATAGAAATCAAAGTCTACTCCAACTTTACTAGAAGTTGTGAGTACAGTAACAGAGATAAAGCAACTGGCATTGGGATCTTTAGAAAAGGGTAGGAGCAAATTACATATGAAAAATAAGAATTGTGGGAAAAGTACATGCAGAGGAGGAACATGGTTTAAAAGAAGGCAAGATTTGATTGGCTATGTAATGTTTGACTGACAATGACTGGATAAGTTATAAGTGATATATAATGTTTGCAACTACAATTATGTCAATATGGTTTGTGATGTATAATGTTTGCAACTAAAACTGTGTCAATATGATTTATTTTCATTTATATAATTCTGTGAATGGCTACTGTCATACTCAATAAAGATGTTTCTTGTTTTAAAAAAAAAAAAGACTGTTGATTACCAAAGAGCCTGTGGCCTGCTTCTCATCTTGGATTGGTGCTACTGGTTTGCTTCTGTGAGAGAAGAAGCAAAAGAGCATTATATCCCAGCAGCATAAAGCTGTGGTGAAACCAACTCTAGAAGTAGCCAGGCAGTAGCCATTCAGGCAAATCCCCTCTTTTCATCATTCTTGACAAAGCTAATTATTTCTTTTCAGTAAATACTGCTTGATTTGCTGTTGTCTAACCTAACATTAGAATATCTAACTAAATACCTCATCCATTAATCATCAGGATATGCTTAATAGTTTCCCTTCAACAATATCTAGTTGCACCCAGTACTAGTTTGCAGTGACAAGTACTGCCCCAAGAGTTGTAAACCGGATACTCTTGACATTACTTTATATTCTCACTTCAATCATCTAATCAATTAAAAAAAGAGCCTGCTGCCATGGATAATACCTTTTCCACTATCTCCGTTACCATCTTGGTGGATATGGTCATCCAGAGGCAATGTAGAAATTCCCTCATGTTAAGTGAAGACCAGTTAATTCTCAAACAAACTGATATGGTACATGAGAGATGTACTTACACAATGTCAATGGAGGCAAAGCTCTTGCATAAAATTCATTTCTAAGGTCAACCAAGTTGTTGGTAGTAAACATACTGCACCCATCACACACAGTTAAAAGAAGAGGCAGACTCTCACATGCTGAGGCACTTAAAATTAATTTTCCCAAACTCCAAAAATTTCCTAGATGAAGTACACATAGCAAATGCCCTCAGCACTCCCATAATGCACTCTTTCAAAACAACACCCACATTAACACATGCAGCCAAATCTCATGGAGCTTCTACTTCTAACCCCAGAAGGCAAGGCACCATACAATCCAACATTGTGGTCATTGGGGACTCCATTGTGAAACACACTGATGTCCCCCTTACCAAGCGGAGTAAGGAGAAAGTCACAATCAATTGCTCATCAGTGGCCAGGATCTGCCACATTACGCATGCAATCAGGTCACTGGACCACAAGTACTAGGATGACTCAGTCATAGTCCATGTGGGTACAAATGTCCTCAGACATGCCTCTCTAGACTATATGAAGACAGAAATCATGGAGCTCTCAGGATGCGAGTCCCAGGCTGGTAGAAGTCTAGCACTGAGCAGCATTTCACCTTCTCTGGGGATGATGCCACAATACAAACAGAAGATGACCGACTAATAATTGGCTTAGTTTCTTGTCTCATTCTTAGGGGGGTGCAATATTTCTCAGCATGGAAGGAGATGGTAAACAGACCACCATACTTTGCCAAGGATGGTCTGCACACCTCCTCCTCTAGGCATTCAAATATTAGCTACAACACTGTCCTCCCCATACTATCTTTTTTTAGGCAATGCCAAACTGAAAGTACTTTTGACATAGCAAATCAAAACCAAGAAAACCTAAAGGTGTTATTGCTCAATACTAGGAGTTTTAAAAAAATAAACTCCACTCCCTAAAAGCTCTCCTCACCCTAGAGACTGCCGACATCTATGTGGCACTGAGACCTGCTTTAAAGCTGTGGACAACACACCAACAGTGCAAGGGTATAATGGCTTACACACATTAAGACTAGTTACTACACAGACAGGGACTAAAGGTGGAAGCATCTTGATTTACATCAAAAATAAATATACCTCAAGGCTGATCAAACAGGACAATGCACTTCTCATTGTACAAATCCCCACAGGCAAAATCCCATACCTCTTCCCTGAAAGCTATAGGTCCCCACCTATGACTCGTGAAACATATAACATGCACTTAACCTTTTTGGAAACACTCAACATCCAACCCAATACCACATTCATAGCAAGTTTAATCACCCCACTATTAGCTGGGAATCATATATGACACCAAATGTACAAACACAGATATTCCTGGATTTTGTAAACACAAACTCCCTGGACCAGATTTTCAATACACTGATCATGGGTACAAATATATTGGATCTGGTCTTCACTAATATGGAGAGTGCTGAACATCCCTTAGTGTAATGCCTTTTCTGGTAAGGTCAGTCCACAAAATGTTCTCCTTTGAAGAAAGAAATAAAACCTGGACCTCCAGCTAACCCTGGAATATTGAACTACTCTAAGGCTACCTTTCTCCTACTATTAAGTGATAACCTGGCAAAATTTCAAACCCCACAAAAACCTAAGAACGCTGCTGTCTATGTGGAAGTGTTCACAGAAACCCTATATAAGCATGTTAAAACCTGGATAGAGGCAGCTGTACCCACCAGGAAGAAGTACACAGCTAACTCAAAAACAAGCCACCCAGGTGGAATCACAGCATCAATAGGCTGTATAACATAAGGAAAAAAAATAATGACAAAAAAATAGTTGGTGCAGCAACTATCAGGATAAAAGCACTCTCAAACTAAACTCAAAGGAGAAATAAAGTCTACCAAAGCCAAATGTGAAGTAAATTTGGCCTCCCAGGCCAAGAATAACCACAAAGAATTCTTTAGCTGTATGTATCCTCAACAGCAATACACAATTGTGTGCAGAGCACATGGAGCCACTTTCAGGGGTCCAGATAAAGAGATGATAAAATCAGCAAGCAAAGGAGAGTAGTACTGCTGGAAATGAATTCATCCTCAAGTCTCGGTGAGTACCTTCATGTGATAGACCCTGTTTTCACATAATCTCACTAAGTCGATACTGACTTATAGACTGTATTTTATATAGCATATATCATTGGCAGAAGTAGGCTAAAATAAAAAAAAGACAGCTGGGTGCACAAGTCCTAGGATAAAAAAGTGCCCATCCTGGTTGGCGCACTGGTGTCAGGGCTGGAACAAATTAACAGTGCAGAATCTCAAGACACAGAAAAATTCCTAAAATGGGGTTAGGCCAGGCTCAGGGAAAGGATGGTCCCACTGTTGTAGAAGGAAGTAGTAGTCCACAAAAACTGACAGGTCAAAAAAGAGCCATAAAGATGATAGAATGGACTACTGAGGATAAGAAAGAAATTATGTATTGTTACTACTACACAAGAAGCCTAGAGTTTTCAGATAGAACATACAGAAAAAGATTAAGAGAGAAATTAGATGACAGAAAAATACTTGAAGGAAAAACTTCCAAAAGCTTCAAATGCAGATTTGTGTTCATTAATACAACAGATTTGTGAAAAACATTATACAGACCAACAAACCTTGGGCTGTTTGGAAAAAGAAGTGAATGAGGAAGTGCGAAAATATAAAGAACAAAATCTAGTGATTTCTGAAAGGTATAAAAAAGAAACACGGAGATGGGAAAGAGAGATCTGATATGGTGCAATATTTATGCAAAGGAGAAAGCAAAACTAATCAATACAAAAAATGCAGCACCAAAGATATCTGAAGAGAAAAACAGGAAAAGATCTGGATTTAGATTTTTTTTTTTGTACTATAAAAAGAAAACAAAGGGGGAAAATAGAAAAAAGGATTAGTAATGGACAAATTAAAGAAATAGAAACAGGAAGTTATGTACTCACCATAACGTTCGATGTATGTAGTCCATCTCACCTCACATTCTTACCCGTGGGTTTGGAGCCGAATATCGGCTCCGACTCAGCCAAACTTTTCTAGCTCGAAGTCTTCTATTGGCTGGGCTAAGCAGGTATCCCATGGTGCACTGCTCCATATCCCCAGATCTAGTTTGCTGCAATACTTATTCATACCCCATGCATACACAACATCCAGATAAAAAGAATAAGCTAAAGTAAAGGGAACTCTGTAAATAAAAACCTAGCCTCCAGATCCTCCATGAAGGGGGAAGGTGGGAGGGTAAGTAAGAATGTGAGGCGAGATGGACTACATACATTGAACGTTATGGTGAGTACATAACTTCCTGATGTTATGTAGTCCTATCTCACCTACATTCTTACCTGTGGGACAGCGTCCCTAGCACCTACATCCTGGGTGGCTCATAGGAAAATACTCCTGAGTACTGTGGAGCCAAAGGAAGACCTGCCCCTAGAAGCCACGTCCAATTTGTAATGAGAAACAAATGTGTGAGGAGACGCCCAAGTAGCTGCAGCACATACATCATCCATTGACAATCTGGCCTGATAGGCTGTAGATGTAGAAACAGCCCAAGTAGAGTGAGCCTTGACCGGAAATGGCAGATCTTTTCCCCCTGCTTGGTAGGTGAAAGAGATGCAACTAGATATCCATCTGGATATGGTGACCTTGGAGACCGGGGACCCCATTTTGTTTTCCGAAAAGGAGAGAAATAGTTGATCACACTTCCGGATATCTTTTGTTCGGTGCAGCTAGAAACGTAACTGTCTGTGTACATCCAATTGATGAAATTTAAATTCTGCCTTGTTAGAAAATTGAGGAAAGAATACAGGCAACTCAATGGATTGATTAAGATTGGACACAGAAGCCACTTTAGGAAGAAAAGAAGGGTTTGGTCTAAGAGAAACCCTGTCCTTATGGAAGATTAAGTATGGAGGTTTAATAGAGAGGGCTTGAATTTCTGAAACTCACCTTGCTGAAGTGATTGCTGTTAAGAAGGCTGTTTTCCAGGTCAAGAATTTCAATTCACAGGTAGCTGCAGGCTCAAAAGGTGGTGAAGTAAGGGCATGTAGAACAAAATTGAGATCCCAGGGCATGATAGGTTCGGAGACCGGGAGACAGAGTAACAGATTACCCTTCAAGAAAGCCTTGCAGAGTCTATGAGCCATGAGACTAGGCTCATTAGCCACATGAAAATTAGACATCGCAGCCAATTGAACTTTGATGGTAGCTGATGCGAAACCCTGATGGAAAAGCATAGACAAAAACTCCAAGACTGAAGCAATTGGAGCTGTATAAGGATCAATTCCTTGGGTATGTGCCCAAATAGAAAACCTCTTCCATTTGCTGGAATAAATCTTCCTAGTAGATGGCTTATGAGAGGAAGATAAAATGTGAACCACTTCCGGTGAAAATTTATGAAGCTTAACTAACGACGGAAGTGGAGTAGCCAGGCTGTCAACCGGAGGGTCATCAGAGAGGGGTGGAACTGTCCCGACATGTGTGTCAGTAAATCTGGTTGAGGGTCCAGAATCCAAGGAGTGTCCACAATGTATGGTTGAAGAAAAGGGAACCAGACTTGACGAGGCCAGTGTGGAGCAATCAGAATCATTCTGCTTCCCAAGGATTGCACTTTCTGAATCACCTTTGATAGCAAGGGAAACGGAGGGAAAGCATAAAGCAGACCGGAGGGCCAATCGTGAACCAGAGCATCCCTGGTTGACTCCCCCTGTTGGGGGATCAGCGTGAAGTAGTTGCTGCATTTGGCATTGAGGGGGCTTGCAAAAAGGTTGCAGCAAGGCTGACCCCATCTGTTGAAGATTCGATCTGCAATTAGAGGATTCAGGGACCACTCGTAAGGCATCAGAATAGCTCTGCTTAGCCTGTCCACAATCACACTGGACTTCCCCGGAATGTACGTTGCCACCAGAAAATGTTGGGAAGTTATTGCCCACTGCCACACTCGCATGGCCTCTCTGCACAGGGGGTAAGACCTGGTTCCCCCTTGCTTGTTTAGATACCACACTACTGACATGTTGTCCAAGTGTATTGCAATCGTCCCTAGAGGAAGAAAGCTCTGAAGTGCCTGCAACGCAAGTAGCACTGCTCTCATCTCTAACACGTTGATATGCAGATGTATCTCATGATCTTGCCACCTGCCTTGGACTGTCCTGCCAAGATAATGCCCCCCCACCCCATCTGGGAGGCGTCCGTGGTCACTGTGGCAACCGGGATGGGAGGAACGAAGGGCCTTCCCCCATCCAAATTGTTGGTGCAAAGCCACCAACTGAGTTCCTGTTTGCATCTGTCTGTGAGCAAAATGGGGTGAGAAAGTGGAAATTTTTGGAGAGACCATTGAACAAAGAGGAGCCATTGGAGAAGTCTCATGTGCAATCTCGCTAGAGGCACCAACATAATTGTTGCTGCCATGGTCCCCAGGAGTTGGAGAACCCATCTTGCCTTCGCTTTCCTCAGGGGCATCAGGATGTGTATTTGTTGTTGTAAGACTCTGATCCTCTCCTGCAGCAAAAATGCTCGCTTTCGAATGGTGTCTAATTCTGCACCTATAAAGGAGACACGCTGCGAGGGCAACAAAGCAGATTTTTCCTAATTTAGTGTTATGCCCAACTGTTGACATAGAGTAATGGTAGCGTCCCTGGTTTGGACTAGTTGATGCCTGGTGAGGGCGGTAAAGAGCCAGTCATCCAGATACAGAAACACTTGGAATCCCTGACGTCTCAAGTGAGCTGTCACCACCGCCATACACTTGGTGAACACCCTGGAGGCTGTGGTGAGACCATTGGGCAGGGCTCAAAACTGGAAATGACTGGCTCCCAGCCGGAAGCATAGGTGACTCCTGGATACCCTGTCCATTTTTACATGGTAGTAAGCATCCTTGAGGTCGATGGAGCACATCCATACCTCTCCCAACAATGGGAGAATCAATTGTAGTGTGACCATACGGAACTTGGACTTCTGTACATAGTTGTTCATTTGGCTGAGATCTAATATGGGTCTCAGGTCCCCTGTTCTTTTCGGCACCAAAAAGAATCTTGAGTAAGTCCCTAATCCGATTTCGTCTGGGAGACACTCTGGATGGCTCCTTTTCCTAGCAACTTTGAAACCTCTGAGGCTGCTTGATCCCTTTGAGTGGGTGGAACATCTGGGATTTTTCTGATTGATGGGGGGTCTGATGTAAATGGAATGAGGTAACCTCCGGAAATTATTCGTAATACCCATCGGTCCTGGGTGATGCTTTTCCAGGCTTCCGGATATAATGAGATTCGACCCCCAACTGGCTCCGGATAAGCACAGCCGAGCACTCCCTCAGGAACGAGAGTAGGGAGAGCCGCGAAAGGAATCGCGGTTTCCCGAACTGCGGGGGCCCCCTCTGCCTCTAGGGTGGCGTCTCCCTGAATAACCTCCCCCTCCTCTGCCTCTGGAGGGGGACTCACCTTGTGTGGCAGGAAAAAACCTCTGTGATTTCTTGAACCACATTTTCCTGCCCCGCTAGGCCTTGGGGTAAGGCCTAGAAGGAAGGGAAAAATGGACCTCTACGGCAGACAGGGTCTTTCCCTCTTGCTCGCATCTGGTGAGGCTGTCTTTCACTTTGGTTCCTAACAAAGAAGAACCATCAAAGGGGGCGTCAGTGAAGGAAGACTTAAAGGACTCCGCGAAGTGACACAGGCGCAGCCAGGCTTGCCTTCTAAGGGCGACTCCTGAGCTTGCTGCCCTACTCACTCCCTCAGCTGCATACGAAATGAGCCGCATGGAGGAGTTGACAATGGAATTGAGGGTAGACACCTGGGCATTAACCGTCTGGGCCACCACCTCAGGGACGTTACCTCCAAGAGTATCTCCTAACTCCTTGAGGAGATCTCTCTGCAGCCGAGTGAAATGAGACAGATAGTTCAGTGACCGTAAGGTAAAGTTTGCTGACGAGAGGGTATGCTTCCCGTACCGGTCCATGGTCCTAGACTCCTTGTTAGGAGGTCTCTGCTACTTCATTCTGAGTGGCCGCCGCCACCACCATGGCATCTACAGGGACTCCTTTGGACAGAAACTCCTTGTCCTGGGGAGCAGAAAGAAACTTGTTGGGGCACCTGGGTATGGGCTCCACAGAATCAGGGTTTTCCCACACCCTTCGGCAGATCAAATCAAGGAGCTCGTCGAAGGGTGGGGACACCCAGGAGGCGGAGGGCTGAGCACCAAAGGCCTTAAGGAATACCGACTCCTCCTGGGAAGGGGCTTTGGACAGCCAGTCACCTCTTTGTTTCAGCATGTCCAGGATGTCAGAGAAGGAAACATCATCAGAGGATGACTTGGGGGACCCCTACGATTCCTCGAGGTCAGTATCAGAGGTGAGGGACTCATCCTGGGAGTCTATGTGCTTCCTCTTGCACGTTTTCTTTCTAGGGGGCTCCTCAGGCACAAACTCTGAAGGGCTCTCAGAAAGTTGGGGACCACTCGTGGGGGTATCCCTAAGCCTTGGTGCTCTGCTGTCCATGGATAGATGGTGATCAGAGGCTCTCACCGGAGTGGTGGGGGACAGAGTGACTGACCCGCCTGATGTAGCTGACGATCTGGCCAGTGCAGTCCACATGGCCTCGAAGGCAGGCCCCCCGAGTCCGAGGACTGACCAGCCTCCGAGGCCATGACGGGAGTCGGTGTTCCCCGAGCCGAGGCACCGAGAGGGAGACTCGGAACCGAAATATGTCCCGAGATGTCCCCCTCGGGCCTGACTGAAGAATCCCGAGTCCCGAACCCAGAGAATGGAGCCGACGGGGTCAGAGCCGATGTCGGTACCAATGGAGCCGGAGGGGCCATCGGAACCAGCCTAGGAACATCACACAGCGTGGAACACTCCGGCTCCAAAGACAGAGATGCGCTCGGAGGAGGAGGAATGATCGAAGAAGGGGTCGGGATGGGCTCCGGAGCCAACTGGGCCGGAGCCGAAAACAATATTGCCAAAACCGCTGACTGGAGGAGCCTCTGGACCACCCTAGCAACATCCACATCTGAAAGGGTCCTGGAGGATTTGGAGGACAGGGAGGGAGATCGAGATCTTCTCTCAGGAGAAACTGGTCTGAGACTGGGCGATCGGTTCCGAAGAGGTTCCAATATAATTGGAGCTGATGCCGGTTCCATCAACACAGACACCTCCTGCTGCCCCGAGGACAGTGGAGCCGAGGAGGTAGGTGCAATTTTTGTGACTTTCTCCGGAGATCTCTTTTTTGACTTGGATGATTTAGACTTGGCACTGGGAGAAGAATCCAAGGCCTCTGCAAAAGAGGGTTTCAAGAGTCCCTTTAAGATCAGCTTATTCTTTCTCTCTTGGAGCACTCTGGGACTGAACACATGGCAAAAACTGCAGGACTCCTGCAGATGAATGGCTCCCAGGCAATAGACACAAATAGAATGCCCATCGGTGATGGACATTTTGTACCCACATTTAGAGCACTTTTTGAAACCCGAAGGTTTGTGCTCCTTGGAATCTTTGGACATTTTCACAACAAACACCAACAATGCAACCTAAGAAACGGTCTAACAAGAAACTCACAGACGCTCAACACCACAAAAAACACGGGAGCCAGTTATAAAAAGTAACGGTACACACACACTAGAGACACACACGGAGAGAAAACTATGTCAAAAACCTCTAACTAAAATGGTTAATGATAACAAGGTAAGGGAACAGAACCAAACCTCTACCTTAAACGGTTTAGTGAACAGACAGGACAAAGGGACTAGGTCCTCTAACTGAAACGGGCCTAGCCCGAGGGAACAAAACCACAAAACAAGCACACTACCAAAAACCTAAACAACACTAAAGACAATAGCTATGAAAATAGCTTTTTGTTTATGAACAAAATTTTTCTCAAGACAAGAAAAAAGGTACTTAGCCACAGCCAAGAATGAGACGACGTCCGAGCTACACGAGCGGCAAACGAGATCTGGGGATATGGAGCAGTGCCCCATAGGATACCTGCTTAGCCCAGCCAATAGAAGACTTCGAGCTAGAAAACATTGGCAGAGTCGGAGTCGATATTCTGCTCTGAACCCACGGGTAAGAATGTAAGCGAGATAGGACTACATAACATCTGAAGTTATGGATTACCTGTGAAGTTAAGGATTTAGTGTAGAAATTCCAACTCTGGTAACATCACAGCATGATAGAGCAAGTCCCCAGATTATGGAGAAACTGGTGGAATGAGAATCGTCTGATCACTTACCATATGAAGTTACTTTGGAGCCTCCAATAGGAAACCAGTACAAAAGTTTAGCTGGAGTTGCACAGTAAGGGAAGGAGCAGGAAACAACAAAAATGTACCTTTAGTTTAAAAGAAAATGATCTAAGGGAAGATTTGCTTGATTTAATAGAGATGGATAGACATATTAAGATCAATGAAAGAAATAGATTACAGAAAGTCACTAAGACACAAAATGTTACAAGTAAAACAAATGAACACGGTAATCAAAGACTATTCTTAGCAATTCATGTGATATAACAAACATAAATAGGAAATATTACTGTACAGCTAAATTAATAACAGATAAAATCTTACCAGAAAAGCACATGGCAAAGAGGGAAAGGAAGGGAAAAAATCAAATGCCATCATAGAAGTATGAAACGGAGAAAACTATAAAACAGTTAAGGCAAGAAGTGTCACAGTTAAAAGAGTACAGAAGAGGGAACAGATCAACAAAAATACTTAGAAAGCTAGACATGATAAAAGTAAAGCATAGTATCAGAAGAGACCAGGATGTACCGTGACCTATTGCAAATATACCAACGATATCAGCACAGGCAGAAAATCTTGGAAGATATGCAGATAAATACGAAGGAAAAGTACAAAATAAACAATTCATTTATGACCCAAAAACGTTTTATATAGAATTAGGAAACAAAACAATAGGACTAGAAATACCACCAAAAAAGAAATAGACACATTTTGGAGATATATCTAAAAAGACCCTGTGAAACAAAGATACCGAATGGAGAGAATAAGTAAAAGAAATATTAAGAAGTTCAAATGTACAGGATATGAAATGCGGTGAAGTAACAGCCAGTGAAATTGAAACAAAATTAAGAAAAGCTTCTAACTGGAAAAACCTAGGCCCAGATGCAGACCTAACTTCTAGCTTAAAGTATTAACAGCTTTACAAGAAGATTTAGCCCTGAGTAAGAATGCATCTTACTCATATGCACATCCTGAACAGACACCAACCTGGTTAACAAAAGGGAAACCTTACTGCTCCTTAACAGTGAACTTACAACCAACTTAAAAACTATAAACCAATAACTTCCTTCCAGTGATGTACAAATGATATACTAGAATTGATGCCAATAGAGTTTATAATCATTTAGAAGAAAACTCAATCATGGCAATAGAACAAAAGGGTAATAAAAAAACTCACTTGGAACAAAGAATCATTTTTTGCTGAATAAAGTCATAATGGGATCCATTCTTGTCATGGTATTAAAAATCCAAAGGACTTGTAGAAATTAAACAGCCAGAAGATATAGCAAACCTACTTGCCAGGCAAATTCATCTCCAACTTAACCCCTTTCTCCTGTTCAACTTCCTCTCAGGAAATGCCATCAAATGTAACTCCCCATACTGTCACTATGGACAGGTCTTTAATGCTCTCTGTAAGGCTTAAGAGCACTGCATCAATGGACCAAGACAATATCCTAGTATGCCTTTTAAACAGCATGAAACATGACCTATCAGGCCCTTTGAAATTGCTACTTAACTGTAGCCTCCAAACAGCCTTTGTGCTTCACAAATGAACAGCTACAGTCATTTCTCTGCTCAAAGGTGGGCCATCTACAGACCTTGGAAAGTACAGACCCATAAGTCTCACTAATCTCATATGGAAAGCCATGGAAAAACTATCATGGTAATGACACAGGAAACTTCCAGACACCTTACCTAGCCCAATCTGGTTTGATCAAGGGCAGGTTATGCCTTCTCAATCTGGTGGACTTCTTTAACAGGGTCACCAAAGCAATGGGTGAAGACAAAATGGTTTACACTGACTGATTTGACCTGGCCAAGGCATTTGACACAATACCCTACTTGGGCATTGTTGATAAACACAAGAGATTAGGTAAAAAAAACTTGTGTCACCTGCTGGATCAGAGACAAGACCCAAGAAGCAAGAACTGTGGAGTCCATCTCTACAAAGAGGGCAGTCACAAGTAGAGTCCCTCAGGGATCGTCCTGGGACTGATCCCTTTTTGGCATTTACTTCCCTGAAGTCAAGACCCTCAGGATAACTAAATTTGCAGATTATTGCAAATTTGGAGCAGTCACAGATTCACCCACAGACACAAATGTTCTCTGGGAAGGGCTGACATAGACAAATAACTTATGTCAGAGCCATGGACTAAAACTAAATGCCAAGAAATGCATAATAATATCCTTTGGGAAGTCATCCACCCCAGGTAACTCTCATATTGGCAATACATCCCTAAGAGTTGACCCAGATGTCAGGGACTTGAGGACACAGACAGTAATGTAGACTTTGACCACCATGTGTCTGCAGTAGTAAGGAGATCATTCTATGTTGTGCAAATTATAAACAAGGGCATAGCATCTAGGTCCAAAGAGGTCACTGTTCCACTGTATTCAGCATTTAATCAAACCTATCACTGAGTATACTGCCCCTTTATTATGTACCTAACCAGGCACATTCAACATTTGGAATGCCCACAGAGGCACCTCACTAAAAGAATACAGGGCATAAGTAACATGTCCTACGTAGACCACCTCAAGGCCATTTCCCTGTATTCCGTCTCCTACACACTGTTGATGGGAGATCTTTGCTTGGCATACAAGGCATCGTCAGACTCCACCCTGGTGGACCTCCTGCATATCTACAAAACAAGCAGCACCAGCATTACCGGTTATAAGGATTTAAACTCTAGCTGTGATATAAACAGGACCTGTTGGATAGACAGGTCTGTATCCCAGAGAAAATCCCTTCTCTGGAACAGGTTCTACATCCATGTGAAGCAGAGTTCCTCCCTAACCCAATTCAAGTGTAACCTGGACAGCTGGATAGGGAACAGGAAATTCATCCCTAGTTTGGCACCTATGTATCTAATGGACACAGGCAGCCTATAAAAATGTTTCATCTCCCAGGCCACGCTTACACTTATCAAGGGTACCAGAAATTGTCAGAGATTTGGGATGCATGCTAGGCTTAAAAAAGGCCCTTGTGATCGTTACCTTAGTATACACCTATGAACCTATAGTAACACTTTCTATTGGAAAAATGTTTTAATAAATGACTAAATGAGGCTCAAATCTGGCAGTTGCTCACAGTTCTGCCACAGCCTGAATGAAGCTAAAAGACTACAGCCCCTGACAGAGTTTTAAATATAAAAGGTTAACTTTTGCAAGTAATTCTACTTATGGAGACAGAGTTGCAGTAAAATGTGTAAACAATGCCAAAATCTTGTTGAATGTTTTCCTCAGTATGTGCGGTAAAGAAGGTATGCCTAGGCAAATTAAGTTGGTACTCAACTGCAATTAATTAAAAAACACTGCAGACACCATCATAAACAGTTAAGTTTACACTTTCTATGCAAGTCTGCATATTCTTCTTGGTAACGTGAAGTATTTCAGCATTAGCAGGCAAATGGATAAACTCTCTACTTTCTCAAGCTGGTTAAATAGCCACAAGAAAATCTTCAGGACTTTCATGCCTGAAAGGTAAGTAGTGTACCTTATCCTGATCTATTTCCCAACAAAACTATATACAATCAGAGGGATGGATGGTGGGTACTTCTACTGTAGCAGTGAGGAATTCAAACATCTACTGTTATGGATAAGTACTGTACTATTTACTATATTCATCATCCCCACTACTGCAATGCTATATAGGTTGATTACCAAAGTCTCTCCAACCTGGAAGGAAGGATATGGATCCAGAAGCCCCTGGAAAATTGTTCAAGTACAGCCAGTCTTGGATCTAGAAAAGGAATCCCGTTTGTAATACCTTGTTAAAGGTATATACAGAGGACCATGAAGCTTTCTTTAGAATGCATCTAGAGTCTACCCCCTTTCCAATATGCCAGTGAAGAAGACAAGGCCCTCAAAGAGTTAGCCTTGATATTGCCTGGAACTGATTTACCATGGTGGACATAAAAAAGGCAATAGCCAGGGAGAACTATCTGGGTTGTCCTTTCTTAGTCTCAACATTAAAAACGCTGACCAGCTATTTACTTTTAAGGACTTGGTTCTGTCAAGACAGTACCTGAGTTGCCTATACATGTTCAGACTACGTAGAATCCTTTCTCCCTGGTGCTGAGAGCCTGAATAGAACACTGAACGACTGGTGGCCTGGTTCAAAGTAAACTCTGAAAAAACCTTGGACATACATGAGGGATTTATTCTTAATAAGACCCTATCTCTACGCAGGTATGTTTCAGCTTGCAACTCGGACACTCTTGCAGATGTCAGAGCAACAAGAACGGTTTCCATGTAATGAACCTTAAATCTGCTACATGTGGTTAACTTTTCCAGCACAAAGTTAAGATCTCAGGAAGGAGCAACCCGTTTGAGTGGTGGTTTCAGGTGTAGCATTCCTTTCAGAAACTATTTTACTAAAAACATTGAAGAAAGTGGAGGATCCATGGGCAGACATGCTGAAAATGTCAGCAATATGTACCTTTATAAAGGAGCACAAAAAGCCAGAGGGTAGTAATTCTCACAAATACTTGAGCACCAGTGATACATAATCCTTGACAGAGCCCTGGTTACTAGCTAGGCATGAAGAAAATCTCTTCACTTGGCAATATATGATTTTTTTAATAGCAAGTTTTCTTGACTCATTTAGTACTCACTGCAAGTCTTCTGGGAAGAAAAGTGCCTAAAATATTAGACTTGAATTATCTAGGCATCTTCCAGTCTTGTGTGAGTAGGTCCAGTTTGTGAGGAAGCTTGAAGTAAATTCTCTTGGCCATTTCCTTAAGAAGGGAGAACTAATGTTGCCTGGGCTGAGTGTGGGGGGGTCATCATAATCATTTTTGGAGAGTCCTTCTGAATCTTCAGAATTACCTTGGATATCAGTGGAAAGGGCAGAAATGCATAAAGGAACACTCTGGTCCATGGGAATGAGAAAACATACAGTTTCCAGGCCTGTTTGCACAGAGTCCTGGAACAGAGTCTGCCAAGTTGTCTGTTTTGAAAGGAGGGAAACAGTTACCATAGAGGTTTCCCACGACTGGTTCAACTCCTGAAAGATGCCCTCTTTCAATTACCATTCATGAGGAACTGTCCTGGTCCTGATCAGCTTGTCTGCTACTATGTTTAACTCTGACGGAATGTAGGGTGCTTGGAGGGCTGAACAGTGCTGAAGAGCTGCCTCCTAACCAATTACAGCCAATAGGCACAGAGAGTAAGACATTGTGCCCCTTTACTTGTTGAAGTATCACATCATTATTGTGTTGTCACTAATCACCTGGAGAGTTTCTGAGGAACATAGCCGATGAAGAGATCTTAAGACATGGATAACAGCAAACATCTCTTTTATACTTATGTGCTTTGGTCTGTCTGAAGAATTCCACAGGTCTTGCACCTTTACCCCCACTGAAACTACCCCCCAAGCAAAATCTGAAAAGTCTATAGTCACATATCAGCTTGGAGGCACAGAAGAAAAGGACAGACCTGCGTTTGCTTGTATTTGTAGTTCCCAGCAGTGCAGTTCCTTTTTTTTTTTTTTCCCCCAAAGCCCAAGACTGGTATCAAATCCCAGAGGATACAAATGTTGTGTCCATGTATTTTAGATACCACTGAATCTTCCTCTGTGTAACCTGGTAAGGTGAGAGGAATGCTGAGAATCATAGATTCCATGAACCAGAGGATCCTTAGAAACTTTCTGGTTTAAGTCTGAGACAGACATGAGAAGCTCAGGAAATTTTCCAGAAAAAAATTTACATTCTATTGCATCAAAAAGGCCTTTTGCCAGAAAAAATCTAAATGTCATTTGGTCTGCAGTGAGCTATGACTGGAGCTATAAACTTTGTAAACACCCCTGGAGCAGCAGATAACCCAAAGGGTAATGCAGAGAACTTATGATGCGATCCAGACAAAGAAAATCTGAGAAATTTCCTGAAGCCTTTGGATCTGGGAATGTGATGGTATACATTATTTCGGTCAAATATTACCATAAAGCTTCCATGGGGAATGAGTTGTAACAGACTCTGAAGGATCAACATCTTTAATTTTGGAACTTCCACAAACATACTTACTAAAGAAAGATTTAGAACTGATCTCCAAGAAGACAATTTCTTAGGTACCAGAAACATTCTGGAATAGAAGCTGTCCTTTGATTTAATGGTACTGTTTCTATGACATCTAGGGTGAATAAGTGATGAAGAAAACAAAAATCTGTTTGGTTTGGAGCAAAGGTAGAAACTCCCTTAAAAGGAAGTTTTTGTATCAAGTGCCAACTATATCCCTCCTGAAATCACCTTTAACACCTAGGAGTCTCTCAAAGTCGGTTGCCGAACAGGAATGTACAGAGCCAGTTGTAGGGGTAAATTTTGAGACTGGGGCAGGAGGGGAGGTGATGGGGAGAAGAATGCTGGCATATTCATTTCTGAAGTTGTAAACTGTCCCTTTTTGGAAAGGATCCTGGTTTCTCATTGTTCCCCTCTTTGGCTTGAGAAGACAGGGATTGCTTGTTTTGTTTCTTATGTGAAAGAGAATCTGGGAGATTTGTAAGGAGGACCTGACAATTCCTAGAAACTCCCAGATTTCATTTTCTTTTCCAATCAAATTGCATGAGGATCTAAGTAGCAGATGAGCCAAATAAAAGATCCTTATCTAACAGAATTTAAAATTCCAGACCTTACCTAATCAGGAAACTTTTGATTTCTTCTTCCCGATTACTGTCAACCAAGAATATTAAATCATCAACGTACCTAAAATATTGAACAACATGTTCGTGAAAGAATTTATGCTTATAAATGACTTCCAATTCAAAAAGTCCCATGAATAGATTGGCATACATGGGGGCAAATGAAGCCCCCATGGCTGTACCTTGCAATTGATGGTATAAAACATTGTTAAACTCAAAAAAATTATGAGTTAAACAAAAATGTGTCAATTCAATAACATATTCCGTAGCAGGAAAATCTCCTAGAAAAAATCTTATAGCTTCCAATCCAAACTGGTGTATAATGTTTGTATATAGGCTTTTCACATCTATACTAACCCATAACATATTTTGATTTAATTTAATATGTTTTACTTTATCCAAAAAGTCAAAAACGTCACTTATGTATGAGGGTAGTTTCATAACATATGGAGACAAAAAATGATGTAAAAAGACACCTAGGTTATGTAAAAAATACACAGACCCTGATACTATAGGCCTCCCTGGAGGTCTGTGCAAATTCTTATGAATTTTAGGTAAGCAATAAAACAAGGCCATTTTACAGCCTTCAACCTGAAATTTTTTTTAACATCCGACTGACAAAAATAACCTAGTCTCATTCCTTTGTTTATTAACTCCTTATATTCATAAATAGATGTGTAGTAAGCTTCTGGATTAACAACTTTATATGTGTTAAAATCACACAAATGTTTCATACACATACTTAAATAATCAGAAAAATATATAACTACTAGTTTGTTGCCCTTATCTGATGGTTTAAATACAATGTCATCCATCCTGCTTAAAGTTAGTAAAGCTTTCCATTCTTGAGATGACATGTTATAGTTTATGTTAGACCTGTTGCTCATGAATTCTTTATAAGCTAACTCTGTAAAGTGATTAACTAGACTGACAAACTGGCATACCTCCCCATTTAAAACTTTAGGCATGAAAGTACTTTGTGAGGGAACCTTGGAAGTATCAAAACTATAATATGCATTGTTTTCAGTGTCAGACATACAAGAATAAAAGCTATCCAATGAACTCTCTACACTCTCTTCATCTATTTCAGGGACAGAAAAAACATCTTTTCTGAAAAAATATTTCAAATGTAACTTCCTAGCAAAAGAAAACACATCACTTTGTATGTCATAAAGACGAGTGACCACCGTGGGGACAAATTTAAGTCCCCTATTTAAAACACACATTTCAGTTTCATTAAATACATAGTTGGAAAGATTAACAACATACTCAGTAGAATTTATCACAGTATTATTAGTGGAAACAGTACGAACATCACCGTCTTATTCATTTCTGAAGTTGTAAACTGTCCCTTTTTGGAAAGGATCCTGGTTTCTCATTGTTCCCCTCTTTGGCTTGAGAAGACAGGGATTGCTTGTTTTGTTTCTTATGTGAAAGAGAATCTGGGAGATTTGTAAGGAGGACCTGACAATTCCTAGAAACTCCCAGATTTCATTTTCTTTTCCAATCAAATTGCATGAGGATCTAAGTAGCAGATGAGCCAAATAAAAGATCCTTATCTAACACAGAATTTAAAATTCCAGACCTTACCTAATCAGGAAACTTTTGATTAAATACCCAGGCATACCTCCTCAAACCAGTTGTAGATGCAGAGGCCATAGGCACAGTATCTGTACAACCATGCACACTCCTTAAGTTATGTTCAGATATCTGGGAAATGTTGGCAACAATAAAACTGAGACAGGCACTAACTTCAGAGTGAAGAGTGGTAGCTAGGTCTCTCAAACTGTCAATACAAAAAAGCACAAACTTCCACATATGGGTCTGATAGCTAAGAATTCCATACACCAGAGTGGCAGAAGAAAACGTTATTTTACTAAATCTGCCCAAAATTTTCTCCTCCTTGTCCACTTGGGAAGGGTTAGGTGATGCCAGGAGCCTGTTCCTCCCTGGTCTAGATGTTGATACTGCTACAGCATCAGACCTAAGGTGAGAAAACAAGTGCTTGTTATTTGAGAAACTTTGTAAAGTTTATCTGCTTTTTGGGAACTGAAGGTAGTGAATCAGGGTTGTTACAGTCAGGATGTTACCAAAGAATTCCTTAGCAACTATGAATAGTATCAGTTAATTAGTGGGGGGAGCTGAGAAACTGCCTTGCTCTTTTATTTAGAAATATCGGTAGTTAGCTGAAGTGTTTGTGTGGTCTGCATTGCTCTGACTATCACTAATCTCTCCATTTAATTTTGATTTGAAGTTCTTTAAGGTTTGATCAGTTCTATTTTGTATCTTATTCTAGTATTACATTTGTTTTCTTTTAAGTTTTCTGTTCTGTTGGAGTTTTAAGATTTCCCTGTCCCACCAACCCAGTCCTTGTTGTATTCCTAAATTTGGTGGGTTTTGAGTTGCGTACCCCTACTAAAAATCTAATTTTGGACACTCATCCCAGTCCCATCTCATCAGCTTATTCTACTGAGTAGAGAGAGAGCATTTGGGAAGGCCCACCCCTTAGTTTCTCAACCTTGAATTATCGTGTTTCATCCCTTCCCACTTCACCTAAAAAAAATTGCACTTTATTCATCTGCTTTTACTGTTTTATTTTTTGTCCTACTTTGCTGCTTGTTCTTAAAAGTACTCAATTGCATTTATTCTGGTGCATTTATTACTGTTTGTTAGTAGCCTGATTAAATTGTAACTGTTATTTTAAGCCTTTTGGTTTAAGCACTTGGGCTTAGTTGTTTTACATTAAGACAGTTTGTGGTCTACACTCTTGTGGCAGGAGAGGTAGCTTACATCCTTCTAAGTTGGGAATTGCTGGTTGAAGGCTTAGTGCCTGTTATTCTAATAGTGTCTTAGTTTTGGTTTAACACCTGGGCTTTAGGCCAGATATCTTACATTAAGAAAGTTTGCTGTCTGCACTCTTGTGGGAGGAGAGGGTAGATTCTGCCCTTCTGAGCTGGGAATTGCTTGTTGAAGGCTTATTGTGCCTGCTTATTTGAACGGTTTCTTTCTGAAATTGGTGTGCCTTATTTGCTGTAGCATAGACTAGATTCAGACCTGCTAAATCTAGCTCTGTTTGTATAACTTGAGCACTCGTCCAGGCCATCTTTTTTTTGGAGAGGGTTCCCCTGCACCCTAGTGGCAGGAGTGTGCAGTTAGAACTTGTTTGATTGAAGATTCTGGAACAGGGCTCAGTTTTCAACTTTTTTATTGGTTAATTTGTTTTAATCAGTTTGCTCTTGTTTGCTACTGTTATATTTAAGTTTGTATCTGTTCTCCTGTGTTAAATCGACCTAAACAGAGTTTAAATATCTTTAGCATAGTCCAGTTACAGGTTTTGCTGTATCCAGATTGGTTTGTGTGATTACTGTGTTTCCTGCTATGCCATCTTGTGTTGGCCAGGGCATGCCTGCACTTATTGGGAGTAAGTGAACTGGTTGGAACTGGTCTGGTAGAGGGTGTTGAGCTAACAGCTCATGGACAAGGGCTGACTGGCAGATTCCAGTGTTTCTATTTTACTTTTGTTTTTGTGGTATTTAAACCCAGCATTGCATGAGTTTCTGCTTGCCTGCCCGCCGTGCACCACCACTGTACTCTCAGTTGCATTTTTTTCCCTTGTGAGCACTCCTGTGTAAGTGAGGCACTAGCCTGCAGCTACGTTATTGATTTTATCCAGCCCTACTCACACCTATAGGTCATCTCCTCAGATAGTACCCACTCTACTATCCCTGACCTCTCTTCCACAGGTTCTGATAACCATGGATGGACAAGTTCAGGTGGTTTCTCCTACTAGACTGTGTATGAACTGCCATACGTACACAGACAAACCTCTACTACTACTACCTAGGAACACAATATACAAGAGATGCAGTTACATTAAGAACATAGAATCCTTGCTGTCTCAGTCACAAGCCAGTACATCTGGCACTAAGAAGGTTGTCTGCACAAACACTAAGAACAACACAACTCTAACACCACCCACATTTGTACAACACACTCCTACACATGCCGGAGTTCTCAACAAAAAACATACCTAAACAAGAGATCTCTGAAGCAAAAACACACATGCACATTACAACCCACAACACCAACCATCACACATAGTACACATGTCTGTGTCTCACAGCCTCTAAGGCCCAGCCACAAACCCAACATACTAGTCATAGGACACTATCGTGAGACACACAGATGTGTCCCTCACCAGGCTAGACAAGGAGAAAGCAACGGTAAGTTGCTTGTCTGGTGACAGAATCCGCCATATCACGCATGCACACAAGTCTCTTAACAACAGATACTGTTATGACTCTGTCATAATCCATGTTGATGTGAATGACCTGAGAAGTACCTCTCTGGACTATATGAAGAGAGACATGATTGAGCTCGCTGAATGTGTGTCGCAGGCAGGTATGCCCCTAGCTTAATAGGGTAGCAGTTTCTGTGGCAGTACTGAGAGGGAAGGGGGTGGGGGTAGGAGGGGTACAAGGGTGGAGGATTTTATTAATGGTGGACCAAAATTTCTTAGTGTTAGTATGTGGGTTGCAGTGGCTGGAAGCACAGAATGATTTTTTTTATCTTTGATAAGTTTTTACATGTGTTTCTAGGTTCTTTGTAATGTTGGAGTAGGGTTGGAGTTTTATTTTTGACACAGGTTTTCCAAGCAACATCCCTCTGATGCATAATAGAGCATGCTTGCTTAGTGAACCAGGGAGCACAGTTAGATTTCACCTTGATTTTTCTAGATGGGGCCATGTTGTCCAGTATATCAAGGAATATCTTGTTGAATGCTGTAACAGCATCATTAAGGGGAAGGTTTTAAAGGAAGGTCCAGATGATGTTGGACCGTGTGGAGTTAAATTTGTCTGGGTCAAATTGAGACAGAATACGGCGTTCTCTGTAAAGGTGTTCTTTGGGTGACTGTTGAGAGTATCTATGGATATAGATAGGGGAATGGTCACTCAGGAAATTGGGAAGTATGCCAGGGATGTGATAGATACAGGGGTCAGAAATAAGTATCCAGTCTAAGATGGAGCCAGAGGTGGAGTTATTATTGGTTCTGGTAGGGGAAGTTAAAATACAAAAGTTCATCATACACCTCTTCTTCACAATGGTGATATTAATTTGTTAGCCAGACATAATGGCAGTTTTATACATATTTTGGGTTACCTTGCCTTATTTTATTTTATTTATTTTTTGGGAAATTATCTTTACTGGAATACAATGGTTGGTAAACATCATTCATAACATAAATAAAACAAGGTAATGTATAAAAAATATAATTTTAAACCAAATAAACTCTACTAACTTAAAAAAACTTAACTGTGTAACATACATAATATATTCTGTTCTCACAGAATGGGAGACAATTGTGATTGGGGTTGCTATGGACAGTATTGCATCCATGTAAATATTTGGCCTTTAATGTACATCTAAATATAGCAAAAAAGTAGCCCACTTCTTTACAAATCTGTCTCTGGGTAACATCTGTTGTACTCACCTCTTCATTCATCAATGCTGTCATTAAATTAATTACCTCTTTAGAGGTCAGGTGGGGGGAAATCACAATTTTTCCATTCTTTTCTTGCAGTTCTTATAACCAGTGTTATCAGTGAAAACAAGGGGATCAGTTGTCTGGCTGGTTCGGCATCACCACGAACCCCCCCCCCGAAGGGCCCAAAAATGATGTTTCATTGTTGAGAATCATATACGTACCAAAAAGATCATTTACTGTTATCTGACTATATCATTTGAAGAGCTGAAAACCTATTACAATGCCAAAATATATTGTACCAGTCTCCTACTTAACAGGTGTAGCATCTCTGGGTATAGGTACACCCATAAATCTTACCTAGTCTTTCAGGTGTATAAAATATTAACATACACACTTACATGCAGAAATTTTGAATTTCCTCAACTTCATAAGAGTCCTCAAATATTTCAAGACTATCCTCCATCTTCCCTCAGTAAGTTATTTGTTTAATATTCTTTAACAACCATGTCTCACATTGTCTGTCACTGATTTACATAACAGGTTTAATGCCCAATAATACTTTGGACCTTTTTGGCAAGAGTACCTTGGTTTACTTCTACTAATAAGAGGATATTTCCACTTAGCTGTGCCTTATTTCCCTAGCCCATTCACATGGTTAATATATTGCTGCAAAGGTAAAAAATAAAAGTTGCAGATCTGACAGAAGATTGCACACTGTTTTGGTAGTAGGCCAGTTAATAATTTTCTCATTGTCTATCAACTGGTACCAATAACACATCAGTTTGTTTTCTGCTTCACTGCCAAAAAAGGTATTCTTTTAAGTCATCTGCTGTACAATGTATGGTGACTACATCAAGGAAACGAAAGGGTGGGTCCATCTTTACTATTATATCATTTCTCAATACTTCAAGATGAGACAATTGATTCTTACCCCACAGTCTACTGAAGAATCTATCCCACCAATCAATATCAGACTTATCCTTTAGGGTCTCAGTCAATATCACCTTCCAAACAGTCATATAACTAGGAAATTTTAACCACGGAAATTCAGAGAATCGAACTGCATAGCAATATCTCTGAAAATCAGAAATTCCCAAACCTCTCTCATTTGTAGACTGAATAAGCTTTTCCATTGTTACTCTTGGTTTGTGACCCTCCTAGATAAAATCTTGAATACTTTCATTAATTTTACTTAACATATTCTTAGGTGGAGAGGCCTAATATCTGAGCAATCTACAACAAGCAAGGAAGTGTACAAAATTGTAAAGCTTGCACTTTCTGATCAATACTAAATCAATATTAAATTATGCTATTTTAGGATATGTTTTTTTCATTCAAACTAACAAACTCTTCCAGATTTAAGTCATCAGATTGTTGACAAGTCTCTGCAAACCATAGTCCTAAGTATTTTAAAGTATTTAATCTCTGAAGAAAAGGAAGTTGGCACATAATTTGCTGTCATGGATTGTACCAGTTTATTGCCATAGCTCTTGATTTAGGTAGATTAATCTTATAGCCTGAGACTTTGCTGAAGACAGTCAAAATAATTAACAGCAGGGATATGTCTTCTTCAGGGCTAGTCAATATCACTAAGATACCATCAGCAAATGCTGACAATTTCAGGTATATATGACTCCATGCCCATCCTCGTATTCCGGAAGAACCTGATAATGTTTGCTAAGAATTCCAAGGTATATTGCCAAGACCAGGACTGAGAGCAGGCAGCCATATCAGGTTGGTATCAACCTAATTTCTTTGTGTACAATCCCTTAGTGCTAACATTCTGTTTTTCTTCCAGTGTTTTTTGCTTGCACATCAGATGTATGTTTTTTGGGGGGGGGGGGTCAAATCTAATTCTGTTAAAAGGCTTTTCTGTATCTAGGCTGAACAGTAGTAGGGGACTAACAGAATGTTCTGACAGATCTGAGAATAATTTAGTTTGAATAATACTGTCAAAAGTCCTATTAATCACAAAGCCACACTAATCAGTGATGCACAACACCTTGCAAAAATACTACCATTCTTTTGGTTAGGATTCCCACAAGAAATGTTATAGTCACAATTTAATAAACATATTGGGCTGCAGGAGGAAGAAGGAAGCATAGGATCTTTGTCTTATTTGAGTATAATTGAAACAACTGCTTACTTCTAAGATGGCGGTGGATCAGTGCCCTTTAGTATAGTACTCATCAACATAAGAAATACAGGGGTTAATTCCTCTTTTAACACTTACAAACTTCCATAAGGATTTGTTAACCTCTGGTGACTTGCCGGATTTCTAGGTAGTTACTATCAGTTCAAGTTCCTCTTGTATTATTGGTTGTGATAATGCATCACTTTGCTCCTTATTAATTCATCTCCATGGAAGTCCCTCTAAAATACTGCTTATTTGAGTTCCAAAAATACCTACTAAAAACATTAATAACCTCTACTAGTTTTCTTGTTATTGTCCCTGTAAACCGGGACTATATCGGAGATAAGCTACCAATTTTTTTTTTTTTTTTTAAATGTGATTGGAAAAAAATTTCAATGCTACCCTTTGGAAAGCTAATTTAGAATCTAAGTAGTTTTGTGAATCCCTTTTTGCTCCATTAAGTAAATATTTTTGTTGCTGAGTTAGTGGTCACTGGTGTTGCGGGAGTTCTCTTACCAAGTTTAAATGTTCTTTGTACTTCCTGGTCTCAACTGACGTTTTATGGCTAGTGTAGGCTTGTACTCTCTCTAAATCATAATTTTTAACAGTTCTAGTCTAAGAAGGCCCTATCATACTCCTTCAAAAACATTTTCTGGAGAGTTTCTCCAACATAAATAGCAAACTTAGGATCCTGCAGCATGAATTAAGGAAATGTCCAATGTTTTTCCCCTTGGAAAGTATTGCTTGTTGTACAGGTGTATTAGGGAATGATCAGGTAATACAAAAAGACAGCCACAAACTAAACATTTAAAAGTGTGAAAGTGCTCTGTTAACATATGTACCTTGTCTATTCTGGAACAGGTATTATACTTAGCAGAACAGAATGTATACCCAGGGTTTCCATCAGTCTTACATGGCCTGTCAATATCGACCAAACCCATCTCCCTATTAACTCCTAACAACTTTACCTACCCTTAAAAGCCTACACCTCCTTGGACCCAAGCAAATGGTACCTTTATCAGTCACTATATTCCAGTACCCATCAAATAATACCAATCCTTCAGCAAAGTTAAGTAAGTCTCTCATAACCGTCTTAGAGATCAAAACTAGACCTCAGCAGCAAATAAAACAGAAGCCACCAATAGTAAAGATCCATCAGTGAGACCCTTTACAGTGTATATAAACCTTGCTTGTCTGCTATCCGGTCAAGTAGTTGAAAGTGAGCAAGATACCCTACAAGGATTGCTACCACTCTTCAATTGCCTTGCAGACATTCAGTAGCTAGTCAAGAGTTTAATCCCCTTTTCTGTAACAGATAGAAATGTTTTTCCCATTAAGTGAGGTTCTTGAAGTGCTACCAAATTACACCAATACCTCTCAGCTGCCAACAAGTGTCCTCTCTCTTTCTCTCTTTACTGGGTTAAGCCCACTCCAGCTGAGTAGCTTAAAATTATTAATCACAGACACATAGATCATGAAAACATACTTAACATAAATGGCATAATCCTCCATGGCAACTCTTATATCCTGTTCTGCTACGTCTACTTAAAACTTTACCAGAGTGCATTCTAATGATATTTTCCTATGAACAAGTTGATTTAAGTCAACAGTTAACATACTCAAAGAGACATTATTTGTTGCTATATTTAGAATATACTTCAAATAAACCATTACAAAAACACTAAAAGTGAATAAACAGTCTATAACGTATTAAAAAACAACTTTCATCTTCCATGGAGAGACCAACTTTGCTAGTTCTGGCAGCTCCAACAGTCTCATTCCTGCAGATATGCATACTACAAATACTAAAAAAAGAGACTAGAACACATCAAGCCAACTGCCCCACCAGTTTTCCCACCACTGTAAGTCTCATATGCACATGTGTGGGAGGCATCCCTTCTTCCCATACTAGATACTTTCTAGAAAACGGTACCAATTATCAATTCAACACAGTATGATAAACACGCAAGTTTAAGATGATCTATGAATAACTATCAATAAAGGAGAAAAACAGGTAAACCCTTTAACAAGAATTATATTTTAATTAGCAAAATAACCATTAACACATTTTTACCTAGTGAAGTGGGTGGTTTGAGATAATCAATAAGAAAAGCAGAGCCTCAAAACAAGAAGTCAAGCCTGTCACTACCATTTCCAGTTTACTATCGCTACTGTCCACACTGGTATATAGCTTAATCACCACGAATAAAATAAGAAAAGGGATATTCCAGTTCACCATTTTTTCTTACCCTGACCTTTATGTACACATCAAAAACAGCAATAAAAATAACCTTTAACATCTGCTTCCTGATCTATTATGTGCCTCAGCCAGAATAGAAAGTTTTTCACATAGCATTTGCTGCTTCCTGAAGAGAAGAAATGTGGTTCACTATGGTAGAGGCATAGCCGGCCTTAGGCATAGGCCAACTAGGTGGCCAAATAGGGTGCCACTCTATCAGGGGTGCTTTTCCAGTATTTATTTATTTTATTTTATTTATTTTTTTGTAGTAAAGAAATGGCTTCTTTAAAATATGCTGAATAAATACAGGAAAAAACTGAAGAGCAAGACAAACTGTGAGAAAAATGAAGAAAAAAGTAATCTAGATGGTGTAGGTAGACCAGGATGGGGCACCAGGTAATGTGGGGGGTGGGCCCACTGGGGAGCCCTTTTGTCTAGGGCACCAGCTGATCAAAGGTCCTGATAGAGGTGAAGTAGCATAGACTTGTTGTTCAGATGGAGGACTTCTACAGATAGTCACTTCCCTCAGCACTCTGACTTACCAGTCCCTTCTCTCCTGCAGCTTTGAGGTAATGTAACACTGATTCAGTATCTGAAAGGATTTAGAACTCAGTGGAAATATTACTTTAAGTACAGCTGGGTATAACAAACAGCACCCAATACTTTTTACCCTACAGATGGTTACAACACAGCAGTACTAAGTACTTTTTTCTTGTATCTAATGAGTAGCCCTGGTCAACATAAATGCAAATGTCGGTGATTTTCATTTCCTTGCCTGGTTTCCATAACTCAGCAAGAAATCTCTCCTTTAGGGAGAATGTCTCAAAACATATTATGATAGGGTTAGCCTGTTATTTGCCATTTGCTTGTGGTCTCAACAGAGGTCTATGAGTTCTAGCCGTCTTCATTTGTTAAGCACTGATCCCATGTCATTGAAAAGTTGTTTATAAACAAACTAGAGGCAGTCTTTACCCACACGTCCATCACGGACCCCTTTCAGCACAAGCTATCATGTCTTGCCCTGTCTTCAGGTTCAGTTAATTTTTGTTAATTTTTGTTAGATATAATCCAGGTGTGCCTCCACAGCCTTTTAACTTCTATTTTTAAAGAGTAAATTTTCATCAGTCAAAGACCGCAGATATTGGAATGTTTGGAAACATTCAGCTTAATACCAGTAATCCTACTACAATTTCTAGATGTGTGTTCAAAAGTGATTATTGAGCTTATGGCTCTAGGGGTCTTTTTAAGCCTAGCCACATTTTTTCCAAATGTATCAGGCATGATTTGATAAGCCAGGATAATATTGTAAAGGTTGGCTACAGGTTTGGATAATGGGTGATCAAGCATTTACAGGCGCTCTCTGTCCATAAGAGGCATACTTCCAGATCAGGAGTAAATTCCCTAATTCCTTAGCCACCGGTTCAAGTGGCATTTTCCTTGGACTGATCTAACTGAGAAAAACAAGAAGTTTAACCTCAGTAATGTAGACATAGGAAAAGCACCAGTTGTGTCTATAGACTTTACTGGGTGCAGCACTGAGCATGCTCTAAGGTGCCCCATTAAAGTCTATGGATGTAGCTCATGTTACTTTATGATATCATAACTATGGGAAAAGCAAATTATTTTGTTTTGTGGTTTACTAAAAAGTTTATAAAGCTTTTTTATTAAAAAAAAAATGGCCCAAGAAAGGAAGGGCAAGCTGGAAAATATATCACAGCACTTGGCTCATCAAATGCCACAATGTATACAGAAACACTGGCAAGTCCCTTTAAGGAAGAACTCTGCTTGACATGGATGGGAACCCTGTTCCAGAGAAGAAGGAAGTCTGTTCTAGAGGAAGGGTACTCTCTGTGACACATACCGGTTCTTCCAACATGTCTTATTTATATAACAGATGAAGTTTATGTCCCTAGATCAGGAATTTCTGATGAACAGGTCCATTAGCAGGGAATGAAATAATTCTTTGTAGATCAGACATAGATCGCCTTGCAGCAATCTATAACAGACAGTACATCGATAGGGCTGTGAGATGATCCATGTAGGGAAAGTTGTTATACCCTGCATACTTTTTGTTAGGAACCTCTGTGGCAGCTCCAGTTGTAGCAAATGTCTGGTCAGGTACATACCAAAGAGCATTTTGTACTCAATGACTGGTCTGATGAGGGCAGAGTACATATAATCTTGAATTACTATATTAATTTATTTTATTTCTTAAAGTATTAACTTTAATGAAGCCTGGTTATATCCTGACAAGTCAGGTTGACTGGGCTCTCCCGCCACAGTGTGCGAGACGGTAAAGGCAGAGTTAGCAGATACTTGAACAAATGTCTTTTTGAATGTTTTAGTCCTCCTGAGAGTTCCCTTCACATGTGATGTAGTAAAAACTGAAACTCCCTGAGCAGTTGCTATATTAATATCATTAGGTCCCCTTTTATATTAGTGAGTGGGAACAGAGCAGTCGAGCATGCTGTTCATTTGCGAGCTGCCATACCAGAAGTCCCAATGGTTATTTCACACCGAACACCTTAACATATAATACATAAATGTTATAATAATTACACAAACTAGTAATATCTCTACAACCAGAGCAGTAAGTCCCCAGCTATCAGTGACGTTTGTTAATGCATGCGATCTTCCGTTTGCTGCAAAGCAGTTTTGTGGGTGTCATTCCATTTTTGAGATATTTGCATGTTTATTAGGTATATGCATATTTAATGGACAAATGTCAATACCTACAAACCAGTGCTAGTTAAACACCAACTTATTAGTACAAAGTTTTTTTCCCCAGAATTGTGCATACTTTCATTTAAGATACCATGGTGTACTATATAAACACTTTCTGGTTTAAGTTACTAATATAACTATTAAAGGGACAATCCCAGTGTTTAAAATTAGAGTCTGAGTTAAGTTGACAGAAGTCACACCCACTTCGACATGTCACTTTCATTCCCATCCACAGTGTTATTTCACTTTTAAATATCCTGCAAATCCACAGTTCCAGTCTTCTTTCAGCTCCCAGGATAAACTAATATTTGGATTTGTGTTCCTCTCTTACTTACAGTGGATTGGGGAACTATGCCCCCAGCTCCTGGCTCATATTTAAAATAAAGAAAGCTGTGCCAGGGAAAAGGGACATTAGTGTATACTAATTTTTAGATCTTGCATCACTCATACTTCTACAGATATAAAAGTGGCCCGCTCATAAAAAATAGTGCATTTGTCTAGCAGTATTCAGAAATCAGCACATATCAAACTAGAATCTGAAAAAGGAACAGAAGTGTGTGTCTACTAATGCTCCAACCTTCTGTCACACTCTTTCTTTCTATGGAATTACTAGCAGGTCAGATAGTCACTACATCAGGCTAGTATTCAAAAATCAGAATACAGTAAAACATGAAATAAATAAAAATATGCTTTCTATAGGTAGAAGCCATGTCACAAAATTGTTGTAGATGACCAGGATTCACAATCAGCACAGAATAAAACATGAAATGAAAGAAACAAAAAACTCTGTTTACTAATGTTTTAAAAGCCTTGCATTACTGATGTGCTTTCTAGAGTAGCAGTAGCAGTCAGGTCATAAAATGCCTGAAAGGCTACTTTTCTCAATGGGTAAAATGCACAGATTAAACTAATGAATGGCTCACAGGGAGAGCTGTTGTCTGTACAACTGCAATTTAAGATGGGAATTGGCCAACACCTTTGAAACTTCCTTCAGGCACTCCCCCCCCTCCCCCTCAGCCACAGGTGATCTTGCTCAGAAAGGCAAACCTGAAATATAAACAAAGGCTGAATCTAAACAAAAAATTCTTGGAAGTGTCCTTTTAATCCATATACCAATGATATTTCCAGAAAACTCGTACTTCCATTGGTACAGAGCACTTAATTTGTTTGAGACATTCCTGACTTATGTAGTGACTGGGTATGTGAAATGTTGTTCTACAATGTACCCAGGAATGCTTGATATAGTTACAGAAATATGACATTTACACATATGTAGCTCCCACTGTATTTCATGTAAAAGTAATAGACTGTAGTTTTCCATTACACTACAAGGTGAAGCTCCTTTTCAGGAATATAAAAAGACAATTTCGAAAGTGAGAGAGGATTCTGGAAAACTAGCTGAATGAGGGAAGACTGAAACATGTAGCTGAAGGGAAAAGGGCCTTGCAGTAGGACTGGACTTTCTTTTCTAGTGTTTTGGGACAGGGAAGTGAAGTAGCAGACTGTGTCTGTCTCTTGCTTGAAATACTGGACATGGTATTTTGTGGAATCAGGAGAGAAGTCTGAAACATACCTCCCAACAATACCAAATTACTCTGTTTTTATCGAGTTTTGGGGTCCAAATGAAGGGGTGCCACGATTCCCAAATGGCACCCCATTCATTTCCAATTTTGTTGCTCTATAATTTAAACTTTTTCAAAAATTGTGCTGACGTCATCATGTGTGCGATGACGTCAGCTCCATCAGGGCTACCAGACAGTTGGAATTGAGCTCAAGGAGCTCACGTCATCATTTCCCGCTGCAAATGCGAGCGGGAACGGCAGCAGCGAGCAGAATGGATTAGCGGCAATGGGAGGTTTGCGAGTGGAATGGAGAAGATTAAGCAGCTCACTTTTGTCAGGGGAAGCTCATTTTACGGTGGAATGGAGCTTCGGGGGAATACAATACAAGTAAGGAAGTGTGTGTGTCTTGGAAGTGATTGGTAGTATAAGATTTACAATGACTGCAATAAAAATGGTTCACTGACTGCCATTCTCATTACACACAGATTGGCCAACAGAACTGAGACATATCGCCTATTCATCTAGGAAAGGTCGGGGCACCTCAGAGGGGTAATCTTTATAAAGAACATGAATAATCACTGTGGAAAGTGCAACCTCTTTTAGTTTTAGTATGCAGGTGGTGACCCAATCACCTTGTCAGATTACTCACTCAGTTAAACCCACTGGCACCAAACATCAAGCCTGCTTTCATTCCTTGCAGAACTGATTTTATTTTATTAGCCATTACCTCAATGCTTCAGTGACAAAGTTGGTGCTATTCTCTCCCATGCCAAGAAAACTTGCTCTGTCCATGACTCAAAACCTTGTTCATTTCAACTCAGCTGAGGACCCTATGAACTCTAAAACGGGTATCTCTGCACTATATTCTGCAAACACTGAAGAAATTGTGTCTGCTAAACTTCTTGGATGTACAACTGACAACCATTTACTTACTGTGTTTAAAAAGTTAGTTCTGAAAAGCAGTATAAAGCTAGGCAGATTATACAAAGCAAGGGCCCCCCTTATAGACAATGCACAGATTATAACAGCAAACTCTTTCCTGCTATCATTTCTGATGTACTTTGCACAGCTTCTAACTGGAATTGCACTCCTTTAAAATATTAAGTTGGAAGTTGGAACAGACCTACAACAGAATATTTAGATTTGTTGGAGGTCACAGTGCTACATTTCAGCACTGCATTTCAGTAAAAGATCTGTAATAGTTAGAATTCAACCACTGTCTTACACTTCTGCCCCTTTGTTTTACATGTAGGTTCTTCTACTTACCCAACACTCCCTAACTATGTGTCACTGTCATATGGAGACAATTCTTAAGTGAACTATGAGCCTTTGTAGGTCAGTTAGTCGAAGGTTTGCTTCTCTCCAGCAACAGACATGAACAAATTATCACACAATATTATATTCAGGCGGGGCTAGTACACTGACTCACATGGACCCATTTCAGGCTCAGCCCAGGAACACAATCTGGTTAAGAAACTGTGCATGTATATTTGTACGCATGTGTACATACTGGTGTGTGTGTGTGTGTGTGTGTGTGTGTGTGTGTGTGTAAATGCCCTCATGTAATACACCTGGTGGCTAGAGGTATTCAGGCTCAAACCCTGTACCTTTGTTACAGGGTAAAAACAGCCTAAAATCCCTAGCCACCACCATTTCTGAGCTTTATCCAGATTTTTTGAGGTTCTCCCATTCGATTCTCGGCTTGGCTTGGGAGTGCCTTCTGTGTGGAGTCTGCATGTCCTCCCCACGGTTGGGTAGCGTTCGAAAGACATGCGTGCGTAAATGGGCGTCCCTTCGTTGAAGGTTGGGCGTCAAACTGGCACCTCGGCGTTTCGTAAAAATCTACTGCCAATCATTAGCAGACCGGAGTTCCGCTGTGGCAACCCCTTACCGGGAAAAAGCCGAAAGACAAACAACAACATCCAGATTTTTTGTGCTAAGAGTTCAGAGCTATGGTGAGAAGTGACAGCCGGATTTGTATTCCCCCATTATTGGCTTTGTTTGTCTAGGTTTTTTGTGCTAACAGTGCAGAGCTATGGTGAGTGAGAACTACATTTGTATTCCCCCATTGTTAGCTTTGTTGTTTGTCTAGGTTTTTTGCGCTAACAGTGCAGAGCTATGGTGAGCGAGAAGAAGTGAACTGAATTTGAATTCCCCCATTATTGGCTTTGTTGTTTGTCCAGGTTTTTTGTGCTAAGAGGTTAAGAGCTATGGTGAGAAGTGAGAACTGAATTCACTAAATGATCGCCATTAAGTTTCAGTCTTCCTATTTTTCTGGAAACTGCTGATTTAGTATAGTGGTATGTTGTTCTGACTGTAGTGCATAGGATTCTGGTTTCAAGACTTGCCAGTAGCATGCATGGTGGTAACACAACATTTTATTCTAGCAACTTTCCAGAATTATACAAGCAACGTTTAAAATGTGTCCCTGATAAGTCCCTAGCCACCACCACTTGTCAGCTTTGTCCAGGTTTTTTGTTCTAAGAGTTGAGCGCTATGATGAGAAGTGAGAAGTGAATTCACTAAATGATAGCCATTAAGTTTCATTCTTCCTATTTTTCAGGAAACTGCTGATTTTAGCATAGTGGTATGTTGTTCTACCTGTAGTGCGTAGGGTTCTGGGTTCAAGACTTGCCAGTGACATGCAATGTGGTAACACAACATTTTATTCTAGCAACTTTCTAGAATTATACAAGCAATGTTTAAAATGTGTCACTGGTTTTTGACCTTTTGCCCCCCCCCAAACAAAAACATGAAATTGAAAATAAGTGCGAGAAGCTGTGCAAGATGCCTATGGGTTACACTACTGTCATTCTATTTATAGTGTGGGTGTGGACGTAGACTTTTATGATGGAAATGTTCTGAATTGGGCAGTTTTGTCATTATTGGTTCATGCATTTTGTTTCACTTCCTATAGTAGCCTACTGGAAAAATGTTCAAAACAATAAATTTAAAATGCGCTCTAACAAGTGTGCTGTATTATACAAGGAATATAACTTAATAAAGTCAGGAAGGTGTATCAAAGAAAAGAACACATGTATGTTTCTTGTTTTGTGTGCAAGGGGCCAATGATTTGAAAACAGCCCAAAGGTAATCTTTATCCACCACTGGCCAGATGCATTTTCTTTGGATGTGGTGTGGGTTTCAATGCTGTTTCAATGAATGTGACTTTCAAGGGCAGAAAAGTTTTAATGCCAAGTCTATTTTCATTGTGAGACCGTATTGCTTTGTTTATCAGATGTCTGTTAGTGTTTATGCATTGATGTGCTGCAAAATGTAAAAATAAAATCCAAATAATCATTGTTGAGGTAAAGCAGTATGTACACATTAGTGTTTATGGTAAATGGGGCAAAATAACCAGGTAATGGGACATTGGAATGGCTGCAGGGGGACTCTGGTGCCATATTTTGGTTGTCTGTCCTTCAGCTTGCGTTTAAAAGTTGGTATCCCACAATTCCATTGGAGTGGGTGGGGTTAAATAATTATGTATGCAAATTAGATGTTAATCAGCTTACAGATTTGTACCTATTTTTCATTGGCCTTGTCCAGATTTTTGATGTTTCCAGGTTGAGAGGTATGGCCTGAAACCAGTAGTTCCACGCCTGCTATGATTCAGCAAGAAAAGGAGTTCCCTTGGGCCTATTACCAAGAAGCTATAGATGATTATCAGAGTTCTGGTAGGTGATTTTCTACTTTTCTCATCAGAGGAACCACGGCACCTGGTCACTAGGATATTCTCGATGGAGTGATGAGAGGCTCTGGCCATCATTTTATATCTTTATAAGATTGTGGTCCCCCCTCCTTTAATGCTTTGTGGATTACAAATAACTGGGATCCATATGAGCTCCAACTTGGGCCCCATCATGCCGGCAGCAAGACTGTAAGTAGTCACTGGCCAGTGAACAAGGTATAATAGAGTGTTTCATAGCTGGTCTGTTTAGAATTGATCAAGGGGGTAGAGGGTGTTAGTACTGCTGAATGACATTGCATTCTTTCATATTTGCATTTTGGCACTATAAATCTTTATTGTTCAATGATAATGCATTTTGCCACGTTAGTACTGCTGCCTTAAAGAATCTTTACTGCTCAGTGACATTGCACTTTCTCATATTTGTATTGTGGCACTATAAATCCTCATTGTTCAATGACATTGCATTTTGCTCGTGTTAGTATCGCTGCCTTCAAGAATTTTGCTGATCAATGACATTGCATTTTCTCATATCTGTATTGTTGTATTAGGATTCTTTTATTGGTCATATGGTCATGGTCATTCTAATGATGGCACACTCAGGAGGGTAGCATCTTCTAATCCTGCACTGTAGTGCCAGCAATTGATCTACCCACCTTGGGAATAGAGCCCACAGTCTTCCGTGCAACAGACTGTGCTACCTGTTGTGCCACTGACAATCTTTTTTTGCTTAATGACATTGCATTTTTCCCCGTGTTTGTATTGCTGCATTATAAAGCTTTACTGCTCATTGATATTGCCTTCTTTGTGCATGTTTGAATGTCAAGACCTTCTTCTGTTGAGTTCTGGGGAAGAGGGTGAATGTATATTTTCATTGCTTGCATATTCCCACCTTGCCTTATTGCTAACTGGTGCACTGTTGAAATCATTTTTTATGGTTGTGCTATTGCCTTTTTAAACTATATGTGTCACCTAGAATCCAATTTGTCCCTCTTGCCACCTTGGTGTGTTGGGCCTAATAGGCATGTCACCAGAGTCTGGTAGGAAGGAACCCATGTCACTTCAGCTACACCCGCGGGTGCGCTACACATATATGCATATTTTGTTTACTTATTATATTTGTTTACCGAGAGTCTGACTGGGCATAAAGCTACCCCTTTTCAGTGCAGGCCCGTACAGAAAAGCTCTTGGAAAATTCTAATGTTAAAGAAAATATTCAACAGAGATACACAAGTTAACAAATATATGCATAAAGAACATAGTAAACAGATGCATACAAATAAACAACACATACACATTTAAATAAAGTACTGTTAATTAATAGAATTATCTAAAGAGATTATTAAACATATTTGGAAAAGAACTTGGCTGGTAGAAAGAGAGAAAAGGAGGAAATGGAGGATTAATATTAAGAGGTGAGAGAGAATGTTTTAGGATAAGTAGAGGGAAGCAGAGGAAGAGGCACAGGAAAGGAGGAGATACTGGACAAATAACTACGGGTATAGTGATTGAAAAGAACAGGAGACAGAAGGGGCCGGACATTTATCATCCAGGAATTGTTCATGTACAGATCCAGGTATCTTTTAAGATACTGAACAACACAAGCAAACCAGGGCAAATGAATAAAGACTGGTTAAACACAAATCAAATAATCCAAGTAAAACAGTAACCAGTCAACATGGCAGAATCCAGTGAAGTCATAGTTCCAAAATTCAATAAAACAGCATAAAAAATTAAAAACAAACAAGAAAGAGACATCCAGGTGCTTCTTCAGATCTAATGAAACATGCACAGAATGCTACTTACATACACAAAGTTTCAAAACTACCTCCTCTGAGTTGTTTGCTTTTAACATAACAGTTAACATTTTGACAGTGGATCTCAGCTGTCTTCTGGGTTATAAAAGTTGGAGATTATTTTACAAACTAGAACATTTTCTGGATGATAGATGAGTTTATGGGAAGTGACTAGTTTGGAAAGTGTAAGGTAATGCCTTGGCTATAACAACTAAAGTGTTTTAAAGGGCAGAAAGTGATGTGTCCTATAATGACAATTAGTTGCAAATTTTGCCACATTATAGCACTGTCTAAGACAGCTGAGTGGGACTGAGAGAAAATATTTTTATTCTGTGTATAATATAATCAGGGCACTTTTACAACCCACCACAGCAGCCGCTAGTTCCCTCTTTCTTACATCTGACTCAAATTCTCAAGTGTCAGTAATGGAACAAATTCAGGAATGCTACACTTCAGCCTATGATGCATCTGTAATGCCTCTGAAGAAAACTGACACACTGCAGTGGAGTATTCCAGTTTCATTTCAAGCCAGTATGCCAGTCGTTGTTAATGCTCTGTGACTTCATTCCCCCCCCTCCCCCCGTTTGGACAGTCTTTTCTGATCCAAGCATTACATTACAAACAGTCAAGACTAGGGATCACATCACATCTCTCAATCTTTTAGTGCAAGAAATCTGGGAAAAGCCTAAAATAATGGGGGGATAAAGGCCCAAAACTGGGAAGGATTTTAAATATTGCTCTTATAAACTCTAGAACAACAGGATTGCTGTTGGCATGCATTTTCCGACGATATGAAATCTGAAAACCATATGTATGTCATTATTTATTTAGTGACTCCACTCATTAGTGCTTTGGCAGAAAACCAGAAATTTTATGAGGAAGAGATCAAAAACAAAGCAAAAATCTGGACATTCTGTGAAAAACAGTTGAGAGGTATTGATCACATGCTGAAACTCCCACTGTTCTGAGAGCCTAATGAAAAATGTTTGCATATTACAAATCATATTATAAACCATTGCCTGACATTATCACATCCAGAATTCTGTATTTTGACAGTATAGCTTTTCTTTGCACTAATCATACCCCTATTTGTAGCACACAATAACTGTACAACCTCAGACCCCACACAGTCTTCATACTGAAACAAATCTGCTCCACTTTCTAACAAGAAATTAATTAAAACATTTTCTCTTAGATTACTATTCTCACAAGCAATAAATAGAACATAATTCTGAACTTCATCCCCCATTATCCCATATGTCTCTTGCCCAACAGCTTCCCTTTCTTTGCCCATTTGATCCCGCTTGTTCTTCTTTCAAGTAAGGGCCAGGTATCTTCCAGGCCAGATGTCAGCTAAATGGCTCATTCATTCCCTGGCTAGAGGATCTAATTAGTCTATTTGTTTCACCAAGAGTGGAGAGTCTGGCAGTTGGGACTAGACCAGTTTTCTGGACCCAGTGGGCTCCCCCTCTCCTAGAGGTCCTATCCTCCAAAGCAGCTCTCTTGAGCTCAACTACATGCTACTTCCAAAGGAAACATGTGTGGCTTCAGAGCATCTTCCCCAGCATGGCAACATGTGCTCATCAGGCCATCTGTCTGTGGGTTAGCATCCATTACTCACTCAGCACTCTCTGTGGGTGTCAACCTCAAGTGGCAAGCCAAACCAACTTCCACGCCCATCAGAATGGGTAAGCCGGCAACAGCTGCTCACTCCAATCTGCCAAGTCCTGTTCCATCAAGTGCCCATGCCACTAATAAAATACGAGTTGGCTGGGTTGGGAACAAGGTTTCATTCCTCTGGCCTTTGCAGATAGCCTTGCAACTTTGAACTTGCTGTTCTAGTTGTGCAACCCTTCACAGCCAATGTAACACAACAGAAGTTCTGCTCTTAACTTTCCAACTCCTAAATATGACTCATGTAATCCTGACAATTTACTTCCCTTAAACATCAAGTCTTGCATACAATTAACCTCTTCTCTTCATGAGAAGTATAGATGCATTTCTTTCCTTACTAAAGTTTTTAGCACTAACCAAACTCACATAACCTCTCATGAAACATTTTGCTGTCAGTACCTGGATACAATTCAAGTTTCCTTTCAGTCACAGGCAGCTATGGAATTATCCAATTAATTTCCAGTTCATTACCAAACAAATCCTCTTGAGGCTACAGTAAATATGGAAGATTCAGCACAACTACTAAACAAAATTATTCCACCAAGAATAACTTGCTATAATACTGGGCCAATACTCCGCCCATAATTTAACTCACCCCTCCGTGACCTCAATTATCTTGACTACCTAATAAAATCACAACCCCTCCTACATTACAACCCATCTCTGCTTACCCTCTGCTATTAAATCTTAATCCTTCCTTCTCCATATTTAACACCTTTATGAACACCCTTACATGTACACTTGTTAAAACAATTTCTATAATCCAAATTTATCCCTGTTGAAGTGACACCTCCACCCCATGTCCAGAAATGGGTAAAGTGGTTGTGGATGGATGGATGGATCTTTTCATCTCAACCCGACAATTTGCTGTAGCTTGTCTTCAAAAAAATTTACATTCAGACATATTTTGTACATTACATATCCTTTATATAAATTTAAACTGTATACAAATTATTCTGATTGCATTTCCAAATCAAATTCCTGGGTTCCCTCTGAAAATGGGTTTGACCCAGCAAGGTTAACCTGGTCATCAAAACTGTAAATGCATCTCTTTTCCTGGATTACGTCTCACAGCTAAATCACATTTCTATAATCACAACAATCTTTTGCAGCATTGGTGGAGCCATTTGCAACCATCTTAAATATATTTAATAATTGGTTATACTGTAACCTCTTTCCACCAGTAATCTTTCTCCATAAATATATTAATTCATGAACCTTTTTCACAACTATACACTAAGGTAAGCAACTCAATCTGATCATATCCTGTCAGTAAAAACTGCTGACCAGTAAACAACTGGTTTATCTTCTTGCAGAATCATTGTACAAACTCTGTTCTGACTGACATTTACTTCTGATGTGAAATACTTTTTTATATCAAAATATTTCAATGTGAGTCGGTCAATAAGTGCCAATGGATTTCCAAATTCTTTTCTTGCTCTGTTCTGCAGCATCACTCCACACCTTATTCAAATAATTTCCTTAGTGACATACATATTTGGAATAAACTTTGAAAGACACTTTATTCACAGGATCATATGGGGTTTACTAGGCTAATTGCCCTAGGGCCCTTGCAAGCCTAGCCAAGTACAACCCCTGTTCCCAAGAATATCAAGGTATTAAGCGGAACGAAGTCAACAACTACTTCCCCTGTCCAAGAGGGACACGTGAAACTCCCAGAGTGAATTTGCATTTTCCCATTCAATCATCCAAAATTATGTTTAAATAGTGCCAAAAAAGGGCTGTGCTTCACGTGAATTGGAAGTCTGTCCAGAGGGGAGGTAACCTCTGTAAGACATATCTGTCTCTCCAGCAAGTCCTGCTGATATCACATACTAGGTTGAGTTCCCTGAGTGCATCCGGTACCACTTGATTTACGAATGTGCAACATTCCTATCAAAGCAGGATATGATAGTCAAAGGAAAGGTTGCATTCAACCTGTGTGCCCAGATCTCTCACCACGGATTACCATATTAATAATAACACCCTAAGAAAGCAATCTGCATGGATGTCGCCCTTGCGAAAGGGGATGATAATGCATTTTTTGCACTGAGTTTTAGCCCATGACTTTGGCACCAGCCATTTGTCTGTGTAAGTCCCTCTTGTAGGATACTGACATTGTCTGTGGACTTGATGACTGCACCCAGTTTGCAATCATCAGCAAACTTTGTCAGCCATAGGCCTTTTGTTTTAACCTAATATCAGAGAAGTAGATTCCAAATAATAGGGGCCCCAGCACAGATCCATGTGGAACACCACTGGTTTCAGGTCTGCTGGTGAAGATAAAGTCACCTATTTTGACTGTGTGCGTTCTATTGGAGAGCCACTTTGCAACCCACCTGACAATATACGGGTTGATCTCCAGCTGGGTGAGTTTATCAATGATGTTTGAGTGGGGAATAGTGTCAAAGGCCTTGGCAAGGTCTAGGTAGGCTGTATGCACAGATCCGTCTTCGTCCAGGATTTTGGTGAAATCAAAGACCACCAGGTTCAAGAGTTCCCTTTAACAAAGCCAAACCGGTTCAGGTCAAGCTTTTGGAGGTCTTCTATATCTTTGTTGATAAGGTCCATGATTATTCTTTCCATAGCCTTGCAGATTTGGCTGGTCAGTCTTATGGCTCTATAGTTCCCATGGTCTCTGGAGGTGTCTGCTTTATGTAACGGGATAACTGTTGCCGTTTTCCATTCAGCAGGTACAAAAACGGTGCTTAGACTGTGGTTAAAGAGTACTCAAAGGTGCAGCTAGTTCCTGTTTTAATCCATTTAGAACACAGCCTGGGATATTATCAGGTCCCACAAAGGCTTGTTTTTGGCTTTGGAGAGAGCATTTATGACATGCTCCTTGGAGATACTAGGTGGAAGGCAGGTGGTAGGGATGCATTGGGAGATACGGAGTGGGGACAGTTGGGATAAGTTTTCACTGAACCAGTCAGCTAGCAGGTTGGCTATTTTGGTGGGTTCAGTATATGTGTTGCCATTAACAACCAGTTCTGCGCAGATCTGGGTTTTTCCTTTAAGGTTTTTGATGTAGCTAAAGAAAGTCTTACGGTTATCCTTAGCAAAGAAGGCTAATTTGAATTTATAGTTACCTTCAGAATGCCTTACAAGGTGTCTTATTTTCTTGTTTAAGCCAGGGAAGGTATGCTTCCAATTCAGAGACCGTTCTTTCTTGCTCTTGGACAGCAATTTCTTGCTCTTAGACAGCAATTTCTTGCTCTTATTGTACTTGTTAATGACAGATGTCTACCAGGCTGGTTTGTTCTTTCTTGAGGATCTTGTTTTGATCCTATCAAGTACGGCTGAGTCAATACATTTGTATAGTTGCTTATACAAGGCATTGGTATAAATCCCAGTAGAGGTGGCCACCAGTGACGGCAGAAGCTATGACACTATTAATGCTGTTACGTATCAGGTTGTAATCGGCTTTGGAGAAGTTTTTTAGTCAGTTGCTGCTAATGGGTGGGGGTGGGGGGTAGTCAGATGGTATTGTTACTTTTAATAAGACTGATTTATGATAAGACCTCACTAGGAAGGGCCACACACATGGAGTGGTACAATGATAACCATGTTAGTGTGCATCAAATAGAGAATGTTTGGGCCCCTTGTGAGGGGTGTCAACCAACTGGTCCAGGGCACTGAAGTTTATGAAGTCCAAGAAAGTACAGTTGTGTACACTTACCATAAATGTAGATGTTTGAGTGTATTCATTGTTGCAGTCATTACATTTGGGTAATCCTGCTGGCAGGTTGTCCTCAGTCAGCCTGAATTCCAAAGTCCTGGGTCCTGCATCGGCTGCTGTCACCCCTTCCCCGACGTCAGGTTGTCAGGGGTATAAAGATGTGGCCGACGCCATTTTCTTTAGTTTTTCTTGCCCCAGATGTCAGGGGCACCCTAAAAGGGTAGGCAAAATTTATATACATATGCATACATGCAGCAAAACGTTACCTTCATCTATAAGCAAATACACCACAAAGGTTGTATATATCAGAGAAGGAAAGATGGGTTCCATCAGAAGAAAAGGGGGATGGTGGGTGGGTAACCTGGACTGCAACAGTGAATACACTCGAACATCATTTGGGTAGAGTCCCAAAGCTATGGACGGGAAGCTGGAGCTAAAACAGCATTAGGAGCGGCTATGAGGCCCTGCAGAACTGCAGTGGCAAAGCCTGCCCTGGATTTAGGGTAGAGTGGCAGATGATAGTGCTTTGTAAAGGTGTGCATGGAACTCCAGGTAGCAGCCTCTAAAACGTCCTTGGTTGGTACTCCCCTGAGAAAGGCTGCTGAAGTGGCTGCAGCTCAGGTTGAAAGTGGCCTAATGCCCTTAGGCACTGGCTTGCCATGGTGTAAGTAGCAGAAATGAATGCAGTGGCCTATCCACTTTGAAATAGTCTGCTTTAAGATAGCCTTCCCTTGTAATCCTGCAGCATATGCCACTAGTAATTGCTCTGTCTTTCTGAAAACTTTTTTTTTGTCCAAGTGGAATCTAAGCTGTCTGTGTATGTCCAAAGAATGCAGAATTCTCTCCCCCTTGTTCTGTGGATTTGGATAAAAAGTTGGAAGATGAATAGTTTGGTTAAGAGCCACACTGGACACCACCTTAGGCATAAATGTTGGGTTTGTCCTCAGAGAGACCCTGTCTGGATAGAAAATGATAAAAGGTTCCACAGCCATAAGTGTCTGAAGCTCTGAAACTCGTCTTGCAGATGTTATTGCTAGGAGCAGAGCTGTTTTCCAAGATAAAAACGTTATATCCGCAGTAGCAGCTGGCTCAAAAGGAGGCAGGGTGAGTTTTTCCAAGACATAGTTGAGGTCCCATGCAGGCATTGGTGATCTCCTTGGAGGCCTTACATTTTTGGCTCCTCTGAGGTAATAAGGGATGAGAAAAGATTGGTGGCTTGGTATTGTAATGAGCCAAAATGGCAGAGGCAATAATTTTAATAGATGAAAAAGATAGACCTTTGTCCAGCATCTCAGTTAAGTATTGCAAAATCTGAGGGATATTTGGCACAGCTGTATCTGTTCCTTGTGCCTGGTTCCAAGCACAGAATCTCTTCCATTTTCCAGCATAACATTTTCTAGTACTAGGCTTTCTGGCCTCCAAAATGACATCCATCACAGCTTTACTGAGAGGTGTGTTTTGTATGACTACATTATTCGCCATGCTGACAGGTTTAAAGTCCTGAGTTGGCTGTGCAGGATCTGACTGTTTTGCTGGGACAGTAGATGAGGTATATGAGATAAGGTCCAAGCTGGGCATTGAGACAAGTTCTTTAGGATTGGAAAGCAGTACTGGCGGGGCCAGTCTGGGGCAATCAGTATAATTTTTGGCTTCTCCTGTCTGACCTTTAGGAGTACCTTGGGGAGGAGAGGCAGAGGGGGAAAGGCATATACTGATAGTTTTTTTCCAGCTGAAAGACAGGGCGTCCACTTTCCATGCTTGTTTGTGATAAGTTCTTGTTCAGAATCTTTTTAGTTGGTAGTTGTGAGGGGAAGCAAATAGATCTATGTCCGGGCATCCCCATTTCCTTGTTATCATGTTGAAGACTTGTGGATCCAGCTGCCACTCGTGGGGATCCATGAGGTTTCTGTTTAGTTCGTCTGCCAGAGTATTTTTCCTTCCTGGCAGGAATTGTGCCTGCAGATGTACTTAATGCTGTGTCCCACAAAGTCATGGCTAGTCTGCAAAGGGGGGTAAGAATGTGTGCCCCCCACTTGTTTATATACCACATGACCGTGGTGTAGTTGTCCTGGATGAAGTAGGTCCTTGAAGGCTGTCAGGGCATTCTGAACAGCTAGCATCTCTTTTTGATTGATATGTAGATGCATTTGGGTTGAGGACCATGTGCCCTGAATGCATCTTCCTGCCATGTGGGCCTCCCAGGCATAATCTGATGCATCCGTTGTTAGTGTCTGCTTGGCTGGGGGTAATGTAAATGGCTGTCCCTTGTTTTGGTGACAAGCCTTTGCCCACCATCGAAACTCCTGTTGTAAGAGAGAAATCATTGTTTCCAGGCTGTGGCAATGTTGAGTCCAAACACTTTTTAGGTACCATTGAAGTTTCCTCATATGCAGTCTTGCATATGGAATTAGTAGGATGCAAGATGCCATGAAGCCCAAAGCCTGCAGAATTTTTCTTGCAGATAACTGGACCTTTGTTGCCAACATTTTGAAATAGGTAGTCAGTTGCCTTTGTTTGTCTGGCGTGAGATAAGCCATCTGGGCAGTTGTATTTAAGCTTGCACTCAGGAATATTATCTCTTGAGAGGGTACTAGTTTTGATTTCTTTTCATTGACTGTGTACCCTAGGCATGTAAGAAGTCTTTTCAATAATGCCAGATGCTGTAGAATAATGTCCTTGTTCTCTGTTTGAATTAGACAGTCGTCCAAGTAAGGATATATTTGTATTCCTCTTTGCCTGCAGAATGCAATTATTGGTGCCAGGCACTTTGTAAAGACCCTGGGCACAGTAGATAAGCCAAAGGGCAGTACAGAGAATTGGTAATGCATTGAGCCAGCCTTGAATTTGAGGTATTGTCTGCATAATTGTCTGATTGGGACATGCAGGTATGCCTCTTTTAGGTCTAGAGTAACCAGCCAAGCGTTCTTGCCCAGCATGGGCAGAAGCTGCTGCAAAGTCATCATCTTGAATTTTGGTATATCCAGGAATGTGTTCAGAATAGATAGGTCCAGTATTGGTCTCCAGGTCTTGTCCTTTCTGGGTACCAAGAACAGTCTTGAGTAAACTCCTTGTCCCTGCTCTTGCTCTGGTACTTGTTGAATGGCCCCCATGTCCATGAGGGATGAAACTTGTTTTTGTGCCTCTGCCCATTGATTTTTTGGCAGATCTGGCCAGCCGTTTGCCTTTGGCAGGGTATGGAAATGGAACTTGTACCCTTGTGACACGATATTTAGAACCCACTTGTCCTGGGTTATAAAGTGCCAATTTTGAGGAAAAAGTGCTAATTTTCCCCCTAAGGGTGCTGCCAGGAGATAAGTGCTTGGTGCAGGCAGGGGGAAGTCATTGGGACTGTTTCCTGTATGGTTGTGATTTGTCTTCTTCAACTTTGGAGGTAGAAGCACCCCATTGCTTTGACCTATAGTAACCTTGCGCCTGGGACTTGCCTCTAGGGCATCTGGATCTGCCCCTTTGAGGTCTGTCTGACACAGGAAAGGACCAATTATTTGTAGGCCAGTGTCTACTAAACCTAGGTGGCTGTACTTGTAAAAAAATCTTTGACAGTTTGCATAGATTTAGTTTTGTCCTCCATTTTCTTTAACACCTCCTCTGCCTTAACACCAAATAAAGTATCATGCTGTAAAGGTGCATCTAATAATTTAACTTTGACATGATCAGGCAGAGTTTTGTTCATTTAACCAAGCACGCCTCCTAATTACAGAACCCGTAACAGCGGCCCTGCAGGAGGCCTCCAAAGAATCAAAACCACATTGCAAAGTATGCTTTCCAACTTGTTCAGCTATATGCAATAAATCCTGCATTTCCTTGTTTTCTGCACATTCAGTGTTTAATAACATTTTCTGTTTAAGCAATGCCATGACATGTTGCTGATATTTGAGCATACAAAACTGACAGTTTAAGGCCCTTATAGCCAAGGTAGCAGATGTAAAATGTCCAAACACACCACGGTCTGGTGGCCAATAGCACTGACAACAACTGCCCGGCTCGAACAAGTGAACAGAAGTTTATTGTCAAGAACAAAACAGCCAATATAAAATTCACCAAAATGAAACAAAAAATGTGTTTTCATTTACGTGTTCACATTTGGTTGTGTTACATGTTTATATGCTAGTATGCATTGATGATGTGGTTAATTTTATTGTGTCATTTTTATGGTGTACATTTTTTGTGTGCACATATATACTTATTCTTTAGTACACATACAATTTTAGAGAGGCTATGATAGTCTATAGGGCAATATTTTGTTAGTTTGTTTGAGTTAGATTTTTGTAGTAACGTGAAGTTTTAAATACTAGTTATTACTTTTTAAATAACAAGTACTATCTCTTTAAATTACAAGTACTGTTTTTTTTTTTAAAAAATTTTTGGCGCCTAAAAGTGTTTTTAAACAATTGAGAATTACAATACATTGTTCTGATGAAGACTGTTTTACCAGATGAAAGCGCTTAACCTGGGGGTTTTTATTATACATTTTGGTGAATTTTATATTGGCTGTTTTGTTCTTGACAATAAACTTCTGTTCACCTGTTCGAGCCGGGCAGTTATTGTCAGTGCTATTGGCCACCAGACCGTGGTGTGTTTGGACATTTAAGGTAGCAGATGTGTAAACCTTTTTTCCCCATCTATCCAGTGCCCTAGAATCTCTGTCAGAGGGGGTAGGGTTTTTTGCAGCGGAAGCCTTAACTCCTTTGGGACCCTGTAAAATAGTTTCTGGGTCTGCAGCAGGGTTTTTAAAAAGGAATTTATGAGTCAGGAGCCCTGTAATATCTGTCAGACTTAACAGGAGCTGGAGGTAAGGAGTCAGGGGTGAGACTAGACTCCGAAAACACATCATCTACAATATCCAACACAGGTGGAATGGCTAGTGGCCTGAGTTGAAGAAGTAAAAGGAAATCCCTGAGCCTCTTTTTAGAGTCAGAAAAATCTTGGCTCTCCCAGTGGAAGTGCTCCCTTATGGTATGCAAGGTTTCCCCAAAAGAATAGTCCTCTGGAGGAGAAGCTGAAGGTATGGATTCTTCAGCATCAGAATCCTCATAGGGGGGAAGAGAATATTCCTGATCAGAAGAGGAATCAGAAGAAATAGAAACCTGATCTGAAGATTCATAGTCAGTCTCTTGCCTAGGCCTCTTATCAGGAGGGGGATGGGAACCCCTGATCAATTTTATTAAGTCTTAGGCCATTTTTAGCATCTGTTTTTTTTTTTGGGCATAGAGGCCTGTCCACGTGGCTCTTGAGTTTGTTTCTTTGCTTTAGAAGGTGCTTTAGTCTTTGCCTTTGAAGCTGAGGTTGGTTTAATGCAAAGATGTTTAGGTCTGAATACACCCTCTGAAGCCTGTGCCTGCTCAGCATCTCCGGACCCATCTGAAGGCATAGTATCCTAGGCTCCAATACCTAGAGTTTCCAGCGGCATAGCCGGCTCCATGTGGGAGTCGGTAGCGGCCTGCGACTCTAAAGCAGCGGGCATCAGGGGCTGCGAAAGCACCTCACTGAGAACCGGCGAACCGGCGACTAGCTTAGGAGAAGCTTAGTCGTCGGTTTTGGGCCTCGGTTGTCTCTTTCCTTTTCTTTGCGGTTTTTGTGAACTCCGGTAGTCGGATGGCTATCCGATGACATTTCTGGATAATTAAACCTGCGTCCAAAATAGTTTAAAGCAAAATCATACTGACGCTTAATAGTGCGTTGGTTAAATCTAGCACAAAACCGACAACCAGCAACGTTGTGATCAGGGCCTAGGCAAGGAATACAGTAAGAATGAAAGTCCTTATGAGGTATTTGCTTTCCACAAGAAATACAATTATTAACTTTTTCTGACATCGATCTGGAGCAAGAAAAAAAAGTTTCCCCAACGGGTGCTTACCTTTATTGAAGACTTCGGATCTGAAACTCGAACACGAAAATCTTAGGAGTCGGCCGACCGGCACTTGCGAACTGCTTCTTCTTCGGACACCGCGCAGCAAGAAGGCCTAAAGAAAATGGCGTTGGCCGCATCTTTTATACCCCTGACGTCAGGGAAGGGGTGACAGCAGCCGACGCAGGACCCAGGACTTTGGAATTCAGGCCAACTGAGGGCAACCTGCCAGCAGGATTACCCAAATGTAATGACTGCAACAGTGAAACATGAAGAACATCTTTTGGGCAAGTGTGTTACTACACATATAATTTACCCAATCTATGGATGGGTAGTTAAAGCCAACTAAAACCAAGATGTTTGGCTGTATCTTGAGCAATTCAAGTAGATCCAAGTATGCAGTGTGGATATCCTGGTTCATGGATGGGGTCCTATAACTTGCAATAACTTGGCGAGCAGTCTTACATGCAGTCAACTGTACCTGGATTAGTTCAAGGGAATCGTTTTCTTTAACCAATCTAGAGGTGTATTTATCTTTGATGAATATCGATAATGGCCGGGGTGCTTTCCTCAGCCTTAAACCAAGTCTCTATGACCGCAAAGATGTCAGCATCTTCTAAGGTGAGTGCAGTTTTAGGTTTAGACTCCTAGCGTTTAGCAGCATAACCTTGTGGTTGTTTTTGAAGATATTTTCACATCGAGAATTTCTGTTGTTGTGACACTGCCTAAAAAAGGCACTATGGAGGAGGCAAGAGCCTTAACCAGTAACTGAAATCTTAGAGGTGACACATGAAGACCATCTCTGGCAAAGCAGCGTGGTCTATCTACCATGTCATCTCAGGCTGACAGGTACTGGATCCCCTTAGAATGACACCAGAAACTAAGCCAATTGTTGATGTCATCATGTTTTGTTTATATTGTGGTATCACCTTAGGTGAAGGTAGCATGCTTCTCAAGGCTAGGGACATACCTGCCTGATGCACATATTCAGAGAGCTCACTCATGTCTCTCGTCACATAGTCCAGTGAGGTATGTCTCAAAAATCATTCACACCAACATGAACTATGATGGAGTCATAATGGTACTTGCTGCGGACAGACGAGCGCGTGTGTGATCTGGCAGATCCTGGCACCCGACAGACAGCTGACCATAACCTTCTCCTTGTCCAGCATGGTGAGTGGGATATCTGTGCATTTCACTATAGAGTCACCTATGACCAGAAAAACTGGCTTAGATGTGCTTTGCCTTAAGGGCTTGTTTGGTGAGACACTTGTGCTTGTGGCTTTATGTGTTTTATAGTAAATGTCTTACGAAACCTTGCTGATCTACCGGAGGCATGTATACCATGATGTATATCACGATTCCTTTTATCTTTTCCACTACCTAGTTTTAAATCTTTATTCAAGGCATTGTCAGACCCCACTTTGATGGGCCTCCTGCACATCTGCAAAACAAACACCAGAATTACCTGTTCTAAAGACTTAAACCTTGCCAGTGATATAAATAGGACCTGCTGGAGACAGAGGTATATATCCCAGAGATTACCCCTTCTCCTGGAACAGGTTTCCCCCATCCATGTGAAGCAGAGTCCCTCCTTAACCCAATCCAAGTGCAACTTGGACAACTGGATGGAGAAAAGGAAATTCATCCCTGGTATGGCACCTATGTCGCCAGTGGACACAGGCCTCCTGTAAATGGTTAATTTCCCAGGCCCCTGCTTGTAAATGTTTCATCTCCCAAGCCCCTGCTTACACTTATCAAGGATACAAGAACTTGCCAGAGATTTGGGATACACGGCTAGGCTTAAAAAAGCCCTTGTGGTCGTTAACCTAGTAAACACCTATGAACCCACATATGGACTTCTGGTAGGGTGGAGTAGTAGGCATCAGTTTTTTTTTAACCCTCCTTATAGGTGACTAAGGAAAACTGAGGCAGAGGTTGTAAATTCATTGTAAAAATGAAAGATTTTTACTTCTAAGGCACAGTTCTCATAGGCTCCAGCATCCAAATGAAGAACATACAGCTGAAACTGAGAAATGGAGAAATCCCTCAGATGGCAACCAACATCGAAGACTGCGTGGCAGGGGAGTGGAAGTGCCAACAGATGGGGTGATCATCAGGAAACATCTTGGGAGCTCAGATGAAGGATAAATGTAACAAAATGTGTACATAGGTCTTAAAGATCAGTAGTATCTTGGAAGATTACATAAAACAAATGACAAAAAAACTATATGAAACCTTGAATAGACATTTTGAGGATATAACTGCAGAGAGAGGAGCAGCTCAACAGAAGATGGCAGAGTATGAGGCCTCCCACATACAAATGAAAGTAAAATTAACTGAAATGGAGGCTAGATTTATGATAGACGATCTGAGATTTCTGGCCATCCCAAAAAAGGAGAAAATAATTACTGTAAGTGCTTAATTTCCCATCACATTTTAACTGGTCTGGTCTGCTACTACAAACCATCAAGACAGAAAGAGCTCATAGAAGATATTCTATCTTCAGTGGCTGGAAAAATACCAAGACAGATTGTGGCAAAATTCCCATCTTATTTCTTGAAGGAGCAGATGATAAAGGAGGAGTATACTAAAAGGTAGGTCAAACCAGGGTGTTTGTGGATAAAGACTATTCAGCTGTCAGACAACAGTGGAATAATTTCAAATTGTGCAGGCTGAGATTTCTAATGCTCTACCTAGTGATCTTTCATGTTTTGTTAACCCAAAGGGTGAAGACATATATGGATGCAGAAGCAAAAATGCTTGGCCTACAAAGAGGTGGTGGGGAGCAAGAGATGGCATTCGAAGGGGACCTGAATGTAGACCAACCTGATACTCGGGTGGAAGCATCAAAGGTCCCATGACAGACCAGCTGTAAAGCCTTTTAAAAAATGATGTTGGAGAGCAGAAAGAAGTCCCAAGAGCTGTCGCAATGGGTAAGGGCTATATTGTGCCCAAGTGCCATACAGGACTCATATGAAAGTGTGATTGGTATGGTAGAGTGACGCTGGCATCTAAAAGACAGCATGACAGAAGACATCTTTTTTAACTTTGTTTGTATAATGTCTTCTGTAAATGTATAATTCTACACTACAGTTAACTCTTGTTTACTCAGCCTCAAGGGGAGGGAGCATGTGCTGCTGGCTAACATGCTGAAACCCAAGAAGATTACAAATGTCTGACAACTGGTGGGTGAAGAGAATAGATATAAAGGTAATTGAATATGCAATAAAATGAGTGAAGTTGTCTCCTGAAACAAGTATGGGAGGAACAAAGAATAAAGTTCTGCCAATGTTGAAAAGCCCCAGGTAGGGTAATGAATGACAGGGACTGATGTAAGGTAAGACTTACTAGGACTGACACAATGATATGGCGCTTCCCACAACAGGGACTGTAGTTAGTGTATTATCTAGAAGCACAGACAGGTGGAGAGGGAAACATCTATGGCCTCAGAAACAAGCGACACACAAGGTTGGAGACTGATGATGGTTATCAAGCTTGAGTGGCCTGGTAGTATCAATGAAAAAATACATAGGTAAAATCTGTGGTCTATGCAGGTCATAGATGAGAAACTGATGGTGACAGGCATTATGAGTTGCTTCTGTCTGGATAACTTGGAATGTTCAGTTCCAGATTAAAAAAAAAAAAAATTAGGGAAACAGGGACCTGTTGGTGAACACGTACTTCAGCAGAAACCTCTGCAATTAAAAAGAGGCACTATGTACATGTAGAAGGGGAAGACCATGTGACAACAGAGTTCATTTGTTTAGTATTAATTTCTTTAGGTAATATTATAGCTGATAAGAGGGGAATGATGGCGAAGATGACTCTGTTCGCTTTACAGAATGTGTTACATCCAGTTAGGATGATGAGGGTGCTCAGTCAACAGAGTACTTACTCCACGAAAGGTAGGAACACACAACAGTGACTGCTTGTGTAAAGTTTGCTTTCACTCTACTTCTGTACACAGTTTAAAGGGGACAGGTTTGAGGTTGAAGGACTACAGTGCAGAATGATTGAGCAAGCAATGTATGGTTGTAAGGTGGAGCAGGCAATTAGGGTCTAAGCAAAACAGGAAGGCTCCAATGAGGGGTATGAAGGGAAAAAGAACAGTAAACAGAATGGCCGCCCTCAACATACTTTTATGGAATACAAAGGGGCTGCTTAGTGTGGGAAAGAGACAGCAAGTGATGGTGTACATTCACAAGACTGCGGCCTTAACTGCCTAGTTGCAGGAACAGCACTAAGATGAGAGGGAATCCAAAGTGTTTGTAAAACAAATGAGTACGAAGGGATATATTGCTGAAATTAATGGAGAATAGAAGAGAGGGGTTATCATACTTATGAGTAAGTATGCTAAAATATAAATAGAAGAGGAAAGAAAGGAATCCAGCAGGAGATTCATAACAATTAGAGGTTACTGTGAAGGCAACCAGCTAACATTAAAGAATGTGTATATGCCTCTGAAGGTAAATAGCAGGAAAATGAAAGCAATACTGGGTAACATGACTAGTTTTTTTTTAGCAGGGTACGATTGTTATGGGAGAGATTAGAATCTGAATTATAATAATGAAGATGTCTCGAGGGCCCGTGAAAGTATAAGATATTGCTGGAGGCAAGTTTTTGGAAAATATTTAAAGTTATTTGTTTTGGTGGATACTTACCTGATACACAAGAGATTTGGGATATACATCCACCTTGCTGGAAATATAGGACTTGGGCAAAACTGGATAGATTTTATGTTTCTATGGAACTAAAGTCTTAAGTCACAGATCAGGAGATCCATCTAAGTACTCATGCCTCAGTACTGCTCACATTAAATACAAAATGTGAAGTGCCAGACTAAGGCACTGACACTTCCCAGTACATTTAAGAGTCACAGTTTTCAGGTGTGGGTGAAGTAAATATTGGAAAAGTGATGGTACTGGTGCAAAAGGGCAATGACTGATATAGTTAATGAGTGGGAGGCAATGAAATGGGAATTAGGAAATGCTGTCAGACTAAAGAAGATGTAAGTTTGGGATATGAGCAATAAAAAAACAGAAAATCTACAAAAAGTTAAGCTGTGGCAGGAAAACATGGGTTACTTAATGGAAAGCCAGAGAGAGCAATTAAGAACAGCCAAAGAACAGACAGCGGGCTACCTAACAATCTGAAATGAATATAGAAAAGATGTGCTTTGATGTTAACTGTAAAAGTACTAGGTTACTTGCTCAAACACTCAGAATACAAAAAGTACAGAGGATGGTAGCCCAAGCAAGGTAGAACCCCTGGCGTGGATGAAATCTCAATAGAAATGTGGAAGTTGGAGGGGAGATAGGATTTTAGAGATCTAGAAAGTGTTGCTCAATAGTATATTGCAGGGGGAGATAGATACCAAGTATATGGACATTAAAAGTCGAAGTGGTAATCCCTAAGGAGGGTAAGGACCTGGCTGACCCTGGCTAGTATCAGCAGATTTCAACTCTTATCTACAATTACAAAGTCCTTATGACAGTTACAGCCAACTGACTTACTAAAAAGCAGTAACAGATTATTCAGTCTGGATCAGTGTGGGTTTACAGAAGTTTATAGAAAAGGGAAGAAGACAAGGAGAGAGGTATGGATCCAAGAGACCACCCCTTCTCTGGAACAGGTTCCTCATTCATGTGGAGCAGAATTCCTCCCTAACCCAATTCAAGTGCAACTTGGACAACTGGATGGGGAACAGGAAATTCATTTCTGGTTTGGCACCCATGTCTCTACTGGACACATGCAGCCTGTAAATGGTTCATCTCCTAGGTCTCTGCTTGTAAAAGTTTCACCTACAAAACCTCTGCTTACACTTATCGAGGGTAGCAGAACCTGTCAGAGATTTGAGATGTATGGCTAGGCTTAAAAAAACTCCTTGTGGTTGTTAGGTTCATATGTGTGTACTAGGCTAAGACATGAGGGATACACTGATGAGGATATAGATGAATGCAGAAAAGGCCTTTTGACAGTGTCAATTGAGACTTCTTGACAAAAGACCTAAAGAAGTTTGGGATTCTGAACAAAATAACTGACTTGGCGATGTGGGTACTAAAAGGCCTCAAAGGCTTAAAGTTTCAGGATTACTCTCCCAGAAATTTCAGTTAGCCAGCTGTTCCAGGCAAGGAGCCTTACTTTCCCCTTACAATGAACCCTTGGCAATGAAAATAACCACTTCAGCAATACAATGGTATACTTCGTACAGTAAACAAGGTAAAATAGCTTTGTTTGTAGATGATTATTTTGTAACTTGTGGGTCCAGAGCAAGAGCTACCAAATGTTTTTGTGCCCTCCTAAGGAAATTTCTAAATATATCAGGGTATAAAGTAAACAGTGCGACAAAGGTTATCCTAGACAATTACATCCCTAGCTATGGTTTGTTACAGGAGTACCTCTTTTTGTGGGGGCATAGCACAAATAAATATCTGGGGATCTGTCTGATGAGCAAGGTGTTACAAGCAGCTAGGGAAACAGGATGAGTTGGAGCTACTAATTGTTCAGAAAGTTAAACAATGAAGAATGTTTCAAAAGGATCCTGACAGTAATGTACAGGCAGTGGAAAATTGTCTGGGCACCTTAGTGCTCTATAGAGCAGACACAATTTTTGAAGCCCCTTGGACAAACTATGGGATAGGCTAAAAAAATCTAATAGTAGACTTCTTTTTGGAGGAAAAGACCAAGAGTTCATTGGGATAAGCCACTGCTATTAGAAGACCTCTAGATCTGTAGATATATTAAGATGTGACCCAAATGTGGCTGGCTTGTCTGTTCCAAAATGAACATTATCACCCTGAATCGAAACTAATGACAGAAGGATTATTTTGGACTTGGTGGATCCAGAGATAGGTCAAAGGTTTTTGTGCTCCTGATGAAATTTCAGAATATAGCAGGGTAAATAAAGTAAACAAGACAAAGGTTATCCTAGATAATTACATCCCCAGCTATGGTTTGGTAAAGGAGTACCTCTTTCTGTGAGGACATAGCACAATTAAACATCTGGGGGTTCCGCTGATCCCACTAACCTGGGACAGACATGCAGAGGTATATATATCTATATATATATATATATATATATATATATATATATATATATATATCTAAAAAATATTGGTTAAGATGTAGACAGCATAAAAAAAAAAAATCAGCTTAGCACCAATATGGATGAGATAATTTGGAGGTCAGACATGAAAATAAAAACAGTATCCTATAGATGAAGATTACTGAAGACAGACTTGAGATATGGGAACAAACCATTACCATTACAGGCAAAAAATAAAAATAAAAAAAGCAGAGGATGACAGGAATTGAAGACTTTGGTCTAGCCAGTATGGCACATTGTCCATATCTAAGGCTTAAATGGGTACTGGGAAGTCTCAAGGAGAATAATGCAGCAAATTAATCAATCAACTACTTGCAAGAGGCCAGAATGACCATGCTATTGACCCAAGGGGGGTTCTATATTACGACACTGAAACGGCTAAACACCAAAAGCCTTTTCAGTGACACAAAGAGCGAACTACAAGTTAAGTGAAAGTACAGTTTTGTACCTACCATAAATGTAGATGTTCGAAGATCCACATTGCTGCAGTCCTTACACTTGGGTATAGCGCTGTCCTCGGTCGGCCGAATACCAAAGTATATGACGCCGGTCATGGCGCATTAAACTGACGCCAGGACGTCAGGGTATAAATGCGCATGACCGACGTCATATCCTCAGTCTTTTCTTGCCCCAGATGTCAGAAGACCCTAAACAGGGTAAAATCAAAAAATTACCAAACACTAAACACCCCCACACCCAAACTATGTACAACTTCTAACAATTATCTAATAAAGTACTAACCTAACCACACAACCACCCCTAAACACAGAGGGGACGGAGGGTAAATTGGACTGCAGCAATGTGGATCTTGAACATCTACATTTATGGTAGGTACAAAACTGTACTATGTTCTTCATCTCACATTGCTGCAGTCCTTACACTTGGGTAGATTCCCAAAGCAGAGGTAAGGGAGGATGGCAAATCAAATAGAAGCAGGAGCTGTCAAAATGCCCTGTAGAATAGCAGTGGCAAACCCAGCCCTAGATTTAGAGTAGAGGGAAGGTGGTAGTGCTTAGAGAAAGTATGTACTGAACTCCAAGTAGCTGCCTCCAAAATGTCCTTAGTTGACACTCCCTTAGAAAGGCTGTAGAGGTGGCAGTAGCCCTAGTGGAATGAGGTCTGATCCCTGTTGGGATCTGCTTGCCATGCTGAGAATAACAAAAGAAATGCAAAACCCAATCCATTTAGAAAGAGTTTGCTTTGACACAGGCTTGCCCTGAGTACCTAAAGCAAAAGAAACAAACAACTGTTGCGACTGCCTGAAACCCTTAGTCCTATCTAAGTAGTAGCGTAACTGTCTGTGCACCGCCCAAAGTATGCAAGATCTTTTCCCCTGTTTTGGGGTCTGCATAAAAGGTAGGTAAATGAATAGACTGGTTTAAGGACACACTTGAGACCACATTAGGCATAAAGGAAGGGTTAGTGCGTAAAGATACCCTATCCTTATGGAAGATCAAGAAAGGCTCAACAGCCATAAGGGCCTGCAACTCAGAAACCCTTCTTGCAGAGGTAATGGCCAACAAAAAAGCAGTCTTCCATGACAAATATTTTAACTCAGCCGTAGCTGCAGGCTCAAAGGTGGCAGAGTGAGCTTTTCCAACACATAATTGAGGTCCCAAGCTGGAGTAGGAGCTCTTAGGTGGAGGTCTTATGTTCTTTGCCCCTCTGAGAAATTGCTTGAACAACGTATGAGAAAACAAAGGTGGATCACAGTCATAGTGAGCTGAAATTGCTGCAGCATGAATTTTAATGGAAGAGAAGGACAAACCCTTGTCCAATAACTCAGTAAGATATAGAAGAGCCACACTTAAGTCAGGCTCAGAAACATCCACACCCTTTGCTGCACTCCAAAGCAAAATCTCTTCCACTTGTCCGCATACACTTTCCTTGTACTAGGTCTCCTAGCTTCCATAATCACATTCAAAACTTGTTGAGGAAGTTGAGCCCTGCTATGAGCTAAAACAGGATATGCCATGCTGTGAGATGAAGAGAGTGAAGCTTGACATTGAGTAAATGACCGTCCTTTTGAGATAGCAGTTGAGGAATCAAAGGCAGGGGCCACGGTGGTTTCCTTATTAGATTTCTCAGTAGTGGGTACCAATGCTGTCGGGGCCAATCTGGAGCTATCAGGATCATTCTTGGTTTGTCCTGGCTTACCTTTAGCAGAACCTTTAGAAGTAGAGGAAGTGGTGGAAAGGCTTATACATGAAGATTTTTCCAACTGAAAGAAAGAGCATCCGTCTTCCAAGCTGCCTGGTGTATCCTTTTTGTGCAAAACTTTGGCAGCTGGTGATTTAGAGGAGAAGCGAACAGATCTATGTCTGGTGTTCCCCATGACACTGTTACTTGCTGAAATACCTGAGGATCCAGTTTCCACTCGTGGGGATCCATGATTTGCCTGCTTAACACATCTGCTAAGGAGTTCTGCACCCCCGGCAGAAACCTTGCCTGAAGATCCAGTTGTAGACTGAGAGCAGTTTCCCATAGAATCATTGCTTGTCTGCATAGAGGGTAAGAATGTGTCCCCCCTTGCTTGTTGATGTACCACATGACGGTTGTGTTGTCTGTTAGAATCAACACCTGTCCTGGAAGAAGTAATTCCTTGAAAGCTGTTAATGCAAACTGGACTGCTAACATCTCCTTTAGGTTGATATGTAGATGTTGTAGTCTGGCAGGTCACTTGTCCTGTATCCATTTTCCATTGAGATGAGCCCCCCAAGCTTTGTCTGAGGCATCTGTTGTTAGAATTTGTCTTGCCTCCGCCGGGTCACAGAAAGTCCCTTGTTTAGGTGACATTGCTGAGCCCACCACAAGAATTCCTTTTTGGATGCAAGGTATTATTGGAATGACAGTGTCCAGATCGTGGCAGTGCTGTGTCCATAGATTCTTGAGATACCATTGTAGCTTCCTCATATGCAGTTTGGCATTGGGAAGCACCAGGATACAAGATGCCATGAACCCTAAGGCTTGAAGGACTGTCCTTGCAGTCAGCCCGGACTGATATGATAGTTGTTGGAAGTAAAGGGAAAGATTCTTTTGTTTGTCCGGGGTCAAGAAGGCCATCTGGGCTGTTTGTTCCCCGGCAACCTGATGAAATTTCAGAATATAGCAGGGTAAATAAAGTAAACAAGACAAAGGTTATCCTAGATAATTACATCCCCAGCTATGGTTTGGTAAAGGAGTACCTCTTTCTGTGAGGTCATAGCACAATTAAAGATCTGGGGGTTCCGCTGATCCCACTAACCTGGGACAGACATGCAGAGGTATATATATATATATATATATATATATATATATATATATATATATATATATATAATCTAAAAAATACTGGTTGAGATGTAGACAGCACACAAAAAAAAAAATCAGCTTCGCACCAATATGGATGAGATAATTTGGAGGTCAGACATGAAAATAAAAACAGTATCCTATATATGAAGATTACTGAAGACAGACTTGAGATATAGGAACAAACCATTACAGGCAAAAAATAAAAATAAAAAAGCAGAGGATGACAGGAAGCGAAGACTGAATTTGGTCTAGCCAGTATGGCACATTGTCCATATCTAAGGCTTAAATGGGTACTGGGAAGTCTCAAGGAGAATAATGCAGCAAATTAATCAATCAACTACTTGCAAGAGGCCAGAATGACCATGCTATTGACCCAAGGGGGGTTCTATATTATGACACTGAAACGGCTAAACACCGAAAGCCTTTTCATTGACACAAAGAGCGAACTACAAGTTAAGTGAAAGTACAGTTTTGTACCTACCATAAATGTAGATGTTCGAAGATCCACATTGCTGCAGTCCTTACACTTGGGTATAGCGCTGTCCTCGGTCGGTTCAATACCAAAGGAGTTGACGCCGGTCATGGCGATTAAACTGACGCCAGGACGCCAGGGTATAAATGCGCATGACCGACGCCATATCCTCAGTCTTTTCTTGCCCCAGATGTCAGAAGACCCTAAACAGGGTAAAATCAAAAAATTACCAAACACTAAACACCCCCACACCCAAACTATGTACAACTTCTAACAATTATCTAATAAAGTACTAACCTAACTACACAACCACCCCTAAACACAGAGGGGACGGAGGGATTGACTGCAGCAATGTGGATCTTCAACATCTACATTTATGGTAGGTACAAAACTGTACTATGTTCTTCATCTCACATTGCTGCAGTCCTTACACTTGGGTAGATTCCCAAAGCAGAGGTAAGGGAGGATGGCAAATCAAATAGAAGCAGGAGCTGTCAAAATGCCCTGTAAAATAGCAGTGGCAAACCCAGCCCTAGATTTAGAGTAGAGGGAAGGTGGTAGTGCTTAGAGAAAGTATGTACTGAACTCCAAGTAGCTGCCTCCAAAATGTCCTTAGTTGACACTCCCTTAGAAAGGCTGTAGAGGTGGCAGTAGCCCTAGTGGAATGAGGTCTGATCCCTGTTGGGATCTGCTTGCCATGCTGAGAATAACAAAAGAAATGCAAAACCCAATCCATTTAGAAAGAGTTTGCTTTGACACAGGCTTGCCCTGAGTACCTAAAGCAAAAGAAACAAACAACTGTTGCGACTGCCTGAAACCCTTAGTCCTATCTAAGTAGTAGCGAACTGTCTGTGCACGTCCAAAGTATGCAAGATCTTTTCCTGTTTTGGGGGTCTGCATAAAAGGTAGGTAAATGAATAGACTGGTTTAAGGACACACTTGAGACCACATTAGGCATAAAGGAAGGGTTAGTGGGAAAAGATACCCTATCCTTATGGAAGATCAAGAAAGGCTCAACAGCCATAAGGGCCTGCAACTCAGAAACCCTTCTTGCAGAGGTAATGGCCAACAAAAAAGCAGTCTTCCATGACAAATATTTTAACTCAGCCGTAGCTGCAGGCTCAAAAGGTGGCAGAGTGAGCTTTTCCAACACATAATTGAGGTCCCAAGCTGGAGTAGGAGCTCTTCGTGGAGGTCTTATGTTCTTTGCCCCTCAGAGAAATTGCCTGAACAACGGATGAGAAAACAAAGGTGGATCACAGTCATAGTGAGCTGAAATTGCTGCAGCATGAATTTTAATGGAAGAGAAGGACAAACCCTTGTCCAATAACTCAGTAAGATATAGAAGAGCCACACTTAAGTCAGGCTCAGAAACATCCACACCCTTTGCTGCACTCCAAAGCAAAAATCTCTTCCACTTGTCCGCATACACTTTCCTTGTACTAGGTCTCCTAGCTTCCATAATCACATTCAAAACTTGTTGAGGAAGTTGAGCCCTGCTATGAGCTAAAACAGGATATGCCATGCTGTGAGATGAAGAGAGTGAAGCTTGACATTGAGTAAATGACCGTCCTTTTGAGATAGCAGTTGAGGAATCAAAGGCAGGGGCCACGGTGGTTTCCTTATTAGATTTCTCAGTAGTGGGTACCAATGCTGTCGGGCCAATCTGGAGCTATCAGGATCATTCTTGGTTTGTCCTGGCTTACCTTTAGCAGAACCTTTAGAAGTAGAGGAAGTGGTGGAAAGGCATACATGAAGATTTTTCCAACTGAAAGAAAGAGCATCCGCTTCCAAGCTGCCTGGTGTATCCTTTTTGTGCAAAACTTTGGCAGCTGGTGATTTAGAGGAGAAGCGAACAGATCTATGTCTGGTGTTCCCCATGACACTGTTACTTGCTGAAATACCTGAGGATCCAGTTTCCACTGTGGGGATCCATGATTTGCCTGCTTAACACATCTGCTAAGGAGTTCTGCACCCCGCAGAAACCTTGCCTGAAGATCCAGTTGTAGACTGAGAGCAGTTTCCCATAGAATCATTGCTTGTCTGCATAGAGGGTAAGAATGTGTCCCCCCTTGCTTGTTGATGTACCACATGACGGTTGTGTTGTCTGTTAGAATCAACACCTGTCCTGGAAGAAGTAATTCCTTGAAAGCTGTTAATGCAAACTGGACTGCTAACATCTCCTTTAGGTTGATATGTAGATGTTGTAGTCTGGCAGGTCACTTGTCCTGTATCCATTTTCCATTGAGATGAGCCCCCCAAGCTTTGTCTGAGGCATCTGTTGTTAGAATTTGTCTTGCCTCCGGCCGGGTCACAGAAAGTCCCTTGTTTAGGTGACATTGCTGAGCCCACCACAAGAATTCCTTTTGGATGCAAGGTATTATTGGAATGACAGTGTCCAGATCGTGGCAGTGCTGTGTCCATAGATTCTTGAGATACCATTGTAGCTTCCTCATATGCAGTTTGGCATTGGGAAGCACCAGGATACAAGATGCCATGAACCCTAAGGCTTGAAGGACTGTCCTTGCAGTCAGCCCGGACTGATATGATAGTTGTTGGAAGTAAAGGGAAAGATTCTTTTGTTTGTCCGGGGTCAAGAAGGCCATCTGGCTGCTGTATTCAGTCTCACACCCAGAAAGCACATGTCCTGAGAGGGTACTAGACTGGACTTTGTTTCGCTCACAGAATACCCTAGGCATCTTAGCACTGTTATCACATACTTTAAATGTTGTAGAAGTTCGCCCTGCCCTGAGCCAGAATCAGGCAATCGTCCAAATAAGGGTAAATCTGTATTCCTTTCCGCCTGAAAAAGCTATCACTGGAGCCAGGACCTTTGTGAATACTCTGGGTGCAGTGGATAAGCCAAAGGGCAATGCAGAGAATTGATAGTGTGAATCTCCAGCTCGAAAACGCAGATACTTCCTGCAGCCTAGAGTGATAGGGACATGAAGGTAAGCCTCTTGGAGATCCAAAGTTACCATCCAGTGATCCTTGCCCAGGAGGGGTAAAAGCTGTTGCAAAGTCAGCATCTTGAACTTGGGGATGTCCAGAAAGGTGTTGAGGATAGATAAATCCAGAATTGGTCTCCACGTGTTCCCCTTTTTTGGTACTAGGAATAGGCGAGAGTAAAATCCTAGGCCCCTTTCTGCCATAGGCACCGGTTGTATGGCCTCTATCTGTGTCAATATGGATATTTGTCTGTGAGCTTCCAATTTGTGTTGGGGCAGAATATCTGGCATGCCCTTGAACGGTGGTAAGGTATGGAAATAAAATCTGTAACCGTGGTGAATGATATCCAATACCCATCTGTCTTGGGTAATTAAACTCCAGTTCTCTTTGAAAAGTGTCAGTCTTCCTCCTAAAGGTGCTGCGAGACGTGAAGGTTCTGGCAGTTGAAAAGGTAGGTCATTGGGTCTGTCTACGAAAGGGCTGACCCCTGCCCTCCCCTGAAGACTGTGCAGGTGAGCCCCCTGTCCTGGATCTAAAGGAACCCTGAGCTCTGCCCTAGCACGCCTAGACCTACCCCTAGACTGGGAATCATAAGAAGGGTATGTCCACGCCTTGCTTGGCCAGTTTCTGCTAAACTTTGGTGGTTGAACCTGTAAAAAATCTTTAACAGTGTGCATAGATTTAGCTTTGTCCTCCATTTTCTTTAAAACTGCTTCAACAGGCGAACCAAACAACACATCAGATTGTAAAGGGGCATCCAAGATCCTTGACTTAACATGTTCAGCTAAATTCTGATCCCGTAACCAGGCGTGCCTGCGAAGGACAGTACCAGTGGCAGCCACCCTGGAAGAGGCCTGTACAGCATCAAAACCACATTGTAAGGAATGCTTACCCACCTGCTCAGACACATGTACCAGATCTTGTAACTCCTTACATTCAATACCTTCTGCCAGAGCATCTACCTTAGACTTTAACTGTGAAAGGAGATAGATTTGATATCTTAGCATGTGGAATTGACAATTTAAAGCCCTCATGGCTAAAGTTGAGGAAGTATACACTTTCTTACCCCATCTGTCTAAAGCTCTAGCCTCTTTGTCCTGAGGAACTGGATTTTTAGCCACAGAAGCCTTAACCCCTTTAGGCCCCTGAGTAACTGTCTCTGGATCTGCCCTAGGGCTTTTAAAAAGATACTTGTGAGCTTCAGGCACCCTATAGTATCTGTCCGGTTTAACAGGAGCCGGAGGTAAAGAATCAGGGTTAAGGGAAGCCTCTGCAAAACATCTTCCACCACAGAAAGAACAGGGGAATAGCTAAAGGCCTATGCTGAGGTAAAACAAAAATTCCCTTAGTCTTTTCCTGAATCAGAGAAATCCTGACCTTCCCATTTAAAATGTTCCCTCATGGCATGGAGAGTCTCTGAGAATGAGAAATCCTCAGGAGGAGAAGCAGAAGGAGTGGAGTCATCCACATCAGAATCAGAATAATGAGAAAACTCCTGTAAATCCTCAGTCAAGACTCAGAAATATCAGAATCCTGTTCAAAATTCCCAAATTCAGGATCCACCCTAGGCCTTTTGTCAGGAGGGGGCATAGAACCCCTAATCAGTGTAATTAAATCTTCAGCCATCTTAAGCATATGTCTCTTGGGCACAGGGCCTGAAGTACTAGGAGGAGCACCTGCTACAGCTGAACCTGGCCTACTCTTGGAAGAAGCCTTTGTAACAGTGGGGGAAGGCCTAACCACCTTAGGCAGAGAGGGGAGAACAGCTACCTGAGAAGCCCCTTCAGCCTGGCCTACCTCCTGTGAAGACACATCCTGTAACAACAAAGTCTCCCCCTGGGACTCTAGGGAAACTTCTGTTTGGGCCTCTGGCACAACCGTGCCCTCTAAAGAACCGACGTCCGGTCGGCTGGTGCCTCTAACCCAGGCCTAGGTGTTTTGTCCTTGCGCTTCGAGAAGCGGGCGCCGGAGCATCCGACGGCATTTTGTAATTGCACCGCTTCCAAGACTAACCTAGCGCAGTCTAATCTCCTCTTATGGCACGTTTGTTAAATCTAGCGCAAGAGGAACACCCAACAACGCCGCGCTCAGGCCCTAAACACGGTATACACAAGCTGTGGTAGTCCCTATGTGGTATCTGTTTCCGAAGAAATACAGTTATTTACTTTTTCTGACATCCGTAAAATACTGAGGCAAGAAAACCAAAATATTCCCCAACGGGGTACTTAGCCAACTTGGATTCGGTCTGAAACTCCGGATTCGGAAAATCTCAGGACGCCAACCTGCACTCGCAAATTTGCTTCTGCATCGGACCACGCGGCAAAAAAGACTGAGGATATGACGTCGGTCATGCGCATTTATACCCTGACGTCCTGGCGTCAGTTTACGCGCCATGACCGGCGCCAGCCATATACTTTGGTATTCGGGCCGACCGAGGACAGCGCTATACCCAAGTGTAAGGACTGCAGCAATGTGAGATGAAGAACATCTGCCAGATCACTGATTGTTTTCTTAGGGAAAAATTTGCTTGGCCGTTGCTGTGAATTTGCCCTTTTCCCCACTGTAGTGCGATCTTGGAGTTGGTATATTTAGTTAGGGAGGTGCGGGGGGAAAGCCCCCCCCCCACACTTTGTAATGTTTGAGCTGGTGTATCGTGTCTGGTTGGCCTACCAATTTTTTTCCACTGGAAAAAATAAAAATCTGGGATCTGGCCAATCGCTTAACTTGTAGTTCACTCTTTATGTGTCGCTGAAATGGCATTCGGTGTTTAGCCTTTTTGGTGTAGCAATATAGACCCACCCAAGGGATACTGTAGAGGGCATACAAAGCTTTAACTGACAACCACAGAGGGCAGGCAGAGAAATTCAGAAAAGGAAGGAATAATACATTAGGGAAGCAAATCACAAAAGATCAATTGGAAGAAATATGTTTGAACCAAAATATGCAAAAAAATCAAGAAAGTTCAGAATCTTTGGCTGGTAGTGCTTGCAAAGATGTTTCTACCTCAAGCAGGATACAAAAAATGTTACCATTGACCTCAGACTGGTGTTGAAGTTATGCTAAAGGGGGAAGGAGCATATGGGAGCACATTTTTGGAGTGTTCCCATTTAATGACAGATGATATTGAGGGATATTGCAGACAGTTATGTTGAAGAAAGAGCTCTTGCCATTGGGTAGAGATACAAAATGGATTGCTTTAAATATGCCAGTAGCATAAAAAGCCATTACTAAAAAGTAGAAAAGGCAGGAAGAGCCTGAATCAAAAGAGGTTAAAGAAATTATATCAGACACTGTAAGGAAGGATAAATTAAAACGGGGAGGTAATAGGGGAACACTGATGTGTCTGAAGTGATTAAGATGGGGAAAGTTGTTCACAGTAGATTGATAGCCACTAGCAGTCTGATCCAGGGAAGTGAACAGAGTTGAAAGCTGTTGGGGATACCAGAATTTTTGCAGCAAAATCTGATTGTGAGATTAAAAGTGGTGAAAACTGTTATAACCATGGCAGCCTGCAAAAGAATTCTACAATGTCAGCATTAAGTTGCTTTTAGCATATGGATTACTGTATGAAGGAGGGCACTCTCCTCAGTAAGGTACCTTTAAAGCATGCCCTATTCAGTTAAGATGATGGCCAGAACACTAATGCATCTCATCATAAGCAATGGCATAATTGCCAAGTAAGAAAAGTACAGTTGTCTACCTACCATAAATGTAGATGTTCGAGTGTATTCACTGTTGCAGTCATTACACTTGGGTTATCCTGCTGGCAGGCTACCCGCAGTCGGCCTTAATTCCAAAGTCCTGGTCCGGCGTCGGTTGCTGTCACCTCTTCCCTGACGTCAGTGCGCCAGGGGTATAAAAGATGCAACCGACGCCATTTTCTTCACTTTTTCTTGCCCCAGATGTCAGGTGCCCCCAAAAAGGGTAGGCTAAAAAATTCTGATCATAAAAAAGCATGCACATAAACTTCATCTACAAGCAAATACACCACATAGGTTGTATAGAACAGAGAAGTACAGATAAGTCCTAGCAATGAAAGGGGGATGGTGGGAGGGTAACCTGGACTGCAACAGTGAATACACTCGAACATCTACATTTATGGTAGGTACACAACTGTACTATGCTCATCGTGTTTCACTGTCGCAGTCATTACACTTGGGTTGAATCCCAAAGCTGAGGTTGGGTGGCTGGGCCTAAATAGAATTAGGAGTGGCTATGAGGCCCTGCAGAACTGCAGTGGCAAAGACTGGTCTGGATCTAGAGTAAAGAGGTAAGTGGTAGTGCTTTGTAAAGTGTGCACTGAAGTCCAGGTAGCAGACTCCAAAATGTCCTTGGTTGGTACTCCTCTGAGGAAGGCTGCTGAAGTGGCTGCTGCTCTGGTAGAATGTGGCCTAATGCCCTTAGGCACGGATTTGCCATGTTGTGAATAGCAGAAACGAATGCAGTGGCCTATCCATTTTCCTTGCGATCCTGCAGCATATGCCACTAAGAGTTGCTCAGTCTTTCTGAAAGCTTTAGTCCTGTCCAAGTAAAAGCGTAGCTGTCTGTATATGTCCAAAGAATGCAGAAGTCTCTCCCCCTTATTTTGCGGGTTTGGATAAAAGGTAGGCAAATGTATGGTTTGGTTAAGGGCCACACTGGACACTACCTTAGGCATAAATGTTGGGTTTGTCCTTAGAGAAACCCTGTCCAGATGGAAAATAATAAAAGGTTCCACAGCCATTAATGTCTGTAATTTTGAGACTCTTCTTACTAAAGTTATTGCTAGGAGAAGAGCTGTTTTCCAGGATAAGTATTTTATCTCCACTGTACTGGCTGGCTCAAAAGGAGGTAGTGTGAGTTTTTCCAAGACAAAATTGAGGTCCCACGCAGGTAATGGAGCTCTCCTTGGAGGTCTTATGTTTTTGGCCCCTCTGAGACACTGCCTTAGCAGTGGATGAGAGAAAATAGGTGGGTCCGTATTGTAATGAGCTGAAATCGCAGAGGCATGGATCTTAATTGATGAGAAGGGTGGGCCTTTGTCCAGCATCTCAGTTAGGTATTGTAAAATCTGAGGAATATTTGGAACAAGCGTGTCAATTCCTTGTGCCTGGTTCCAAGCACAGAATTTCTTACATTTTTCTGCATAAGATTTTCTGGTGCTGGGCCTCCTGGCCTCCAAAATAATACCCATAACTGCTTTAGAGAGAGGTGTGTTCTGAATGGTTACATTATCCGCCATGCAGCCAGACTTAGGGTTCTGAGTTGGCTGTGTAGGATCTGATTGTTTTGTTGGGTCAGCAAATGAGGAATTTGAGGTAATGTCCAGGCTGGGCCTTGAGACAAGCTCTTTAGGATTGGGTACCAGTGCTGGCGTGGCCAGTCTGGGACAATCAGGATAATTTTTGGCTTCTCTTGTCTCACCTTTAGGAGTATCTTGGGGAGGAGAGGCAGAGGAGGGAAGGCATATACTGAGAGGGCTTTCCAGCTGAATGAAAGGGCGTCCACTTTCCATGCTTGTTCGTGATAAGTCCGAGTGCAGAATCTTTGTAGCTGGCAGTTGTGAGAGGAGGCAAATAGATCTATGTCTGGGCATCCCCATTTCCCTGCTATCATTCTGAAGATTTGTGGATCTAGTTTCCACTCGTGAGGATCCATGAGGTTTCTGCTTAGTTCAGCTGCCAAGGTATTTGTCCTTCTTGGCAGGAATTATGCTTGCAGGTGTACTTGATAAGTCAATGCTGTGTTCCACAAAGTCATGGCTTGTCTGCAGAGGGGTAGGAATGTGTGCCTCCTTGCTTATGTACCACATGACTGTAGTACTGTCCGTCTTAGCAGCTGTCCTGGATGAAATAGGTCCTTGAAGGCTGTCAGTGCATTCTGTACAGCTAGCATCTCTTTTTGATTGATATGAAGATGGATTTGGCTTGTGGGCCATGTGCCCTGAATATATTTTCCTGCCATGTGTGCCCCCCAGGCATAATCTGATGCATGTGTTGTTAATGTCTGTTTGGCTGTGGGGAAAGCAAATGGCTGTCCCTTGTTGTGGTGACAGGCCTGTGCCCACCATCGAAACTACTGTTGCAGGCAGGGAATGAGAGTAATTAATGTTTCCAGGCTGTGGCAATGCTGAGTCCAAACACTTTTTAGATACCATTGTAGTTTCCTCATATGCAGTCTTGCATATGGAATTAGTAGAATGCAGGATGCCATGTAGGCCAGAGCCTGCAGAATTTTTCTTGTAGATAACTGGGTCTTTGTTGCCATGTTTTCGAAGTAAGAAGTCAGTTGCCTTTGTTTGTCTGGCGTGAGATAAGCCATCTGGGCAGTTGTATTTAAGCTTGTACCCAGGAATATTATCTCGAGAGGGTATTAGTTTTAATTTCTTTTCGTTTACTGTGTACCCTAGGCAAATTAGCAATCTTTTTACAAATGCCAGATGCTTTAGTAGGATGTCTTTGGTCTCTGCTTGAATAAGGCAGTCATCCAAGTACGGAAATATTTGAATTCCTCTTTGTCTGCAAAATGCAATTACTGGTGCCAGGCATTTTGTGAAGACCCTGGGCGCATTAGATAAGCCAAAGGGCAGTGCAGAGAATTGGTAGTGCATTGAGCCAGCTATGAATCTGAAGTATCTTCTGCAAGATTGTCTGATTGGGACATGCAGGTATGCCTCTGATGTCCAAAGTTACCAGCCAAGCCTTCTTGCCCAGCATGGGCAGACGCTGCTGCAGAGTCAACATTTTGAATTTTGGAACGTCCAGAAAAATGTTTAGAATAGACAGGTCCAGAATTGGTCTCCAGGCTTTGTCCTTTCTTGGTACTAAAAGTCTTGAGTAAAATCCTTGTCCCTGCTCTTGTTGTGGCACTGGCAGAATAGCCTCCTCATGTCCATGAGAGATGAAACTTGTTTTTGTGCCTCTGCCCATTGATTGTGTGGCAGGTCTGGCATACCTTTTGCCTTTGGAAGGGTGTGAAAGTGGAACCTGTAGCCCTCAGAGACTATATTTAAGACCCATTTGTCCTGGGTGATCCTGTGCAAATTTTGTGAAAAAAGTGTTAACTTTCCCCCGAAGGGAGCTGCCAAAAGATAAGTGCTTGGCATTTGCAGAGGGAAGTCATTGGGACTGTTTCCTATAAGGCTGTGACTTGTCTTCTCCACTTCTGGAGGTAGAACTACCCCATTGTTTGGGCCTGTATGAGCCCTGGGGCTGTTGCCTGCCTCTAGGGCATCTGAATCTGCCTCTTTGTGGTCTGTCTGCCACTGGAAAGGACCAATTCTTAAAAGGCCAGTTCCTGCTAAATCTGGGTGGCTGTACCTGTAAGAAATCCTTTACTGTCTGCATAGATTTAGCTTTATCCTCCATTTTCTTCAACACCTCTTCTGCCTTAACACCAAACAAAGTATCATGCTATAATAGAGCATCCAATAATTTTGCTTTAACATGATCAGGCAGATTCTGTTCTTTTAACCAAGCATGCCTTCTAATAACAGAACCTGTAATTGCGGCCCTGCACGAGGCCTCCAGAGAATCATAACCACATTGCAAAGTATGTTTTCCCACTTGTTCAGCTGCATGCAATAAATCCTGCAATTCTTTGTTCTCAGAACATTCAGAATTTGTCATCATTTTTTGTTTTAACAAAGAAATTAAGTATTGCTGATATTTGAGCATATGAAACTGACAAATTAAAGCCCTTACAGCCAAGGTAGCAGAAGTGTAGACTTTTTCCACCCATCTGTCCAGAGCCCTAGAATCTCTGAGGGGACAGGGTTTTTAGCAGAAGTAGCCTTGACCCCTTTGGGACCTTGTGAGATAATTTCTTGGTCAGCAGCAGGGTTTTTATATAGAAATTTATGGGAATCTGGAACCGTGTAGTATCTGTCCTGCTTAACAGGTGCAGGCGGTAAAAGAGTCTGGAGACAGGCCGGACTCTGAAAATACATCATCTACTATGTCTAGAACAGGAGGAATTGCAAGAGGTCTGTGCTGAGGCAGTAACAGAAAGTCTCTAAGACTCTTCTTAGAATCTGAATAATCCTGGCTCTCCCAGTGGAAATGCTCCCTCATGGTATGCAGGGTTTCTCCAAATGAGTAATCCTCAGGAGGAGAAGCTGAAGGAATAGAATCTTCAGCATCAGAATCCTCATAGGGAGGAATAGAATATCCCTGTTCTGAAGAGGAATCAGAGGAAATGGAAACCTGATCAGAGCAATCATATTCAGTATCTTGCCTAGGCCTCTTTTCAGGAGGGGGATGGGAACCCCTGATCAAAGTAATTAGGTCTTCGGCCATTTGAGAATCTGTTTCTTAGGCATATAAGTGTGACCTGGAGAATGCTGTACTTGTTTCCTTGTCTTTAAAACTGCTTTAGACTCTGTCTTGGATGCTGACGTAGGCTTTATATAAAAGTTGTGTAGGTCTGAAAACACCCTCAGAAGCCGATGCCTGCTCAGCGGCTCCGGACCCATCTGAGGGACTGATTTCCGAAGGTCCAATACCTTGAGTATCCAGAGGCCTAGTTGTCTCCACGTGGGAGTCGGAGGCAGCCTGTGGCTCTGAGGTAGCGGGAGTCAGGGGCTGCAAAAGCGCCTCACTGAGCACCGGCGAACCGGCGACTGGCCTAGAAGAGGCTTCGTCGTCGGTTTTGGACCTCGGATGCCTGTCCGTTTCTTTATCCTTGCGCTTTATAATGCGTTGGTTAAATCTAGCACAAAACTGACAACAAGCTACGTCATGATCAGTGCCTAGGCAAGGAATACAGTAAGAATGAAAATCCTTATGAGGTATTTGTTTCCCACAAGAAATACAATTGTTAACTTTTTCTGACATCGGTCTGGAGCAAAAAAAAAAGTTTCCCCAACTTAACTTTAATGAAGACTTCGGATCTGAAATTCAATTACGAAAATCTCAGGAGTCGGCCAACCTGCACTTGTGAACTGCTTTTGCTTCGGGCACCTCGCTGCAAGAAAGACTGAAGAAAATGGCGTCGGCTGCATCTTTTATACCCCTGACGCGCTGACGTCAGGGAAGAGGCGACAGCAATCAACGCCGGACCAGGACTTTGGAATTCAGGCCGACTGCGGGTAGCCTCCCAGCAGGATAACCCAAGTGTAATGACTTCAACAGTGAAACACGATGAACATCTTTACAGTTGATAATGTTTTAATTCAAGTAGTTAGTACTCTGCTAGTGTAATGAAAGTGGATTAACAAATTGTAAACCTTGGTTATAGGCTGGAACAGCTGTATAAATTTATGGAACATTTGTCTGGTGGGGATGCTGACTGTGGGACACAATTAAAAAAGCGAGATCCCATCACCAAGGATGAAAAAGTGTACTATGCATTAAGACTGAACATTGTTTCGAGATGATCATCAGTGCTGATGTGACACTCTAACCCATATGTAAAAATGGGGGGAAAAAAGGGTTGTGAGTGGATGGGCCAGGGGGTGTGGAGGGCACAACCATCCATGAGAAGGGTGCAATGGGGCTTTCTCCTGAAAAACATGTTTAAAAGTTTTTTTTTTTTTTGACAGGTTGTACTTTCAACCAGTTGTGCTTATTTAGTTTTAGTTCAACATTTTGCTTGGTCAGTAAACCAATGCGTAACCATATACATTTTACATATACATGCACATACATAATACACACACACACACACACACACACAAACAATGTGTGTGTGTGTGTGTGTGTGTGTGTGTGTGTGTGTATATATATATATATATATATATATATATGTATATATATATATATATATATATATATATATATATATATATATATACATATATATATATATATATATATATATATATATATATATATATATATATATATATATATATATATATATATATATATATATATAAAACACACAGACACATATACATACACACACATATATATATATATATATATATATATATATAAATATACACACACACACAAACGTACACATATATATGCATATCACACGCAAGATATAATTTGCTCCAAACACTTACTTCCTCCATCTACGTCTCCACTTTCTTTGCCGCAGTATTCCTTTGACTATAACCACTCCACAAGTGACAGCACAGACTATTTCCACTCTGCAGGATAACCCACAATGCCTGTTCACATTCTGTTTGCTTTTTTGCTATGTTAATACCTTATTTTACATAAAACTTTTTCCCCCCAATTCTCAAAGTACAATGTCTGCCAAAATATTTTTACATTTCAGTTATTAGGCTCTGTTAACCTTTTCTTTTGTAACTGCCAAAATATGAAAGTACTACTGTCCCATCAGTACACCAGTGTGAGAAGAATTCTGTACAGACTAAAGATACTGGTCCTGATTTAATTTCATTTTTCTAAGCCATCCCTTCACCTTCTCCAGCCAATATACACATTACTTTTGTCCACTTTCCACTCAAAAACTACTTCTGATTTTCTGTCTGTGGAAACTGATTTCTCGTTCCGGTCCAGTGTGTCGCAGCAAACTGGTAAAATCTATTACACAGGATCCCATTTCTTCTCACAGACAGAAATAGATTATCACACCAGCATAAATCTGCACCCCTTCAACTTACCCATATTCCTCACTGAAGCAACATAACTGCTGGTATTCCTAATCCAGCTAACTCCTCTGTCCCTAGCTGGCATGGGCATCCAACTCTATCTTATATATAGTTACGTCCACTATCTTTATAGTTTACTTTCCCTGTCTCTCTCTCTCTCTCTCAGCCCCTACACCATTTAGGTGCTGTCGACCAATGCGTGTGTATGTATCTTTAAGAAGCTATCTGAGGGCTTGCCCAAGTGTATAAATACTGAGCACGTGCAAACCTGACTGCCATTTTGTAGTAAGCTGTTGAGATGTAAGCATGTACGCCTGTAAGCTCTGTTAATCAGTTCAAATATATTTTATGATTCTGCCTTCCATCCTGATGTGTTTCTATGTAATAAAGCATCTAAACAAATTACTCCACCTGTTAGTCTTCTATATTACAGAAGGATGAGCGACAGGTGCCATTACATTCCTAACCCCTTCCTCAAATTTCGGCTTCCCCAAATGAAGTATGTGGCTGCTCCCTGCATCAACTTAATTACTTAGCTACATTTGTTAAATAGGGTAGAGTATGGATCTAAACAGACATTTTTCAGACTCAGCCTGGAAGCAATGCCTGGTTAAGTGACTTGCTCAGAGCCATACAACAAGCAGGAAAGATGAAGGCTGAGAAAATCATCAAACCCCAGACAACAGGATGAAGCTCAATAACAATGTGTACCTTGTTTACAGCTATATCAAACTCCAAGGTTGCAAAACACTGGAATTAATTATGAAAGTCTTTGTTGACTGCTGGTTTGTTGACATGGGTGCATCCAACTGTGGTTCAATGAAAGGCAGATCCATCAGATAAATGAATACTACAAACAACTTAGTCACTCACGATAACACTACGAACATCAAGTCTTTGGATCTTGGACTTTATTCAAAAAAACTTTTCTGCAGAGCCTAGTTCAAAGAAAAGGAACTCCACCACCATACCCAAAGCAGATAAAACACTAACTAAACAAAGAAGAAAGGAAACAAAGCAAAAAAGAAGCAATATCTGGGGTAGACACATTAAGATTCCTGAAAAAACAAACTATGTAATGCCAGAAAATGGTCAGAAGATGGAGAAATATCATCTTAATTTTTTCAGGATAACATACAACATAGCTCAGCTACCTTCAGAAATTGCAATTCCCCTATAGAGTAACAAAAATATATACATATTCACCATAAGCCATCTGCTGGATTGATATCGGTGACTTCCCATCTTCACTAATTGCTGCCAAACCTTCATCAGCTTTTCTGAAAAAATTGTCAAAAATATTCATGGTTACATTCAGTCTGCAAAATTTTTACCACACTACAACACTATATTTGCAGATGATATTGAATAAAAATAAATCCTTAAATCAAATCAGAAAGTTTTCAACATACAAGTGGAAACAATCTTGGGAAAAATAGTACTGTAAGCAAAGCAGCTGTAATTTACAACTGTAACAAAAGAAAAATAACCTAGCTATTACTGTAATTATGGTCAAAAGGCTCAGTTTACCTTTTGGCAAATGTGAACAATAAAGATTTAAATGGGATTACAAAATGTCTTTAAATTTAAAAACATAACTAGAGAAAGGAGGACATATCCCTCAGTATGCTTTGTTAATAATGTTCCTACAAAATACTTGAAGACTTTCAAAATTTTCCCTCCAGTTTCAGAACATGAAATAACTACACTAGGAAACGTAATGTGAAGTATTCTTTTCAGTAATAATTACCATTCAACCTTAATAATTTCTGTCATTCTTCAAATGTTAAATACATCTAAAACAAAACATGACTATTTTTGTTACTACCATTACCTTAAAAATTGCAAGACAGAGAAATTCACATTTAAAACTTTTAAGATTTCAGAGGGAATTTAAAGAAAATTAAATCTCTTCATTTTAAAATCAGTACAGCTTGGCTCCATGGTGCATAGGGATGGAGCCCTAATTGTGACTCAGGCACCCTAGGTTCAAGTAATGGCCCCAGCTCTGGAGCAGCCAGTCAGGGAGGGACAGAATTGAAGGGATGTACTCTCTCACCTCTCCCAGAGGGGTGGGGAGGGTTGCACACACTCAAAGGCATTGTGGGATGTACAATTTCTTGAGGAGAGACAAAAGAACTCACCACTCATGTTCTGAGGTTGCTTGAAGGGAATGGCCCTTGCGGAAGTAAAACGTTGTCCCCCACAGTCAGATCATCGCTTATCACTCAATGTGCTTCACAGAGAATGTGCAAGGGTTAGGGCCACAAAACAGCAGCAAAAACTTAAACGACCCCCAATGACTATCATAATAATGACCTTGCTCAGCTGACTCTCGTTTTGGTGATAAGGAATGACTGGGCTGATTGTCCTTGCTGTTTGCTGGTCAGTAAAAGACAGCGCAAAAAAAAAAAAAAAAAAAGCTAAAACTGGACAAACCTATTTAAGATTTGGCTGACACCCTCTTACCTAATTAAACTAGCTTCACAGTCGTACAACTGTGGTGAAAAGTAAAAAGTCAAAATTATTCGACATCATTGCTAGAAACAAACTGCTGGCAGTGATTCGCTAAGGGAAGCAACAACTGAGGCACTGAAAATTGGGGAAATATACTCGAAAAGTTGAATCCCAGTCACTTAGTGACCAAGGGCAGAGAAGCCATAATGGGTTTGCTTGTACATGGAATTAAGTTGACCACAAGTGCTCCAACAGCAGAAAATCACCGAACATGGCTAGAAAAGCACCCCCTCCCCCAATCTGTAAAGATACAGTCTTGGGTTGGTTTCAAAAATGTGTATGAGCCTTTAAATGTGTCCTGTGACTGGGGATTTCCTACACTAATTATCAGGAATCTCTCTGTATTATCTTGCAAGCAAGCAACAGGACATTAGCTCCTCAAGTGGAGGATAAGCAGGAGCTTGCGTGAAGGTTCCAAAAAGACTGTCTCAAATCAGCACAGGAAAACTTTTAACAAGCTTTCACAAAAGTGCCTCTTCAGATTAAAAAAACACTGAAGAAGTATAACTCTGCAAAAGATTGTTTTTGGAGTTTTGTTTGCACTTTTCTGACCAGACACATCTTTACCTGCTGGAGCTTTACTTTCATTTGTTTGTTCAGCTTGCTTGAAGACCCAGGAGACATGGAGTACAATGACCCAGTCAAAGCCTGATGTGATTTTGGTGGAGCAAACTTAGCTCTGTAATCTGGGCTTGGGAGAGGCTGGCATCTTTGTACGCAGTCTGCTGATGAAAGAGCTTAAAAGGCCATGCTTTTGTGCCAAAGAAAACCTTGATGGTACTGTATAGGATTATTTAAAAGCCAAGTGTCTATATTCTCCTCCTTTTTAGTTTTTCCTTTCTTGTCTTACCTTCAGTAATCTTCAAGATTATCTCTACTAAACATACTGTATAAACAATATTCATATGTTACTACCTGCTCTACTTTTAATTGCATGTCTAAACCACTATGCTTATGTAAATATCTTATGCAATCATATGTTATTATCTGCTATATTTTTTTATAACTGAATGTATAAACCACAATGCCCATGTAAATATCTTAATTATAGTATGCTAACAATTGTTCTGGAGCTTTTCTCCCCGGGCCTCCGCTGAAAACAGACAGCTCTGTCCAGTCGGACCTCCCCAGTAAACAAATGTAAAATAAAAATAAATAAAGACAGACAATATTTTTCTTTCCCTTATGGATGTATATATGTATGGATTTGTGTGTGTGTGTGTGTGTGTGTGTGTGTGTGTGTGTGTGTATATATATATATATATATATATATATATAAAAACAGAAACAGTGGTGCCCAAAAAGTCAAAAATGAGAAAAATAATGCCCTTCCGCGTGGAACTGCCAAAATTCAAAATTGAAAAGTACTCACAGAAAACTTCTGGTGAAGGAGGCCCAGCGACAAAGTTGTTAAAAATCTAGTCCATCAACAGGCATGATAGGCGTGGTCCTGTAAGTAATCCAAAGGAAACAGCAGCAGCATAAAGTATCATTCAACAGCTAATCCAACAACAAACAAAATCAGCGTGGTCATGAAGTAGGTCCAAAGTTCACAAACACATGATTCATGAAATATGAAGCCAAAGGAGGTCAAAACCAGTAAAAAAAAGCAAATGAGTTTATTAAATGAGTGACCCTTGATAATATTACCAAAAATAGTAGGGTTATGCATGCTCGTTCTGTGTAAGAATGCTGGGGTGTAGCAAGGTTTGCGATATACCTTAGTAGACAGTCTACCTTCCTTTTTGTATATTGTAGTATCTAAGTAGTCAACACTGTTCAATGAGTAGTTCAATGTAAACTTCAGAAAACATTCCTCTTTGTTGATGTTTCCTACAAGTGTTATGAGTTCTTCCTGTGAACCTTTCCATAGAAAAAACAGGTCATCTACAAACCTTCGATAGAATGTTATGTTGGGCTGGTTAAGTATATGGGTAAGTTCCCATGTGACCATCACTAAGTTCGCATAGCTGTTTGCACAGCTTGTGCCCATCGCTACACCTTTTTTCTGTCTATAATATTTGCCATCATAGAGAAAGACATTGTTTTCGAGTGTGAGTTCCAAAAGTAAGCATAGAAAATCAATTTTCTGAGGATCATAATTCACCAGTTCACCTAGTAGTGATTTCAGACAGTCAATGCCTTCATGATTCGGTATACAAGTGAATAAAGAAACTACATCCATCGTGACTAAATAAATGTCATTCATGTCTGGTTTGTGATGTGAATACTGAAACAAGTCGACCAAGAACTGTTCTGTATCTTTCAAAATGTAAGTGTAATTACTCAGAACTTTTTTGAGTTCATGTTCTAAGTAAACAGATAAGGGTTCAGTTGACCAACCTGAACCTGATACAATGGGCCTTAAATCAGGGGCAACTGGATTTTTGTGCACCTTAGGTAATCCATGGATAACAGGTACTAGATGACTCCTTACTGTGAAGAAATTCAGCAATTCCTCGGATATTATGTTGAGGTCTCTACAGTCAATTAGGTTGTTATTGATATTCTGTATTTCATCCACAGTGTCCTTTGGAATGGTTTCATATGCTTCACTAGTTAGCATTTCTGTCATTCTGATGTTGTAATAACTGGAGTCCATAACTACTACCGGGCCTCCTTTGTCAGCAGGACAGATGGTATCAGGTTCAGGTTGGTCAACTGAACCCTTATCTGTTTACTTAGAACATGAACTCAAAAAAGTTCTGAGTAATTACACTTACATTTTGAAAGATACAGAACAGTTCTTGGTCGACTTGTTTCAGTATTCACATCACAAACCAGACATGAATGACATCTATTTAGTCACGATGGATGTAGTTTCTTTATTCACTTGTATACCGAATCATGAAGGCATTGACTGTCTGAAATCACTACTAGGTGAACTGGTGAATTATGATCCTCAGAAAATTGATTTTCTATGCTTACTCTTGGAACTCACACTGAAAACAATGTCTTTCTATGATGGCAAATATTATAGACAGAAAAAGGTGTAGCGATGGGCACAAGCTGTGCAAACAGCTATGCGAACTTAGTGATGGTCACATGGGAACTTACCCATATACTTAACCAGCCCAACATAACATTCTATCGAAGGTTTGTAGATGACCTGTTTTTTCTATGGAAAGGTTCACAGGAAGAACTCATAACACTTGTAGGAAACATCAACAAAGAGGAATGTTTTCTGAAGTTTACATTGAACTACTCATTGAACAGTGTCGACTACTTAGATACTACAATATACAAAAAGGAAGGTAGACTGTCTACTAAGGTATATCGCAAACCTTGCTACACCCCAGCATTCTTACACAGAACGAGCATGCATAACCCTACTATTTTTGGTAATATTATCAAGGGTCACTCATTTGCTTTTTTTTTTTTACTGGTTTTGACCTCCTTTGGCTTCACATTTCATGAATCCTGTGTTTGTGAACTTTGGACCTACTTCATGACCACGCTGATTTTGTTTGTTGCTGAATTAGCTGTTGAATGATACTTTATGCTGCTGCTGTTTCCTTTGGATTACTTACAGGATCACACCTATCGTGCCTGTTGATGGACTAGATTTTTAACAACTTTGTCGCTGGGCCTCCTTCACCAGAAGTTTACTTTTCAATTTTTTGGCAGTTCCACGCGGAAGGGCATTATTTTTCTCATATATATATATATATATATGGGTCTACTTGAAAACATCTAAAACCCATAAAACCATAACATCTAATTTCATAACATTGAGACCAGAACATCTAAAACCCATAACATCGAATTTCATGACATCGAAAATGTGTATCGGAACATCGAACACTACAAATCGCATGCAAATAACAGCCTCTCCACATATAATGACACCAAACTACCAAACACACTTTTTACTATGTTTCTGCAGGGAGGCAAGCCCCCCTGCACCCCCTATGCCCCCATAAATTAAATATACCAACTCCAAGATCGCACTATAGTGGGAAAAATTTAATTTCCTAAACCCACTGCATCAAGCCCCCCTGCAGAAATTTAGTAAAAAAAAAGTGTGTTTGGTACTTCGGAGTCATATGTGGAGGGGATCTTATTTTCATGTGATTTGTAGTGTTCGAAGTTCTGATGCACATTTTAGATGTTATGGGTTTTAGATGTTCTGGTTTCAATGTTATGGGTTTTAGATGTTTCGAAGGGGACCCCATATATTTATTTATTTTTTTTTAAATAACCATGTGCATAGGCAGTTGGCCAAGGACTTGCCACATGCAATTCCTCATAATACTTCTGAATGAAAGTGCACGTGCATGATACTTTGGCCTGTTAATTTCCAATAAAGCTGTTGCCATTGTTTCCTAAAAGAATTTCTGATGATGGTTTTGTGATCTCCCAATAAGGTTTTTTTTTTTAATTTCACACTTCACACACATCAGGACAGAGTCAGACAACCAAGATCCTTACCACCAAAATGGATGATGTAAGCTGTACATGACCTTTTTCTGTCTGGTGGTTTATCTAGCTCCCCTTGGTGCACTACTGACCCATTCTTTACCTGGTCCAACCTGAAGCAGGACCCCACATCACCATTTGGAGACAGCACATTCCTACAAAGGGCAGAAATTAACTTCCCAGTAAACAGATTTGCCAGAGTTGTGGAAGTCTAAAATAAGTGCCAGACAACCACCATCTACAGCACATTCCTACAAAGGGCAGAAATTAACTTCCCAGTAAACAGACTTGCCAGAGTTGTGGAAGTCTAAAATAAGTGCCAGAGAACCACCATCTACAGTTGACATGGATTTTTTTCTTCTTTTTGCTTCTGGACTTTGAGCTGTTCCTGCGTTTCCAATGTGCGGCAACTGTACACACTGCCCACTGGTGTATCCATACCCTCAATGTTTGCAGGCTAATCATACAATGCATGCACCAGAGGCTAACTTTCTCGTCCCATCTTCCCATCTGCAGGGAGCAATACGCCCCCCCCCCCAAAGAAAGGGACCTGACTTGCCAAATTCTCAGTTCTACTCCTTTCAATGAACTCTTCATATTCTGGGTCCACTTCTCAAACTTTGATCACATGCCTTACGTCAGGAACACAATAATATGTGCCAATGAATCTGTTCAAATCCACATAAATCTTTGACTTCTATATTTCACTTCCTCTCTGGTCTTGAAACTGGTTTAAAATAATCCTCTCTAGATCAGATGAGCTATTTAGATAATACAATTTTAACTCATGAGATGCACATTCATCAAGTCTGCTAAATAACATAGACCAATTTTATCGAACTCTTATGTGGAAAGATTGTCTTACTTCAGCAGTCTGTAGTATGCAAACCGAAATGCCTCTTGTAGCAATACAGACACAGCTGCTCCAAATATCAAGAGCCCATACTGAAGACTGGCATTCTCTTGGTTACTCAAATGGACTGATACAAACCAAATCAGAGATGACAGCAGGAGAGACACCAGCCAGAAAAATGCACTGAAAGAAAATACAGGGAGGAAAAATACATTACCTGCTTTTGTTCAAATGATATCATTGTCAGCATTACTTGAGGATGTTTCCTCAGTCAATGAATATTTCAATATTACTCATAAAACTAACCAAGATAAACAAAATGACTGTCAAGAATTTTACTGTTACTGTTGAGGTACAATACATAATTTCAGCAGCACAAATCAATTATCTGCTCAGTCCATTTTTTACAGCTACATTTGCTAATAAAAAGAAGCAGTTGAATCTTACAGTTATCACCATAATTTTTTATTCACAGTTCTTCTCTCCATTTCCTGCTACCTGTGCATTAATGAGAAATTAACTAAATTAGTATTATTAATATAGGCCAATGGGTGATACAATGGTTAGTGTTTGGTTTGATTCTGACATTGGGATACTACGCGGAGTCTGCATGTTCTCCTTTTGCCTACATAGGTGTTTATCTGAGTAATCTAACTTTCTCCCAGCACCTCAAAATCCTGTTAATTCACTGGAAACTATGAACTGTCTATATGTTAATATACAACTCCTTATTAAATCCATGAACTACAAATGGAAGATTAACACTTGACCGAATACAAGTTACAGCTGACTTTTCAAATTGAAAACAATATACAGTAAAATTTCTGAGAATTGCACTTCTTTATCTCAAACAAGCACAAGTACAACTTAACACTAAAAAAAGGACATAAAACATATTTCCAAGTATTTTGCAAGACTGAGAGGCTAGGACTCCCACAAATAACACAATAAAACTGTCGGAACACTATTGAAGAATCAAAGAACATATACAATAGAACTTCAAAAACACAAAACGGCAAAGGAGCCTGTAATAAGCTTTCGTCTTTTATTAGTATCAAAGACTTCTTCAGACAATGAAAAAATGTGAAAACCTCATATATATAACAAAAAGCTACTAGTGGGTGGTCTTAATATATATAATAACCAGTGATCAACAGACATGTAAAAAATGAAAGGCAATCAAAGAATGGTGACCGTGCCAACAATGACATAATGAGTAATGTAGGCTGTCAATCAGTAAAATTAGCATAAAGAGTCAGTATGAAAGGAAAACTAACGAAACCACCTAAGTGCACACTTGATATTTATGTTTTCATTGATGCCCGGAGGTGCATCTGCACTGAGTCTCAACTGCCAAAGTAGTTCTTTATACTCTAATAGTGTATTAACATCACCAAAAAAGTTATTGACATGTTGTAAAACAAAAATTTAAAACTAATAAAACCCTGACATGTCCAACTGTGCTTAGCTAAAGCATTTCTCGGGTCTCTGTTTCTAACAGCAGCTAAATGTTCTCTGATCCTAGAGGACAGTTTCCTAGTGGTTTTACCCACATAAAAAGCAGGACAAGAATCACAGACTGTAGCATAAACCACATTACTAGTCTTACAGTCAAAATGATTTTGAAAAGTGATGTTATAATTGTTGTGTTTGAATTTAAACAAAGGTCCTTTAACAATGTGAGGGCAAGTGACACAGTTGCCACAGGGAAACATTCCTTTAGAAAGCTCTCCAGAAGGTGAAAAGTCAATAAGGAAAGGAGAGTCTCTATTCTCAAAAGAAACTCTGAGCGTCCTGGATCTCTTGTATAAAAATGAGTGAGTTTCACCAAGTCTACTTGCAACTTCTTGACTATTAGTGAGAATCTCCCAATTGGATAGAATGACATTCCTTATGTTAGTGGAATCCAAACAAATAGGGATAGGAAAAGCAATAGTCCAATTTTGCATATTATCCTGTGTCAAAGATATGGCTGAAGCTGTAGAAGGAATTAACGGGGACCGGAGCAGAAATAGAAGTAGAAATGGGACATGTGTTAGCCAAAACATCCTGAGAGAGCAAAATATGTCAATAACTTCTTTGGTGATGTTAATACACTATTAGAGTATAAAGAACTACTTTGGCAGTTGAGACTCTGTGCAGATGCACCTCCGGGCATCAATGAAAACATAAATATCAAGTGTGCACTTAGGTGGTTTCGTTAGAGTTTTCATTTCATACTGACTCTTTATGCTAATTTTACTGATTGACAGCCTACATTACTCATTAGGGCATTGTTGGCACGGTCACCATTCTTTGATTGCCTTTCATTTTTTACATGTCTGTTGATTACTGGTTATTATATATGTTAAGACCACCCACTAGTAGCTTTTTGTTATATGAGGTTTTCACATTTTTCATTGTTTGAAGAAGTCTTTGATACTAATAAAAGACGAAAGCTTATTAGAGGCTCCTTTGCTGTTTTGTCCATTTTTGAAGTTCTATTTTATATATATATATATATATATATATATATATATACACACACACACACACATACATGTGTATATATATATATATATATATATATATATATATATACACACACACAATAAAATATCTCTAGGGGCTACACTACCCTCTGCTGGCTACAAATTAACTCAACCTCAGGGGGATGGAGGGTGGGGGAGTAGCCCTCTAAAAACCTTTTTTTATATGGTCAACACAGTTATGATGCACTCGTCTGTTAAACAGCTGATTGCCAAGAACTATCTGCTACACTCTTCTAGTTGAAATATCAATTGTTAAACACACAGAAAATGGAAAATGGAGAAAAAACGAAAAAACTAGTAACACCAAGTGTTCTCCGTTGTACAGGATCCATAATAGTAATAAAGGTAAATCTCCGTCAGAAAAACTATTCAGTCCACAACCAAGTAATAATTAGTGTAATTTATTAAAATACAATGCAAAATAGATTTAGCGCTTTCATTTCCAATACAGGAAACTTCATCAGAATGAATAGCATTGTTCTACTTGCATATTTACATTGTTCTGTACTAATTATATGCAATTTAATTTGTTGCAATTAACACATTTCAATTAATACATTCAAATCACTTTGGTTGAAAATAAAGCTACAGTACACCATATAAAAACAAGACAAGACATGAAATATGTGCAAAGAATAATTTCTATGTATAAGTATATAAATATATATATAAATATATATAAAAAAGATGTATATAGAGAGAGACACATAACTATCTAAGAATATAAGAATATGCATATGTTGTCATACATCTTTGAAACCTGTGTATTTCAAAATTTTATACATATATAAAAAAAAAACTTTTGGAAAGAAAACATAAACTGAACAACATCAAAATTAAACTATAATATATGTATATGTATAATATACTTTTTTGTTATGACATATAGTTCTAACACCAACTTAATAAGAAGAGCTGTAAATAGGACATGGGACATCTTTAAGAGTATGCCTAATAGGTTAGATATATTTAATAGGCACTTATGTTATAGTCTCAGAAGGGGTCCTAACCTCAAAAATATTTTCGAGAAAACTAGACAGGAGATTGATGAAATGAATAAGAAAAAAGGAACTTTCCGGTGTGGAAGATGCTCCCAATGCACATTTATAGCGAATACAAGTGAACTATCAATACCTACTATTCCATTATGCTTTAAGAGCAAACAACATTATACTTGTTATACAAGAGGGATAGTATATTTAGTTTACTGTACCCATTGTTGGGCTTATTACGTAGGGAAGACAGAAAGACATTTAAGACAAAGAATATATGAGCATATGTATGATGTCAACAGGAAAAAGGAAACAAATGCACTTTATAGACACACATTGTCATGTAGGGAAGCTAATTTTAAATTTTGGATTTTGGAAATGTTACCTAGGGATAGTAGAGGGGGAGACTGGGAAAACCAGTTAAGTTACAGAGAACTGATATGGCAATTGCGACTGGATTCCAATACACCCCCAGGAATGAATGATTATGTGTCACTTTTACCTGCCCTAAGGTTAAGGGCTAACAAAGTTAAAATCAACAAAAGAAAAGTTATGAACAAGAATTAATAATTCATTAAGCAGATACGATAATTTAATGCATAACATACAGAACTCACATGCAAAACTTATACAAAATTTCTAGTTATCAGTGCCAATATCAATGTCAATTTCACTACTATTACAATTTTATCATATCACAATTTTATCATATCCTTATTACATAATTCAAAATTAACTTTAAAATCAATTTTATTACAATATCACTATTATTATTTTCTATAGAAAATATACATATACACACACATATATATATATATATATATATATATATATACACACACACATATATATATATATATATATATATATATATACACACACATATATATATATATATATATATATATATATATATATATATATATATACATAATACAATATATTTGTTTCATATTATGAAATGAGGGGCATATATTAGGGATCACTGTATTATGAGGTCTAGCTGAAGAGACTGGTTATACATATATTATACATACACATATACATATATTATAGTTTAATTTTGATGTTCAGCTTACATGTTTTCTTTCCAAAAGTTTTTTTTTTTTTTAATATAAAATTTTAAAAATACACAGGTTTCAAAGATGTATGACAACATATGCATATTCCTATATTCTTAGATAGTTATGTGCCTCTCTATATACATCTTTTTTATATATATATTTATATACTTATACACAGAAATTATTCTTTGCACATATTTCATGTCTTGTCTTGTTTATATATGGTGTACTGTAGCTTTATTTTCAACCACAGTGATTTGAATGTTTTAATTGAAATGTGTTAATTGCAACAAATTGAATTGCATTTAATTAGTACAGAACAATATAAATATGCAAGTAGAACAATGCTATTCATTCTGATGAAGTTTCCTGTATTGGAAATGAAAGTGCTAAATCTATTTCGCATTGTATTTTAATAAATTACACTAATTATTGCTTGGTTGTGGACTGAATAGTTTTTCTGACGGAGATTTACCTTTATTACTGTTATTATCCATCAACGGTTCGTGGGACTGCCTTTACTGGATCCTGTACAACGGAGAACACTTGGTGAAACATCAATTGTGCATTACTGTTTAATATTTTATTTAATCCAAAGCTACTCTTTCATTTGCCATTCAAACATGCTGTAAAAATATGGGGTGTGTACATACACAAGCATAAATACAACAGTTTTGCCCTTGCAGCCCCTGCTATGTCTTAAAAAGGCTTAAGATCAAATTACTTAAATACAAGTAAGAGTAAATGGAAGATAAAAGATTTTGCACCAGAAGGCATCTAAAGAATAGCTCTGTCCTTCATTGTGTGCCACTTCCACAAATGATGTAGACATTACTGTGGAACATCATGTTACATTTCAAGGAACACAGCGCATATAGTGTTACTAAAGCAAAGTTATCACTTCAATGATTCTACGGTCATTAACCACACTTAAATTTCATTTGTTAACCAGATAAGAGGGGTTGGTGTGTGCGGGTCCCCTTCACTCATAGCCTGAGTCACAGACACAAATTAAAAGCAATACATTAAAACATTACTCAATAATCCATCCCAATAGAACACAAATGTATAGAATGAGAGTTAAAAAATGGTATGGGATGACAGTGTTAAAAGACAAGATTCTAATAAGACAATTTTTTAAAACACAAGTTCCCAAACTACCCTATAAAATAAGTATAATGTAGATGAAAGTATGGAAGGTGGTGTTGACTGAGAAGAAGAGATTTGCATAATGCCTGAAGTTACAGATAAAGTGAGTCATTAGAGGAGATTTCAGATTTGCAAGCCAAATAAGATGTTGGGGATATATATCCTAATATATCATCAGCATGTGAAATTACTGCCAAAAATAAGAGTGCTGCAACACAGAGGCTAGAGATGGGAACAGTGGTGAATGCAGAAGTAGACAGAGATATTGGAAAATAGCCATACATGTAGCAGAAAAAGGAGTCAAAAACCGTGAAAAATGTATGTACCAAATTATTACACTTCCACAGCTTTTTGTAAACAATCGCAGGAAGCCTCACAGAGCTCAGAAGCAAGGAATTATCTGACACTGCAACCTCAGTTTTGGCAAGTATTTCCCAAACATCATCAGGATTATGTAAAACTAAAAGTGACTCAAGAGGGCAAAACTGTATGCTGAAGATATGATTCAAAAACTTTTGGCAATACCAGCACAGGACTTGTTAGATATAGCAAGGAATTTCTGCCATCTGCTGGACAAGTTTGGCATGTGGCTTCATAACTTCCGTCTCTGCAAGTACTTGTAAAGATATTACAATAAAAACAAAATGTTTGTTATATAAAGATCTTAAACCTTGACAGACAGAGCACTTCAACTGTCAGTCACTCCTGAGAGTTTAAAGTTCTACCCAGTGTTAGTTTTAAAGGTAAAGAGATGTGTCACCTATAGGTGAAATAGTCAGTCCACAATGATACACCACTGGAGGGTTCATAGTTTGGTACTAGGCTATCAGCCCTAGGGCCTATACAAGCCTAGCCATAACAATTCCCTGGCTATTTCTTCCCACACTATTTACTTCCCTGGACCCCTGTCTAGCAGGGCGACTGACGTTATCCCCAGGGTGAATTTCCTTTCTCCCATCCAATCGTCAGGGTTCCTAAAGAGGGCCAAAGAGGCACTCTGCTTGACATGTATGGGCAGTCTATTCCAGAGTCTGGGGAGTCTCTGGGTCAGGAACCTATCCCTACAGCATGTTTTGTTTATTGTGATGACAAGGTTTAGATCCCTGGAGCATGTGGCTCTGAGGGATTGGGATTTCTTTAAGTGAAGCATGTCCAACAGCTCTGGGTTTGACATGGCCTTGTATGTTAAGCAGAGATCGCCTCTGAGTAGATGATATGTGAGAGTATAGCTGGAGTTTTTTAAGGCAGTCAGCATAGGGCATCTGCTTTAGGCCTGCGATTCTTTTAGTGAGGTATTTCTGTGGCCTTTCCAGTTGTTGCACATATCTTGAGAGGTACATACCAAATGGGGCACTGTATTCTATAATGGGTCTAATGAGGAATGAGTACAGTGGGACAATGACCTCCTTTTTACCTGGATAAAAAGCTCTTAGTGATTAGGTGTGCCACATAGAAGGATTTCCTGACTGTTGTGGCAATGTGGTTATCGAAGGTGAGACCACTGTCCACCTGTGTCCTAAGTCTCATCACACTTTCGGTGTTTAGTGTACTACCTGTTTTTTCCCTGAAGGGGATAATTATACATTTCTTGGCATTGAGCTTGAGCCCATGGCTCTGGCACCAAGCATCTGTTTCTGTAAGGCCCTTTTGTAGAGTATCCACATCATTTCGGGATTCAATAATGGCTCCCAGTTTGCAGTCATCTTAGTCTGTTAGCCAGAGTCCCTTAGTGTTGGCCTGTACTTCAGAGAAGTAGCTGCCAAACAAGAGCGATCCCAGGACTGAACCCTGAAGTACTCCACTTGTCACTTGTCTGGAGCTGGATTTGGAGTCGGCTACTTTTACAGTGTGGTTTCTGTCAGTAAGCCAGGTGGCAACCCATTGGGTGATGTAGGGATTAATGCCCAGCTTAGTAAGTTTATCTATGATTCCAGAGTGGGGGATGGTGTCATAGGCCTTGGTGAGGTCTAGATAGGCTGTGTGGACCACCTTACCATTGTCCATGGCTCTGGAGACTGATTCGAAGAAGTCAATCAGGTTCAGGAGACAAGATCGGCCCTTCACGAACCCAAACTGGGTGAGGTCCAGTGTTTGATAATACGCTCCATGGCCTTGCAGATAAGGCTCGTCAGACTGATGGGATGGTACTTTGCGGGATCCAAGGTGGATCCCCCCTTGTAGAGTGGGATAACTGTGGGCACGAAACATGAGGTGAGGCTATGATTAAACATGACACTTAGGTGAGGTGCCAGTTCATATTGTAGTTCATGTAGTACACAGCCCGGGATGTCATCTGGTCCCATGGATGTTGTATTCTTAGCTTTGGAGAGTGAGTTTTTTTTACCTGTGTGGCCGTTATTACCAGAATTTGGCAATCTTCCGGTATTGATATGGGCCGTTTAGGAGGTGAGAGGGGGTGAAGTTGGCACTGAATCGATCTGCCAGGATATTGGCAACATCCTTGGGATCAGTATATTTAATGCCGTTCTGTTTTAGCTCAGAGCAGATCTGAGCATTGTCATTTAGATTCTTGACATAGTTATAGAATGCCATGTGGTTGTCTTTGAAATCTTTGGCAATTTTATTTTCGTAACTAGCTTTGGAGGATTTTATGAGGGATCTCAGTTTCTTACTGAGGCTGGCAAGGGAGTTTTTTGCATCCTGGGATTTTCCTCTTTTATGCAACAGTTTCTTCCTTTTGTTGTAAAGTTTTTTTATGGCAGGGGACCACCAGATTGGCTTCCTTTTTTTTGGGATGTTACGGAAGAGTATAAATAATTACAGAAAAAAAGGACATTAAGGATAAATGGATGCCCTCATGACAAAGGAAACAGATTAATCAGACTTTCTACTTAGTGGAAGTAAATAATGTATAGGGTGAATAATGTATAGGGTGAAGCCAGAGGTCAGACAACATGAGGAATAACAAAGCCACGAATGGCACTAGAAAATTGACTGCTGAACAGTACCTTGAGAAGGAAGAGGTAAAAGAGTGGGCTAGTTGTTAGAGGAAGGTATAGAGGGAATACATTTTTGGATTGAAGGCACTCAAGGACTGGATGGAAAGTTTACAGACAATGAACTGTTATTCTGATCTATGTGCTAGGTCCCAGATTTGCTCACTTTTGCTTGAATGAAGGACATTGTGACCATTCGAAATAATACACCTATAATACCTATGATTCATAGACTGTTACAAGTCTAATGACCTGGGGCCCTTTCTAAGCCTAGTCAAGCTCCTGAAAGAATAATGATGTCCTGTATTCAAACAGGACTTTGAGGGCCAGGCATTTATAAGCTACTTCTGTCTATAAGGGACATGGGTAACAGGTCTTCTTAGGCTAATTACACGGAGTGATGGGCAACTTTCACTGTTTTCTCATCTTTCCTCCTTCTTTACTTATTGTGTTAATTTGTTAATCCATGGCAAAGCAATGAAAAATGAAAAATAAAAAAATGGCTCAAATAATTCCCTGCTTGTTAGTATTCATTTATGTACCCTGTGTCAGTGAGGTACCTTTCTTTTAAAACTTGTTTTTTAAGTCATGACAATATTTGAATAGCAAATTCTAAGCACAGGTTTTTAGAATATTGTTCTAAAAAACTACAAAGCACAACTTATTTCCAATAACACCAAGCCTGCCAATGCCATTAAATATGTCTCCCCATAAACCAGATGGCCCTGCAAAGAATTTTATGTATTTATATACAAATTATTTTTTTTAATTTACAGAAGTCTTGTTCATGCAAGGTTTTGCATTTTTCATTAATACCACTAAGATGGATGAGTTAATTCTCTCATGTTATTATCAAAATACTCATGTTTGAACTTAATGCACAATGTTTTTTATAAAAAGCCACAAAAAAAAAAATAGCTGAATACAAATATAGTGGGACAGAAGATATAGTAAAACAATTTTCTATGACATTTTATAAATAATAATGATCAAGTTACAACTGCTAAAAAGCCTGAAATACAGTGAGCATCTTTTAAATAATTTTAGGGGTACATCTTAATTAGTAAAACAGAAGGTCATCATATAAATAAACTAGAAAAGAAATGGAGACGAGATCAAACAAATCAAAGAACATGAACTAATGAATCTACACGATGACCCATCCCCTGCTACAAACTCAGAATGATTAACCCTACTCTGCACATTACTCAATCTCTTCAAAATGTCTAGCAAATATTGTATTACACATGTACCTCAGCAATTATCTGCAACTGCAGTTGTCTAATTCATTTGTAACCACCTTTATTAAATTCACTTATTTTGAACAATGACATGGGTACACAAGAACAAAAAAACAACCAAGTATTTTTTTCATTATTTTCATGCCTTTCACATCTATACCTAAACAAATACCTCCAAGCAAAATCCTAAACATTCTGCACTTCTCGACACACACGTCAGCCATAATGTCCTCCTACTGTTTCTTTGTATCCTGCCTTTCCAGTTTCTCTTCCCAATCTTTTCCAATCTCTTCCAATTGATTATTATTGCTATCTTGCATTATTTTATATGCCCTACCAAGTACCCTTTTTTTAACAGCAGTTGTTTTTTTAGACTTGACTAAAAACTCAAAGGTGATCTTTCAGCTGACATTCCTCTATCCCTTTCTCTTTGCTTACACTCTTATTCATTTCTGGCAGGAAAGGCAGTCTGTAACCTGCAGTCCAAATGCCTGCTTGGCCTCCTCCCACTCTATTACCTTTCTCACCAGTTATTTATTCCCAATACCTTGGTTCCTTTTCAATGTTTCTAGTACTTTCCAGCTCCTTCTTGCCTACTTCATACGCCCTGACTTGCAGTCATCCCTACAGATTAAAATCTCCTTTCTCTATTCCTGCATTGGCTTAATTTTTTAGAATACTTTATGCTATTTTAAATGTATAATATTCTGCATGATTGTTGTTATTCCCCTTAAAGGTTTGTACCCAGCATCCTATTCTTTCCCTACTTCATGACCCCCACCCATTTCATCATCATTCTTTTCCAATTGTATTTGTAAATTTCTGGTTGTGTTATGTACATAAGCCTTAACCATGCAACTATAAATGGCTCTAAAGTATCCCTTCAAACCAATTACTCCTAAACCACCTTGTTCTACAGGGAGAAACAACCAATCCCACTTCATTCTTGCCCTCTTCCCCCTAGATAAACTACTTCAACTCTTTATTAACCATGGCCCACTTCTCTAGCGGATAGCAATATGCCTGACCTGTATATAAAACAAAAAGGATGGGCATACAGAAAAGGAGGAGGGTGCTTGCTAAGGAAGTAAAGTACTGGAACATACAGAAAATAAAAAAAACACAAAAGACTTACAAAGGGAAAAAGCCATGTGATCTGAGATATGGACAGGAAGGTAGAAGATCACTTGACAGAATTATGCGAGTAAAATACTACTTTGAAAAAAAAGTTATGTACCTACCATAACGTTCCATGTGAGTTGTCCTTCTCACCTTCATTCTTTACTAATGGGGCCATTTACTAAAGCTTGAGGTCTTCAGCTAGCTAGCTAGCTAGTGGCTCATTCCCTATCCCATCATGCTGTAGGGCATTCCCCAGATCTTGTTTGCTGATACAGAAAAAGCTAGTATGTAATCAAATATACTTGCATAATGAAAAAAGGAATTATTGTAAACTGGTAAGCTAAGAGAAAAAGGTCAAAAACTATTAGGTACCAAATTGTGACCTCTCATTCCTCCAGGAGGCAGAGGACGGGGGTTTGGAGGGTGGGATGTAAGAATGAAGGCGAGATAGACAACTCATATGGAACATTATTGGTAGGTACATAACTTCATTATGTGAAGTTGCCGTATCTTGCCTTTGTTCTTTACTGATGGGACAGTGTCCCTAGCACCATTTTTCTTGGGTAACTGATGGAAGTGTATTCTTCAGAACAGTGGACCCAAAGCAGCCCCTGTCCCTAGAGGCCAAATCTACTTTGTAATGAGTGATAAAGGTATGAGGTCTCGCCCAGGTAGCTGCTGCACAAATGGTATCTATTGGTAGTTTAGCATGAAATGCAGAGGAGGTAGAAACAGCTCTAGTAGAATGAGCTTTTACCTTGTCTGGTAGCTGTTTATTTACTGAGTTATATGTGTAGAAAATGCAGTCCGACAGCCACCTTGATAGAGTAGTTTTTGCTACAGGCATGCCTTTTTTGCATTCTGAAAAAGGATACAAATAGTTGGTCAGTTTTTCTGAATTCTTTTGTCCTGTGTAGATAGAAAAGCAACGTTCTATGAATGTCAAGTTGAAAAAGCATACATTCTGCCTTACTGTCATACTTGGGAAAGAAAGCTGACAAATCTATAGACTTTCTGAAATTAGAATCTAAACATACTTTTGGTAGAAAGGCTGGGTTTGTTCTGAGTGACACCTTGTCATTGTGGAACAACAAATATGGTAGTTTTATAGATAAGGCTTGTAAATCCAAAACAACTCTTCTAGCTGATGTAATTGCCAGTAGAAAAATGGTCTTCCATGTTAAGAACTTTAAAGCACATAATGCTGACTGCTCAAAGGGAGGAAGAATTAATCTTGATAGTACCAGGTTTAGGTTCCATGGTGGTAGCAGAGGCCTGATGGGTGGTCTTAAAAGATTAGGGCCTCTCAGAAAAGCCTTCAATAGTCTATGGGACATATTTGGACCTTCATTCCCAAAGTGAAAATTTGAGATTGCTGCTAGTTGCACTCGAACAGTAGCTGCAGCTGCCCCCTCATTAAACAGTTTCGTCAAGAACTCTAGGATGGAAGATATAGGCGCTGAATTAGGATCAGTGTGACTCTGTAGTGCCCAGAATGAAAATCTTTTCCATTTGCTGAGGTACAATCTTCTGATAGACGTCTTGTGAGAAGAAATCAGGATGTGTTGTGTTGCAGATTAAAGGTTTTGTAGCGTGGCTATGTTTGGACTCGGAGCAGCCAAGCTGTCAACTTGAGGGTCTGAAGGGATGGATAAAGAGTTCCCGATGAATGGATCGGGAGATCTGGAACTGGGTCCACAATCCAAGGCTCATCCCGAAGAGGAGGCTGTAGGAAGGGGAACCAGATCTGTCGAGGCCAGTACGGGGCTATCAGGATTAATGTCCTTCCCAACATACTGGTTTCTGAAGAACTTTGGGTATCAATGGAAAGGGAGGGAAGGCGTAGAGGAGACTCAGGGACCAATCGTGTACAGGTACATCCCTTGGGAATTTCCCCGGAGGGGGGATTAGGACAAAGTAGCTGCTTCATTTTGTATTCATGGATGTGGCAAAAAGATCACAGCAATGCCAGCCCCATTTTTGGAAAATCATTTTCACCACTTCTTGTTTCAGGGACCACTCATGAGGCATTAGAACTACCCTTCTGAGTTTGTCTGCTATCATATTGGATTTCCCCAGGATGCGTGCTGCTATCAGAAAACGCTGGGAGGATGTCACCCACTGCCATACTCAGAGCCTCTCGACAAAAGGGATAAGATTTGGTTCCTCCTTGTTTGTTTTTACGTACCAAACCAACAACATATTGTCTGTCTGGACTGCAGTTATTCCCAGTGGAAGAGAGTGTTGAAATGCCTGCAATGCTAGAAGCACCGCTCTCATCTCTAGGGCATTGATATGCAAATGGGCCTCGTGATCCTGCCACATGTCTTGGGCTGTCATTCCCCTGATAATATCCCCCCCCATCTGGGAGGCATCTGTGATCACTGTGGCCAGAGGGGATGAGAGAATTTAAGGACAACCTAAGATTATTTGTTCTGAATGTAGCCACCAATGAAGGTCCCTTTTGCAAGATTCTGTTAGGATTATCTGGCATGACATACGAAGTTCTTGTATGGACCATTGTGTGAATAGGAGCCACTGCAAGATCCTCATGTGTATCTGAGCTAGGGGGATCACAGTGATTGTTACCGCCATTGTACCCAATACCCTGAGAATTGTTCTTGCCTGAACCTTTTTTTTTTTTTGAGAGGAGGTCTCGAACCTGTGCTCGTAGGTTTGGCAATCTGTCGGGCAGAAGTTTCACTGTCATTGTCATGTTGGCTAATTCTGCGCCTATAAAAGCGATATGCTGAGATGGCAATAAGGCAGATTTTTTTGTAGTTTATCGTTATTCCTAATTGAGCAAAGTATTCAAAATGGTGTATCTTGCTTGTAAAAGTAGATGCTTGGTGGTGGCGGTTAGGAGCCAGTTGTCTAGATATGGAAACACCCAGAATCCTGAATGTCTCAGGTGAGCCATAAACACTGCTATACATTTGAACACTCTGGGGGCTGTTGTGAGACCAAATGGCACGGCTATGAACTGGAAACGACTGGCTCCCAGCTGAAAGCACAGAGGACTCCTGGATGGCCTGTCCATTTTTATGTGGCAGTACGCATCCTGGAGGTCTATAGAGCACATCCAATTGTCTTTCCCCAGAAAGGGGAGTATCGAATGCAGTGTAACCATCCGGAACTTTGTCTTTTTTACAGATTTGCTTAAATTGCTGAGATCCAGTATGGGTCTCCAGTCCCGTTTTCTTTGGAACTAAAAAGAACCTTGAGTAAGTTCCGGATTCTATCTGGTCTGTGGGGACCGGCTGGATGACTGTTTTCTAGCAACTTTGAATTTCTATGGTTGCTTGCTTCCTGTGACTGGGTGGAACATCCGGAATCCTTTTCATTAGTGGGGGTGGGATGGAAAAGGGTATACAGTAACCTCTGGCTATGTCCTTTGTACTCACTTGTTATTTTTAGCCAGGCATCTGGGTACAAAGATATGTAACCCCCGACTGCTCCAGAGGGGGACAGATGGGCCTCCTTTCAGAAACACTGAAAGGGTGTGATGAAGAATGATTCTCATTCGCCCTGATTTTGCGCCCCCCCGCTGCGTGGCCGACATCTTCCATTATACCCTCCTCCTCTGCCCCTGGTGGAAGGTTCACCACATGTCTTGAAAGGCTCTCTGGGGCACATTTTTCCTACCCTTCGCCCGTGGGATAGGGTCTTGCAGGAGTGGAAAAACGGACTCCCACAGCAGAGAGAGTCTTTCCTTCCTGTTCACACCTGGTCAGTGTTTCTTTGAATTTAAGCCCAAAAAGTGACAAACTAGTAAAGGGGGTGGTAATGAAGGATGACTTGAACGGTTCCGCAAATTAACACAAGCGCATCCAAGAATGTCTCCTAAGGGCAATTCCTGAACCCGCTGACCTACTTACTCCATTGGCTGCATAGGAGATGAGCCTCATAGACGAGTTAACTACTGAATTAAGGGTGGAGAGCTGGGAAGATACTTTATCTGACACTCCTGCAGCTACAGTACCCTGTAGGGTATCTCCAAGCTCCTGTAGGAGATCTCTCTGTAACTTGGCGAAGTGAGCGAGGTAATTCAGGGAGCGTACTGTAAAGGTTGCTGAAGAGAACATGTGCTTACTGTATCTGTCCATCATACGCGAATCCTTGTTCGGGGGATGGACAGATGTTTCTGATAATTTCTTTTTGGTGACTGCCACCACCACCAACACCAACACCACCATAGCATCTACGGGAACACCGTTGGTCATAAAATTCTTGTCTTCTGGGGATGTTATAAATTTATCTGGCCTTCTAGGGACAGGTTCCACTGTGTCTGGAGACTCTCACACTTTCGATAAACTAATTCCATGAGCTCATCGAAAGGTGGAGACACCCAAAATGCAGAAGGTCGAGACCCAAAAGGTTCCAGGTAAACAGACTCCTCATCAGGAGGGATAATGGCCTTCCAGACGCCTCTCTGTTTAAGGAATCCCAAGATGTCTGCAAAGGAGACAGCTTCAGACAGCGACCGTGGGACCCTTTTGATTCATTTAGGTCAGTGTCTGATGTGATCAACTCCTCCGGGGAGTCCAAATATTTCTTCTTACATAGTCTCTTTCAGGGTGCCCCTTCGGATGGGGCTTCCGGAGAGGTTCCCGAAGAGAGGTGTTCACCCTCTGAGGCTTCCCAAGTCTTTGGGTGTCTAACTGCTGCGGGATGGGTTGTGCCTTAGGGGGAGGAATAGGAGGAACTGACAGAGAGGATGCCAGTGGGGACAAGGCTCTCCTCATAGCCACAAAAGCCTCCCTCCCGTGACCCAAGGAAACCTCCGGCTCTGAGGAGCCAGAAGATCCATCCGGCACCACAGGAAAAGGCTCACCTGGGCAGAGGCCCTGAGAGGAAAGTTCAGAACCAATAAAAACTTGACCCGACGGACCCCCCCCCCCAGGACCCAAACAGAGAGTGTTGGCCCCTAAACCCCTCAGATGGCACCAAGGTAATCAGAGCAGTCGGAGCTGAAGATGCCGATGTAGGTCTTGACCTCGATGGATCCTTCTCGGTCGGTTCCACACATTCTGGCTTTGAGGCCACAGTCTGGGTCGGAGGAGAAATCAACGTTGAAGGGATTGGTCTGGTCAGTTCTGAACCCAATCAGCTCGGTTCCGACAAAATTTTGGCCAGCGCCCTCAATAGTTTCTGCATGAGACTGTCCATTATCATAGTCTAATAGACTCCTGGAAGAACGACAGGGTGAAGTTGGTGATGCTGCAGACTGGAGAATTGGTGACCTAAGTATAGGAGAAACCAGCTCCAAGGTGGTGACCAGCTCCTAACTTGCAACACCATCGGTCCCAACACCGACGGAACCAAGGTGGAAGGTCTGACAAGTTCAACTGGCTCAGATACTTTAGAGACTTTATTCAATGGCTCCAATCCATTGGAAGATGCAGGTGATGGTCTTTTCGAGCCCTTGTCTGATTTCTAAGAGGGAGACAATGATTTTTTTTGAAGGGCTTTGACCCTGTTCCAGAGCTTCAGAAAAGGAAGACTTAAGTAGCCCCTTAAGAATAAACTTATTCCTTCATTCATGAACGACTCTCAAACTGAATGAATGGCACATTGAGCAAGACTCCTGTAAATGCAGGGCCCCCAAACAATAGACACAATCAGTGTGAACGTCCATAATAGGCATTTTCTGTGAACACTTGTGGCACCTTTTAAACCCCAGAACTTTGGAATCTTTAGGCTGCGTCGACATTTTAGAGATTAGTGTCTCTATAATCCAAAAAAATACACACGCAGAAAGAAACAAGGCCTCTAATTTAAATGGGCTAAATAGCTCTTTTAAGGAAAAAAAAGACTAAAAAGGAAAAAAAAAGTTATGGATTCACACCAAACAATCGTAGACTTTGCTGAAAAATATCACTTTTGTAAAAACACAATGCTAGCAATATTAAAGGAAAAGCCCTCCAACTAAAACAGGTTCAAAATGTAATAACACACACCACACAAACCTAAACCACAGGCTGACAATAGGTAAAACCTTATTAACTATCAAAACTTTTACACTACTCTGTTACTAAACTACGAAAAGGTATATATCTAAATGTATAAAGCACACTCATCAATAAAAGGGATAGGGAAATTGAGGCCTAACACACTTGGCCAAATAGTAACAACAAACACTATTTTACTAAGGAAACAAGCGTTTTAAAGACACTTAGAGGAAGGGAACTACCAAACTACTATAATGATACAAAATACGTCACAATCTAAACATTATTTAAGCTATAAATGAAGAAAAAAAATAGTTTGACTTAGCCAGAGCTAGAATCAGATGCTCGAGCCGTCTCAGCGGCAAACGAGATCTGGGGAATGCCCTGCAGCATCATGGGACAAGGAGTGAGCCACAAGCTAGCTGAAGACCTCGGGCTTTAGTAAATGGCTGAGTTGGCACAGAGGATCGGTTCTGAACCCATCAGTAAAGAATGGAGGCGAAATAGGACAACTTCACATCAACTGTTAGCACATAAACTGAAGTATTAGAGAGTGGAAAGGGGAATAAATAAAATAAGGGATGAAAATAATAGGACAAACACGTACAGGTAAAAGTGAAAGTTTTTATCAGATGGTTTATAGTAGGCAAGAGATGGGGAGGACTGGGTTCACAGATTGGAGGAGTTTTTAAAGATTTATAATTAACAAAAATTTTGGGGAAGAGGCTGAAGCTTTGTTGAAACCAATTACAGAATAAGAAAAAACAGGCTTTATGGGCAAGCAGGCTTCTGGAAAATCTCTAGGTGCTGACTGGTAACGGATAGAAATTTGAAGAAAGTGTGGAGATATATTGTTAAATAATACAGCCCATGCTTACATTAGAGTGTTTGAAGAAAAACAGATTCTGGATTCCTGGAAATGGGCATCAATGACTATCATCTTAAAAGAAGGGGAAAAACGTGGGTAATGCCACCTCCTACAGACCACTCTCAATACTGCACCACATTTATAAGTTCTTCATATCAATTAAGACAACAGATTGACAAAAATAATGCCAAAGTTAATAAACTGTAATCAAAGTGGTTTTTGAAGAATTCTGAATTCTATGCACGTCTTTCTGTTAGTTGCATTTACCTGCATACACATCACAGTACATTAACTCTTAGCATGAACAGCTACTTTTATATACTGGATTGTACTAAGTACACTAAATACACGGAGGCAAACTGCTTTAGTTAGTACGACATTTCTGTTACATTTGACTTTTGGCTCTACAAGCACGCAACACATATGCGGTCAGCTCTCTATAGCAAATTCCCAAAGTCTGTTTATTCACAGTTACATTTATACCAGAAGGTCTGGTATTTTTCTCAAAGTCTGATGTAATACAGTTCTTTCTCTGTATAACGGTTTTCCTTTGTTTCCTTGTCCTTGGTTCTTTGTAGTTTGATGATCCATGGAAACTCAGTCTTGCATTATCTGAAACGTGGTGTTCCAGCATTATCTGAAACTTGATGTTACATTCCTTTACTTTGCTGATGTTTAAGTTTTACTTCGTGGATGTCCTTGCAGCTGCCATCTACGTAGTTATTTTTACAGACTTTGTTTCTCAATGGATGCCAAAATCTTAACTATGCTATGCCAGCACATTTACTACTACTTATTTTTCAGCATTTTACACTATTTCTAAATTAACCCTTTACATTTCATACCATTTTTGCAGCTTTTATTCAAGCTAATAATCATGCTAGCTGTAGTTTGAAAAGACAGTATATACTAAATAGAACAGTGTATTCTTTCAGTTCCCCGTTTTTTTAAATTTGTTTGAGGAATGGACTAAACTTCACTTAAAGAAAAGACTGCATTTGTTTCATCAGCATTGCTATTTACAGCATTTACCACTTTGCTCATATTTATAATCATAACTTATTAAGTTATTGCAACTCTTTGTAACTTGCAGCATATAAACTATTGTAAGCTGTTATTATTATTACTATTATGACTTTTAAAACTATTAACACAGGATATATTAACCAATTTAGCAATTTGGTCCCAGATGATGACCATTCTTTAAATATGCCCCACCAATTATGCGTAGTGTACGCTTTTGTTTTTTTCTATAAACACTGGATTATTTGAAACTACACATACAAACTGTGTTGCCACTTTAATAAACATTTTGAAACAATTTGAATTTTGAAGGCAATATTGTCCATTTATACTAAATTGTAATTTGTCTATCAAAAAACTTGCAATAGCTTACTAAATAGTAGGATTTTCTTGTGCTTGTAAATGTATAATCTGTGAGATATCTTGTTTTACTAGTTTTCATACCAAGGTCTTTTAAAACTGCATTTGGTATCTTTAAAACTTGGAAATGTAATATTGAAGTGCAATATTGTCTTTTGGTATTGTTGTCCTGTCATAGTACAAGTGGATGGTGCTTCTACCACTTGATCTGCATGAAGTACTGGTTTGTTACCCAGAATGGTAAGTATTTTAACTCATGGTCCTTTTTCTTGTATTACTGTGTTATCATACCCTTTTCTTCCTCTGTTAAGTTTATTCTTATTTTTGTGTTATTGTCTACACACTGTGACATTTTTGCATGATGTCTTCCCTTGTCAGAACTGTTACATTTTCAGGGGGTAATATACAGCAAGTAATAGAAATAGAGCTGTTTATTGAAATGTTTATGTCAGTCTTTGATTGTTTCTCTATTTTTATGTATGCCTGACCTTGTTTAGCTAACCATGCTGTTATATTTGTGTTAAATGTTATTTTTTTAAATGTACATGCTGTATGCTTTTTACAACTGAAATTGTCTTATGTTCTAGTTTGCGTAGCATTCATGAAATATTGTAATTCCCTCTGTTTTGATGTTCAGAATGATGCAAATGAAATGCAGATGTCTCTGTTGAATGCTGCCTTGTCTCACAGCTGCATTTTTATCTATAATCCTTGAAACATGTTCCAGACACAACATTCAGCTCGTCTCAAGCTGTACCAGAATATATGTGTGCTACCAAACAGAAATACATAACTAACTATATTATTTCTACATATACTATAGCAACAGATGCGTATATGCATCTAACTAGCAAATAGATGTGCATATGCATTTATACATATTTAAACATATCTACTACTGTATACATTCCCTCTGTTTTATTTTAAATCTAAAACTGTTAACATTAACTATATTGCTATTAATTTGTGAAACATAACCTTTAGTTTTCTTTTGATACAGCAAGTTAACAAAGTTTAATATTGTCAACACAATGATAACCATTACTATTAGAACTGGATGAATCTGAATATGACTCTATACAGTGATGTTTTATACTGCAAATTATTGACAATGCTTGAGAATTTTATTGCAAAGGAATTGCAGTCTTGTTTTTTGAAAAAAAAAAAAAAACACGTCACAAATGTCAAGCTATGACTTGTTACTCTGTTTACATAGATAACCATTTACTATAGACTGTATAGAATACACTTGCCTGTACAGATTTTTGTATTTGTATATACATGGCTGCAATGTACACTCAGTCCAATTTTTAAACCTAGCATTAAACTGAAGCCTGCTAATTGCATATCTTTTGCAGTACTGTTTACACAGTTAGTGTAAAATTGAAAACATGCCCTTTCCCCTGTAGTATACATCATTTTATTGCAGTATTGTTTGTTTTATGCTATGAGAATTGAATGTATGCTTGCCCTTTGGCTGTTATGCAGACTGTGACACTTTGCTCTTACACATTTGCTTATTTATTTTGCTGTTGCCTATACTGTCAAAGTTGTAACAGGAATTGCTTTTACCAATTTTGAAAAGACGTTTACTGTTACTAGTAGTTATTTGTACCCTTCCTTTTTGTAAAGGGACCTGCATAATTGAACTGCATATTATGGCCCATGTATTGACTGTACTCACAGTATTTACTTGCAAACAGATTATTAATGACATGTATGCACAATTGTGACATCTTATTACAATTACTAAACAGGATTAGGCTTTTGTGCTTTTTGCTTAATGCTGTATGTGAATACTTAACGATAATGTTTTAGAAAAGCGTAAGCCATTTGGCCGGACAACCAGTCTTGTTTCCTTGGCCTTATAAATTTCAGTACCAGTAACATTTTATCTTATGCAACATTTAACTTGATATTAATAAACATTTGTAATTTGCCTAACCATGCATAATACTGTTTCTGAAGACTGTTTTTGCTGAAGTTTTTTATGCTATCATACAATTACAAAATATTGTAAGAAACAAAAGAGATATTGACTTAACTAACACATGCTTAAAACAGATATATTTATATGATTTACATTTTCTGTGGTCTGCCTTTTGCTGCACGTTAGATGAAAAAAAAATATGCATGCATGTCAGTCTTGTGACGTCATGTCTTTTCTGCGTTTAACTACTCTCATTTGATTTCTATGCCCTAGAACTGTTTTGTAATTTGAAATGGTTTTAAAATCACTATTTAAGTGCCTTGCTTTAACTGAATGAAAGTTTGTGCTGTGTATGCTTAACCATTTTCTAAAGGTGGAATAGTACGTTGTAAATTATTTATCAGCACAGTTAACTGCTGTTTCTTTAACAACCAGATTATATTTGTCAGTGTTCTGTTTTGCTGACTTTAAAGCTCTTATGCACTTTTGAAAAAGTGTTTGCATATGTTGCCTGAACTTTTTGAACTCACTCTGACTGTGTCTTAGAAGTGTATTAAATCTTTTTGTCAGTTCACCATGAACTTCGTCTCTGTTCTTATCTGTTTTGTAATGTGCAGTGGTTTTAAGTCACTTTTGTGTAGCAAGCTGTACAGAAGATCTTGTAAATAACTGACTTGACTGATAATGTAACTCTGAAATTAACATTTTACATTTGGTGACAGGACATAAATGTTTACTGTCATACAAATGATGTTGCTGTTTAAGATACCAGTCAAACATAATGCATTTACATAAAGCATTGACATCAACATTTTCCAATAAGGTACTGCATGTACTATTGTTTTGTTTATACCAATCTTTACAACCTAGCCATTCCTGTGCTGGACTGTCATTAGTATCTACCTGAAAAATAGTTTTACATTTGACAATTTTTGTTTAATAGCATCCATGCTGTAGAGTGAGAAACAAAGAAAAGAATTACCAGTTTCTGTGTGGAAGGTGGCCAAATCTTCCGTCGAGAAAGCGTGGAAGTCCCTCGTTGATTCTCCCAAAAGTTGGTCAACACAGCTGGCAGATTCAGCTGTGCAAATGTACAAAACCTGTGAAACTTGCAGAGATGCACTGTTCTGCTACTGGATACTGTGCAGAAGAATGAGGCACACATTTGCTTTGCAACTGGACATACTAACTGAATAAAATGAAAAAGTAGCTGTAGTTGTCACAAGGAGAAACCATGCGGTCCGTCAACTGTGGCTCGCCATTGAAGAATTCTGTAAATTCTATGCAGGTCTTTCTGTTTATCTTGCTGTTGTTGCATTTACATGCATACACTTCACAGTATATTAACTCTTAGTATGAACAGCTACTTTTAGATACTGGATTGTACTAAGTACAATAAATACACGGAGGCAAATTGCTTCAATAAACTGCTTTATTTAGTATGACATTTCTGTTACATTTGACTTTTGGCTCTACAAACACACAACACATATGCGGTCAGCTCTCTATAGCAAATTCCCAAAGTCTGTTTATGCATAGTTGCATTTATACCAGAAAGTCTGGTATTTTTCTCAAAGTCTGATGTATTACAGTTCTTTCTTTGTATAACAGTTTTCCTTTGTTCCCTTGTCCTTGGTTCTTTGTAGTTTGATGATCCATGGAAACTCAGTCTTGCATTATCTGAAACTTGATGTTACATTCCTTTACTTTGCTGATGTTTCAGCTTTACTTCATGGATGTCCTTACAGCTGCCATCTACGTAGTTATTTTTACAGACTTTGTTTCTCAATGAATGCCAAAATTTTAACTATGCTATGTCAGCACACTTACTACTAGTTATTTTTCAGCATTTTACACTATTTCTAAATTAACCCTTTATATTTCATATCATTCTTGCAGCTTTTATTCAAGCTAATAATCATGCTAGCAGTAGTTTGAAAAGACAGTATATACTAAATAGAACAGTGTATTATTTCAGTTTTGTGAAAGGAAGGCAAGCTTGCAATAATATAATTAGATCTCAATTGATGAGGCAAGAATCAGAAAGGTTGTGCACATAATAGTGCTCTTGATTAGTCTTTATGCCAAAAAGACATTTGATACAGTGCATGGAATTTTGTTATTTTTTTAATACAGAAGGCCTTAGAAAAGTTTGGTTTCCCTAAAGAATTTTTAGAGCAGTCTGGTAGCCATTAAGTTCTGCAGCTGACTAGACAATATGGAGGAATCTTTTGCAGGTGCTCAGGATTGAAATAGGGACATGTCAAGGATGTTCTACATCCCCTTTATTTGCATTCTATTTAAAACCTTTAGCACAAGTTATCAGACTAAGTGGAATATTGGGATCCTAGTGAAGTATAATCAGGAAAAAATTGCTCGTTTGCTGATGATGTACTTTTATACCTAACAAACCCTGGAAACGATTTAATTGGAGTATTTGAGGTACTGCAGCACTACACTATTATTTCAAACTATAATGTTAATGAAAGTAAAACCAGGGCAATTTCTGTGAATTATGGCCATCTCCTTTGAATTAGTATGACACTTTCCATTTTGTCATGTTCAAGTTAAGTATCAATAGGTATGGATATCTAGATGGAGTGCAGATGCACTAGGGGAAAACTGAAAATAAAGTTAATGAAAAAATCTTAAAGGATATATGAGGATGGAGACTGCTGTCAATGGATAAGGATAACAAAATACATGCCCATTAAATGCATGTGATGCCACAGGTAATTTATACTGGACAAATATTTCTATACAAGGTAGACAATGATATCTAGGCCATACTGGAAAGAGATAAAACATTTGGCTGGGGACAGAAAGAAGGCAAGACTAAGCTGGGAGAATCATTTTATCCCACTGGAGCAAGAGACTAGCATTCCCAGACTGAAAATGTTACAATAAGGCAAAATAATTGAGATTAACATATGTAATGCAGAACAAGACCCATGACTATTTTTGGAATTAAATGAAGCTTCAACATAAAAGAAGCAGACAGAACAAGGAAAACAAATGTTTGGATAGCAAACAATGAGATGGGCAGGGAGAAGTTAAATTTTGGGAAAATGGTTGGGTAGGCCAAGAACTTTCTAAGACAAAAGAAATTTGAGAACTGGAAAGTTGAGATTTTAACCATCACAATGGGCTCAATGCATCTATGTATAAACTCTCTTTTAAAAGGCTGGATCCTAAAGGGTTGGAATCCAACATACTGTGAACTACAGATGGGGAATGAAATCACAGACTGCCATACTGCCAAGACGACCTCGAAATTTGGAGATAATAAATACTTAATTTATACAGCACTGGTCTCAGCCATGAAAGTACAGTTGTGCAAAATCTTACCATAATGGTAGATGTCCTTCTCTTCACTGTTCCAGTACTCACAACATTACAGATCCTCTGCCAAGAGTGACCCAACATCTGCCCAGTATACCAAAGCCTATAGGTTGCTTTAAGGTACGCCGTACATTACACATATGCTCATCGCATAGTGTAGGGCATAAAGATGACATCCGGGCATACCCCACTCAGTAGGAACGCCAGTCCAAGGAACAGAGAGATCAGCAGATACAGAAGAGAAATGGACCAAGGGTTGGAGGGAGAGAGTAAACACTGTAATGGTGAAGAGAAGAACATCTACCATTATAGTAAGATTTTACACAACTGTACTATGTCCTTCTATTTCACTGTTGCAGTATTCATAACGTTAGGGAGAGTGCCATAGCTCAAGAAGAAACTTGGGAGGAGGAAGGACCAGCAGAGCCCTCTAGGAAGCCATGAAGGATGGCCCTAGCAAAACCAGCTCTAGCTCTGGAAATTCCATCAGACTTGTAGTGCTTGGCAAATGTATGCACAGAAGTCCAAGTAGCTGCCTCAAGAACAGAGTTAGTATCCAGACCCTTGAAAAAAAGTACCAGAAGAAGTCACAGCCCTAGTAGAAAGAGCCTTGACAGAATAAAGAAGGCTCTTACCATGAAGAGAGTAACAAAAAAAATAGCTTTTGAGATCCAAAAAGAAATAGTTTGCTTGGATACAGCAAATCATCCCAAGGACCTGAGATGAAAGGAAACAAAGAGCGGATAAGATTTCCTAATAGTCTTAGTCTTATCCAAATAAAAGCTGAGTTGTCTATGCATATCCAACATGTGCAGCACCTTCTCACTGGCAGATTGTGGAGAAGGGAAAAAAGTGAGCAAATGAATAGACTGATTGAGGGACAATTCATTCACAACCTTGTGTGTAAAAGAAGGATTAGAACGCAAGGACACCCTGTCCTGATGAAACGCCAAAAAAAGAGGACAAGTCATAAGGGCTTTCAGACATCCATCTGGCAGAAGTAAGGGCTAACAAAAGAACAGTCTTCCAAGAGCAATGTTGCAAAGTAGCTGAAGCTATAGGCTCAAAAAGAGCCCAAGTCAATTTCTCCAAAACAAAAATTAAGATCCCAGGGAGGAAGTACAGGCTTCCTGTGAGGTCTAATATGAAGAACGCCTTTAAGGAATTGTTTAGCTTCAAATCTAGGGGCTAAAGGAGGAGATACGGGCAGACAAGCAGAAATAGCTGATAATTGGGCCTTAACAGAAGAATAAGCCAACCCAACATTCAGCAATTCACACATAAGACAGAAAGTACAGTTTTGTACCTACCATAAATGTAGATGTTAGAGTGCTAATACAGCTGCAGTAATCACATATGGGGTTTTCTGCCGTCAGGCGGTCCCTCGGTCGGCCGAATTCCAAAGTCTTGGTCCGGCGTCGGTTGTCGTCGCGTTCTTTTCTGACGTCAGTGAGGCCAGAGTATACAAGACACAGCCGACGCCATGTTCTTCAGTCTTTCTTGCCCCAGATGTCAGGTGCCCCCCAAAAGAAGGCAATACAGAAGTTATGCTTATATGCGTATACATGTAATGCAATATAATCCAAAAACAGTGGTTGCAAGCAAATAAACCTTAGAAGGATAACCCAGTCAGGCTGTATGAAGAGGTTGTTAGGCCCCATGCCTTTACCAAGTGGGGAAGGAGGGAGGGAAACCTGTACTGCAGCTGTATTAGCACTCGAACATCTACATTTATGGTAGGTACAAAACTGTACTATGTTCATCGTGCATACAGCTGCAGTAATCACATATGGGTAGAATCCCAAAGCTACGCACAGGGTGGTAGGTACTAGGAGGAACTGGGTTGAGCCAGAATGCCCTGCAAAACAGCAGTGGCAAAGCCTGCTCTTGTTCTGGAATATAAAGGCAGGTGGTAGTGTTTTTTGAAGGTATGTGCAGAACTCCAAGTGGCTGCCTCCAGAATATCTTTGGTAGGAACTCCTCTGAGGAAGGCTGTAGAGGTAGCTGTGGCCCTGGTGGAGTGTGATCGGATACCTGTAGGAACAGATTTCCCATGACAGGAATAACAAAACCGTATGCAGTGGCCTATCCACTTTGAAATAGTCTGCTTGGAAACTGGCTTCCCTTGAGCCCCTACAGCATATGACACAAAGAGTTGTTATGATTTCCTGAAGGACTTTGTTCTGTCCAAATAGTAACATAGCTGCCTATGGATGTCTAAGGAATGTAGCAGCCTTTCCCCTTTGTTTTGAGGATTGGGGTAAAAGGTAGGAAGGTGTATGGCTTGATTTAGAGCTACCCTAGATACCACTTTAGGCATAAATGATGGGTTGGTACGAAGGGAGACCCTGTCCTGATGGAAAATGAGAAAGGGCTGCACCGCCATGAGAGCCTGTAATTCCAAAACTCTACGAGCTGAAGTGATAGCCAGAAGGAAGGCAGTTTTCCAGGACAAATATTGCAAATCTGTTGAGGCAGCTGGTTCAAAAGGAGGCAATGTTAATTTTTCTAGTATGTAGTTAAGATCCCAGGCTGGTATTGGTTGTTTCCTTGGTGGTCTAATATTCTTAGCCCCTCTGAGGAACTGTCGTAAGAGTGGGTGAGAAAATAAAGGAGGATCCGTGTTGTATTCTGCAGAAATAGCTGAGGCATGGATTTTTATGGAGGAAAATGAAAGTCCACTGTTCAGCAGCTCAGCTAAATACTGTAATACCTGAGGCAAGTTCAGTTTTCTAGGGTCCTGGCCTTTTTTCGCATTCCAAGAACAAAACCGCTTCCATTTTGCGGAGTAAGCTTTTCTATTAGATGGTCTTCTGGCCTCCAAAATGACATCCTGCACCTCCTTGGAGAGTAGGGTCTGTTGTGGTGTTAAGGAATTTTCCATGCAGCGAGATTGGTTTTGGTTTTGGTTTTCAGCTGGCTGTGGACAGTTTTGTAACTGTGCTGAGTCAGCAGAAGTGGCATTAGAGGCAGGGACCAGGGGGGAGGAGTATGTGTTAGGCTCCTCAGCAATGGGTACCAGTGTTGCCTTGGCCAATCTGGAGCAATCAGTATCATCTTCGGTCTGTCTGTTCTTGCTTTCAAAAGTACCTTGGGCAGAAGAGGCAGAGGTGGGAATGCGTAAACTGTCCATGCTGTCCAACTGAATGAAAGGGCGTCCACTCTCCAGGCCTTTGGATGAAAGGTCCTCGAACAAAACTTTTCCAATTGATGATTCCTGTGGGAGGCAAAAAGATCTATGTCTGGCCTCCCCACACTTGGGTTATTTCTGCAAACATCTGCGGATGTAACTTCCATTCGTGTGGATCTGTCATATTTCTGCTTAATTTGTCTGCCAGCGTGTTTTCCAATCCTGGCAGGTACTGTGCTTGAAGTTCGATTTGCCATTCCAGAGCCAAGTTCCAAAGGGTCATGGCTAGTCTGCACAAGGGGTATGAATGTGTTCCTCCTTGTTTGTTTATGTACCACATTACTGTGGTGTTGTCTGTTCTTATGAGTAATTGTCCTGGATGCAGGAAGTCCTTGAAAGCTGCAATTGCATTTATTACTGCTAGCATTTCTTTTTGATTGATGTGGAAGTGCTTTTCTTTTTGGGACCATTTACCCTGGATGCACCTGTCCATCATGTGCGCCCCCCAAGCGTAATCTGAGGCGTCTGTGGTGATAACTTGCTCTGCTTGAGGCTTGCAGAATGGGAGGCCTGTGTTTGCTTGACATGCTTGGGCCCACCATAGAAATTCCTTTTGCAAACATGGGATTATTGGTAGTATTGTTTCCAAACTGTGACTGTGCTGAGACCATAGGTTTTTTAGGTACCATTGAAGTTTCCTCATATGCAGCTTTGCACATGGGATTAAAATAATGCAAGATGCCATGAATCCCAGAGCCTGCAGGATTTTCCTTGCAGTAAGCCTGGTACTTTTTGCTAGTATTCTGAAGTACTGAGATAGTCGCCCTTGTTTTTCTGGCGTAAGATAGGCCATCTGGGTGTTTGTGTCCAAGTTGGCACCCAGGAAGGTTATTTTCTGAGATGGTGTTAGCCTTGATTTCTCTTTGTTGATTGTGTATCCCAGAGAATGCAGTAACCGTGTCACATATGCCAGATGTTCCAGAAGTATGTGCTTGCTGTCCGCTTGGATCAGGCAGTCGTCCAAATAAGGGTAAATTTGTATCCCTTGAAGTCTGCAGTAGGCAATCACTGATGCCAGGCACTTTGGCTTATCTACTGTGCCCAGAATATTCACAAAGGGCAATGCAGAGAATTGATAGTGGATTGAACCTGCAAGAAATCTGAGGTATCTTCTGCAGCTTTGTCTGATTGGGACATGCAGGTATGCCTCCTTGAGGTCCAATGTTACCAGCCAAAACTCCTTGCCCAGCATGGGAAGAAGTTGCTGTAATGTGAGCATCTTGAATTTTGTGCAGTAGAAATGTGTTTAGGATGGATAAGTCCAAAATGGGTCTCCAGTCGGTTCCTTTCCTTGGTACCAGAAAAAGCCTTGAATAAAAACCTTGACCTTGTTCGTGAGAAGGTACCTCTTGAATAGCTCTCATGCTTAAGAGCTTTGAAATTTGTAGTTGTGCCTCTGCCCTTGATTCTGTGGCAGGTTTGGCATTCCTCTCATTTTTGGAAGAGTGTGGAAATGAAATTTGTAGCCTCTGTTTATAATGTCCAGGATCCATTTGTCTGTTGTGACAATATGCCAATTGTTTGCAAATAATGCTAGCTTTCCTCCCAAAGGTGCTGCCAGCTGAGACGTGCTTGGCATGGAAATGAGGGAGTCATTGGGTTTGCTTCCTGTATTGTTGTGCACTGTCCTCGCCAGCTCTTGGTGCTGGAGTTTGCCACTGTCGTCCTCTATATGATCCTTGTGATTGCCCTCTGCCCCGTGTGCGTCTGTATCTACCTCTTTGGGACTTGTCAGTGGCTGGAAAGGACCAGTTCTTTGAAGGCCAATTTCTGCTAAAACGTGGTGGTTGGACCTGGAAAACGGTTTTGACAGTTTGCATGGATTTGGCTTTTTCTTCCATTTTCCGTAATATCTCCTCAGCATTAGTACCAAACAGCACATCCTTTTGTAAAGGAGCATCTAGAAGTTTAGCTTTCACATGATCAGGCAAGTTTTGTTCTCTAAGCCAAGCATGTCTGCGAATGACTGATCCCGTAGCAGCCGCTCTACTAGAAGCCTCTAGGGCATCATAACCACACTGTAAAGTGTGTTTACCCACTTGCTCTGCACTATGCATCATATCCTGTAACTCCTTTAAATCTGGTTGTTCAGGTTGAGACATTTTGTTCCTTAATTGTGATAGTAGGAACTGTTGATATTTAATCATATGAAACTGACAATTTAAGACCCTCATGGCTAGGGTGGCCGAGGTATATACCTTTTTACCCCACCTTTCTAAAGATCTAGATTCCCTTTCTGCAGGAAGTGGATTCTTGGCAGTGGAGGCCTTCAATCCCTTGGGGCCTTGTGAAATGGTTTCAGGGTCAGCATTATGGCTTTTGAAGAGAAATTGGTGAGAGCTGGGTACTCTGTAATACCTATCAGGTTTGACTGGTGCAGGAGGCAGAGAATCCGGGTTAAGGCAAGCCTCCGAATAGATATCATCCAGTATGTCCAAAACAGGGGGTATAGCCAGAGGTCTGTGTTGAGGTAACAAAAGAAATTCCCTAAGTCTTTTCTTGGAATCTGAAAAGTCTTGGCCTTCCCAATAGAAGTGTTCCCTCAAGGTGTGCAAGGTTTCCCCAAAGGAAAAATCCTCAGGAGGGGATACAGAAGGGATGGACTGTTCTGCATCCGAATCCTCAAAAGGAGAGTAAGAGTGTTCCTCTGCATCAGAATGTTCTGATAAAATGGATCACTGATCAGAAGAGGGGGAATCTTCCTCCACTCTGGGTCTCTTGTCTGGAGGGGGTTGAGAACCTCTGATAAGAGTAATTAAATCCTCAGCCATTTTAAGCATCTGTTTTTTAGGCATGGGACCTGGAGATGGGCCCTGTGCAACAGGCCTCGTGGGATGCCTGGCTGCTTTGGATTTAGTAAAGGCCTTAATTGAAAAAGAAAATGAGGGCCTAAAGACACCATGGGTGGAGGTGGACCTGTCCACATTAGTAGGCTCAACATTAGCAAAGGCTTCGGTTGTAGTCTGGGAAAGGGCCGAGGTCCCAGCGGTCTCGGGTACAGAGGACACCGCCAAAGGAGTGTCGTCGGTAGTCAGGGACTGCAAAGGCGTCTCGCTGAGAACCAGACCACGTGTAGCCTGTTTTGGCGTGGTGTCGGCGGGGACCGCGGGCCTCGCGTGTCGGTCCTTTTCCTTGCGTTTTTTGGACAAACCGGTAGTCTGAGTGTCCGACGACATTTTATAATCAAAAGCTTTACCAAAGTAGTGTTGGGTGAACTCCGCCCGACGCTTAATAGTGCATTTATTGAAGGTAGCGCAAAAGCGACAGCCCGAGACGTCGTGGTCTGGGCCCAAACAAGGTATGCAGAGGGAATGGAAATCCTTATGCGGTATTTGCTTCCCACAAGAAATACAATTATTAACTTTTTCTGACATCGGTCTGAGGCAAGAAAAGTTTCCCCAACGGGGTACTTAGCTTTAATGAAGACTTCGGTTTCCAAAATTTTCGTAATTCAGGAGCTGGCCGACCGGCACTTGCAAACTGCTTCTGCTTCGGGCACCGCGCGGCAAAAAAGACTGAAGAACATGGCGTCGGCTGTGTCTTATATACTCTGGCCTCACTGACGTCAGAAGAGAACGCGACGACAATCGACGCCGGACCAAGACTTTGGAATTCGGCCGACCGAGGGACCGCCTGACGGCAGAAAACCCCATATGTGATTACTGCAGCTGTATGCACGATGAACATCCAAAGGAACATCCACGAAAAGTGGATCCAGGTTACGAGAAAGACACCAAGCATAAAACCTCTTCCATTTGGATAAGTGGGATTTCCTAGTATTGGGTTTCCTGGCCTCCTGCAGGACCCTAAGTATGTTCTCAGAAAAAACGGTGTCTATGTGGAATCAAAAAAGGTGTCTTTGTGGAATCAAAATCCTATCACCCACAGAGTCAGCTGAAGAGTGGAGAGGTGGGGATGGATGAGAGATCATTTGTCTTGTGTGAGCTGGTCCAACCTGTGAGGTACCTTGGGTTTACTACTGAAATGTCGAACGGCACTACGTCGACTGTACTATAGTCGAACATGGAAGTTCGAAAATAGTAATGTCGATGACAAAAAAAAATCTAGGACTGTGTTTTAACATGGGTCGAGGTAGGGGAGATGTATGTAGTTCTGAATAATACTGAACACCTACCTCAACCCATGTTAAAACCATTCCTAGATTGTTTTTTTGACGTCGACATTACTATTTTCGAACTTCCGTGTTCGACTATAGTACAGTCGACGTAGTGCCGTTCGACATTTTAATAGTAAACCGGTACCTTGTGAAGATTGCCCTTGGCTAAATGCAGATGAAGAGGGAACCAATGCTGTCTGTGACAAAAGGCAGACCCCAACAAGATTTTGGGAGTGTCCTGCTGAATTTTGAACAGGACTTTCGGAATGAGGGAAAGGGGAGGAAAAGCATAAAGAAACATCCCCTTCCACGAAAGAGAGAGGGTGTACAATTTCCACACCAGAGGATCTGGGATTCTGCCACAAAACATAGGAAGTTGTCTGTTCAGAGGGGAAGCAAATAGGTCTATTTGAGGAGTACCCCACTGGTGGACAATGTCCAAAAACACATCCGTGTGAAGCATCCATTCATGGTATTGAGTTAAGCATCTGCTCAGAGTGTCTGCCACAATGTTTTGACCTGAGGGAATGTAAAACTGTGTGAAGAGTCACTTCATACATGACAAGATCCCATACCAGGAGTGCCAACCAACAAAGAAGATAAGACCTTGTCCCCCTCTTTGTTTACATACCACATCACTGTGGTATTGTCTGTAAACATCTTGAGAGGTCCTGGGAAGAGGAGGATGAAAAACCTGAAAAGCCAGCAGAAGAGCTCTCATCTTTTTGACACTGATGTACTCGTTTGGCTGACTAGGAAACCCCATCCCCTGCACCTTTAGAGTGCCTAAAGCAACTCCCCATCCCACATCTGAAGAATTTGTGAACAGCTCCTGGGTGGGAAGAGGGGGATGAAAAGGAAGCCCTGGATTTAGAGACAAATGCTGGATCCACCAGTAAAGTTCCTTCTAGAGACAAGGTAGAAGAAGAACTACAAATTCTAGCGGATGTGCATGCTGAAGCCAAACTGACTTCAGGAACCAATGAAACTTCCTCATGTGAAGCTTGGCCAGAGGGAGCATAGGGATGGTGGATACCTGGTAACCCAGAGCTCTCAGAAACTCCCTTGCTGTAATGGAGGCCAGAGGAAGAAGACTGTGAAAGAAGGAAATGAGGGTCATGGCCTTGGGAGGAGGCAGGGATGGCAGCAAAGGCACCCTCTGAATCCTACAACCCAGTAAAATGTGGTCCTGAGAAGGAGTGAGAAGACTTTTTGAAGTTTATTGTAAATCCTAGGCTCTGATGAAGTGAAATGGCAAAATGGAGATTTTGCAACAAGATCTCTAGTGGGGATGCCTGAAATAGAAGATCATCCAAGTAAGGGAATACTTGGATCCCCGAATCCTGCAAAAATCAATCACAGGAGCAAGGCATTTGGTGAATACCCTTGGGGCAGTAGAAAGGCTAAAGGACAAAGCAGAAAACAGAAAATCCCAGGTAGCAACAGAGAAATGTAAAAACCTCCTGAAAAGTGGATGGATCGGACTATGGATGTGACGACCCACCACTGGACCAGTAATCAAGAAGCCTAAATCCTCACCACTGACAACAGTGGGGGACATACACAGAGGATGACAAAGGGCACACACACCATTTCCAGATGCAGCTCTCTGCATCAAGTGCAATTTCCCTTAACAGCACACAGAGACCACAGTCAGTCCAGGGCTGGTTTCTCCCTCTTTCTCCTGATCCCCCATAAGACTCCCTGCTGGCACAGCTATAGAGTTGAGATCTCGGCTTAGTGATTAAGCCAAGTCCTCAAGCACCCTGTCTATCCAACTTTTAGTTATGTACTCACCATAACTTCAGATGTTTGGGATCCATCTCGCCTACATTCTGACTGATGGGTTCGGAGCCGATCCCTCGGCTCTTATGCCAAAGAGCGAAGTCTCTTATTGGCTGAGCTTACTATATCCCAGGATGCACCACTACCAGTCCCCCAGATCTAGTTTGTCCGCATACATGCACACATGCACGCCCTGCTTATATAACATCGTCAGATGAAACAAGATAAAACAGTAGAACTCAAAACCGTTCAATCTCTTCTGATCTCCAAGGCAGGGGAAGGAGGAGATGGATCCCAAACATCTGAAGTTATGGTGAGTACATAACTAAAAGATGTTATGTGATCCTATCTCGCCTACATTCTGACTGATGGGACAGCGTCCCTAGCACCTGAATCCTGGGTGGCTCACTGGAAAACACTCCTGAGTACCGTGGAACCAAATGATGCTCGTCCTTTAGATGCCACATCCAATTTGTAGTGGGAATTGAAAGTGTGCGGATTGGACCAAGTAGCCGCAGCACAAATCTCGATATAGCGAGCTTGGAATGAAAAGCTATAGAAGTAGCCATAGCTCTGGTAGAATGAGCTTTGATAGATGTTGTAAGTTGCTTATTCAAGAAGAATAAGCCTGAGTTATGCAATCTCTAATCCATTTGGAAATAGTAGCTTTTGTGATGGTTTGACCCAATTTATTATCTGAGAAAGACACAAACAACTGGTCTGACTTACGGTTGGTGAGTCCTGTCTAAATAGAAGCGTAATTGCCTGTGAACATCCAATTTATGGAGAGTGTATTCTGCTTCATTGGAGAAATTTGGGAAGAAAACTGGTAGCTCTAGAGACTGTTGGAGACAAAGATTAGAACAGACCTTTGGGACAAAGGATGGATTAGGCCTAAGAGATACTCTGTCCTTGTGGAAAATCAAGTACGGTGGTTTAATGGACAGGGCTTGAAGCTCTGAAACTCTTCTTGCAGAAGTAATTGCAACTAAGAAAGCAGTTTTCCAAGACAGATATTTTAACTCACATGTAGCAGCCGGTTCGAAGGGGAAGATGTCAATGCACGAAGCACTAAATCTAGATCCACGGAGGCGCAGGATGAGAAACTGGGAGTCACAACAGACCCGCACCTTTAATGAAAGTTTTGCATAGTCTGCAGCTCATCAATGGAGGATCCATGGACTCGTGAAATTTAGAGATTGCCGCTAGTTGGACTTTAATAGTAGAGACAGAAGATCCTTGATTAAATAGGGATGTTAAAATTTCAAAACCTCTGGGATAGGAGCAGTGATAGGGTCTAAGCCCTTGAGTTGAGCCCAGATAGCAAACCTCTTCCACTTACTGAGGTACAATTTGTTAGTGGTGGGTTTGTGGGCGAAAGATAAAATGTGAACAACTTCCGGGTCTAATGTATGACTTCTGACTAAGGTCGGAAGTGGAGGAGCCAAGCTGTCAACTTCAAAGATCGAAGGGACTGATGCTGTTGTCCCGACTGATGAATTAGCAGGTCCGAATTAGGTCTAAAGTCCACGGATCGTCCACCGCATGTTTCTTCAGGTAGAAACCATACCTGACGAGGCCAGTATGGGGCAATCAGTATCATTGCGGACCCCAATTGAGAAGCTTTTTGAATGACTTTGGAGAGAAGTGGAATCGGAGGAAAGGCATAAAGTAGCCCTGTTGGCCAAGGTTGTGCTAGAGCATCCATAGCTGGTACTCCTGATGTGGAGTCAAGGAGAAGAACCTTTGCACTTGGTGTTTAGTGGAGTTGCAAACAGGTCCCCATCTCCTGAAAACCTGAGCTGCTACTGTTGTTTAGGGACCACTCGTGAGTAGAGAGAATTGTCCTGCTCAATTTGTCTGCCAATATATTTGATTTCGGAATGTGGGTCGCTACCAAGAAGTGGTTGGTAGCTACAGCCCATTCCCACACCCTCATGGCCTCTCTGCAAGGGGTAAGATCTGGTCCCTCCTTGTTTGTTCAGATACCAGACCACCGACATGTTGTCTGTGTGGATGGCGATGATGCCCTGAGGAAGAAACTTGTGTAAGGCCTGTAGGGATAGAAGTACAGCCCTCATCTCCAACACATTGATGTGGAGAAGAGCTGGAAGCCAGGAGCCCTGAACTAACCTGCCCAGACAATGCCCCCACCCTATCTGGGAGGCATCTGTCGTCAGGGTAACCACTGGAGAGGGAATAACAAAGGGCTTCCTTGATTTAGATTGGATGTTTGAAGCCACCAGCGAAGGTCCGTTTGCATGTTTCCGTAATCATGATGTGATGATTGAGGGAAGATCCTGAAAGGACCATTGAGTTGACAATAGCCACTGAAGAATCCTCATGTGCAATCTTGCCAGAGGAACTAAAAGAACCGTGGCAGACATTGAACCTAAAACTTGTAGAACCATCCTGGCTGGGGCTTTGGATCTCGAGATCAGAGCTTGAACTTGGCCCTGTAAAGTTTGGATCCTTTCGGCAGGAAGAAAGAGCTGCGATCAATTTTGAGTCTATCTCTGCTCCTATGAACCTTATGCGCTGAGAGGACAGCAAGACAGACTTTGACCAATTGAATGTAATCCCCAGGGTAGCACCCAGGGAGATGGTGGCTTTGAGGTTGTCCATTAGTAGATGCCTGGTGGTGGCAGTCAGGAGCCAGTCGTCCAGATAGGGAAACACTTGGAATCCAAGACTTCTCAGATGAGCCGTCACTACTGCCAAACACTTGGTGAACACCCTGGGGGCTGTGGTGAGACCAAAGGGCAGAGCACAAAATTGGTAATGACTGACTCCCAGGCTGAAGCGCAGATACCTTCTGGACGCCTGATGTATCGGTATGTGATAACAGGCGTCCTTGAGGTCTATGGAGCACATCCAAACATCCTTCTCCAACAATGGGAGAATGGATTGTAACGTGACCATTCGAATTTGGATTTCGTGACGGATTGGTTCAGTCTGCTGAGATCCAATATTGGTCTCAGGTCCCCTGTCTTTTTGGCACTAAAAGAACCTGGAGTAATTTCCTGATCCGATCTGGTCTGTGGGGACCGGTTGGATGACTCCTTTTCTAGCAGCTTTAAAGCTTCTGCCATTTCTTGACTGGGTGGTGGGTCCGGGATTTTTGGACGGTGGGGTGAGTATGTGAATGGGATGGTGTAACCTCCGGCAATGATCGCACCCATGTGTCCTGAGTGATTGACTCCCAGGCTTTTAGGTGCTTGGCAAAGCGACACCCGACTGGCTCGAGCAGCACAGCCGGGCAATCCCTCATGATGTGTGGGAGGCTGAAGAGCCACGAAAGGACTCGCGGTCTCCAGAATTGCGGGGCCTCTGCCGCCTCTGGGGCGTCCCAGAAAAATTTCCCGTCCTCTGCCTCTGGAAGGGGAATCTTCCTGCTGTTGGGGAAAACTCTTCCCTCCTTTAGCCTTCAGATAAAGTTTTTCCCTCTTGCTCACAGCGGTAAGGGTGTCTTTAACCTTCGGTCCAAACAAAGAGGACCCATCAAAAGGAAGACTTGAAGGCCTCCAAGAACTGACACAGGGAGCCAGACTTGTCTCCGTAGAGCCACGCCTGTGCCTGCCGCATAGGAAATGAGCCTCATGGATGAGTTAGAAATTGGATAGCCAACTGAGAGCTAACCGACTGGGCTAGCTGCTCAGGTAGGTTACCGAGAGGAATCTGACAACTCCTTGACCAGATCCCTCTGAAGCCTGGTAAAATGTGCCAAATAATTCAGAGACCTTAAAGTAAAGGCCGCTGAAGACCTGTCCATGCTCCTAGACTCCTTATTAGGAGGATGGACGGACGTTGAAGCCTCTGCCACGTCCTGTTGTGTAGCAGATGCCACCACCATGGCATCTACAGCCACGCCTTTAGTGAGGAACTCCTTCGGTGGGGCAGACAAAAATTTATTTGGACGAAAGGACTGGTTCCACGGTATCTGGATGGACAAACTAAATCCAGAAGCTCGTCGGCGGAGACACCCAGGAGGCGGAGGGCTGAGCCCCAAAGGCCTTGAGGAGCACTGACTCATCAGCAGAGGGTTTGGATATCCAGCCTTGTTTGAGGATCTCTAAGATGTCTGCAAATGAGACATCATCCGAGGGGACCTCTGCATCATCAAGATCAGTGTCGATGTAATAGACAGTCCACGTGCTTCCTCTTGCACGATCTCTTCCTTGGGGTTCCTCCGAAGACAACTCGAAGAACCCTCAGGAGGAGGGAACCCCAATGGGGTAACCTCAGGCCCAGGGCTCCGCTGCCTACGGACAGGGAACTGCCAAAGACCCAGTCTCCACGCCCAGGAAGGTGCGGAAAAGCGGAGAGATGGCAAGAAGACAGAATCCTGGGCATAGGTCCCAAACATCACCCCGGGTCCAGCCGAAGAAGTCCTAAGATCTCCACCTCCAACAGCACCTGCAAGCAGTCGGAGGAGGAATGGCAATGGGGCCAACTGGGCAAATTTTTGGAAGACTGGGGACTGGAACAGTCTTTGGAGCACCCTGTCTATATCTGAATCCGACATCCTCGAAGACCGAGAGGAAACTGAACGGGTTCGAGATGGCCTCCGATGACTATTAGATTCCATCGGTGCGAGGTGGACTTGCTCGAGACCAGTGGAGCGAAGGTGACCCGCCTCTCGATGCCCCAGCCATCAGCTCAAGCCAGAGGAGTCGAGACTGGTCCTTGGAGCGAAGGAGAGGCCTGCCTATGTCTTTTGGCGGTCGGGTCCGACGGACTGGTCCGGAACCGCCCTTTTAGCCGGAGAAGGAGAGGATGCCAAGGCTTCTTCAAAAGAAGGTTTAATTAACCCCTTAAGAATCAGTTTATTTTTCCTCTCCTGGAGGACCCTTGAGGAAAAAGCGTGACACACGCTGCATGACTCCTGTAAGTGTTTTGCACCCAAACAATACACACAGAGTGATCGTCTGTGATGGACATTTTGAAATTGCATTTGGTGCATTTTGGATTTTGAGACATTATGGCAAAACAATTTCAGTAATCTTAGACAGAAAAATACAATTACTGACTTTCTGTTTGACACTACCTAATAATAGGTTTACAGTTAGAAACCCTGTAAGGTTTTAGGAGGGTTGACTGACCGGGAAGGCCCTAAGATGAAGGAGGCCTAAACCAACTCAACCCAATCACACAACAAGTCTTTAACAAACTCCAAACACACACAAAGTGATGAATAGCCGTTAAAACAGCTTTTTTATGCAAGAACAGCAAATTTCTGACAGAAAAAGTAAGTAAATTTACTACTCAGCTCAGCCAGCTCGAGACCAGATCTGGGGACTGGTAGTGGTGCATCCTGGGATATAGTAAGCTCAGCCAATAAGAGACTTCGCTCTTTGGCAAACCCATCAGTCAGAATGTAGGCGAGATAGGATCACATAACATCCAGTGTTTTGTGTCCCTGCCCAAGTAGCTGACACACACACACACACACACACACACACACACACACACACACACACACACACACACACACACACGGCAGACACAGCTATGCCCTCTAATTCCCAGACTATAAGGTAGTTACCACTGCCACCAGTCAAACTCCTTATTAACTACTTTAAGGCCCTTAACAAAGGGTGTCCAATCTTACCGTGTAATATTAATATTAATACAAATGGTAGTTTGACCAAGAGCAAGGCTATTAGGAGTGGCCTACACAGTGTCACCAAATAAACATGCAAGTACTCTCAAAACCTAAATATCGCTACACAGATCAGCCACAATGAAAGGTATAAATATATTTAATAATAATAATAAATAAAAACAAGACAATATTAAATATATATATATATATATATATATATATATATATATATATATATATATATATATATATATATATTCACAGTGAAATCAGAGTTCAAAACCACAGGAAATATTTAAAACAACATTGCAAGACAGTCTCAAATAAATAAAGTAAAATATCTAAACTAAGCATTACTATATTCCTGACTGTATCCAAGAGAGTTACTATACCCTAGTTAACTTACTTAGAGCAAAGCAGATGTGTGGTGAATGGATCTTGTTGTTGCCAGGTCCAAGACAGAATACAAAATGCAATGTCTCTCCAAGAGACTTCTCAAATTAATATCTGAAATATATCTGCTGGGATAGCTTGCAGAATTACATCATTTCTTGTCATCTGACACTAACCAAAGTGAAATCCCCACTACTGGAAGCTACCAGTATTTAGCATCTACCTGTGAAAATACATAGACCTCAGATTTTTGGCAGATGTTGGAAGTCATAAAACAATTACATTAATTCATGCTTTCAAAACTAGTAATTAGTTCACTCTGACGATAATACAGAAAGCTTCCCAGCAGACTCTGTCTCTAGCTGCCTTGAAAACTGAAAGATACCATCTTGAGAAGCCATAAAGTAATTTAAGCTATTTTTCTGAAGTTAACCTCCAGATTTCTAGTTTCCACTGTTAAAATATATACATTTAAATAGTTGCAATAGTGCATGTATATTTCTGTTCTATTCCAGTAGGGCACATTGTGGTCACATTTTAAGCACTTTGCAAAAACATTTTCTACACACACTTCTGTACCAGTGTTTGATACACACGACATACAGTTCTAATACATTTGTAACACAAGCATCTTATATAAATCATGTTGATATTCACAAATGACATACAATTATTTACAAAATTCCAGATAGCTGTGCTGGCAGTATCCCCCTTTGTCACACTTCTTGCTCCCCTTGAAGACTCCAGCTAGTTTTTCAAGTGATCTTTGACAAAAGTTGCTTGAGAGGGATAAGCCTACCTGGGAATACATTACCTCATTCCCTGTCTTGACATCCCAGCTGCCTTTTTATTATTAACTCCATTACAATGTTGTACTGTCATATCATATGCCTGCAACCCTAGGCTCCACCATAGTAACTTGTGATTTTGCTGGCTGGCTCCTTGTAGCCATATGTCCCCCTCAGACTCCTCCTGCCTCCTACTGCAAATACTTAACACCAGAACCTCCCTATCATGCCTATCATGGACAGGTTTCATGGTGTTAACATGGTACAATATGTGGCCCTGGCTCCTGCCTAGAAGTTCTACCATGCAGTTAATATCACTAACCTTCCTTACCACTTTGAAGGGCCCCTCCTAAGCTGCCTGCAGCTTGTCATGTCTGACAGGAATAAGGACCATGACCTGCTGCCCCACAGCATACTCTCTAGCTTGAGCATTCCTGTCATACCAGACCTTTTTCTGCTGTTGGGCTTCTGCCTGGTTCTCCTGGGCCAAGACCATGAGTTCCTTGACCCTTGTCCTGAGGTTTAGGGTATATGCCACAACAGACTCCTTGTGGGATTCACACTCACCCTCTGACTCATCATGAATCAAATCTAGAGGTCCCCTCACCCTATGCCCATACAGCAACTCAAAGCATGAAAAACCTGTGGATTCCTGGGGCACCTCTCTGTAGGCAAACAACAGATGGGGCAAATATTTGTCCCACTCCCTCTTAAAATGGTCTGCAAATACCCGGAGCATGGTCTTTAGGGTAAAGTTTAACCTCTCCACCAGACCATTAGTCTGGGGATGGTAGGGGCTGGTCTTTACATGCTTCACCCCACAATGCTTCCACAGACAAGCCAGCAGGTCTGACATGAAATTGGTACCTCTTTTCAGTCAGTATTTCTTTTGGGAAAACTACCCTGCTGAAAATCTATAAGAAAGTATTTGCCACCTTTTTTGCCTCACTGGAGTACAGGGCCACAACCTCAGGGTATCTGGTAACATAATGTACTACCACTAAGGTATACTTCTTTCCTGTGGAACCTGGGGTACTCAGAGGCCCCACAATATCCATAGCTACCCTCTGAAACAGCTCCTCAAATCACAGGCAAAGGCACCAAAGGAGCTTTGACTTTGTCTCCTGCCTTGGCTGCTTTTTGGCACCTCTCATAGGTGCTGCAGTACACTGTTACATCCCTGGAAATCCCAGGCTAATAAACGTTTTGTATAATATGTCTTTTTGTACGCTTTGTGCCCATATGACCTGCAAAGGGAATGTCATGAGCTATGGCTAGAAGTGCCAGCAGTTAGGCTCTGGGCACTACCAACTGCTGTATTCTCTCACCCCTCTATCCCTCTTTCAGGGGCCATTCTCTATACAGTAACCCTTTGTCCCAGTATACAGATCCCCCATTTCCTTGACAATAAGGTACCTCCCTGGCTACTTGCCTCAAGCCTTGTAATGTAGAGTCTGAGAGCTGAGCCTGTCTCAACTCTCTCTTTGTAACCCTTCCCAGTTCCCTTCCACAGGAAGTCTGGTATTCTCTGACAGCGGTGCATCACTGTCAGCCTGGGTACTACTACTCACCTCTGCCCTTGCAGTCATGCTGTGTAAGGGAACAACAGTACCCACCAGCAGCTGTGGCTCACCTTTAGTCTCACTGCTACAGGGTAGCAGCTCCCTCTCTGAAGTAACCGCCTCACCAGTCTTGGCTTCAATTGTGAGGTCTGTCTGGCTGCCCCCAGGCTACCAGACCCACGTGCTTGTCTCCAAGCCTCACTGTGTGTATTTGCATGCACACAATATACTGTATTATCAAAATCATTCCCTATCAGGACACCTGCAGGAATATCCTCAAAACAAACCTACTTGCTTGCTTCCTTTCCCACCCTGCCAGTCAAGGTGAGCCCTAGCCAAAGGTATTTAGAATGGGGTCTCTCCTGAAGCTCTGACTGGAGTAGACTGCCCAAGTAAGTAGTGCTACTCTTAAAATTGCAGGCTTCATAATGGTTAGGTCACAGGCTGTGTCTCTCTTAGCAGTGGCTTGTTTCCCCATCTACTAAGATAGGATATAACCTCTTGTGGTAGTTTTGTACCCTTGTTGTCCCCAGACAACTTACTGCTGCCATTCTGTCGTTCCCACTTGCTGGCTCCCCTACCTTTTGTTCCCCACCTTGCCTCCTGGACATCTATATGCTACATGGCCCCACTGGTTACATTTAAAACATGTAACCCTTGATCCTGGCTGTGTACCTGAACTAGTAGCTTCCCCTGTTACTGGCAGATTCTGCTGAGGTGGTTTAGGCTGCCCATAATGGGTTCCCTTAGATCCATGTGCAGCACTGGATATCCCTTTGCTGTGCAGTGATGCCCTGCTTGCTAGGTATAGGTCTCGCTTTTTCCCCCCAAATCATCTACTGTGCTGCATTCTCTATCTGCCAACCAGATTTTCATATCCTCAGGCAAAGTGCTAAGGGCTTGTGCCCTCACCAAAAGGTCTGCCAGCTTTTCAAAAGTGGTGACCTAACTACATGAATACATCTATGAAAATATGTGCTTAACTCAGCAACATAATCACACACTTTCATCTGCCTTGCGCCTATGTTCACAAAAAAAATTTCTATAAGCTTCAGTTGTGAAATTAAAGCATTCCAATAAACACTTTTAATGGTATTATAATTTAAGCAATCAGTATCGGAAAATTTAGAAACAGCAGTTAGAGCTTTACCATGGAGTAAAAGATCAGGACCCATACAAAGACCCCTTGTTCAACATTATACTCTTTACATACCCTTTCAAGCATATGAATAAAACTATCAAATTAACACTCTCTGTAAATTGTGGAAGAAATTTACTGACCTTTACTGCTTCTGGGGTTCAGTTACCCCCTTCCCCATTACCTCCATGACCCTGGCGAAGAGTAACATTTCCTTTTCATGTTGCCTCTGCCTCTCATTTTCTTCAGCCCCCAAATGCCACAGTCTCTCTGCTGATTATATTTCCAAACGTTTGGCCTCCAGTTCAAGTCCAACTCCAGATGGATTTTTAAGTCCTCTGTGGCAAAGTTGAACTGTCCATTTTCTGAGAGCTGAACGTCCCCAAGGCCAGTCTGGTTGTCCTCCTGGTTGCTGGTATGTGATGCAGTTGTAGTTGAGGCTGCAATCATTTCACCTTTAATCAGGTTAGCATGCATCAATCCTTTGTCTTGGCACATCTTAGCCACATGACTACTTGTCAGCTTGTAATACTCCTCTGCTGACATCCTTGCCTGCTCTCCCTGACTAAATATGCTAACAAAAAATAAATAAAACTATTGTAATATGAAACTCTGAATGTCTAACGTGTAGCTGCTTGAAGGTACAAACACCTTTTTTAGTGACCACTGTTTACAGGCTACAAGAGTTCAATATCCACACCACTGAATCCTAATATGTGATGTGGTAATCCCACCACTGCCAACCAGTTGTGTGCATGTCCCCCACTGTTGCCAGTGGTGAGGATTGAGGCTCCTTGATTACTGGTCCAGTAGTAGGACGCCACATATTGGTGAGCTAACTTACTTAATTAGAGCAAGGCAGATGTTATGGTGAACGGTTCTTGTCAGGTCCAAGACAGAATACAGAATGCACTCTCTCTCTAAGAGACTTCTCAAATTAATATATTGATATTGCTGCTGGGATAGCTTGCAGAATGACATTATTTCTTGTCATGTGACTCTATCCCAGGTGAAACCCCCACTGCTAGAAGCTAGCAGTATTTAGCATCCACCTGTGAAAATACATAGACCTCAGATCTTTGGCAGATGCTGGAAGTCAAACAATTAAATTCCTTCACACTTTCAAAACTAGTAATTAGTTTACTCTGAAGACAATACAGAAAACTTGTTAGCACAGACTCTGCGCCTCTAACTGCCTTGAAAAAATTGAAAGATACCATATTTTATTGCATAACCAAAAAGTAATTCTTTTTCAGCTATTTCTCTGAAGTTAACGTCCAGTATTCCAGTTTCCAGTGTTAAAATATATACATTTAAAACAGTTACAAAAGTGCATATACATTTCTGTTTTATTCCAGTGGGGCACACTGTGGTCACATTTCAAGCACTTTGCAAAAACTTTTTCAGCACACACTTCTGTACCAGCAGTTTGATATACACATGACACACAGTTCTAATACATTTGTAACACAAACATCTTATATAAACCATGTTGATATTCACAAATGACATAGAATTATTTACAAAATTCCAGATACCTGTGTTGGCAGTATCCTCCTTTGTCACAATGGAAATAAGCATCCTTGAGATCCACACACAGCCCGAGGAAGCAAACGAGAGGACACATTCTGACGGGACAACATTCGAAAAGAGGGCACCTTCCTAAAAAGTGTTTAGATGAGAGAGGTCTAGAATTGTTCTCCAAGTACCCTCTTTTTTGGGTACTAGAATAATCCTGGAGTAAACCCCCCCCTCCCCTTTGGGACACAGGCAACTCTTGAATACTACCCAGAGTCAACAGGTGCCAAAGCACATCTGGGAAAAAGGAGAGTTGTTCTCAAAGGGGCTGAGGAATACGCATGAAAGGGGGAAGGGATTTTCACACCATGAAATATCCCTGGGGAATAACGGATAGAATCCCATGAATCCTGAGTAATATGAAGCCAAACAGGAAGAGACAGAGTGAGAGGCAAAGAGAAAGAGGAAAGTGCTGGGAAGAATAGGACAGTCGGACAACACCTGGTTTATCTGGAAAGGAAGAATTCTGAGGCATTGAGGTCTGAGTAGCCTTAGCAGAAGGAGCTCATTTGCCACCCTTAGGAGGAGGGCAAGATTGCCTGCAAAGAAAGGCTGGCTTATTGGGGTAGTTTCTCTGAAATTTAAGCACAGAAGAGACAAAAACATGTTTAAGTTCCTGTAAAGCCTTTCTTGTATCCAGAAGAGATTTAAACATATCAGCATCAGCGTCACCAAACAAGTGTTCATCATCAAAAGGGGTATCCATCAAGTTAGCCTTAATATAATCTAGCAAAGGTTGAAGCCAAAGCCAAGAGTAGCTCCTCATCACTGATCCAAAAGCAGCAGCCCTAGAAGAAGCATCTCTTGCATCATAAATGCACCTGATGGAATGAGACACCTGGGAGCACATTCTTAACAGGGAATATGCAGAAGTTTTTCCCTTAGAGTCTGGAAGATCACAGATAACTTAAGCCTGAGATGACAGAGCCAACAAATACCTGAACATACAGACATATTGGTCTGATAATTAACGGTCCTAAAAGCCAAGGTAGCAGAGCTGTAAACGGTCTTACCTAGCCTTTCCATGGTTCTGCTATCTTTATCATATGGCAGCAATTTGGGCGAAGGAAGAAACTGAGAGGTCTTATCTGAAGCTACAGACACCACTCAGGGATCAGCAGCAGGACACGTGTACAAAACTTTATAGTCCTCAGGCACCCTACAAAACCTACCAAGTTTCTTGGCAGCATGGGGGCTGAAAATCTGGAGCCTTAGAGACAATGGAAAACACATCCAACAAAGCAGCCAAATCAGGAGGAATAGCAGAAGGTTTAGGAGATTCCATCTGCAGTAGCCCATAGTACCTTTTATGTATCTCAGAGACCAGATTACAATCTCATTTAAAGAACTCCATCATCCTGGAGATTGTGTCCCCAAAAGAAATCTCTTCAAAGGGAGTATCAGGACTGGTAGATTCCTCTTCCTCTGACCCATAGTCCAAAGGAGAAGGAATCTGAAAAGAGTAAGAAAGGGATTCCTCATCTGAATTCAGGACCTTCTTAGAGGAATCCTGTTCCCTGGGTCTTTTAAGGGGAGTAGAGGACCAAGGGGAGGCTGGAACAGAAACTCCCTAAGGAGGTTCCAATGCCATCACATCACTGGATTTCTTCTCCAACTAAAATCTGAGGAATACTCCTAGGCCCCTTGGAAAAGATCAGCCGTGGTTCCCCCTGAACATCCAAAATGGACGTCTGCAAAGCCTCCTCGGATGTGGTTAAAGTTGGATCCTTGCTGGCCTCCAACCCAGTTACAGTACAGTAATCTAATAAGCTGGGCGAACCTCTGGGTATTTACTCACCTCGGGAGAGACGTCCAGGGGAGGCTGAACAGTGGAAGATTCCGGCCTAGGCTTCTTGGCCTACTTCACTGACAGCTGACCCTCAGAGTGAGAAGTTCACTACATCATTTCTTTTGTGAGAAGTTTACGGTACAAAAGTCTGACAGGTGGAACAGGACGTATGGTCGTGCGAGGCACCAAGGCAAAGCAGACATTGTTAGTGGCAGTCTTTATGGAGAATCTGTATCCCACTCCGGCATTTACCCTTCTTGGATTAAATGAAACCCCACAAGCAACAAAAAGAAAAAGACAAGCAAAAAGGAACCCCAAAGGGGCACTTACCTGCAACAGCTTGGTAAAACTAACAATGGAACACAGGTATTCAGACCGACAATCAAGATATGGCATTTGGACTAGTGGTAAACAAGTTTTGAGGATGGCATATCCGGACATCACCTTTATGCCCAATGCTACGCGTGGAGCACACATGTGACATATGGTGTATATTAAAGCAACCAAAAGGCTTTGGTACAGTGGTGAGATGTGGGGCCGCCCTTGGCAGGGGATCCCTAACGTTATGAATACTGCAACAGTGAAATGGAAGGACAGTCAGATAAGGGAAGGGGGTTTAAGAAATGAAAGGAAGCCATAGGTAACCAAGCTAATAAAAAATAAATTAAATTAAATGGACTGGAAACATTTTTCATTGTTTGTAGCTCACTGTCCATATCCATAATCAAGAGCTTTGAAGTTCTAAACCTTTGTATAATCTTTTGTTTAGTCTCAGTTTCCGTAATAGAATCACTTTACTTCATATACCTAAATACTTCAACTTATGTCCCTATAAACATGGACACTGGTGAACCAATTCATATCAGGGTACATAGTTTACCACTGTAACTTTTATTTCATCATTTATTTTATATCCTGAAAAGACCGGAAATTCACAATATGTTCCACAAACACTTAATCTGCTGAATTTCCATTATAAAATCATTGTTAAAAACTGCATGCTCATTTCTATCATAATGCATCTCCTGTAACACAGCTATTTGCACCCTACATGTTTTAATATAATTCAGTGCCCCTTGAGTTTTGTTCATACTTGAAATGCCATTTGCATTCCATGATATTAGAATGTCTGTCGTATCAGTTATAAGAATTTAATACTTTCACATATTCTACATATATTTTATTTTAGGTATGTTCTAACTTGCCACACATGTGCACACATTAATGTTTGGCAAAATGATCTTGGATGCAGTTACTGTTTCTCATCTATATTTAAACCTTTTTAACATTTTTCACAGATTTTTTGCTTCAATAATAACACTCTAGACAATAAATAAACACACATTTTCAACCTTCAACCCCTTATAAAAAAACAGCAAACACATAAAGGTAAGTTACCCCTCCATAAAGGGTATTTGCCACAAACAGAGAGCTAAACTCACTGGCTTTACTTACTCTAAACTTAGGTTTAATCATATTGGAAGAGTATTCTAGGGACTATGCTCCCTCTTGCGCAGATACCATCTATCCTTGCCCTATCTCCATTTCCCTCCTAGATATGAAAACCAACATGCATGTTCTCAGTTAAAGGACTTTTAGCCTTAAGAAAAAGTGCACACTCTACCCTTAAATTAATAAACTAAATTGTGTACTATTATATTTAATACTGAAGTGCTACAGGCTACTAGGATGAATCTAACTGCAAAAGTACTTACTTCCATCATGGTAAAACTTAATTTATTTTCACTGAACTGTCGGCCACTTGTCCTTTAAATACTAATTATAGTTTGTTTTTCTTATACAAATATTTCAGAGTTCATGGCTCAGTCTCTCCCTGATTAATTGCTTACACCTGCAGACAAACATTTCCAACTGCAGGCCTTTGCTACTAGGAAAAAAAAAACAAAAAACAAACAAACAAAAAAAAAAAAAAAAACAGCCAACAGCTTTACAAAGGCATGACAAGTATTTTCAAATGACAGAATACTACCAATTTTCATGAATGCTTTCCATTTTCTAACCATTTTGCTTACAAAAGAAAAAAAAAATCCCTTGATCTACAGCATAAATAACTTTAGCCTTTATTTCCACCTATATAATACCAAAGTAAAATTAAGATTTCATAGGTTGGTACTAGGCTACCGGCCCTAGGGCCTATACAGGCTTAGCCATATCAATTCCCTGGCTATTTCTTCCCAGAAATATTTACGTCCCTGGTCCCCTGCCTAACAGGGTGACTGTCGTGATCCCTGGGGTGAATTTCCTATCTCCCATCCAATCGTCACGGTTCCTTTTGAAGAGCACCAAAGAGGCGCTCAGCTTGACATGTATGGGCAGTCTATTCCAGACTATGGGGAGTCTCTGGGTCAGGAACCTATCCCTCCAGCATCTTTTGTTCATTGTGATGACCAGATTTAGATCCCTGGGGTGTGTAGCTCTGAGGGATTGGGATTTCTTTAAGTGTAGCATGTCCAACAGCACTGGGTTTGACAAGACCTTTTATTTTAAGCAGAGATCACCTCTGAGTAGGCAATATGCGACAGAGTACAGCTGGAGTTTTTTTAGACAGGCAGCATTGGGCATCTGCTTTAGGCCTGTGATTCTTTTAGCGAGGTATTTCTGTGGCCTTTCCAGTTGTTGCGGATGTCTTGTGAGGTACATACCAAGTGGGGCATTGTACTCTATAATGCATCTAATGAGGGATGAGTACAGTGGGACATTGACCTCCTTTTTTCTGGATGAAAAGCCCTTAGTGATGGGGTGTGCCACATAGAAGGATTTTCTGACTGTTGTGGCTATGTGGTTATCGAAAGTGAGACCACTGTCCACCTGTGTCCCTAAATCCCTTATCACACTTTTGGTGTTTAGTGTGCTGCCACTTATGTGGTAATTTACGGGTACATGGTTTTTCCCAAAGGGGATAACTATACATTTCTTGGAATTGAGCTTGAGCCCATGGCTCTGGCACCAAGCATCTGTTTCTGTAAGACCCTTTTGTAGAATATCCACATCATTTAGGGATTCAATAATGGCTCCCAGTTTGCAGTCATTTGTGCACTTTGTTAACCAAAGTCCCTTAGTGCTGGCTTGTACTTCAGAGAAGTAGATGCCAAACAAGAGCGGTCCCAGGACTGAACCCTGAGGTACTCCGCTTGTCAGTTGTCTAGAGATGGACTTTGAATCGGCTACTTTACAGTGTGTGTTCCGTCAGTAAGCCAGTTGGCAACCCATTGAGTGACGTAGGGATTAATGCCCAACTTAGTACGTTTATCTAGGATTCCAGAGTGGGGGATAGTGTCGAAGGCCTTTGCGAGGTCCAGATAGGCTGTGTGGACCACCTTACCCTTTTCCAGGACTCTGGAGACTGATTCGAAGAAGTCAGTCAGGCTGAGGAGACAAGATCGACCCTTTACAAAACGAAACTGGGTGGGGTCCAGAGTTTGAAGGTTGTCAATGTCTTTGTTTATAAGTTCCATGATAATGGTTTCCATGGCTTTGCAGATCAGGCTCGTCAGACTGATGGGACAATAGTTCCCGGGATCAAACGTGGATCCCCCCTTGTGGAGTGGGATAACTGTAGCTGTGCACTACTCACTGGGCATGAAGTTTTGGTCCTGGTTTGGTGGCCGAAAAGTGTGGTAAGAGTTATAGCCTGGTATTGCAGGGGTGCTCTCTGGAGCCTTGAACCAGGTCCCAGTTACTGCACAGATATCAATGTTCTCCATTTTTAGGAGTGCCTCGACAGAGTGCATTTTGAGGTTTAAATTCTAGCATTGAGCAGCATTACCTTCAGACTGAGCAGCATTACCTTCAGATTGTGCATGCTTATATCTGTTACAGTGGTGGTTTTGTCCTTTAAGCCTTGCCTAAAAAAGGCACTAAAGGGGTAGCGAGAGCCTTAGCCAGTAACCTGAATCCCAGGGGCGACAGGTGCAGACCATCTCTGGCAAAGCATCGTGGTTTGTCAATCATGTCATCCCAGGCAGACAGATATTGGATCCCCTTTGAATGACACCAGAAATGTAGCCAATTGTTGAAGTCAATCATTTTGTCCTTATAGTGTGGTATCATTCTTGGCAAAGGCAGGATACTGCTCAGGGCTAGGGTCATACCTGCCTGGGCCACATGATCTGAGAGCTCTCTTAATGCTCATATGAACAATACAATTTTGCATCTCTCCCTAGCAGTCCAAGATCACACCATTGTACTGCTAATATCCAGCCTTTTGTTACAAAAGTGTATTTCTTGACTATAATGCACCTGAAGATGGTACTTTAAGTAAACCTACCGTAACAGTACATGTTCAAATGATCACTTCTGCAGTAGCCTTAGCTATATAGTTTTTATCTTGCTAAGGATAAAACAGCTAGCCAGCTTCCATAGTTTATGGCACCTTCCATGTGTCCAAACTGTCAGGCCGCTCGAGTTGAGCTGATTAAAAGACAAGTCTGGGCACCGAGCTCTTCAGAGCTTTCCTGCTACAAGAGAGGGAGGCTTAGCCCTGAAAGGACAATGCTAGGGACAACAAAAAAATAATGTCCACACCCTGGCATAAAAACACACCAAATAACAAGGGGTAGAGCAACTACTGCAGTTGTGGTCAAACATCTACTGTTATGGTAAGTTTACTCACACAGTTGTGCTATGTTCATGACATTTATCACTGCTGTAGTAGCCTTAGCTGTATCTGTAGATTACCCTAGTTTACTACATTTAGGAGGTGGAAGGAAGAGAGTCCAGGAGCACCTGGAGAACATCCCTAGCAAAGACTGACCTGGGCCTAAAGAAGGAATCAAGCTTATAGTGCTTTTCCAAAGCATGATGATAGGGGCATGTTGTAGTTTACTACATTTAGGAGGTGTAAGGAAGAGAGTCCAGGAGCATCTGGAGAATAGCCCTAGCAAAGACTGACCTGGGCCTTGGGAAGGAATCAAGCTTTTAGTGCTTTGGAAAAGCATGTACAGAGGACCAGGTAAGCAGCTTCTCAAATACTTTCAGAATCCAACCCTTTCCAAAAAGCCATAGATGAAGCCAAGAACCTGGTACAGTGGGCCTTGACCCTACCTGGAATAGTTTTGTTACTGTGAGTATAACAGAAGCCAATAGCCTTAGACAACCATTTATTTATTTATTTGACATTTGTTAAAACAGGGTTGGTCCAACTGAACCAGCAGCCCATTTTCAGTGGAGACCCGAGGAGAAAAACTCCAGAGTTATAGAGACCAAAAGGTAATAATATAAACATGAAAAAATATTTAAAAGTACTGAAAAAAATGAAAAAAAACTTGTACTTTCTACAAACTAGTAAAAGAGAGAACTTTTTTTTATAAGAAGAATGGTGATATTAGATGAGAGAGGAGATGAAAGAAAAAACAGTGTTAGTATATGATGTCTTCAGAGAATATATAAAAAGTTGAGCTAAAAATTATAATAAAGAGAGGATATTAAAAGTAAAGCTTAATATATACATATTTACACATGATGTAGTAGCCTAACTTGTGGAGCTACAATCAAATAAACAGTGTGTTAAGAGAAAAATGTGAGTAATGTTTGCATACAGGTCAGAGGAGATGAAGGTGTGTAGTGGATTCGGTAGGGTCATGACATGGGCAGGATTTTGTATTAAGTAGGAGTAGTTTTGGCTCCTTTTTGAAGTGTTTGGGGTGGGAGATGGTTCTTATGTATAAGAGGAGTTTAATCCAGGCTTGGGCTACAGTTCATTTGTATAGTAATTTTCCAGTGTTTTTGTTAAGTTTATAGATATCAAGGAGTTTTTGATCAGAGGTATAGAGAGGATGACAGGGAGTGAAGTAGGATACAAGGGAGAATAGATAGGGGCATGACGTAGGTTTGCATAGAATGGAATGTGTGATCTGAACCATTTGAAAATCGTCTTGTTTTGATACAGCTTGTCCATTCTTTTTATCTTCAGAAGAAAAGAACAACGAGTTCAAAGAGCTAAAAGATTTAGTTCTGTCAAGATAGTACCCAAATTGTCAGTGGATATCCAAGGTATGGAGCATCCTTTTCCCCTCATTTTTAGGTTTAGGAAAGAAAATGGTGAGATGGATAGTTTGGCGTAAAGTAAACTTGGATACCACTTCAGATGAAAAGGAAGGATTAGTTCTGAAAGAAACCCTGTCCCAGTGGAAAATGAGATAGGGCTGACTCATCACAAGAGCTGGCAACTCAGATATTGCTCTGACCTCTGCAACATGAGTAAGTAAAACTGTTTTCCATGTTAAGAACCTCAAGTTAGCCAGTTCAAATGGAGCAAGCATTAGCTTCTCAACACAAAATTAAAGGATGGGACACGGTTTTACTTGGAGTTCTCTTGTACAAAACCCCTTTCAAAAAAAAATATTTTGACATGAGACCGTACTGAAAGAAGAGGATCCAAGGGCAGACATGCTGAAATGGGCAATTTATAAAACCCTGACAGGAATAAGTAATGCCATAGTAGCTGGAACAAATACCACAGTCTGAGGAACAGATAAAACACCAAACAAAGAACACGGTGTACAGTTGAGTCAGCAAGGATATCAACACAAAAGATTTAGCGTCCACACTGTTTATTAGCTGCTTTCATCAAAAGACTTCATCAGAAAACGGTTTCTGATGAAGTCTTGATGAAAGCAGCTAATAAACAGTGTGGACGCTAAAGCTTTTGTGTTGATATCCTTACTGACTCAATTATACGAAATGCCATAGTAGCTCATGTACATATTGTAAAACCACAAAACAACTAGCCCTGAATAGGTGCTGGTTATATTGTTTGTACCAATTAGAAAACCTTTTCCATTTGCTAATATATGATATTCTAGTAGCAGGCTTTCTCCATTAATACCTCTTGCATGTTCTCAGTAAACAGATGCCTAAAATGAATGAAAGGCCTATCATCCAGACAGTCATCTGAAGTTGATTAATGTCGGAGTGCATCAAACGCCCCCTGTTCTTGTATGAGAAGATCCAGTCTGGGGTGATGCTTGTGGTAATTGCCTAGGTCACTTACAAAAGAAAGGGAGAGCCTGGGCCAGAAGGGAGTTACCACAATGATTTTGGGGGATTCCTTTTCAATCTTCAGAAGTACCATAGACATCGGTGGAAAATCATGCAGGAACATTCTTGTGCAAAGAAAATAAATCTTTCTTCAAGGCTTTTTTTTGCCTGGAATCCTGGAACAGAATCTTGCTTGTTGATTGTTCAGACAGCAGGAAAGAGGTCTACTTGGGGAACTCCCCACAGAAGGATCAAATCTTGGAAGATCATCTGATCTAGTTTCCATTCATGAGAGTCTGCCCTAGTCCTGCTCGGCTTGTCTGCCATAGAATTTTGCTCTGACAGAATGTAGGATACCTGTAGAGGGAGACTGTACTGTAAAGCTATATTCCAACCTAACATGGCTAGTCTGCAAAGGGGGTATCAGCTGGTTCCCCCTTGGTTGTTGATGTACCACTTGACTGTAGTATTGTATGTAACAACCTGAAGAGTTCCCAGGGACCAAAGATGATTCCGAGAGCAGAGTGCCATGATAATGGCAAGCATCTCTTTGATATTTACATCCTTGCCTCTGTCCTTGGTGTCCCACATACCAGACACTTTTATACCTCCTGAAACTGTACCGCAAGCAAAGTCCATGGCATCTATGGTGAATATCTGTTTTGAAACAGGAAGGGAGACTGGGAGATCTGGATTTAAGGATATCTGTTGTCTCCATCAAATGATTTCTCTTTTGACAATCCCCAGCACTGGGATCTGAAAAGACAAATGGTGTTGGTGCTGGGACTAAAGAGTCCAGATATCAATGTATCTTTCTTATGTGGAGTCTTACCAGGGACATCATGACAATCATAGAAGGTGCAAGACCCAAAAAATCTTGAGATATTCTAAAGAAATAGATCAAATTTTTTTCTGTGGATGAAAATCTACTTGAACTGAATTGTCTAGTTGACATCCCAGGAAAAATTATGTGTGAAGAAGTCAAGAAAGATTTTTGAATGTTCTCTTGGAATTCCAGCTTGTGTAAATCAAGAGAAACATTCCTGACACACTGAAAAAGGTAAGCAAATCATCTACATATGGAAAAAAATGTGGATACCCTGTAGACTGCAATGAGCTATAACTAGAGCTAGACACTTTGTGAACGCTGTTGATGCAGTGGACAATCCAGAGGGTAAGGCAGAGATCTGATAATGTGATCTAGACACCCAAAAACCTTAAGAAATGTCTGAAGTTTGTAGGAACAGGGATGTAATTAGAACATCTTTTAAGTCTACTGTTACCAGGAAACCTGAAAGATGAAGAATAGATGAAAGGTTGTGAAATGATACAATTTTGAATTTGGGCTCCATCACAAACTGGTTTAGGAAATCCAGAACAGGCCTGCAGGCATTTTCTTTCTTTAGCAATAAAAACACCCTTAAATAAAAACCCTTCCTCACCTGGGAAGGAGGAACTAGTTCCATCACTTCTTGGGACAGCATTGGCTGAAGACTTGTTGGAAACAAAAGAGTCTGATCTGGGGTTTGATGAATGACCTCTGGAAAGAAGGAATTTCCTCCCACTGCCATATGCACCCTAGTGGCAGGAGTGTGCAGTTAGAACTTGTCTGATCGAAGACTGCTGGAACGGGGCTCAGTTTTTAGATTTTTATTGGTTAATTTGTTTAAATCAGTTTGCTCATTTGCTACTGTTATATAAAAAAAATACACTTTATGCATCGCCGCATAGCTAGGGTTAAACTATTCCGGGCGAAATAAAGTCTGCTCTTCAAATTATCCCTTAGAACTAGCCAGTTTTTTTAGTTTTAGCACTCAAATCTGTTTCTTTGAGCTCAGAACTTGTTCAGAACTCGTTGTAAGCACTAAATAAGCTACAAATTACGACAGCACTCAACTTTCCTCACTTGTCTAGAGGAAAATAGTTTTTAGTACTTAATAAATAAGCACCTATCCAAGCATGTCTAAGGGTCAGCTGTTTTCTCCTGTCTACCTAATGAATCTGGGCATCTTGGGGCAATGCAGCAATTGACTCATGTACACAGACAACACTCTCCTCCTACCACCCAACACTACAACCTGTGAGAGATGCACTTACATAGTCAAACTGGAAGCAAAGCTCTCTTCACCCAAGACTGGACTAGACAGTCAAGAGGAGAAGGTAAACACTTGCACCACATCACATAGTCCCTCAAAACCTACACCACCAAAATACATAAAAACACAAAACACACACTTACATTCGCGGAGACCCTCAATAAAAATCTGCTCAAGCAACAGAGACCTCCAAAGGAGAAATGCAAGCAACCTCCACCCCCCAAGACAACCCAAATGACACAGTCCACAAACTCAGTGTGCCACTCAACCACAGCCCATAAGGCATAGCAACGTATCCAGCACTCTAGTCAGAGGTGACTCTATAGTCAGGCAGACTGATGTTCCACTCACCAGGCTAAACAAAGAGAAAATTACTGTCAGCTGCCTATTGGGTGCCAGGATCCACCACATAATGCAAGCACTCAGGTCACTCCACAGCAAGTACAAATATGACTCTGCCATTGTCCATGTTGGTGTGAATGACCTGAGGCGTACCTCCCTGAACTAGATGAAGAGAGACATGGAGGAGCTCTACAATCTTGTAGCCCAAGCAGGTATGACTCCAGCCCTGAGTAGCATCCTGCCATCACCCAGAATGATAAGACAGTACAAGGACAAAATGACTGACTTCAACAATGGCTAAGCTTCTGGTGTCATTCTAAGGGGATCCAGTATCTGTCAGCCTGGGATGACATGATCGACAGACCACAATGCTTTACCAGAGGTGGCCTGTACCTGTCACCCTTGGGATTCCGGATACTGGCTATGGCTCTTGCCACCTCTATAGTGCCTTTTTTAGGCAAGGTTCAAATGACAAATTCACCACCGTAACAGGTACAAGCAAGCAAAATCGGAGGGTAATGCTACTCAATGCTAGAAGTCTAAACCTCAAAATGCATTCACTCGAGGCACTCCTTAAAAACACAGAACATCGACATCTGTGCAGTGACAGAAACCTGGTTCAAGGCTCCAGAGAGCACCCCTGCATTACCAGGCTTTAATTCATACCACACCTTTCGGCCACCTAACCTGGACCAAAACACTAAAGGTGGAGGCGTGTCCATATTCATTAAGGATATCCACACCTCCAGGCTAGTTGCTCAGCAGAATGCATCCGAGATTACCCAAGTGCAACTAACTCTGGGCAAGACTGCAATCCAAATTATAACTTGCCCCAGGATTCCCACTCCTCATGTCTTGATACACTGGAAAATATTAGGGTACAACCCAACACCCTAACAATGGGAAGATTTCAACTACCCCACCATTAACTGGGAAACCTACTCACGTACCAACTCTTTTGCTCAATGTTTTCTGGAATTCATAAATTCCAACGCCTTGGATCAACTTATCCACACCCCCACCAGGGGCAGCAATATCCTAGACCTGGTCATTACCAACATGGGCAACTGGTGTTCCACATCAGAGGTCAATTCCTCGTTGGTCAGATCTGACCACAAGCTAATCACCCTAGACATCCACATCCCGCCCCCCACCCCCCATTAAGGAAACCACTGTAAATAATTTCTCCAAAGCCAACTTCACACTTCTTAAGACAGAAGTGGCAAACTTCACGACACCCATGCAGACTGACAATAGAGGTACGACTGCTGAATCCTACACAAATGCACTTTTATAAGCACTTACATGAGTGCATGGATTATGCTGTCCCTAACAGAACCAAGATGCTATCCTCCAAAAAAGGAAGCCAATCTGATGGTTCCCTGCCATAAACAAACTCTACAACAGAAGAAAGAAACTTTTGCAAAAAAAAAAAAAAAAGTAAAATCCCAAGATTGGAGGAACTCACTGGTCAGCCTATCATAAAATCCTCCAAAGCTAGTTATGAAAACAATATTGCAACTGATTCTAAAGAAAACAACAAAGCATCCTATAGCTATGTCAAGAATCTCAATGGCAACACTCAGATCTGCTCTGAGTTACAGCACAATGGCACTTAATATGCAGAACCAACTGATATTGCCAACATCCTGGCAGATAGGTTCTGTGCTAACTTTACCCCCCCCTCTCTGTGCTAACTTTACCCCCCCTCTCACCCCCTAAAGGGCCCATCTCTATACTGGAAGAATGTAAAGTTCCTGTAATCACGGCTGCACAGGTAAAAACCACACTCTCCAAAGCCAAGAATACAGCATACATGGGACCTGACAACATCCCAGGCTGCGTTCTACACAAACTACAGAATGAACTGGCACCCTACCTAAGCACCATGTTCAATCATAGCCACACATCAGGCTTTGTGCCCACTGAATGGTGCACAGCGGCAGTTATCCCACTCCACAAAGGGGGAGCCACCACGTACCCTGGGAACTACCACCCCATTAGCCTAACGAGCCTGGTCTGCAAGGCCATGGAACATATCATCATGGAACTTATAAACAAAGACACTGGTAATCTCCAAACTCTGGACCCCAATCAGTTAGGGTTTGTAAAAGGCAGATCATGTGTCCTAAACCTGACTGCAGTTACCAAAGCCGTAGATGAGGGTAAGGTGGTTCACACAGCCTATCTATACCTCGCCAAGGCTTTTGACACCATCACCCACTCTGGAATTATAGATAAACTCAATAAACTAGGTATAAATCCCTATGTCACAAGAAGGGCTGCCAACTGGCTCACTGACAGAACCCACACTGTGAAAGTAGCAGACTCCAAATCAGACTTCAGACCAGTGACAAGTGGAGTACCACAGGGTTCAGTCCTGGATCCTCTCCTGTTTGGTATCTACTTTTCTGAAGTACAGGCTAACAGAGAAGGTCTTTGGCTAATGAAGTTCGCAGATGATTGCAAACTGGGAGCCATAAATCAAAACTCCTAATGATGTTGACATCCTACAAAAGGGCCTCACGGAGATAGATGCCTGGTGTCAAAGCCATGGCCTCAAGCTCAATGCCAAAAAGTGCATCATCGTCCCCTTTGGTTAAAACTCTGTACCCATGAGCTACCACATAGGTGGTATTCTACTTAACACCGAAAGTGTGACAAGAGGCCTTGGGACACAGGTGGACAGTAGTCTCTCCTTTGATAATCACATTGCCACAGTAGTCAGGAAATCCTTCTACGTGGCACACCTCATCACTAAAGGTGTCTCATCCAGGAAAAAAAAAAGAGGTCATTGTTCCCCTCTACTCATCACTCATTAGACCCACTATAGAGTACAATGCCTCTTTTGGTATGTACCTCACAAGACATCTACAACAACTGGAAAGGCCGCAGAAATACCTAACAAAGAGGATTACTGATCTCAAACAGATGCTCTACGCAGACTGTCTCACAAAACTCCAGCTTTACTCCGTCGCACATCGCCTACGCAGAGGCGAGCTCTGCCTAACAATACAAAGCTATGTCAAACCCAGAGCTGTTGGACATGCTCCACTTAAAGAAATACCAATGCTCCACTTAAAGAAATACCAATCCCTCTGAGCTACACACTCTAGGGATCTAAACCTTGTCATCACAATAAACAGAACATGCTGGAGGGATAGATTCCTGTCCCAGAGACTACCCATACTCTGGAACAAACTACCTATCTATATCAAACAAAGCTCCTCATTAGCACTCCAAAAAAATCTTGATGACTGGATGGGAAATAGGAAATTCACCCCAGTGATCACCTCTGTGGCTCTGCTCGACAGGGGCACAGGAAAATAATTTTCTTGGGTGGCGAAAGCCAGGGTACCTTTTTGGCTAGGCTTATATAGGCCCTAGGGCCAATAGCCTAGTACCTACCTATGATGAATGATCTTCAGGACCCATTTATCTGAAACTATCTGTTGCCACAGAGAAAAACAGAGCTTCAGACTTTCTGGAAGAAAAAAAGGGACAGGGTATGAAGGGGTCACAAGGTCTCTTGAATAGGCATTCAGGCTTGTTGGACTGTCCTTGGTTTGAAAGGTCTGAGGCTTCGTTTTGAAACCCCTTTGCCATGTCTTCTTAAACTTCTGTTTACCTTTATTTTGTCAAGGCTGTTTATTCTGCCTTTTGCCATCACTGGATGAGGAGTAAGAGAATCCCTTAGAAATGTTGGAAAAAGAGGGCTGAAAAGTCTTAGAGATTCCCTGGATCAGCCTACCCATTTCATCGCCTCTGTGGCAGAGGGGTGAAAAACTAAATCTCTATCCAATGGAGAATTTAAAATCTCATTTTATCATCATCTGAGAGTTTCTGAGAATGCAACCATGCAAACCTCCTCAAAACAGCACCAGTGGCTACAGCCCTGGAAGAAGTATCAACACAGTCATATGGACACTAAATGAGTAGTGACATATGCAGCAGAAGAAACTAATTTAAAGCATATTTTTCCTCATAAGAAGAAACTGCACATAAAACATTCCTCATACTTAACATACGAGCCTGAGAATTCAAAATTTTGAAAATCAAAGTTACAGGAAGTATACACTTCCTCCCCACACTTATCAATAGCTTTCCCATCCTTACCAGAATCTTGCATTTGATAGTCAATTCCAATCCTACTGTCAGAACAAAGTGTTTACTGGCAGTGGGATCAACTAAAGCTATAGCTGCTAGGTCAGGTTTGGGGACAGTGCATTAAAACTTAAAAGACTGAGGAACTTTAAATACATCCTATCTGCCTTTTTAGTGGCAGCTGGCTGACAATCAGTAAAACTGCAGGCAGTAAAACACATCCTCTAAAGCAGACAGAAGAGGAGGAATGGGTATAGATTCTGGAAATTCCTTCTGTAAACAACTCAGTATTTTCTGATGGACTGAGAAATCTCAGGTGTTCTCCCATTGATAACAGTGGTACACACTAGCAATAGTCTCAGAGAAAGAGAACTTGCACAGAGAGAATCAGAAACAGAGCACTCCTCTGAGTCTGAATCAGAAAGCTGAGGCAAAAAACATGCATCAGTCCCTTCATCTTCCTGCCAGATTCAGAACCTTGAATCTCTTCAGGAAAAGCAGAATCACTCTTTCTTTTACTAGAAACTACTTTACAAGAAGGAACACTAGCCCAAATTAAACCCCAAGCCAGACCCAGTAAACTGCTTTTGTCTAAGGAAATTTGAGAAGAAGTAGACACACAGTTAAGTTTTTTTCTTTTTGACAGAAAAAATGGGGCCAACTGTATTAATAATTGCAGCATCTGCTTCCCCAGGGATGGGTACATCATTCTGACACAACAGGTAAGCCTTTGCTATTACCTCTCCCACTACTGGCAAATGCGTCTCCCCCTTGCCCACTGAGGAGACCACAACAGCTGCAAGGGATGTAGCTAACTCCCAGCCCATAGTGGCTGTAGGTGCTACACCAGAGGGATCTGGGGTAAAAGATGAGTGGTCTGAGGTACAATAAATGGCCACAGCAGGGTCACCCACCTGCAGCTGAACCAAATTCCTAGCCTGCTGTGCTGGCACAGGCTGTTTGCTTAACTTTTTATTTTCGTAGTTGGAAGCAGGACTAACCATGGGACTGGTAGCTTGTTCCATGATCAAGCCGAAAATGGTGCCTATTTTCCCATGGAAGATGAGCAGCAAATGTTGGTAAAAACTACAAGTCACTTTTTTCACAGAAAAAAAAACACAGTAAAACAAACTTTAAAACACTTTACTAGCACCAAAAAGTAAAAGAAGCAATTTTTTCACGGAAAAAATGGTTTTCAGTTACTTTACACACCTTTTTAAGTTGACAGGGAAAAAAGCTCTCTCCTGTTTAAAAGTACAATACAGTCTTGTGACAGTCAGTTTAAACACAAAATTCCAAGCTTTAAAATAAATTTCCTGAGGAACAAAGTGATAAAACACAATTTAGAAGTGACAAAACACAAACAATTTAGAAAATGGAAGGTTTTTCCCAAAAAAGGAATTTATTTGCCCAGCAAACGAACAAAAACAAGATGACCATCAATCTTCAACAGCCTTAGGAAAGTGTAGTCTTCAGCAGCAGTAAAGCTCTGAAGGCTTGGTTAAAAAAAATGTCAATTATTCAGTTCAGCTCAAGCTGCATGACAGTTTGGGTGCATTGAAGATGCCCTGAAGATTTGGAAGTTGGCTGACTATTACATCCTTGGCAGGATATAACCCATATAGCAAAGGCTACTGCAGCAGTGATCAATATGATCAACCTAAACTACTCACTTGAACGTCACTAGCATAGACAGTAGTCAATGATAAGACTCCCCACCTCACATTTAAAACATCTCTGCATACTGTACAAAATTACTTTTCAAAACAGCATGCATTTTATGTCACAAAATTTACTGCACAAATATAATAAGAACAATAACTTTTTTGTTACTTACAGTTGCATCTTCGGTCCCTTCATTATCCTTCTAAACACTAATGACAAAGTGGAAATTGTGGTTTAGAGTGACCCCCTCCCATAAATTTAACACAATCAACAAACGTCCAGTCTTTTTTAGCCACTTCTACTCGCAGCAGCACAGTTGTTATATCCAGACTTTTACTTCCTAATTTCACATTACTCCGTTTATTTCCTAATTTTGCATTATGGCTGGTCTTCTTCCTCATTATCTCAACCACCTAGCAGAAGTCTCTGGTTCAAGTCCAAAGTACTCCTGATTTTTTTTTCAGATCTGGGGCAATCATTTTCCTTTGGAATAACAGAGAAGGTTTCACTGGCAAGTTCTCTCTATGGGCTTTGTTACTGTCAGAAGAATAAAAAGCACAGTCCCCTTTAACTTGCTGGTTTAGCCTGTTCTGCACCCAAAAAGTGTCTTTGCTCCTCTAGAAAAAATGAATCACACACCTGCATCTTGACATCCCCGACTACAGTGATAAAAACTAACTTCTCTTCTTCCTGGTGTACAGTGAAAAATCATTTTCCACAAACACTCAACTGTCACCAGTTTTTAGTACTTTTCCTCTCCACCACAACTTTGTCAGGAGCTGCTCTTTCTGTTGGCATGACTACATCTTTACTAATACAAGAACTGGCTTCTTTCTCATGGTTTAATTTGGATAACAGACAGTGTGCCCTTTGAATTAATAAATCCTACTGTGAATACCAGTGCAGTTGCCAATTTACTTTTATAAAATTAAAGTTTATTCCTTCCAGTTTCTATGACATAATAGAAAAGATCACATTTTCTACGTGTGCCGTCTTCTAACTCTGTTTTTGAAACAGTTCTTCTTGAAATGCCTTATTAGTCAGCCAGTCTTTCTTTCATTTCAATCTGTAATTTCTGCAGTTTTATCAGCTAATCTGAATAGCTACTTAAACATTTTATTCTTTCCAGCCTTTTGTCATTTGACTTTGAAATAAGTGTGACACTGGGAAAATATGTAAACACCTCTGAATGTATTTGATTTTTTTCCTGGGGGATAGAGGTGGCTCTGGCCTGCCACTTGGGTGACACCTAATGGGAGCTCTACATACTTCACTGTGAAGTATGGGTCGAAGGAGCCAGATCTTCCATGGTGCACTCCCACCTGTCAGAGAGTTCTTCTTGGAGGGCAGGAACTGCAGGGCCCAGTGAGCTGTTAAAATGAGGAAGGGTAGATTGTTCCTCAGGAGTAGCAAGCTAGCCCATTTCCATTTACTGTTGGTGAGAGCTGAGTGTTAGGATGGGCTGATAGGGTTTCTCCAGGTAGTAACACATTGGCAGTAGGACTCTTGCCTAGCCTGGGAATGCCTGTCCCCCTGTCCATGCATAATGAAAGGGCCAACTGGATACTAGTAAAGCAGCCATTTATTCAAGTCCCGTTTTTGAGGGGGGGGGGTAAACAAATATAATTTAGTGTTTCGTGCTACATACTCTGAAAATACAGCATTAGTGTCATGTCTTAAAATTAAAATACTTACCAATTCATTTTAGGCACACTTAAACTGTTGTACTTCTTACCTTTACAATGTTTCACCTTAACTAAATGTCCATCACTATAGTCTACTCTATCAATCACACCCTCTCAAGGATTCTATGCCCAAACCACCTAAACCCAAATACTTTCTAGTTCCTTCCTGGCTCTCTTAGGTATATCCTTCAAGTTTATTTATATACTTATACCCTATCCTGGAACACTATCCCCTATGATATTCATAGCCTTCCTACCTTTCCTGCATTTTAAAAAGGTGGCAGTGACCTATCTAAACACAGCTTTCTAGCTCTCATGATGAATGTGTGGTCAAATAACCTCTCCAGTTCTACTTTCTTGTTCCTACTCTTCTTAACTATGTTCACAACAAGCTATTTTCTGATATCTACTTAAAGTTCTTACAAGTTGTTACCAGCTGATCTCTTTCACACCACTCCATCCAGATGGGAACATCTGCCCCTCTCAACTCCATACCATAAAAAGGGCAGGACCCTTACCATAAGCCAGAAAATCAAGTTTGTACTAGCAAATCTGGTGCTGAAGAAGCCAGCTGATGATGAGGAGGAGTAAAGTGGCTATTCTTGGTTGCCTCTCCTGTGAGAGAGGTGGGGTGCATGTCTGTGAATCCATATGCTGCACTAGTTTCTCAGTGGAGATCAGAGAACAATTGGTGGCATTTGTTACCAAGGGTGGGATCACCTGCATGTTGTCAGTCATGAAAACTGAGCGACCTCCCCAATGGGCATGTGAAGGGAAATACTACGGCATAAAAAAATCCTGGATTCTGCAGACAAAAAGGAACAACCCTGAGTTAGAGTCCAGCAGCTACACTGACTTCCCAAAAGACAAGCACAGCAGATAGTGATAAGACAAAAAACACAAAACAGTGAACCTCTTTTTAGTTCTCCTCACTTACAGTCAAAAAAGCAGTATAATCATCTACAAAATGTTAAAAGCATCTCACCTAGTCAGCACAGTACATACAGCTGAATGAAATTTAATCGTACTTGTTATGTGCTACAAAAAACTATGATTGGCTCACAGACCATAACTCCAATTTGTGTGTTCAAGAAATGAATCAAATTTCTTGAAATCCATTTCTTAAATGCACAAAATGATTATGTTTTAACAACTTGGTCATAATCTTCTTTGTTTTAAAGTTACCAGTTATAGTCCTCTCTGTTATAAAGTTATTCACCTACTGAAGAAGAAAAACTACTGTCTTTTTTTTGTGATGAATAGCATGACATTTACACCACAAATGCGTCATGTTTGACTATAGTAAGTAATGCTGCAGTTATTGACTACCTGAAGGAGTTCTTGGAACATAAGGATAATGTGAAAGTTGGGATAACTTTTTGATGAAGTTTGCAGAATGATGACAAAAATTTGATGAGGTTAGCAAAAACGGTAATAGAACATCTTGCATTTTATCTCAGATATGTGCATCATTATAACCCTATATTCAGATTCATCAGTAGGATAAGGAGACATACAAATATACTTTCTGCTGACCTTTATCAATATGTACATGTGAGATGTTTTGTGTCTGTTCACCTTTCCCAGCAAAGAAAAAGAACTGTCCAGAACAAGAAAAAGAACTGTCCAGGACACAGGAGGTCAAACCATAATCAGAATATTTAAAACCTAACAAGTACCCTAGCAGAACTGCTTCCTGAGATCTTTAATCTTAAACAGATATTTAACACTTCCAGATAAATTATTTTAATCAAACTGGTACGTAAAAATCAACTGCCAATCATTAGCGGACCGGAGTTCCGCTGTGGCGACCCCTAACCGGAAAAAGCCGAAAGACGCAAACAAACATGCAACAACTTTAACTAGAAACACAATCACTGCCAACATACTCCTAATCAATTCTTTAACTTACATACTCATATCCAAGTATGTCTACATACCAACAGTACATCATTTATCCCTACTTCATACCAATCTAACCTATAAGCCCCTCTATAAACTGAGAATCCTTACTGACCCAAGTCATCATATTGTGCAACCAACTAACCAAGCCACCTGCTTTACTCCCCAACCAGCAAGCAAATAATCAATATCTCCTTATTTTCTCTCTCACTAACAAACAAGCACACAAAACTTTCCTTACACTTCTGTTTCCATTTCCTCACATATGTAGCATGCTATCACATTTACTAATTCTTCTAACAGCCACCAGTAACTACTTACTATACCCATAGACCCCCACCATTGTATTGCACTTACTATCCTCCCCAAATAATAATTTCACATCCATCATATCACAGCTGCTCAACTAAAACCATCTATTTATTCTACTTTAAATATAAGCATGCTAATAGTACAACCCAAAATAATATTATAACATCCATTCAAAAACTCTTACATAAACTACATGCAATAATTTTTCTAATACTCTCATCTCGTTATGTGAAGATGTTCATTCCAATCCACGCCTAGCCAAAAACAACTGTCAGACACCTCCAGCTGAAAAAGATCTGCCACATAAATGCCAGAAGCCTTCTCAGTAAAGTCAAAGTCAAATAAGTACATGCTTGCATTTCATTTTACATTACAGACATTCACACCATAACAGGGCACCTGGTTAAAGTCTACTATATCTGAAGAAAAAATACCTCCAATGTTACTGCACACTGAGAACCAACAGATAATCAAAAACTCTATTGGCATCTTTATAGTATTTAAAAATGTAACAATCTGTGCAGTACTCCAGATCCAACTTTCCACAACTCTGAATTATTCCTACTCATTCTCAAAGTTCAACTCCTATCAAGTACTGCACAGCCCCACATTATACATCCATCTTCATACCACTACCACTAACCTAAGTATGTTTGAAGATATCTTATGTTAAGTAACATTTAAAAACAAAAAAATCCAAATTTTTAGGAGATGTTAACATGAACTGGCTTCAAACACCCCCTCAAAAATCATCTGACAAATCCCCCTACCTGTAAATCTTTTTGCTCTAACACAGTTAATAACACAACCATCAAACATAAACACTCCAACTGACAGGCAAAACACAAAAGACTAAATCTTTACTTATTCTCGAGTGCATTTCCAGATTCTCTCAGTGACCAACGTTCCATCTTTCTAACACGGGGGCTGCCAAAAATAGAGAGGTATAGCAGTGGCTTGGTCAAAATCGACTCAGCATTTTAATGTTGCCACCTTTAACTCTAACACAATCCTGTAACTGGACTCTACTCAAAAATATCTATCCCTTGAAGAAGCTGTCACATAAATTCAGTATACTGAGAACTGTCTAATTTAAAGGATGTAGTCCCTCTGCAGGGGAAAATGTAAAAGAAGCCTTGCTCCTTGGCATGCCCCTGAAATTAAACTGATGACAAAAAGAAACAAAGTTAGGGAAAACTTGGAAAACAATCTTTAAAACCATTTCAAAACAACTCAGAACTACAAAATTTAGTAAATAACAATGTACATGTGAAGAAAAGCTACTTTTTTCACGCTGTACAAAAAATAAATAGCAAAACCAACACTCTACAGAGTTCAATAAATAAAGTAACCAGACAAACATATCTCCTGATTCTCTACGACAAGAAACAGCTACAATACTGCTTGTACATTAAGCTCTCATTTTATCCAAGGGACCACCTCCCTATTGCTAGCAACTGGTAAACACAAGCCATCCAGTCCCACAATCATAATATCCTCACCAAGAAACATTTACCACTCATGCCATCTTGATAAATTCTATTAAGAAATATATTGCTCATACTAATACAAAATTACCCTTGCCCCTGATAATTTCCCTCCTGAACATCTTTGTCTAGCACCTCAGTCTATCACCTAACCCTTCACCCTTATGATAAATTGTTCCATAAAAGTGAAAACATTCTAGCATAATGGAAACAATGCTTAATCATACCCATCCACAAAACTTGGGCAGGATAACAGTATCTCAAAGTGCCAACCAATAGCTATTCCATCTCCCATCTAAAAATACTTGAGAAGTGCATTAACAAATTATTAGGATTCTTAAAATGAGCTTTTAGGTTTTGTAAATACATTATAAACTCTTATTTAAACCAAAACATCCTTACTGTGCATACACTAAGGCATTAAATAGGAGTTCTCATGAGGCATGACTACAAAGACTAAACTACTTGGCCATTAGCAGTACAACCCTGAAATAGATTAGCAGCCACCTATCTCACCACTGTCAATCGGTCAAATGGAAAGGTACCTACTCAACATTCATCACCACTTCAATAAGCATCCTCCAAAGAGGATATCCTGGGACCTCTACCATTCAGCATCTTCGCTAATAATATACTATACACAAAGCAGCTAAAAACAGAGTCATCATTATTGAATAATTCCAACTTAATATTCTCAGCCAACTCTCTCTCTGAGCTCCAAGACCAAAATTAACTTTCCCATAAGTCAGCTAGAAAAAATGACTTGCATATTCTAAACTTATCCCAAATGAAGCAAAACAATCAAATTCACTATGAATAGCAAAGGCATACCTCAAATTACTAATTACTTCAAAGAATATTAGTTCACTGGAAATTGTGCAAACAAAATTCCTTGGAATACCCACTGACAACAATCTAAAATGTGACCAACATATTAAACTACATAATCATAAAAACTCAGCATATTGTTCAAATTTAAGCATGATCTAATCCCACAAGCACAGTTCTAGAAAGCATAAACTTTGTTAAATGTCCAGCTATTTCCAACTTGTTATGCAGATATACTTAATCCAGACAACAAATATCCTAATACCAAAACTAAAATTAATTCTAAACATAATAAGCAGCTTGATGACTACAACTGCTCACTTCAAATAGCTAAACTTTGGAATGCCATTCCTCCAGAACTAAGAGCTAAAAACACACTACTCCAGTTTCAGCATAAACTAAATCTATATCTTAATTCCTCTTGGACTCACAAATGCAACTCCTTAGCTCAGGACCATGTGCCTACTTAACATCTGTTCTGGTATGCAATCTGATTTATAATACTGCTATTTGCCCACTCACCTCTACGTCCTTACCACCTTCCCCTCTCTCACTTCAGTCTTATTAACCTTAGCCTACATCCTTCCCCTTGCTAGTTTTTCCATAAACTCTTACTTTCAATCCTATCAAACAGCAATGCTTTTACTACTGAGCCATTCAGCTCTCTTGTGTGCAATAAATGCTTATAATATTACTGATTATCACAGTGGGAAACAGTTATATCATTTCCAGTCCTCAGACACTTCTTTAACTGATTAGGCTCTAATAGAACTATACAATGATGTATCATGTTAGACTTAATTGCCATGATGTATCACATTAAATTTTATGTACATTTGTTTAGTCAGAGGTTTGTCTTATTTTCATGTGCCTACTATCACTTGTGCCTTTGTATTATGTTCATACACTACACCCTTGAGCTTTCCTCCATGGAGCTCTGCTTAAAAGGGGTCATTATAGTGAGACAATCTTGATTAACAAACAAGTAAATAAAATTTAAGAGCAGCAGAGAGGTACCAACTTAAGGAGGAACAGCTTCAATCACTCCTTTATTTAGGAAAGAAGCAGGACTATTCCAAGATGACTACAGACCACTTAACTCAAAAATGGTGCCAGGGAAGGTGATGAAACAGCACCATGAGTAAACAATCTGTGGCCTTTCTAAAGAACAAGTATCTTAATGATGCAAAGCAGCAGAGCTTAAACATCAAAAAGAGCTTCCAAACTAGCAGCTCTAAGAATGGCTACCAGAAGAGCTGGATTAAGAAATGCCAGCAGATGTTGTTTACCTGGATTTCAGAAAAAGCTTCCAATTTATTACAGTAAGAAAGGCAACTAAGCAAACAAAAGAGCTAGCATCAGATCAGAAACTTAGGAACTGAGTAGGGAAATAGTTGAGAGAGCACACTAAAGGTGACAGTCAGAGGCAAGAGAACTAACCAGATAAGTGTCAAAGACATCTGTGCTTTGGCCCTCATTCTTTAACATATTCACCTTGAACACATCAAGGTGAGGTGACCGACTAAATTGTGTGCAGAAGAACCAATCTGTTGGATGGGGGAAAGCCTGAAAAGTAACCAGCAAGATTTGCTTTTTATTGCTTGATATTGCTAGCCGCATTGTTCCGACCACTTTATTAACTTTGCTACTTATCTGAACTGTTTTTTTTTTTTTTTTTTTTACCAGATAACTGTTTGCACTTTAAAGTATTTGTTTTTTAAGTGTTTTTGCATCTGTTTAACTGTACAAGGCTACACACTCAAGTACGATACCCTATTTTCCACGTTGAAAAAGTGTTTATTTGTTGTTTTTGACAACTTTTTGAAAAAAAAAATCCTATCCCTATACTCGTTTCCCACCTTTCTAGAGCTAGTAAAGTCCATTTTTCAGAGTTTACTAAATTCTGGGCTGTTTGTAAGCTCCTATGTTGCCCAGACCTTTCTAAGATAGAGGGAAGTTTCTCTGTTCATCAGTGAGAGTGGTGAGCTTTGGAACAGCCTGTCACTGGAGGAGTGGTTTCAACCCAGAAACTGTAGTTTTATTGGCAGTTTTGGGCTATTTCTATCCCTTTCATCTTTCTGCTTAAAAACCTGTGTTAGCCCGGTTTTGTGCATCGCCGCTTAGCTAGGTTTAAACTATTCCCGGTGCCATAATGTCTCCTCTTCAGTTTTTCCCTTGGAACTAGCCAGATTCTTAATTTTAGCACTTGAATTTGCTTCCTCGTGCTCAGCACTGGTTCAGAACTTGTTGTAAGTACTATATAAGTTATAAACTACTACAGTACTCAACTTTCCTCATTACCGAGAAGAAAACAGATTTTCTACTTATCTTTCTCATTTGCTTAGAGGAAAACAGCTCCTCTACTTACTTTCCTCACTTGTCTACAGGTAAATACGGCCTATTCCGGCATGTCCAATGGACAACTCCTGGTGTTCTCGCCTGTCTACCTGATGAATCTGGACATCTTGGGGCAATGTAGCAATTGCCTCATGTACACAGACAACCCTCTCCTCCTACCACCCAACATTACAACCTGTGAGAGATGCATTTATCTAGCCAAACTGGAGGCAAAGCTCTCTCAACCCAAGACTGAAGTTGTCAGTCAGGAGGAGAAGGCAAACACTCACTCCACACCACATAGTCCCAATAAATCTACACAACCAAGACCCACACATAGGTACACAAAATCATTCTCAGAGGATCTCAGTAAGAATCTACCCAAACAACAGACACCTCCAAAGCAGAAATGCAAGCAACCTCCAGCCCTCACCACAACCCAAAAGACACAGAACACGCAGACTCAGTGTGCCACTCAACCACTGGTCATAAGGCAAAACTACATACCAAACACATTAGTCATAGGTGACTCTATAGTCGGGCACACTGATGTTCCACTCACCAGAATAGATGAGGAGAAGGTTACTGTTAGCTGCCTGTCAGATTCCAGGATCCACCACATAACCCACACACTCAAGTCACTCCACAATATGACTCAATTATTGTCCATGTTGGTGTGAATGACCCGAGATGTACTTCCCTGGATTATATGAAGAGAGACATGGAGGAGCTCTCTGATCTTGTAATCCAGGCAGGTATGACCCTAGCCCTGAGTAGCATACAAGGACAAAATGATTGACTTCAACAATTGCCTAAACTTCTGGTGTCATTCAAAGGGGATCCAGTATTTGTCTGCCTGGGGCAACATGGTTGACAGGCCACGACGCTTTGTCAGAGATGGCCTGCCCCTGGGATTCTGGATACTGGCTAAGGCTCTTGCTGCCCCTATAGTGCCTTTTTTAGGCAAAGCTCAAAACACAAAACCACCACCGTAACTGATACAGGCATGCAAAAACTGAGGGTAATGCTACTCAATGCTAGAAGTCTAAACCTCAAAATGCACTCACTCGAGGCAGTCCTTAAAATGGAGAATATCGATATCTGTGCAGTGACTGAAACCTGGCTCCAGAGAGCACTCCTGCATTACCAGGATAAAACTCATACCATATCTTTCGCCCATCAAACCAGGATCGTAACACCAAGGGTGGAGGTGTGTCCATATTCATTAAGGACAACCACACATCCAGGCTAGTTGCCCGACATAGTACACAAAAAAGCTCAAGCCTTCACAAACAGGTGCTGGACTTATTTTTCAAACTGCAAGTTACTGCAACTGACTTGCAGTTTGAAAAATAAATCCAGCACCTGTTTGTGAAGGCTTGAGCTTTTTTTGTGTACTTCTTGGTTTTATTTGGTTTTGTGGATTTATAGTTGCCCAACATAAATCATCTGAAATTATACAAGTACAACTAACTCTGTGCAAAACTGCAATCCATACTGCAGCTTGCTACAGATCCCCCACCATGCCCCAGGATTCCCACTCCTCTTTTCTTCACATAATAGAGAATATCAGGGTCCAACCAAACACCCTAATATTGGGAGATTTCAACTACCCCATTAACTAGGAAAACTACTCTTGTACTAACTCCTTTCCTCAACGCTTCCTTTTCTAGATTCCTAGAATTCGTAAACTCCAATGCCCTGGATCAACTTGTCCACACCCCTACCAGGGGCAAAAATATCCCAGACCTAGTACTTACCAACATGAGTGACAGGTGCTCTACACCTGAAGTCAGCACCTCGTTGGTCAGATCCGACCATAAATAATCACCCTAGTATCCATATCCCTCCCCAAGCCCAACTAAGGAAACCACAGTAAAACACTTCTCCAAAGCCAACTTCGTGCTACTTAAGGCAGAATTGGCCAATTTCACAACACCCACGCAGATGGACAATACAGTTACCACTACCAAATCTTATACAAACACACTCTATAAGCACCTACATGGGTGCATGGATCGTGCCATCCCTAATAGAACCAAGACGCAGTCTTCTAAAAAAAAAAAGGGAAAACAATCTGGTCCTCTGTTGTCAACAAACTCTACAACAGAAGGAAGAAACTGTAGCAAAAGATAATAAAATCCCACGAGTAGAGGAGCTCCCTGGTCAGCTCCAGCAAGAAGCTGAGATCTCTCATAAAATCCTCCAAATCGAACTATGAAAATAAGATTGCCACTGACTCTAAGGACAACCACAAATCATTTTACAGCTATGTCAAGAATCTCAAATCTGCTCTGAGCTACAGCACAATGGCACAAAATTCATGGAACCAACTGATATTGCCAACATCCTGGCTGATAGGTTCAGTGCCAACTTTACCCCCCAACTCCTAAAGGGCCCATATCCATACCGGAAGAATGCAGTGTCCCTGCAATCACAACTGAACAGTTGAAAACTACGCTATCAAAAGCCAAGAACACAGCATCCATTGGACTGGACAATATCCCTGGCTGAGTCCTGCATGAGCTTCAGAACAAACTAGCCCCCCCACCTAAGCACCATGTTTAATCATAGCCTCTCGACAGGCTTTGTACCCACTGAATGGTGCACAGCAACAGTTGTACCACTCCACAAAGGGGGAGCCACCACGGACCCTGGGAACTATCGCCCTCTTAGCCTGATGAGCCTGGTCTGCCATGCCATGGAGCATATTACCATGGAACTTAAACAAGGATATTGGTAACCTCCAAACTCTGGACCCCACCCAGTTCAGATTTGTAAAGGGCAGATCAGGTCTCCTGAACCTGGTCGACTTCTTTGAAACAGTGACCAAAGCCGTGGATGAGGGTAAGGCAGTCCACACACAGCCTATTTCAATCTCGCCAAGGCTTTCGACACCATCCCCCATTCTGGTATCATAAATAAACTCACCAAGCTGGGTATAAATCAGTACGTCACATGATGGGTCGCCAACTGGCTCACAGACAGAACGCACACAGTAAAAATTGCGGACTTCAAATCTGACTCCAAACCTGTGACAAGTGGAGTACCACAGGGTTCAGTCTTGAGTTCCCTCCTGTTTGGGATATACTTCTCTGAAGTACAGGCCAACACAGAGGGCCTCTGGCTGGCAAAGTTCACAGATGACTGCAAATTTGGTGACATAGTCCAGTCCCCAAGTGACGTGGACATCCTGCAAAAGGGCCTCGACGAGACTGATGCCTGGTGTCACAGCCATGATCTCAAGCTCAACACCACTGTCATCCCCTTTGGTAAAAACCCTGTACCCATGGACTACCACATAGGTGTCAGCCCACTTAACACCGAAGGTGTTATAAGAGACCTCGGGACTCTAGCGGACAGTAGCCTCTCCTTTGATAATCACATCACCACAGTAGTCAGGAAATCCTTCTATGTAGCACACCTCTTCACGAAAGGGTTTTCATGGAGGAAAAAAGAAGTGATTGTCCCCCTCTACTCGGCTCTCATCAGACCCATTACAGTGTACAACGCCCCATTTGGAATGTACCTTATAAGGCATCTGCAGCAGCTAGAAAGGCCACAAAAATACCTCACAAAGAGGATTATGGGACTCAACAGTTACCCTACGCTGACCGCCTCAAAAAACTCCGGCTTTACTCCATAGCATGTCACCTACTCCGAGGTGATCTCTGCCAAACATACAAAGTTATTTCGAACCCTGAGCTGCTGGACATGCTACACCTAAAGAAATCCCAATCCCTCAGAGCCACACACTCTAGAGACCTAAACCTCGTCACCACAATTAACAGAACATGCTGGAGGGATAGATTCCTGTCCCAGAGAGACTTCCCATACTCTGGAACAAATTACTTATCTATGTCAAACAGAGTTCATCACTACCACTCTTCAAGAAAAATCTTGATGAGTGGATGGGCAATAGGAAATTCACCCCGGGCATCACATCGGGTGGCCCTGCTAGACAGGGGTGCAAGTAAATAGCATCCACGGGTGGTGAAAGCTAGGCTTACATAGGCCCTAGGAACGATAGCCTAGTACCTACCTAGAAGATCTTTACAGGTGGGCAGAGAGGAGCAAATAAAGTTTGGCACAGACAAATGCAAGATTCTGCATTTTGACACAACACGTCATTAAATTAGAAGATGCGGTAATAGAAAATGACATGAAAGTAATCATCACATGAGCAACTGGCCATTAGGCACAGTAGAAAAGGCAGCAGGAAGAGACAACAGAATAATCATTACCATCTTCACAAACTCCTTTACTCTAACTTTCGCCATTTCAGCCACAGTGGTTTGTACCAGGCCCAGGATACTACCTTTGTTGGGCAACATCACATTTCACTAAAACAGCATTTCTTCACCATATGTCCCAGTCACTCTCTCAACTGAACAAAGGCACCATCTAGTCAAAAGCATGCTAAATGCAAAACTAAAATGCCTCTCCAAAGCCCCTAGCAGACTCCTTCACTTTACCCATTACAAGTTTGAATTTTTCAAGTACAAACTATGGAGTATGCACAATACTTCAAAAGCCTTTGATGTTCATCTCCAAATACAAGCAGTCAGCCCCATCCCTTACATGTAAAAATAATTTCCTGTCCTACAAAGTCTCTCTCTCTCTCTCACTATACATACATCTGCCAAAAATCTTGACAAATGGCGTTGCAGTATCCCACTCCCTCCCTGCAATGGAGTAGGTTACTGCTATTCCAATAAGGGTACCATGACTTGAATACAAACATCATTAGTTCCAGTCCCATTCAAATTCATTACAAAAAATACAACATGTAATTCAAATACTGCATTCATGTGAAGGTAAATCCCCCTCACACCAATACACACCTTTCAAGCATAGCTCTCAACAAATCTCAACAGAATCAGGGACAAATCCAGAAAAAAGGATCAAATCAGGGACACTTAAAATAATAGAACTCATCATCACTATTTATTAAGTGTAATTCACCACCTTTGCCTCCAAAGTTTACCAGTTTTAGGAGGGAGTAAGATGGATAGAGCTAAAGACAGTTGAGAGCTATGCTTCCAAGCAGAGGGCTTTATCTCCTGCACCTCACTGAGAGCTATGCTTCCAGGCAGAGGGCTTTGTCTCCTGTACCCCAAGAGAGATTTCCACTACAAGGACCTCATCTGTAAAGAGTTTTTTTTCCTACCCAGAGATTGAAGCAAAAGTAACCATCTCAGTGTACAAGTTTAAAGCATACAAGCCTCCAGTCCTGCCTCCTCATATAACTCACAGTACAGACTAAACATCAAAACAAAAACCAAATTAAGTATAAGCCAACATTCTTAATAACAGACTATAAACTGTACCTCTTACCCAACAGATCAAAGTCAACGAAAGATTTGTTTACTTATTTTACATTTGTTTACCAGGAAAGTCCGACTGGGCAATAATTGCCCGTTTTCAGTGGAGGTCCGAGGAGAAAAGCTCCACATAGTGCATCACGTTACGAAAAAAACATTCAAATACAAAAAGCATGCAACATAGTATCAAAAACAAGCTAGCTTCTAAAGTTCTGTACAAAAATATTCAACAAAGTCCTTTACAAGAGCTTTTTAACAATAACACAGAAAGTAAAATACAGGTGGATAACGCAAGATTATGATACACTTTGAAGTATCAAATCTGTTGCTACAAGAGAAGTTTATCATGTAAAGCACCATTTACAGTTACCAATGAGAAAGGACTGGGTGTTTATTAGGTTAGTCAGGCTACTGACAGTTACATATCCAAAAATTGGAAAGACAGGACTTCAGCTGACTTTTGAAGTTAAATTTGTTATTTTGCATTCTGAATCCATTATGGAGGGAATTCCAGATTTAGGCAACTGCACACAAGTAGCCCCTGTCGCCAGATGTACATTTGCTTTCAGATATTTCTACTAGCATTTTGTTTGTGGGTCTTGGTTGGTGATTGTTGTTGTAGAGATACAGCAGGCCTGTTAGAGCTGGTATTTTATTTGGGTGGTATAACAGTTGATGTGCCATGGTACGTTGATTAAAGTTCAATAGGTTAGATAGTTCTAGCCAGCCTGATTGTTTAAGGGCTAGACAGTGATGGGATCGGTGTGAGGTGTTGGTAGCAAATTTTGCTATCTTGTTGCAGCAAGTGATTAATTTAAGTCACCTTTGTTTAGGTTGGTTAGAACACTGGATGCATACAGTAGTGTGGAAGGTAGGCGAGTTCTGGCTATGATGGCTTTACTGTCAGTGGTCACGTCATCGATAAAGGGTGCCGAGTGTTTTGTGAACTTTAGTTATGGTCTGGGCTATATGTTTATCGAATTTCAGATTTTGGTCAATAATTGCTCCTAGTAGTTTGGTTTGTGACACTGGGTTGATGATGTCCCTGGAGGATATTTGGAAAGGGGAGATGGGGTCAATAGCCTTTGAGGGGTGGAATGGCATTTTTGGGGGGATTTAGAATAAGCTGGGAGTTTGACAGCCAGGTTTCTATGGCAGTGAAGGATTCCTGTTTTTTTCTTGGAGAATTTGGACAGCGGGAGCTAAGCAGATTAGTGTGGCATCATCAGCATATTGTACCAAGTTTGTGTGAAGTGTGGCTGTGTGTAGGTTGTTTGTAAATAAGGTGAAAAGCAGGGGTCTTGGTATAGACACCTGTGGTACACCTAGGGTAACTGGAAGGAGGGGAGCTAGGAAGTCCATCCACATTATGACCTGCTGGCGGCTGGAAAGGTAGTCTTTAAACCACAGCAAGGTGGAGCGATAAAGACTGAATTCAGGTAGGACCGTGAGAAGTTTATGAGAGACCGTATCAAATAGGTCTAGAAAGACAGTTGAGACTAGATTACCTAGGTTCTGCTGCGGATTGACAATACTGGTAAAACTGATGAGGACAGTGGTGTTACTTGTACTTGGGAATTTGGTGCTCTACCACTAGACCACACCAGCCCAAAATGTAGTGCTACATAGCACTGGATTTGAACCCAGGACTGTGTGCGGCAAAATGTACTGTGTACAAGGAATTCAACAGACTGAGCTACTAAATCACTGCTATGCTATGGTGTGGGTGGAATCCATGTTGTGTTTTGGCGAGAAGGTTGATGGCCAACAGGTAGTTTAGTATCTGGGAGTGAATACACTTTTCTAATATTTTAGACAATGGGGAGATTATGACTATTGGTCAGTAATTGAAGAATTCAGTTGAGGTACCACCTTTATGTAATAGAATTATGTGAGAGATTTTCCAGAAGGAAGTTACTGATTTCTCAGCTATAGATCTATTAAATTACAACAGAAATAGGGTATGCAATGGCTTTGGCAGCAATCTGTAGGAATTCAGCTGGGGGTTTGTCTGCTGCGAGGGTAGTAGGTTTTAGTTTGGACAGGTGTTTATAGATGACTGGCTGGGATTAGCCAGAGTGAGAAGAGGTGTTTGGGAGGTTATGTAGATCTGGGAGACTAGTAGTAGGTTTTAGTTTGGACAGGTGTTTATAGATGACTGGCTGGGATTAGCCTGAGTGAGAAGAGGTGTTTAGGAGGTTATGTAGATCTGGGAGACTAGTGGGGGAAGAGGGGTTAATCAATGTAAGAACCGAGTTGGAGAAGTAGTCATTGAATAGAGTTGTGATGTTGATGGAGGTGTCATTTGTGTTTGAGGGGTGGGGTAGCAGTTTTACCTGATTGTAGAATTTTGTTAATGGCTGCCCAGAATTTCTGTGGGTTTGAGCTGTATTTAGTTTGGGTGTTAAAAAAAAAAAAAAAAAAAAAAAACACACTATTCTTTTTTTTTTTTTTTATCATTCCTTATTTGCTTTTTTTTGCTTTATTTCTTAGTTCAAGAAATAATTGTCTATTTCAGTTAGTTTTAGTATTATATCAGGTGTCCCAGGCCTTGTCTCTTTCTTTTAGAAGTAGACAAGTGGTTCTTAATGGTTCTAGGAGGGGCTAGCTGATTAAGTATGTCTAGAAAGGTAGAGTTAAAGTGGTCAACCGCCAAGTCCAATAGAAGGCAAGTGAGTGGGGACCAGAAGCAGTAATATAAAGCTGCCATGAAGTCTTCTGATTTGAAATTTTGTGTTGCGGATTTGTTGGAGGGATTTTTTTATGGGTTTAATGTGTTGTCTTAGCAGAAAGGTGGGGAGGTGATCACTTTAGAGAGTGTTGAGTAGAGTGCCAAATTGTTGGGCTGAGGAAGGACGGTTAGTGAAGATCCAATCAAGTATGGACTCTTTGTTTGTAGATTTATCTATACGGGTGGGGCTTTGTATCAGTTGCCTGAAATCATAGAGATTAATATGTTTGGAGGGTAGGGGTGAGTTAAAGGACCACCGGTCTAGATTAAAGTCCCCTAGGATTAGTGTTTCTTGTTGGAGGGATTGGGATACCTAGTGGAATATGGCTTCAAGTGTATTAGTATTGTCCCCTGGTGTGTGTGTCTGTGTGTGTCCCTAGTAGGTTTAGATGTTTTAGTTGGTTAATTATCACCTTGGTAAAAAGGGTCTCTGCATTCTGAAATTTAAGGATGCCCATGTTAATAATGTCAATGGTGAGGTTATTTTTGAAGAGAAGGGCAACACCGACTCCTCTCTTATGTAATCTATCTGTCCTAAGTATATTGTACCCAGGTGGAAGTATTTTCTTATCTTTGTTGTGTGGCTTGAGCCATGTTTCTGTAAGGAGTACCAAGTCTGGCGTGTATAGTGAAACAGTAGCATGGAGTTCATCTAGTTTGTTCAGCATACTTCTAATGTTAATGCTGAGTACTAGTAGGCCTGCTTGTTTTCTTATGGAGGTTAGGTAATGTGTGCTTGGAATTGAAGTGGATGGGGGGTTAGTGGGGGGGCCTGGATTTGGATGGATATCTCCACTCGGTATCAGTTGAGATGTTAGGTTAGCAAGAGTCACGAGGTATTTGGAAATAAGTAGGTTGTACTGTAAACTGGAATGACCTTTAGAGCAGTAGTGGTAGATTTTAAATGAGGCTAGATCTGGCATGGAATGACTGAATATGGCAGGTGTATTCAGAGTGAGGTACTAGGTAGTTAGGTTTGATGGGAGACAGAGTAAAGATTCAGGCTGAGGGAATGAATGTAAGAGGTAAATATGGTTGCTATGGGGAGGGATATTATGAGTGTGGTTAATAGGAAATATATGATTTACTGAGATAGGAGTACATTTGGATTAGTGTTAGTGGCTGTTGTAGGGAGTAGGAAGCTTAGCTGTGAGTTAGAGGTGTTCAAGTTTGCTGCTAGATAGAAGGGAAGTATGTTACCCTTTTTGTATAAAATTGATAGTGATTATTCGGTAGATGGTGTGATAGTTACTTAGGGGCTGCAGGCAAAAGGGTGTGCAGAAGGGATGAATTAGCTTGTTAGTGTTTGATTGTATGGGATGGCAGAAGGGGGCGTGTTAATAAATGGAATTGTGATTGATGGGGATGATTGTAAGAGTGGCACTGGTTATCGTTTCGATCCTGGGATGTGAATGGTTGATGTAAGGAGATGCAGGTGTGGTGTTAAGAGTACTTGGCTATAAATTAAGTCAAAGAGGGCATGGATGGGAATGGACGTAGGGTAGGGGAGTGGAGTGAGCCTGAGCATACAGAGCAGGTAGGACCCTGTTGCTACAATTATCTATGGGGGGGGGCAACAACAATCAGCAAGTCTTTTGGGAGTTAAGTCTTTGCTATAGAGTGTTATTCAAACAGACTCTATACAGGATTTAGTAATTTATGCAGGGAGGTCTGCTGTTAAAGAGGTTAGGGCTAATACTATTATTGCTGAGTCTCTTTTAACATGGACCTATGTTATCTGCACAGGTACTGAAAAGAAATGCGGGTGTGGGGAAGTTAGCAGCTAAACACAGAGATGTGCTTCAGCACCACTGTTTAGGTAGCTGTAGGGGCTAGGTGTACTGCTAGTAACCCATTCACTAGTTAAAACAAAATATACAGATTGGAACTGGGCTGTTCCGGGGATGTGCTGCGGTATACCACGGGGCATTAGCAGTTACAGCTTTGTCTAAACCATTTAACAAAGACGTTAACATACATCAACTCTTTAAATTCTGTGGCAGTGCAAGAATCTTAGCTTATCCAGAGGGCTGGAAGTAGTTTCTGTAGGCTGATTGTGTAGATTACTCTGTGGCTGGGCAGACGCGCTATTTACACCTAGAACGAAAGGGAGAGTGGAAGACAATTAGTTATGTACTTACCATAACACTAGATGTATGTAGTCCATCTCGCCATATATTCTTCACCTGTGGGTTCAGAGCAGACAGTCGGCTCCAACTTGGCCTATATACTAGCTCGAAAGTCTTTGATTGGCTGGCTAAGATGGTATCCCACAATACCATGCTCCACATCCCCAGATCTAGTTTGCTGCTAACAAAAGCCATTTGTGCAATGCACACACACACACACACACACACACACACACACACACACACACACACACACACACACACAGATCCACAGCCAAGAAGATAAGGTCCAACAAGTTGGCTAAAGGGACTAATACCAGGGTTATCAAAGGAGATCCTCCAAATTCTCCAGGTAGGGGGACGGTGGGTGGGTAATGAAGAATATATGGCGAGATGGACTACATACATCTAGTGTTATGGTAAGTACATAACTAATTGATGTTATGTAGTCCTATCTCGCCATTATTCTTCACCTGTGGGACAGCGTCCCTAGCACCTATATCCTGGGTGGCTCAATGAAAGATACTCCTGAGCACAGTGGAGCCAAAGGAAGACCTGCCCCTGGACACCACATCCAATTTGTAATGGGACACAAAGGTATGAGGAGAAGCCCATGTTGCAGCTGCGCATATATCATCCAAGGATAGTCTGGTTTGAAATGCTGTAGACGTTGACACTGCTCTTGTAGTATGTGCTCTGACTGGAAAGGGTATGTTTCTGCCTCTTGTCTGGTAAATAAAGGAGATGCAACTGGATAGCCATCTAGAAATGGTTAGTTTGGACACCGCTGATCCTAAGCGGTTGTCTGAGAATGAAATGAAAAGTTGATCTGATTTCCTCCATTCTTTAGTCCTGTGTAGATAAAAGCGGAGTTGCCTATGAACGTCCAACGTATGAAACTCATACTCCGCCTTGTCAGAGAAATTGGGAAAGAATACTGGCAGTTCGATGGATTGATTAATATTAGACAGTGGCACTACTTTGGGAAGAAAGGTAGGGTTCGGCCTGAGGGAGACCCTGTCTTTATGAAAAACCAGGTAAGGGGGCTTAGCTGACAAGGCCTGAAGCTCTGAAACCCTCCTGGCAGAAGTAATGGCTATTAGAAAGGCCGATTTCCATGTCAGAAATTTCAAATCGCAGGAAGCAGCAGGCTCAAAGGGTGCAAGAGTGAGCGCCTGCAGAACAATATATTATATATACACACACATACACATACATACACCCTGGGGTATGTGGTGAAGCCAAAGGAGTAGTGTGCCTTTCATGAAGGCTTTACACAGTCTGTGCGCCATTAAGCTGGGTTCATGAGCCACATGATAATTAGAGATGGCCGCTAGTTGAACTTTTATGGTGGCTGGGGCTGACCCTTGGTAGAATAGTTGAGACAGGAATTCTAGCACAGTGTTGATGGGAGCCATGTAGGGGTCAATATTTTTAGACTGTGCCCATATCGAGAACCTTTTCCACTTACTGGAATAGATCTTCCCAGTGGCTGGTTTGTGAGAGGATGAAAGGATATGTATTACATTTGGAGAAAAATCGTGATACCCGACTATGGTCAGAAGTGGAGTAGCTAGGCGGTCAGCCGGAGGGTCTCTAGGGAGGGGTGGAGCTGTCCCGACATGTGTGTCAGTAAGTCCGGACGAGTGTCCAGAGTCCAAGGAGGCTCCACTGCAAACTGTTGGAGAAAGGGGAACCATACCTGTCGAGCTAGTATGGAGCGATCAGAATCAATCTGCTTCCCAGAGATAGTGCTTTCTGAATCACCTTCGAGATGAGGGGAAACGGAGGGAAAGCATATAGCAGACCCAAGGGCCAAATGTGTGCAAGAGCATCCCTTGGATATCCCCCCAATGGAGGTATCAGTGAGAAGAATGCATGGCATTTTGCATTGAGAGGGCTGGCAAATAGGTCGCAGCAAGGCTGACCCTATTCGTTGAATATGCTATCCGCCACCTGGCAGTTCAGGGACCACTCGTAGGGCAGAAGGATAGCCCTGCTTAACTTGTCCGCAATCACATTGGTTTTCCCCAGAATGTGCATTGCTATCAAGGTCCTGTGGGAAGCTATCGCCCAATTCCACACTCTCATAGCCTCCCTGCATAGTGGATATGATCGGGTTCCCCCTTGTTTGTTGAGATACCACACTACGGACATGTTGTCCGAGTGTATCACAATCGTCCCGGTCGGGAGGACATGTTGTAGCGCCTGCAACGCTAGGAGCACTGCCCTCATCTCCAGGACATTTATGTGCAAATTCATCTCGTGTTCCTGCCACGTACCTTGGACCAACCTGCGGAGATAATGCCCCCCCCACCCTATCCGGGAGGCATCCGTGGTCACTGTGGCTACCGGGTCGGGTGAAGAAAACGGTTTCCCTACTACTAGGTTGTCGGCGCACAGCCACCAACTCAGATCCCATCTGCATATGTTTGTGATCAAGATGGGATGAGATAGAGGCAAACTTTGAAAGGACCACTGGGCGAACAGGAGCCACTGTAATATGCGCATGTGCAGCCTCGCTAAAGGAACTGTCATGATAGTGGATGCCATCGTGCCTAGTAGCTGCAGCACTAGCCTTGCCTTTACGCGTGTCAAAGGTATCATCTTCTGAACCTGCCCTTGTAACCTCTTGATCCTTTCCATGGGCAGAAACGCTTAGTATCCAACTCTGTTCCTATAAATAAGACATGCTGTGAGGGTAGCAAGACAGATTTTTTCCAGTTTATTGTGATGCCTAGCTGATGGCAAATGCTGATGGTATAGTTTCTGTTTTGACAAAGTAGATGCTTGGTGGGGGCGGCTAGGAGCCAGTCGTCCAGGTAAGGAAACACCTGGAATCCTAGACGCCTCAAGTGAGCCGTCACCACTGCCATGCATTTGGTGAACACACTGGGGGCTGTGGTGAGACCAAAGGGCAGGGCTCAAAACTGGAAGTGTCTGGCTCCCAGCCGGAAGCGTAGATGACACCGGGATGCTTTGTCCATTTTTATGTGGTAATAGGCATCCTTCAGGTCGATGGAGCACATCCATACTTCCTTTGCCAACAGAGGAAGAATTGATTGTAGCGTGACCATTCGGAACTTGGACTTGCGAACATAATGGTTTAGTCGGCTGAGATCCAGAATGGGTGTCAGGTCCCCCGTGCTTTTCGGCACCAAAAGGAATCTTGAGTAGGTCCCTAATCCGATCTGGTCTGGGGGGACTAGCTGGATGACTCCTTTTTCTAGCAGCTGAGAGACCTCTGATGCTGCTTGGTCCCTTTGACCGGGTGGTGGGTCTGGGATCCTTTTGGGGGTAGGGGGGGAAGGAGTGAAATGGAATGGTGTAACCTCCGGCGATTATCCCTAAAACCCATCTGTCCTGGGTTATTCTTGCCCAGGCTTCCGGATAATGGGAAATCCGACCCCCGACTGGCTCCGGAGAAGCGCAGCCGGGCACACCCTCAAGAGTGAGAGTATGGGGAGCTGCGGAAAGAATCCCGGTCCCCCGAGTTGTGGGGGCCCCTCTGCCTCTGGGGCGGCGTCTTCCAGAGTATGACCCCCCCTCTGCCTCGAGGGGGGGGGTCTCACCTTGTGCATCAGGAAACAACCTCTGTGATTTTCTGAACCACATCTTCCCCCCCCCCCACTGAGCCTTGGGATAAGGTCTGGAGGGTAGGGAAAAACAGACTCCCATGGCAGACAAGGTCTTACCCTCTTGTTCGCACCTGGTGAGTGTGTCTTTTACTTTGGTCCCAAACAAGGAGGAACCGTCGAAAGGGGCATCAGTAAAGGAAGACTTAAAGGCCTCAGCAAAGTGACACAGGCGTAGCCAGGCCTGCCTCCTGAGGGCCACTCCTGAACTGGCCGCCCTACTCGCTCCCTCGGCCGCGTACGAGATTAGTCGCATGGACGAGTTCGCAAAAGAATTAAGGGTGGAAAGCTGAGCGTTGACTGTTTGAGCCACCGTCTCAGGAACATTACCCCTGAGAGTATCTCCTACCTCCTTAAGGAGATCTCTTTGGAGCCGCGTGAAATGAGTCAAGTAATTCAGCGACCGCAGGGTAAAGGTCGCTGAAGAAAGGGTACGCTTCCCATAGCGGTCCATCATCCTGGACTCCTTGTTCGGGGAATGAACCGTAGAGGAAGATTCCGCAACTTCCTTCTGTGTGGCGGCCGCCACCACCATAGCATCTACTGGGGTTCCTTTTGTCAGAAATTCCTTCCCTTGGGGGGCAGACAAGAATTTGTTCGGCCGTCGAGGGACAGGCTCCACTGAGTCAGGGGTCTCCCACACCCTTCGACAAATTAAGTCTAGGAGCTCATCGAAGGGTGGAGATACCCAAAAGGCGGAAAGCTGGGCGCCAAAGGCCTTAAGGAATACTGACTCCTCCTCAGAGGGGTTTTTGGAAGGCCAGTCTCCTCTTTGTTTCAAAATCTCCAGTATTTCGGAGAACGAAACATCCTCAGAGGAAGACCCCTCCGACTCCTCGAGGTCAGTATCTGAAGTGAGGGACTCGTCTTGGGAGTCTATATGCTTCCTCTTACAAGATTTCTTTCTGGGGGGTTCCTCAGGCACAGAGTCTGAGGGTTCCTCAGAAAGAGAGGGACCACTCATGGGGGTGTCCTTGGGCCTTTGCGCCCTGCTGTCCAATGATAGAGGAGTGTCAGAAGCTCTCGCCAGTGCAGTAGGGGATGGGAGAACCGATCCGAGGGAGGTAGCTGAACCAGCCAGCGTGCCCCGCATTGCCTCGAAGGCGGGGCCCCCTGAGTCTGAGGACCGACCGCCCTCTAGGGCCATGACCAGGGCCGGAGTCCCCCCTGCCGACGCGCCCAGAGGATGGCTCGGCACCGACCTGTGCTCCGAGTCACCCCCCTCGGCGCCGACAGAACAGACTCAAGTCCCGGACCCTGTGGACGGAGCCGACAGGGTCAGAGCCGAAGTCGGTACCGAGAATCCCAGTTGGGGTATCGGAGCCGACACAGGAACATCCCTCGGAAGACAACGATGCGCTCGGAGGAGGAATAGCAGGTACTACTAACAGGGCTGACTCCGGAACAGACTGGGTCGGAGCCGAGAAGAGTTTAGCCAACACTGGCGATTCCAGGAGCCGCTGCACCACCCTATCCACGTCCAGATCTGAAAGCCTGGAGGATTTGGAGGAAACCGATGGAGAAGCAGACCTCTTATCTGGAGAGACATGTCTTAAACTTGGAGACCGGCTCTGAATCGGTTCCAAAATTATCGGAGCGGTTGAAGGTTCAGTCAAAACAGTGACTTCCTGCGGCTCCGAGATTGGTGGAGCCGAGGAAGCAGATTCCACAACCAAAATCTTAGAGGACGGCTCCGAGATGGAGCCAGTGATCTCTTTTTGGACTTAGAAGCTTTAGACTTCGACTTGGAGCTGGGATTCGAAGCTAACTTTTCCTCGAAGGATGGTTTTAATAGACCCTTTAGTATCAACTTATTTTTCCTTTCCTGGAGCACCCGAGGACTAAAGGAGTGACAAAAACTGCAAGACTCCTGAAGGTGGATGGCTCCAAGACAATAAACATAGACAGAATGTCCGTCTGTAATAGACATTTTATATGCACATTTCGAACACTTTTTAAATCCGGAAGGCTTGTGTTCTTTTTGCTCTTTAGACATGATAGAACTAAACACAGAACTTTCTCGTAACCGAGAAGAAGAGGTGGGAAGCGAGCGCCTACTATAATAGACTGTCACTGACTAGACACAATGATAAGAGACCTCTAATTAAAACGGTCTCCACACAAGAGAACAACAACAAAGTCTGACGAACAAACACAAGGGAGGACTAGGTCCTCTAACTCAAACGGGCCTAGCTCGAGGAAAGGGATACCACAAAAATGCACAAGCACACACTAGAGAACCAGAAATGCCAGCAATCGCTCTCACACAAAATCTAATTAAACATCAAACAATATCAGGTGATTTCTCAAGAAATTTTCCAAGAAAATTAGTTTTCAAAAGGTACTTAGCCAAGCCAAATTGAGACCACGTCCGAGCTCTACAAGTGGCAAATGAGATCTGGGGATGTGGAGCATGGTATTGTGGGATACCATCTTAGCCAGCCAATCAAAGACTTTCGAGCTAGTATATAGGCCGAGTCAGAGCCGACTGTCGGCTCCGAACCCACAGGTGAAGAATAATGGCGAGATAGGACTACATAACATTGTTCATTAAGCATGTAGCTTGCAATCAGTACACAAGTTAAGTTGTATAGTTACTATCTATATTTATCTACTATACTAGGAAGAGAAGTAAGAGTGAGAGAGAGGAATTTAGTTTAGTGCATACAAGTTCAATTCAACAGAGGGGGAAGAATTAAGCAGATTGTTTAGACTACACTTGAGAATTTAATCTTAGTGTCAGGAAGAGCACTACAAAAGAGAGGGGCAAGGTTAACTTACGGATTATAAAATAGGTTAACAAGGGAAACATGAGCAAGGTTGAATAAGTTAGAAACAGTGTTGCAACTACTGCATAAAATTGCCAATCAAAGAATACATCAGTTATTTTAAAAACAATTCAATATTGCATGAATTAACAATCCTAAACAATAGTCTGCACGCAGACAGTGCTGGATATCAACTTAATTCTACCTGCCTTATTTAAATCACACAATAGAATGTACTCAGTCTGTGTCCACTATCAACATGGTTACTCGTACTGCAGTTAGTGTAGACTCACTAATAATAAGAATAACCACCTTTTGATATCAGTTAACGTACAGCAAAATTAAATACCTAGTCTGCAGCAGAATCCATCTGAATAAAATAACTAACAGCAGACCTTTATTGGTCTAGATGCAGGTATGAGGTTAGCAGACAAACATCTGCAATAGTTGCATGCAGAATGGAAACACTGTATGAATTCTCACACATCTTCTTGGGAGAAGCAGTTCCTGTCTTTACTTTACTAAATGCAATCCCTATCAGAGTTCATTCAGAATATATCAATGATAAATGCTGAGCTGCCACTCCCTATGTAAAATTGTTTTATATAGTACATTAAACTAGAAATCCAAATTAGTAAAAATCCAATGCAAGCATAATTCTTAATTCAAAAATAAGACTTATGCAAATGCAGGCTAAGTTAGGAACATTTTCCAAGAAAAACAGATTGCCATAAATATTTTGTTTACACAGTGTTAGGCAGAATTAGGAAAAAAAGTGCTTTTACGCAGCGATAGAAGAAATTTGGATGAAAAACAGGTTTTTGGGTAACAGGATAGGGAATCTCATAGCTTCTTACCAAAGCTGGAAAATGTCTTTACATAGTCTCATATTCTGAGGAAGTTTTGGACGAAAACATACTGCTCATTATCAGCGTTAGTTTGTTCTATTCACTGGTTTGCTGTGCTTTGTGAATAAAGTTATAGAGCGTAAACAGCTGTCCGAGTGATTGCTTTTGGTTTAATAGTCATTGCTTTAGCACTCTCCTTGAAGTGGTCTTTACATTAGTGACAAGTTCAAAGTCTGATGAAGCAAGACTACTAAACTGTAGACTCAGAATAAACTGCAGAAAGTGGCCAATGACTAGAAACTGGCAAGAGATAGACAGAAAGGAGAAGCAGAAGTTATTAAAGAAAAACAAAAGGAGGAAGCTGGGCCTTAAGAGCGTGTACATAAATAAATATGTTCCATCAGCTGTAGAACAGTCATGTCTGTCTCCTTAACATTTAGTGCAATTATATGCAGCATACAATACCTTCATGAACTACAATCCAAACTAAATTTATCATCTGAAACTAATGTAGATTTCAGATATCCTCCCCAGAATCCAAAATATTTAACAGATATTGTGACTTTCTACCACTTATCCAAATCCATAAACCAAACACACGGCTTGCTACTGCTCTCCAGAGTTGCACACCTTGAAGCCAGTTTGTGCTATCATTTGTACAACACAGTAACTGTAACACAGTCTCTGAAAATGGGGAGAACTCCATCCACTTGCAAACTACTAGCCCTGTGGAAGTTGAATGGTTGGCAAAATACAAACTGTGAGAATGATGGTTTGTTGATGTCACTAACATTCCAAAGTCATTGCATTCCCTTTTCCCAAGATACGGTAACCCCAGAGTTACTTATTACTAAGGTTAGGGATGCAGATGTTGTCCACTTTATGAGCCGATAATCTGAAATGAAAGCTCACAAAAGTGTTCTTTTGAACATTCTGTTTCACAGCTTCAGGATTCACAGCGTTAACTTTTTGAAAGACTGTTCAACTTATATCCACTAACAATAATTCCTGACACTTCACAGTATCACCGCTTCTTCCAAAAATTTTATGTAAAAAGGGGGATGGGACTTTGTGATGGCCACATTATGAAAATCCCTTATTTTATTAATTCTTCAAGATTCCACTGGCTTTGCTTCGTACAAAATTATTTTGCAGTTTTAAAATGCACTTTTTCCATACTCATTCACTCTATTTTGTACTCTTAACTCACAACGATTGCATCATGAGATTTTTGACAAAAATCGAGTTACAACCACACATTTCAAATGTTTATATCTGTGATGGCATTAAGGGTTACCAAAGAAATGTAAATGGCAAACTGTTCAGCACAAATAAATCTTTACCGTGGTAGTGTTCTTAGATTCTCGGTCTTAAACTAGATTTTACAAGCCATAAAAAAACACAGGGAATATTAATTGTGAAATATTCTGTAAACAATGTACAATATCTCAGTATTCAGTCAAGTTACACACATTGTCAGCAGCATTTTGCTCATCCATCTGTAGCTTTTATAGAAGGATAAACAGTTATGTCAGTGTTACTTGGTTGTTGAGATACTTAGAAAATAAGAAAAAACTGACTAACAATATAAATAAATACTATATTAAAATTAATATGTTAGATGTGGTAAGAATGCTCATGACAACTGTGGTCGTGGTGTTGAACATGAACCAAGTGGGCCTGGCCACCTGAATGGGAACTGGAATTTTGTAACTAATTTATATAGACCACATAAAAGTGAGGAGAAAGGCTTTTTATAGGGCTAAATATGATATTATAAAGATGAAGTTAAAGGCATGGGATGGGACGCAATTAATGTGTCAAGTGATTGCCGAGTTGGCATGGAAAATATTTTATGAAACAAATAACAGACTATCATATTCCAATAGCATGAAACAAACCAGTTACTGGCTCCCTGGTGAAAAAGGGAAAATAGATAAGGTATATAGAAGTAAACCTTTGCAGGAAGCAAAAATATCTCCTGGTAGGGGGAATAAGGAATGGTCAACGGAAGCTAGACAGGAGTTTAGGAAAGTTATGAGATATTGCAGATGTAAAAATTAACCGAGTTTGGTTGGCCACATTCCTAATAATAAAAAGGCATTTTAGGAACATAAACAGTCTTATAGAAAAGAATGATAGACTTTTGTAAAATCTTGTACTCAACGGGTACCGGATTTGTGACCCAAATGTATTAGTGAAGGTTTTTTTTTTTTTTTTGAATAAAATTATTTACTCTGGGTTTGCGGGAAAACGTGATGCTGAGAATGAATTTACTTTGGGTTATATAAGCCCTATATGCCGTATATTGACACTTGATCAAGTTGAGAAGGCATGTAAAATAATAAAAGAGAATTTAGCAGTCGGTCCAAATGGAATAAATGGCTACTTTTTAGTTACTATAACGGAGAGTATCACTCCATACTTATTACAGTTGTTTCACAACTCACAAACTGGTTATGTTCCTGTTCCTTTTAAGGATGCTTTGGCGACTCCCATCCCTAAAAGGAGATTCAAAAGATGTAGAAAAATGTTAGGCATATTAGTTTCAGTTGCATTTTGGGGAAATGCTACGAGAGAATTATAATAAAATGTATAACTGATCATATGAAACTATTGATGAAAATGTAGCAACATATCCAGCAATAGCATAGGACATTATTGATGGATATGTACTAACATGGTTTTGTTAAGGATCAGTCTTGTATAACAAATTTATTTTTTATCAAAATGTATGCATATCTCTGGTTGCTGGTTTGATAGTCGATTTTTTTTTTTGATTCAAGTACATACTTTGATCCTTTGATCCTAATACTGCGGTGGTGGTGCTGCAGTAGCATTGTCGCCTCACAGTAAGACGTTGTCCTGTTCAATTCTCAGCTAAAGCGTCTTCTGTGTGGAGACATGCGTGAATGGGTGTATCTTCGTTGAAGGTTGTGCATCAGAGCTGGCAACTCGGCATGTAAAAATCTACTGCCAATCATTAGCGGACCGGAGTTCCGCTGTGGCGACCCCTAACCGGAAAAAGCCGAAAGACACAACAACACAACAAGTACAGACTTTGATCCTGTTCAAAATTAGAGGATTTTGGTACTACAGACTGGAGTATAAAGTTAACAGTTTTGTGAAGAGATGGGTAAGGAATTGCTTATGTAAAAGAGTTTGTTAGGTTAAGATTGGGAATATTATTTCAAAGGAGTGTGTCAGGTTAAGATTGGGAATATTTCAAAGGAGAAAGAAATTAGCTGCGGTGTTCTGCAGGGTGCAAAGCTTGGTCCAGTACTGTTTACTATTGTTATGTCTAGTTTTCCTATGGTAGATAATGTTTGGGTTTATAAAAACATTCTGATGATTTAAAACTTGATTGGTTATAACTACTATTAATGGAGAGCAATGCACCCAAGCATTTCTAGACAGACTTGACAGTTAGGCGATGGAGAATGTTATACAATTTACTGTTAAAGTTATGCACTTTGATGTCAACAGTCACTGCTATCCTTATGCTATGAAAGGTATATATTTTTAGAGGAAGTTAATATAATTAAGGACTTGGGTGTTAATTTTGATGACAAGTTCAATTTTGAGACCTATCAAGTATTATTAGACAATGTTACTATCAAATGGGTAATAAGAACCCTAGCAAGCAGGGATACAATAGTTCTGCTGTCTATTTATAAAGCTATTGTCTGACCTATTATGGAGTACGGGGCTGTAGTTTGTTCTTACAGTAGTACTCAACTGTGGAGGTTGGAGAGGGTTCAAAAATTTTTGACAAGACAAATTAAAGGTGTGAGAGTGCAAGATTATGCTAACAGTCTGGAAACTCTGTCTCTTTATATCCAAAGTTATAGGTTTAGGTGGAGAACTGATAATACACAAATGTATTTGTAATCAATTATTTGGTACTAGTGTATTCATAATGAATTATTTGGTACTAGTGTTAGAATCAATGCAATGGGCATATTTTGAAAAGTAGAAATAACAACTTGTTGGTCAATGTTGCTTCTTATAGGACTAATTTAATGGGTAATTAATTTCACTGAACACAGTAAAGCCAGTCATTAGAATCGGAAAATAAACTACATTGTGTAGAATCACCATCCTTGCTTAAAATGAGACCAACTTTCCAAAAACAAAGGAAAATTAGCACTTTCGTCCCACATGTATCAAAGGACTTCTTCAGAGTTAACACACACTGCATGACATCAGAGTTAACACACACTGCATGACATCACTTCACTATATAAACTAAACATCAATTAATCAATTAAACCACCTAGCAATTAATTGATTTTTACTTTATTTTAAAATTATGAGAAACATAATAAATTAATTTAAAAACAAATTAAATTTGCTTTGAATTAAAAAAAAAACTTGCTATAGAAATACCTTCATTAATTCCTATTTTTTGTGGCATTCAAACATATTTGCCACAAAAACTATCTAACCTCCAGTAAATTATCATAATCACACCCCCCTGTGGTCATCCTATCTGTAATAAAAAAAGATAAACTTAAGATCTACAAGTTAGTGAGTGTCTAAATAAGGCATTGTTAGCCTTACATTTTTCAGTATCATATGCATGTTCATGAATTCTATCCTTTAATTTTCTTGTGGTCTTACCCACATAATATGCAGCACATGACGTACAAGCAGCAATGTATATCACTCTGCAGATGTTACAAGTACATCTCCCCAAACATCTTAAACCTCCTTCCGCTCCTTTTACCATAATGTAAAGACTATCATTTATATATTTACAACTTCCACACCTAATCTTTCTAGAAATTAAACTACTTTTGACTTCTGCGTTGACATTTTTCAAATAGTTCTTAATGTTCCTGCTCCTACTGTAAACTGTGGCAGGTTTATTGCCCAAAAAGTTTATTTCTTCAATGAACACTACTTCCAAACAGCTCTTCATTATTTTACAACCTTCTGAGGCAACATAGTTAAACAGAATTATCATAGCCCCATTATTATTAACAAGTGGGGTGTTTAATGTCTCACAAATGGCCTCACAATCAGAAGAATGTAAATCTTTATCTGCCATGACAATCATGTGGGCCTTATCAAGTATAGGAGCATATTTATCTTTTCTTCCAATTATAATTGTCAAATAATCTTTAACATTTAAGCAGCACTAGTCAGAGGTCAAACAGTACAGTTATGTTGCCCATCATGTAAGTTTTACGATATTATGTTTGAGCAACTTGTATGTAGCACAGTCTTGAAATTATGAAATGTAAATGTGAGCAGGCTACGTTAGAAGCTAAGAGGAGTGTCAGCAGGATGACACTACAGTTGCACCTGGGAGGCGTCACTTAGCTGTAATGAGTTTAATCAATTAAGGTAGAAATGAAACTGGTTCAAAAATCTATACAGTTTGCTAAACACCACAACTTGAATGTTTGTCCTTCATTTTGTTGGTTTTTCAGAAATAGTTTCCTAAAAGCCCCTCACATATGTTATACTGACTCACAAATCATATCTCACCCGCTCAATTTTTACTTTATACTTACACACTGGAAATTAAAATATTTGAAAACATGTGTTCACTAGTGAATATGAATATATTATCACTCTTCTAAATTTCCTCAAAGTAAAACTGTACAAATTTATAGTCAAGTTATATTTGCTAAAACATTTTTCACCCCCTTAATGTATCTTGTCACACTCCATCAAAAAGCTTTTATTCTTTTCTGTTATTTTTATCAAAGATGGGGTCCTTCAAGAGACTGAATATTCCTACTCTTTACTGTATTGGTACTGACTGCATTCACATTTTCATTTGTCAAATCTTAAAATGACTCCTAGTGTTTTTACCAGTTTTATTGCATAATGACTAAAAATATGTTTAGTGAGCTTAGTCTGTTATCTAAAGTATTCCCTAATCTTCACATCAGTTAGTTTTCTTCTTTTTTTTTCAAAAGTGACCTTTTTAAAACTCTGTTATACCCAGATGATGACTTTCTTCTGTCCATATTTGAATTTTTGCCCAGCCGTGATAGGAAATTCACCATTTTTTTGCTATTAAATTACCCACCCTTACACTGTCTACATAATTTGTGCTTACTTATGTTGTCCTGCCCTGAAAAACATAATCAAACCTTCCAACCCCATTAGAACCCTCGGGTCCGAAGATAAAAAACGCTTCTTACCATCTCCAAAGCCTCTAAAATTCATGGACAGAGCCTATACTCTCACAGTGTAGCCAAAGCATAGAACTCACTTCCACTATCGGCCAGAAGTATTTCTGATCTAGTGGCATTTAAAAAAATCCCTAAAGCAGCATCTTAACAACTCTTAGATGTGCTTGTGCTCTACTCTTGGCTGATATGCATGCTCTCCCTCCCCCCAACTATATACTCTACACTTGAAAATGCAAAATATATACTCTACATTCCAAAATTTCGCTTGGACTCATCCTTCAAAATAACCTCACCCTACCTAACATTAACTAATTGTCCCCTAACATTCCTCAACTAATAAGCCACCTTCCATTTCCTAAATTTACCCTTGCTGTATCGCTATAATATGATCTCCCTATAAAATAATGTACAACAACCATACCTACTGACTACATCTTAAGAATCCTTCAAATGCATTACTACATGTATACATGATTTGCTTCCTCTGCTAATACTTAATGTGCAACAATTACAACTACTCACTATATCAAACATCCTTCAACAGATTATACCAATAACCTAAAACCAGATTGTATATTATGTATTATACATATACGTTTTTGATTTCATCTGATAACATCTAAATACTGATTTTTTTTTCTCTTTTCCTATAACTGCAAAAAATTCATGATGTGTTCTGTTTGCACTGTTGGAGCTTTTCTTCCCAGGCCTCCACTGAAAACGGGTTCTTCAGACCCAGATAGATCATCCCAGTAAAGAAATGTAAAATAAGTAAATAAATAAACAAGTATACACAAGTTGTGCAACAACAGGCACAAATATAGATTCCTAAAAGATACATTTTGTGTATTTTTCTTTTTTTTTGTTTCTTTCTTAATTTTTATCCTCCATGATTTGCCAAATACCCACATTTCCAAATCAAAAATGTTGAAATGTCCATTTTGATTAAAATATTATTACCAATGTTATAAAATTGCTGGCTAAGTAGACTGCAATAAACTAGAAAAAAAAGTTCTTCTGACCTTCTAAGGTTACTATAAAAATGCTTGGTACATGTTATTTACCTTTCTGTTATGTGACCATGTTGGGTGATAGCATTACATCACATCTGCTACATTTCTCTTTAATGTGTTTTGGAACAATATTCACGACAGAGATAAGCCTATAAATTGAGTGTGCCATTTTTATCATTTCTGCATATGGTGATTGCCACAGTTTAGTAATGTACCTATTCTTCAGTCTCTGCAATGGCTCAATGTTCAGCATAAAATCACTTTTAAAAGGTTTTGTGCTTGGCGTTTAAAGCCCTATCTGACCAGGGTCATGCCTATATAATACGTTTCTAATGTCTTGCCATTCTTCACAGTATCTCTGTTCAACAACCTCAGGTTTGTTAGCAGTCCTTAGGATTACACTCTCATTCTCTGGATGCAGTTCCTTCTCTTGTCATACATCTGACTTGCAGGATTCGATACCAAGCCAGCATTGTGACTACAACACTACTTTAAGGTATTCTAAGGTCCTTAATTTCTCAACTCACAGTTTATTTGTTTATTGTTATTCACCAGTTTTACTTGTTTTATTATAATATGTCTAGCTGTAGTGGATGGCAAATAAAGCTAAACTGATTTATGAACCATTTCAATTAACTCCAGTGTGTTTGTCTCATTTCATCATAATCCTTTATCTTGCTTATTTGCTTAGTGCCCATTAAGGGCTGTTTTTAGCACTTATAATATGTTCAAAACATAGCTATGATCAGAATTCATAAAGGGTTGTAGCACCTGGAATGTTATAGTGTTTACTTTAGCCTACATATACAATATCTCAGATGTTCTTCCCTCTAGCCAGCCTATTAAATTACAGATTCTATCTTCTTTGACCATGGATAGAATTATTCTTTTAAGAATAAAGATTTTTATGAATTTTCCCTAAGTGATGCCTGAAATATTAAGAAATCATGCAAATATGGGCCATTTTCACTGCTAAATGTTATGATATAACTCACGCACTTTGAATACAAAACAGTATCTTAAATAAAGTCTAATCCAAGTCCATAAAGGCAACATAAAGCTATTCTCTTGTTCTTTGCCTGGTTCAACACAGGCAGACAGAGAAAGAGACAGAGAGAAAAACACTGTAGGTACTCTGGACAGCATCTGGCTAGGTTACCTTTTACAGTCTCAGGCACGATGACCAGCCAGTAACTACCAATGTAAACATACCAGATTAACCCATTTCTGCTTTAATTCACTGGGACCACCACCTCCAATGACATGTACAACAAAATTATTAACAGAGCAACAAAACACTCCAAGCAATCCATCACTGGAATGCATCTGACCCCACTGCACAGCCAGCACTTAAAGTGTTATTTTAACCAGTCAAATATTTTCTGACAACAGAACAATGCGAATAAATGAATACAAACAAAATGTATGCCTTCATTTCAACCATGCTCAAGGTATGTTATTAATGTGCATGTGTAGGGCAGCTGGACAGTACCTGCAGAAGACTATTCTTTAAAAAGTAATAGTCCAAAACGATTACAGTGGATTAAGTGGATAGTACTTTTTTAATTTAAGAAATTGTGAAACTTTATTTTCTTACAACAGAAGCAGCACAACCTAATCTCTGAAGGAAAGGTGTAGATAGGTTATTTTAACTGGTTAAATGATCTACATTGTTCACACGTGATCTCTTTTCAGCCATGGCCCAATCCTCAAATAAAAAAAATATACATTTATGTGTTATGTACTTTATTATACATGTTCAATGTGTACTTTTTGGGAAGAGGTTGGAAGAAACCAGACTAGTCAGAGAAAATCTATACAAACACAGGTAAAACATGCAAGCTCCACTGAGACAATGAAAAGAGGTCAGGAGTGAGCCAGACATATTCCCACTGTACTACCAGCTGTGCACAACAAATGTTTTAAATACCAAATATGAATAAGTTAATTACCAGAATTCTACCCTGACTTATTTCAGATGTGGAAATATATATATTTAGGAAATACAAGGTCCTATTTCTGCCAAACAAGGGGAGCAGCCAGCATCCACAGAGACTTAAGTAACAATCTCAAGAGTGCAACAAATATAAATACTTTTGGATTACTCACTAAAAAGAATTGTGCAAGTGGCATCCATGTACACATATTTTATGAAATTAATGTGCAATCACATGCTAAAATGCATTCAGTCTTGGCGCTGAATATTTACAACATGGTGTAACTCATTTGTATGCTCTGTCCTTCTGAACGGCTCTCACATTTCCCAAAGGATATTGTGAAATCCCCCTTGGATTATTGGGGGGAGGGGGGTCACAGGCCTTCTTACAAGTGTGCCCTTGGTTGCTACAAGTATCCATTGCCTCAGTTTTACATGTAAATTGTGTAGGGGCACAGTTTTCCAATCTGCACAAGTAATTCAACTGCTTTGCTCAAAACTGGGGTAACAGCCAGGCACAGACACAGTCTAGAGACGGATTATCAACACTTAGAAAACAGGCAAAAAAAAAAAAAAAAAGAGAGAGAGAATCTACGTTAGTTAGACTTCTGAAGACTAAGAAGCCTAATTTTGGGTTACCCCCTCCCTTGTTAAACAGGAGAATCCCCATTTGGGCAGGGGTAGCCTGAGAATGGAAAACATCATGAAGTTTTGGTACAAAATATTACCTAACTTTCATTTAATAGTTGCATAAAATAATTAATGTTGCACCTGAAGTGCCCTACTATTACACGAAATACCAACTCTACAAGAGTGGACTTACAAAAGTCCGGTCTTTGACACTCGCTGGGGTCAACTGTCCTGCAGAATTTCACATTTCCATAGAAAAACGTCCCATTCTGGACATCAGAAAAGGTGACAGCCCTAGCCAAACAACGCTGACATTTAAAACTACTTGGTGATTTCCAATTTTGTTACAAAATTGTGACGTTTTCAAGAAACATTCAAGGGTAGCACGGAAGTACTAACCAATCAGGTACTTCCTCGTGGGATAGCAACAACTACTACCCGTGCAAAGCGCTGTTAGTATGCTGTTAAGTATCCCTACACAATTACTAATTTCTGATTTGACAGCACTAGTCCAGTGTTTTGCAGCTTATAAAGCTACGATTTATTTTACCATTGCATGTTAACTTGACACACCCAATAGCTTTGTGGAAACAAGCGCCACTACGAAAGACGAAACAAAATACAATACTAATGTTTGTAAAGCAGACTTGCTGCAAGCCATCGAGAAAGTTACTACCATGTTCAACATCAATGGAAGCACAGAAATCAGAGAAGTTATGAGTGAATTAATGGAAGTCTGACTAAATCTCAGAACAGAATACGACAAAACTGTTAATATGAACAGAAATAATAGTAATTTATTGCATATCGGACCAATAGACGACTGGATGAAAAAATAGGGAAAAAGAATGATATAACTCACCCAGCAACTAAAATGATAACACGTAATGGATCCCCAGCTACTGTAAAGAAAAATAAAGAAAATGCTGGCCCGAAGGCAATGAAAGTACAACCAAAGAATACAGCCGCCCCCATATCAGGGCGAGCCTTTTCAGGTAAAGAAATTCTCCCCTACAAAATAGAAATCGGCATAATAACTTCTCAAGTAAACAAAAGGAATATATAAGCAAAGGCACTTGTTTTGTTCCGGAACCAAAGTAAAAGGTCCTCCGCTCCGCCTATATGCGGAAGGAACGGACTCGATTTCTTCTCATCCGCAAAACCAATTCCCATCTGACTGGTGGCCTGAATGGAACAGTGTGAGCCAATCAAATTACAAGGACAGGTATACCGTTACTACATTGTTGATGCGCAGATTGAGCGGAAGTATTGCACACGCGCTGTATACTTCACTTAAGGGAGTTGTGTTTGGTTAGAGGTAGTTGTTAATTTTTTTGAATTTTCTTGAGGAGACATTAATTGATGGTATAGCTGATCTGATGTATTGGATTGTATCATTTATCTTCTCTGCTGTACAGCTTGTATCAGTCTGAGTGAGAGGTAATATTTTTTGCCATCTGTCTCTTTATTAAATAGTGCTGAGCACCGTTTTTCCGTGGACCTTTTCACATTTAGCCTGGAAGGGTATTGCAAAGCAATAAAATAAAATACCGGGCCTAAAATATACAGTGCTGACAACAGTTTGGTTATACGTGGGGTATCAGGCAATTGGAAGAACAGGGAACTGATATGGAAAGCCTGAAGTCAGTAGTATAATTGCTACATGTGTTCAACGCTTCCAGAAGTTTTCCATTGCCTTTAGCAGAATGCCATTTTATTGATTGATTATTATTATATGTAGCTAAGTAGTGATAGGTAACATATAGCTATCGCTGACAAATAATGCATTAATTGTAAGTTGTGGCCAGGTTTTATTGTAGTCATCTCCCTCTGATCAGCAGTGATGTCAGCTTTGTTACACACACATATTAAATAAGTATCAGAATACTAAGTTACTGACTTTGTTAACGATGGCTATATCCAGCAATAAGTAGTTGTTTATATGTACATATCCTTGTGGATAATGCTGGATTTACAATGTGCAAGTCCAGCTTCATCATCCGGGGACATCTGCAAGTCTAATCTATGTACTGTGTAGCATAAGTATAATTACCAAGGGAAGAGAACAAAAACAGTAAAATATGTTCTACATTTGCATTTTTTTCTTTTATGCAGCATGCTCAGTTATTATTCATTGATACAATTAACTGCCATGCTTCTGGAGTGTGGTTAGACTTTGGAATAGGAGAAATAGGTTTTTCCACCTTGATTATTTTTTTAATGTGTTATTTGCAGTACACTGTTGAAGTAAGCCATGGTTGTGGCACATTGTAAGAAAAGTGCTGCATGTTGTTTAGTTTCTACACTGTCTACTTGGTCTTATCTTCATTCTAGACAAGAAATCACAGTACCTTTGATGCCTTCACGGTGCTCTGATTCATTATCTAGATCTCAGCGGGCGGGAGCTAGCAGAAATTCTGGAAACTTTGAATAGTGGAGGGTAGTGGCCATGGGGGCACTACAGACAGCATTGGGAGTCAGTTAGTAATGCTTTGAGGGCCTTTCTTTAAGGGACTGCTATTATTAAGGTGCATCTTACACAGAATGGACAAGTTTGTAGCAGGGAAGTTTTTTTTTCTTTTTTAATACCATGGCAACAATTGAATACTTTGTATTGTGGTTTGCTTACTGCATATGTGAAACACAATTTAAATACATTACTATGGCAGTTAGGTTTTTTTATTCATTCTGTTACAATGAAGACTTACTGCATGTGTAAAAATTTGAATACGTTAATGTGTCTATTGGGTTTTTTTTATTCATTCTGTTACAGTCAGTAATTTAAGGTATATACAAAGTCCCTGTAATTATTGGGCATGGGGTTGTCTATGGATGAAAATGTCTCACCCTGACCTGTTGAGGTATGTACAAAGTCCCTGTAATTATTGGGTTTGAGGCATTGTCTGTGGATGAAAATATCTCACCCTAGCCTGCTGAGATGTATACAAAGTTCCTGTAATTATTGGGTATGGGGGTTGTCTGTGTATGAAAATGTCTCACCCTGGCTTGCTGTCAATTGCCCAAGTAAAACAATCAGTTTTCTGGCTTTGCAGGATTAACATGTATTTATATGAAGCAAGTGGATGTACATTACTGTGGCTGGCTATAAAGTGTCTGTGTGAAACTGAGCTGAATTAAATTACTATGGCCATGTTTTATTGTAGTCAGCAATGTGGATAAAGTTGCTAGATATGGGGGCTGTGTGTCTGGTTTACAGGGCTATCTCTGACTCAAATCTAATGGAAATGCTGCACATCTGTAAGTCAACTGGGACTAGTCACCCTTTCCAGGGACCTCAGTCTAGCCTGAGACATAAACAGGACCTGCTGGAGAGACAGATATATCTCTCAGAGGTTGCCATTCCTCTGGAATAGTCTTCCAATCCATATCAAGCAGAGCACCTCCATGACCCTGTTTAAGCGCAACCTGGATGACTGGATGGGAAACCGTAAATTTCTGCCAGGGATTGCCCAGGCTTCTCTACTGCACATGGGTAGTCTTGGCTAGAAAAATCTTGGGCATAGATATCTCTCATTATTTACGTATTGTACTGGGATTTAACAGCTAGGCTTGTAAGGACCCTCAGGTCAATAGGTTAGAAGCATTCTATAAACCTAGGTTATTTATTAGGGGGTACTGTCAGTGGGTCAACTTGTTCTGAGGATGTCCTTTGATATTGTGTAGGAAGACTAATAATTTTTTTTGAAATGTTATTTCACTTTTTATTTTAATAAATGTGGATTGTGGAAACAACTTCTGAGAGATCTGTGGTGTTTTACTGTGCAGAGAGTGTAGTAAATGCGCTTTACAGGCCATGAGTTGTGGAAATTAAAAAAAAAAAAAATCTTTATCTGTCCATGTGATTCTGTCTGTATTTGTCATGCTTTGTTCAGTGGCATATTTATGTCAGTTAATGGCATTAGTGATAACGTTTCTGTTTAAAGCTATCCCTTGCTGTCTTGTCCGTTCCATTGTAACATCTCTGCCTAAGTGTTCACTTTGGTTGCCCACCCATGTTGTCATTCCACCTTTCATGGATTTCTCCTCAGTGCTCCTAATTGATGTCATTTTATTCACTTATTGATTGTCTTTCCCTTTATTCCTGATAGAAGGCATATGACCACCTAAATGCCCTACACGTACATTACGTTGTTGAACAGAGTCCCAGACTTTTGGTAGTCTTCAGAACTTGCCCACAAGGGCTTGCCATGAATCTGCCAGTTTTGCTGCTGTCATCTGGGTAACCAGGTTGTTACTGTTTTATATACCACTCAACTGTTAATGTAAATATAAACTTCTTCTCTAGGCAGCAAATTATTAGTGACCAGCACTACTTGTGGTTCACCCTAATTACTGGAACTTACAGAACATTCACTGTATAGTATAATCTCAGTTTGTGGACAAGACCCATGAGTAGGACAAAGCTAGACTCAGAGGGGCTGCAGTCAGCTGGCATAGTGTCAGGTGTAGTATATGACGGAAGAATGTCAAAGAAGCTGAAAGTTCTATTGTATGTAAAGAAACCCAGGCACTCAAGGCAGAGCAGTTGAGTAAGCTAGAGGTGATGGAGATAGAGTGCCTGAGATGGGCGGTAGGATGCACAGTGTGGGACAGGTGAAGAAATGAGGACATAAGAACAGAAGCCAAAGTAGCGCCAGTTGCAGAAAAGGCCAAAGAGAACAGATTACAGTGGTTAAGGGCACATGTGCAGAAAAGCAGAAGATAGTCTGGTGGAGAGATTTGGGACAGACAGCAAGAAGGCAAGAGAAAACAAGGGTGTCCAGCAAGGAGGTGGCTGAATTGTGCAAGAGATGACCTGCGACAGATAGGCATGAGTGCTGAAGGCTGGAGAATGGCATTGTATATAGAGAGATGGGGACAGTTGACATGACACCCTGATCCCATCTAGAAAATGGGAAAGATGATGATGATGTGGGTAAGACACCACCTCTGCCTGCATTCTTCCTTTCAAGTGGATTTTTACATGAACAGTCAGTGAACCATGCTTCCTGTCAGTCTGCTGTGGCCAGCTGATCTAACAGAGGTGCTTCATGTATTGGTGACATCAATATTTCCTGAGGGTGCTGCTCACTGTCATCTGTCTCTTTCAAAATAACAAGCCCAAGTTATTCATGTTGCATTTGGGGCACCGCAGGCATAACAGTGGTCCACTCTTGTAGATACCATAGTCACTTCTGTACAATTGAGGCTTGTGTGATAAGCCTTTCTTCACTAATGTATTGCCATGTAACCACTCTTGGATAGGGCAGTGTATCTTTGCAGTCACAGTGTGCTGTTATATTATTCCTTCAACATAAAGCAGAGCAGTATACAAAGCTAATATATGCTGTTCTAGGATCATACTTTTGCTCTAGTAAAACTTTTGTACCAAAATCCTATTGGTTATTTCTGACTGGTGTAGCCTTTTTGTCAGAGATCTCAGGATTACATTATTTTGAATAGGCACTTCAAGAATAAATGGTTGTTGACAGTCTTGTGGAACCAGTCCTATGCTTTGTTATAAGGCTTTCTTAATTCTACCAAATGTTGTTTGCTGCTTTAGAATCCACGTGACATCAGCCTTCTTCTGGATTACATAGTAGATGGGGTGCAAAATCAGTCCAAGGTAGGGAACAAATGTTGTCCAAAATGCCATGGCTATAATGTAGGCTTGTATCCAATTCTTAATTTTTGGCACAGCAGTTGTCAGTTTGCTGTCTATTGCTAAAGCTGATACATCTCTTATTCAATTCTATATCATTCTGAGGAATTGCACAGATGTTCCTTGCTGAGTCTTATTTTCATTCACTGCTCATCCACCAATCTGAAAATGTACTAAAATTTGCAGTGCATCTACCAAATCATATTTCTCCAAAGTAATCATAATGTTATCAGTAGAATGAAATTCATCATTTTCTATAAGCTGCTGCTTGGCTTAGTCTCTTGCTACCAGTCCATGACAAAGGATGGAACTCTATACATATACTTGTGTTGGCACTCACAAAGTATGCTGTCTGCCATCTCATGTGAAAACAAATTGAGAAGAAAGCATTGGCTAAGTCCAGAACTGCATAATATGTTCCAGCAATTGAAAACAATTTCTTTACAATAGTCATAATGTTGAGAGCAGCAGCTGTCATTATACAGTCCTTTGCAATCTGATCCACCGGGTTTCACTGGCCATAGAGAAATACTGAAATGGACTCAAAGTTGGCTTGATTATACTAACCTGCAACAACTGTCAAGCTGTTTATGATTTTTCAGCATGTCTACCAGGTATTAAGTACTGTTTAATGTTCATGACTGTCTTTACTGTTGGTGTATAGATCACTTGCCACTTAGCTTTACTGTAGAATTGAGCTTTGACATTAACAGAGCAGTGCTGGACCCCACACTTGAAAGGTCCTACAGTCTGTAAATGGGACACTACCTCCAATGGCTGTTTTAATTCTTGTTCCTATGCTAGTAGTTTTTGTACCTCCATATCCATCAGTTTCTATAGTCTGCCTTCAAATCTTCAAGCATTTCCTGCAAAAAATGTTGATTTAGCAACTGTGTGTGCATTGGAGAGAGATATAAATGTTTTCCTTTTATTATAGTCCTTATGACATCAAAGTTACTACGGTCATACAATATGATGTGGAATGCAGTTTTGGATATTTTTGGTCAGTGTTCGTTTTGTGCTAAGCCAGTACACATTACTTGTGACTTTGAGCCAGCCGCCATTAAGGGTTTAGCTGTCAACCTCTTGTACATTCAACTGATGGGATGTTACTTTCATCTTTCTTAGGGTATTTGGAGAGGGTGTGGTAGATTGGCTTAGCTGCAAGCTACCACAAGGACACCAGCTTCAGGTGTTTTGTTAAGCAGATGCTATCCCTAGCATTTCTACCTGCCACAGAAATACCTGAAACTTTCACAGAATTATGCCATACTGTGTCTGGTGGTACTTCTGAACTGATTAATTATTTTGACCAATACTATGTGGCTGTGGTGATGCAACATTTAGCATTGCTGCCTCACAGCAAGAGGTTCTCTGGTTCAATTCTTGGCTAGGGTGCCTTGTGTGTGGCATCTGCATGTCCTCCCTGTGGTCACGTGGGTTTCCACCGGGTTTTCCAATTTCCTCCCACATCCCAAAGATATGCTGCAGGTGGATTGGACACTGTAAATTGGCCTTAGGTGTGAGTGTGTGTGCCTTCTGTGGAAGGTTGGGCGCCGGGCTGTCAACTCGACACCATAAAACTCCACTACCAATTGTTTATGCAGACTGTTGTTCAGCTGTGGCAACCCCTAATGGGAAAGCCGAAAGGAGAAGAAGACTATGTGTATGGTAGGAAAAGAAAGTTTTCAACATGCTTTTCCCCAGCACCTAGACTCCCACCTGTTTTTGCACCTTAGTTTTGGTCTGTTTATAATGTACAAGGTGCTAGCTTTCTAGGAACACAAAATCTATTCGAAGGATGGCATAAACTGTGGAAATGTCTGGATGTTGTTTCATTGACCTTTGCACAATTGGGCATTATATTGTGAAAGAGCAAAGCTGTATCAATCAGGTTTGACTTTGCCGGTCCTCTGGGGCACACGTTTAACTCCAAGGAAGCGTGTTATGGAGAGACCTACGTATCAGACACATATAGGAGAAGCATCACAACTACTTCATAATAGAAGTTTTGCAACGGTTATCTTTACAACTGCACACATAGAGCATTACATTGCATTTATGTTGTTTCCTGATGGCAATAGTATGACTTGCTATGTCTGTGATTCCTCTAAAAGCATATTACGCGAATAAAACATTGTACATTTTTTTGACATATTATTGGAACAGTCGGCATTGTAGGCAAGTCGTTCTAGGGCATATTAACTTTTTAATTACTGGTAACTGTCACACACATGTACTTTGTTCTTTAACTACTCTTGCTGACAGGATGTCATCATTTGCTGAAGAGCTTAAAGGTTGGAACATCTGGGAGTTCTTTTGCCTACTCTTTGCGTATGCATACCTTTTCCTGTAGTCACTTTACAGCATGACATAACTGGTTTATACACTTCAACATGACAGTCTTGGGGATTTGTAGTAAGAAAGTGGTGAGTGTTTATATTTGTTTCATAAACCAGTGAGTTGACTGTGTAACTGGTAGAGAATTTTCAAAATTTTACACTGTCGATATTATCAGCATTTGATAATGCACACATTCATTGTTGTCTTATAGAGTTGTGCAATGTCGATCAAAGCTACAGTACACATAAACATGTACATATGTGTATATATAATCGATGATCAACTATCTGGTCCTGCTGCTGCTGCCAGTAGCTGAAGACTTGCTGAAATCTAGGCACTATTCCCAGATATGATTTATGTATCCTTGCAAGCATTTGTTTTCTTATGTTATGGGGGAAGTACAATTTTGCTAGCTTTGCACACAACTTATTTCTTCCTTGAAAGTAAAAATAAGACAATTTCTTTCCATAGTCATAATTTCTTTGCAGTGCATCATTGGTTTAAAAGGCTGGAAAAATGCTCTCACATGCATATTTAATCATGTAGACTTCCATGACTTCTGGGGGCCTAGTGGTCTCCCAGACTTCTGGCGTAATTTGATTATTTTCACAGCAGTTATAACAGCTAATTTTTGGAAAGGATGCAGTGAAAAGCTGAAGACTGACAGTGTGAGAGATAACAAAAATGTAATCTGGATTTAGTGGGGAGGTCAGGGTGCAGAGAAAGGAGGGGCACTGAGGGGGAAGTAGGAGAAACAGTGGACAGCAGGGGGCCACCATGAAGTCCCTTGTTTGGGGCTCCTTTTCACTGAAGACTATCCCTGAATGAATGGGGAGTGGGGTTAGTGCAGAACTTTAGAGTGTAATTTGAAAAAAAAAAAACTGGCTACATCACTTTAAGCAATCTCTTACTGCAAGAATCCAGGACACGGACAGACAAAGCCAAAGAAAAAAATAATTAGGGAAAAGGGCTCAAAATTTGGACATATGTTAAACATTGCAGGAAAGAAAGGTCTTCTGTTTTTGTTTTTTTTTTTTTGTAGCAGTGAGAAAGCCATAAATGAGGTAATAAGGCTAAAAACTTGGGCAAAACAGACTGCAGATTCCATGTTTTTTGAACCTTAGATTGGAGGTAGAAATATGGGGGGGGTACCAAATAAGGGCCTCATCGCAGGTGCCAAATGACTTGGTTTACACACTGATCAGGTCTGTGTGTTTACAGGATGCTCTACTAGTTGAGTACATCCTGGCTTACCAGAGAACATTTCCCAAACGTCTTTAATTATAAATAATTTTATATATAGAATTTTAATTACAGCTGAAGTTTTTTAAACCTTGATAGGAAAAAGTTACTGTGACAACACCATCTCATCAACTGAACTGTCAACAGACCTTCACTGAAAAGGTCTACCTCAAGATCCATTTCTGATTCCTCCAGTAACCCAGTGCAGAAACTGACTACCAAATTTATTAGTACCATGGTAGGGTTTTATCATATTATCATGGTTGACCGTGTTTGTACCTCCTGCTTGGCAGCTTCACTAAATAATTATCCCTTACCTTTCTCGCAACTTCACTAAATAATTATCCCTTACCTTTCTCGCAACCGTGAAAAGTTCATCCCATGCTGCCAGCAACTTATTTTGTTGCACAGGAATAAGCACCATCACCTTTTGTCTCACTCAATGTCTTGGTCTCTAGCTGACTAGTCATACCAGATCTTTTGCTGCTTTTGTGCTTGTGCAAGTTGTTCCTTTACCAATTTCATAGGCTGTTTTAGATTGGTCCTGAAGTTTAAAACATACTACAGAATAGACTCCTTGTAGCTGATACATTTACCTTCCCACTCATCATAAACTATACTTAGGAACCCTTCACCCTGTGGTAAAAAAGTAGCTCAGCTGGTGAAACAAAATATGGATTCTTGGCATGCTTTTCTGTATGCAAAATGGAGATCAGGGCAGGCATTTGTCCCATTGCCACTTAATTGGCATGCATATGATTTCAGCATGGTCTTAAGAGTACAGTTAAACTTGTATACCAAACCCTTTGTTTGTGGATTTCAACTGCTTTACCCCACAGCACTTCCACAAACAGGGCAGTAGGTCTGTGAAGAAGTTTACCACCCCTGCCTATCAGTATTTCAAATGAAAAACCCACCCTGCTGAAAATGTTCAAACATAGGACAGAAATACTGCCTAAAGATATCTAGTAGCATTGTACCACTACCAAAATATACTTCTCTTACCTGTAGTGCTTAATGTTCTGCGAGGTCCCAAAATATCCACTCTCAGCTTCTGAAATGGTTTCTCCATAGCAGAGCGTAGCACTAAAGTATCCTGAGCATTCTATCCAGTCTTGACAATTTTTAAGCACTGCTCACACATCTTGCAATACCCTCGTACATATTTTCCAATACTTGGCTAATAGAAGTTGTGAAAGGGCTCCTTTATCTATGCTTTATGGCCAAATAGCCTAAAAAAAGGAATATCATGGGTTATGGGTAGAGATGCTTGTCAGTACGCCCTTAAAACTATCAGCTACTGCACCATTTATCCCTCTTACCCCCCCCCCCGAGTCTCTAATCAGTAGCCTATTGTCCCAGTGTACAGACTGCCCTTTTCAGTCAGGAACCTCCTTTGCTGTCTCCCTCAATTCTGTATGGTGAGATCTGAGAGCTGTGCTGATTTCATCTCATTTTTCTGGTCCTCTCTAGCTCTCCTTCCAGATGGTCTAGCATCTCTGACAGCTGTCACTCAGAATCAATCCTCCTACTATTAATATCTAGCTCTTCTAAAGTAGTTGTGTTTCTAGCTTTGTTTGAATTGTGAAAACTGTCTCGGTCTCCCCTGCTGCCTTCCCTTGTGTTTGCCTCCATACCTGTCTGTGTGTAATTCCATGTAAACAAAGTAGTATGTTATCAGAATAATTTCCTACTAAGATGTCTGCCCGGATATCATCAGTCACTGCAACCTAGTAATTCCTGCTTCACTCCATTCAAATGAATTCTGGCCAATGGTACCTAAAAGGTGTCCCTCTTAAGGTCATAACTGGGAGTGGACTACCTGGGCACGTAATGTTCTCCACTGACAACTGCAAGACTAGCAATAGTTGCATCTGAGACAGTATCCCTCTTACCAATACTTTTGCTTCACTCTTCCAAGTAGAGTACAGTCTCCTGTGGTAAATTGGAGAAGCTGCATTCTCAAGAAAACTGACTACTACTGTGGTGTCATGTCTGTTAGCTACCTTATTTGAGTTTTGGTTCGCACCCTTTCATTGAGGGCATTTGGACCATACATGACATAGTTACACTGGAAGCATTTGTCCTTCAGACCTTGGCATTTACTGAAATCCGTAGCTTTCCCCTTTGTCTGTGGAATGGCTATGATGGTTTAGATTGCCCTGTGGGTTCCATTATACCCATGTGTAGTGCTGGGAATCCCTTTTTTGTTCATTTGTGCCTTGCTTTCAGGATACATTTGTTTTTAGTCATTCATATTAGTGTGATGACTTCATAATTTTTTTTATTGTAGTTGATTGATTTAAACAATGCAACCTAAAGGGTGACATAAACAATATGCTGGAAATTAAAAGAACTAAGTTGACTGATAAGACTAGGATCAGATTTGTTCCTGGGATGAATAATACTATAAATATAAAATGCTTTTTAAAAAACAAAGTAAGCAATATTGTGACTGAGTATATGGCAAAAACCATTGGTTAACACGTGATGTGATCTTTTCTATATATAATTAATGCTTTTAGTGTGTTATTTCTGAAGAAGTCTGTGATTAAATGCATGAAAGCACTAAAGTTTTGGGTGATCTTGTGGTTCCTGTTGAGTTATTGCTTTGGCTTATTTCCTGCTTTATGCTCCCTTGCAGAAGTGCTTCCTATTTGCATCCTATAAAAAAAAAATTCTTCTCTATAACCTGTAGAACTTGTGTCCCACAAAAAGCTATTTGCTGTTATTATAGATAACCACCTAATGTTCAATATTTGGTTATAAGCTACCAAGGAAACTTACAGAAAAAATGTACACCTATATTGTAGCAAGTGTTTTTTAACCAGCAATGCCACAAAAATACCCCCTGTATATCTCCTACTTTCACTGCTATACAACACCTCCATTTACATCATATTTAAGCAATCTCTACTAACAAAAATTGACCAACACTATAATAAGATAGCTAAATTCACCACTAACCAGTCAGCAAAATCCCACCACTTCCTAGCCTTAAAACAGCTGCACTGGTTAGAAATTCCACACTATTTCTCACCCAGTAAGTAACTTGCTCATAAACTCTACAAACCATGAAAATGTGTACTACAAGCCCTAATGGAACCACACCTCTGCACAATCACTATTCTTTTTGGACAAGTTCCTATCAACCATAACTAAAACCTGTAACTTTGCTGATATGTTCCTGAACTTAAATTATGTCTCCAAAAGCTGGGATTCTATTCCTACCAACATGAGCCAACAAACCAACCTACTTAGGTTCAAAACCTTACTAAAACAACATTTTAAACCTACTTGTCTTTGGTCTTGCATCACCTCAGGCATGACTACCTTACTCGTTATACACCTACATTACCCCACTACACATCAGCAAAGCAAAATTTCAATATAAATCTTACTGCTTTCTATGCCTTTGCCCTTAGGGTCTCTACTCACCTCCTAATAGTTTGCTCCTCTCAGCAAAATTCCACCTTGTACTCACTACCTCCTATATCAACCTCAACTAAACTGCAACTGTTATTAATCTGTAGGTCAGCAAACAAATGTACAGACTACTCACATATGCCTCACTTTCTCTGTGTTTCCTCTACTCTCATCTTCCACACTTCCTTATAATTCTGCTATCCGTAAATGTAAATTGAAATTTTAAACCTCAGTGTGTATGCCAGTTTGTTACTTATTAACATGTAATGACCGCAATTATTTTATTGTACATTTTCTCTCTACTGTAGCTGTCTTTCAGCTACTGTCAGTCCATATTCTATTACATTTTTTCAGTATTGTATAAAACTACCTATTTTGTAATTTTGAGTTTTTCTCTCCAGGCCTCCACTGAAAAAGAGCTATCACAATATAATCAGAATACCTGGTCAGTAAAAGTAATAAATAAAATAAATGTTTTCTTTGAATAATCTATATTGAGCAAGGCATGTATGCTTTTTAAACACCTTTATTAAATTCTTAGATTATAGACAATGGCACAGGAACACACATACACAATAATAGAAAACAAACCATAGCCATCGTTTTTCACTTTCACGTATCATTCACTCCAATATTACACAAGTTTCTCAATTCCTCACTTATCTTCCTGAACATTATTCTGCATGTATTGTTCCCACACATTCCAGTTATTTCTATGAAGTTTTTCATTCCTTTTCTAAAAATCCCACATCCATTTCTTTTATCTCCTTTACAATTTTAAATAGTTCAATAAATGTTTAGATTTTGATTTCTGCTTTCTAGTAATAGCTTTTTTTAGCAGCCAATAGAATTAAAATTAGTAAGGCTTTATCATGCCTGGGCAATTCGAATCCTATATCCTAGTGCAAAATAATTCTTTCCTTAGTTACAGCTATTTGCTCTGTCAGGGAATTGTTAAAATCTGCCAGCTAATTACATTACCACAAGAATATGTTCCCAGTTACCTCTGTGTCCTCTCACACTTCCATTTGCCATGAACTTGATGAAAAATTGACTGGTCTGCTTGTTGCATAAAATATCTATACAGACACTTAAGTGAAAATCCTAAACATTCTGGACTTTGTTGCATACTCAGGAGACCTACAGATTATCATCCCATTGTTCTTTTTGTATATTACTTTTCCATTCTTACTTCTGAATATTTTCTAACTATCAAGTAATATTTTATACATCCTACCGAATGCCCCCTTTTTCAGGGCAACTTTTGTTCTAGACTCAATTAAAAACTTTACCAGGGCTGATCTTTCACTTAGCATGCTCCTATCCCATTACCTTTGTCTGTACTCTTTCTATCCCTGGTGTGGAATGCAGTCTGTAATCTGTGGACCAAACATCTGCTTCGCCTCATCCCACTCTATTACCTTTCCTTCTCTAGTTATTTGCTCCCATTACTTTGCTAATTTCCACCAGTAAATTCCAGCCCCTTCTTTTCTAGATTCCCTAATTAACCCTATTCTTCTATCAGGGAATGCAAATGCTACCATTGCCCTGCTTATAAAATCCCAACTGACTCTATCAAATGCATTCTTGGTGTCAATATTCACCAACGATAGTGGTGTTTTCTTCCATTCTGCTTCCATCTGGATCATCACTGTTCTATTAATATTGTCAAATGTTTACTTTCCTTCCACAAAACCACATCGATCCCTATCTATCAATCTTGGCAACATCTCTGCCATTCTCTCAGCTAGTATAAACAGTTTATAAACATGAAGCTGGGTTTGTAAGCTCTTTACCCTCTTTGTGCAATAAAGCCACCACAACTTTCTTCAAAGATACTGGTGCTTTAACCCTTTCTTCTTTCTGTTTCTGAAGTTACTGTGCTACACATTTTTGAGCTGTGAAGTGGTAATAAAAAGTAATTGCTTTACAACATAATTTCTAAATTGGTGTATATAATGCAAATATTCTCTTATTTTCCCTTTAGCAATTTGCAGTTGCTCCCCATCTTATTCTGTGAGAGTCCCTTCATTCTGCAACACTTTGAACTTTGTCAACCTCTCTAAGTAATTCCTATTACTTTTTTCTGCAACACTTTGAACTTTGTCAATCTCTAAGTAATTCCTATTACTTTTAGCACCTCTCTCGCTCTTATTTTCATCATGTGTTTGAACCCCATTTTCATGTTATCCCACTCACATGCTATCACTTCTGAAAAAATATGTATTTTGCCTAATAGTTCGTAAAACTTTTCCACTACTCATTCCTTGAATTCCTGTTTAACAGCTAAGTAGAAGAATGCCAGTGACTCATTTTTACTTCATTATCTTGCATCTTTATCTTAGTTTTTATTGGTGCATGATCTGAAGTAGTTATCAGATGTGTTTTTAAGATTTCAATTAAATGCATTTCTGTCCGGTCTATCCCAGTTATTGCACCTTGGCGTATAGTAGGTAAATTATGTATGGGATTCTTATAACTGAATTGACATCTTCCATACCAAACACTGTTATGCATTTCTTCAGAAAGCTACCCTCTTTTATAATTCCTTTCTAGGTACCCCCGATACAGCCTCACTATTATAAATTAGGTTTCAGCTGCCACCATCCATCCACAACCCCTTTTTCCCACTCACAAATGATATTTCCAGCCAAAAGCATATTATTTCTTCCAAAATCCTCTATAATAGCAGTTTTAGATAGAATATAAATGCATGACATTGTAACCCACTTTCCCTGACAATAACCCCTTACTACTACAAATTTACCATTATTGTATTTTTACTTTTGGCACTGTTGGAACTACTCTAGTAGCATTATTAACACCCTTTTCCTTTTACCTTATATTATGTTGACTGTCCACCCTGAAATCCTTTTTCAAATGTACATGCTCATTTCTGTCCAAATGTGTCTCTAGCAACATTGCCATTTTTTTGCCTTGCACTTCTTAATATAATTAGCCATTTTGATAGAAAGTTATTACTCACATCTATTACTGGAAAAGCTCACTCACACTCTGCTATAGAAAGGTTATTTTGCTTTTCTGATACTGCTTTCTTGTAATTTGTATTGCTTCACTGCCCTTTTCTATTTTGTATACTGTGGCATATTTTCATTACACTGTGTTTTAACTGTATTCTGCTTTCAGTTGCATACTTAAAATAGGAAAGAGGCCACAGCTGTGTCTCTTATGAGACGCACAAAAATTAAAATTTTCCCTGTTGCTGTTGTGTTTTTGGACTCGAGTCACTCACGAGTTGTCTGCCCATTCTGTTAATTTGAATCCAAAATAGCAGATTACAGTTTCCCCAAACTTGAGACTCGAATACCAAGAAATTTATTCAAAAGCTCATGTACAGGGTTGAGCGCTTTCATCTGTCACATCACAGATTTCTTCAGAACCAATGAGCTCCTACAGTCCATTCATTTTAAAACCTTTAAAATTCTCAATTAAAAATACAATTAACTAATTGTAAACAATGATTTGTAACATTGCTAGCTACATAATATATTCTACTTTTATTCTAATCTATAATAAATGATCATGATTCTATAAAAACCTTGTGTACATTCATCCTTCACATTAAAAATCCTAACAGTTATTAGTATTAGAATACACTATTCTCCTAAAGTTTTTGTAAGTTTCAATGTTAAAAACTATGTATAATATATACCATGTATAATGCACAAAAAATATATACTAAATGTATACAATTGTGACTTATTCATTGCAAAAGCTATTCAAATCGTTTACACATCTTCAATATACTACTTAAATGTACTACTTTGATGTATTGTAGAACCTGGGTCTTAGTAATAAAGTAAATACAATAAAAAACTCATATAGAAAGTGTGTAAAAATTAGGAAAAATAGGAAAAATACAATATATATTAATACATGTACATATATTAATACTAAACAAAAAAATTAGGTTAGATAATATTATTAATACTATGGTAACAGATCACAATTTTACTTTTGCCATTATAGACCAGGTAGAGATTAGTGATAGAGGTGCGGATGCAACAACACCACCTGGTATAAACGATTACATCAGCCTAAAACCCTTTCTTGCATTGAATTAGTATTTAAGAACATAGGAAGATAGGTTCATATTCATCAAATCTGGGTTGTTCTTTCACGGGCAGCATAGGACAGATTTTTTTGAGACCTTTATCCTTTGGTGAGGAACTTTTTGTGGCCTCTCCAGCTGCTGCAAGTGTCATTTACATATATATATACACACTGCACTGGCACTTATGTTTTTTTTTTTTTTTTTTTTTTATTTCTATATGAGTTTTTATTGTATTTACTTTATTACGAATCATGATCATTTATTATAGATTAGAATAAAAGTAGAATATATTATGTAGCTAGCAAATGTTACAAATCATTGTTTACAATTAGTTAATCTTCTGTTAATTTGACCACATATTTCCTTCCTACTCCTTCATTGGCTATACTCAGCACAAATTTGTCATTCTGTGAAGTCAATCCCCTTCAATTTTTTTAAATTTGTTGGTGACTGTATTCCACATAGCCAGAATACCAAGTCCCCACTTGCATCCAGTCTGTATTGCTCTTTTAAAATTAGTGGTTCTTCCCTTAGATTGCTGAAGCTTTAGTTACTCCTCCTTTCATATCCAGCTGCTTAGTGCACACTGCAGTTCTTAGGATAGTAACCCATTTGTTCCATCTTACCCTTAAAATCTGCATTATCTGGGCCAAGACCACTAATTATTGGAGAACCCAATTTCTGCCTCTTACTAGTCATCTTGGGATTAGTGCTTCTGTTTTGCTCCTGGTGATAGAAGGAGCATATGGACATTGTTTCCTGGAGACTGATGATCAGAAATCCTGATAACTGGTTCATAGGTGCAAGCTTCAGATTTGTGCTTATATATTCCTTCTGGTGACTAGCCTAGTATTGAGCAACATTTTACCTTCTTCAAGGATGAGACAATAATGTAAATTGTTCTGATGAAGTCAACTGATGAAAGCGCTTAACCATTTTGTCATTTATTGTGAGAATAAACTTTGTTCTGTGGTTTGGAGGACTTTGGCTGTGAGGTGTATTTGTTTTTGGATTTGTTTTGTTTTGTTACACCTGGTTGGCACCGATTCTTGTTTAGTGTTTAATAATGTAAACAGAAGATGACTGACTTTAATAACTACTTAGTTTCTGGAGTCATTCTAAGGGGCTAGAATGGTTGTCAGCATGGAAGTAGATTATCAACAGACCACACTGCTTTGCCAGGAGCAGGCTGCACCTCTCCCCTCTAGGCTTTTGAGTATTTGTTAAAACATTGTTCTCCCCATAGTGCCTTTTTTTGCAATGCCAAACTGAAAGTTTTTCCGAAATAGCAAATTAAAACTAGGAAAATCTAAAGGTGTTACTGCTCAATGCACAAGAAACTCCACTCCCTACAAAAGTTCTTCTCACCCTAGAGAATGTTGACTTCTGTGCAGTCACTGAGACATGGTTTAAAGCTACAGAGAGCACACTAGTAGTGTAAGGCTATAATGCCTTCCACACATTTAGATCAGCTACTACACAGAAAAGGGACTAAAGGGGGAGGTGCCATGACTTACATTTAAATAAATATACATCAAGGGTAGTAAAAAAAAAAGGCAATACACTTAAGCATTTCCATGTTCAAATCACCATAGGCAAAATCCTGTACCACTTCCCTGCAATATATAGGTCCCCCTCTGTGACCCAGGAACTATTTTAAGCTTACTGGAAAACCCTCAACATCTGACCCAATAACATATTCAGGGGTTACTTTAATTACCCCACTGTTAACTGGGAATCATATATGACACCAAATGTGCAGGCACAGAAGTTCCTGGATTTTGCAAACACAAACTCCCTTGACCAGATTGGCAGTATGCCAAACATGGGCACAAACATACTGGATATGGTCCTCGCTAATATGAAAGAGAGCTGCACACCCCCTAGTGCAGTAATGGTGAACCTGTGACACACGTGTCAAAGGTGACACACCAGCATTCACCAACAAAAGTTACCAAAGAAACTGAATGAACAAAAATACAATAAATATGTGACCCTGCACTTATTAAAACTCACCGACAAAAAAGTCATTAATTGATGTTAATCAAATCAAATGCAATGTGTTCCATATGTTTTTTTTAGTACAATTCAAAATTACTATTATAAGTAGGGTAATTTTTTGGTGCACTGTTTTAAGCCCAATTATCAGAGCTCATATCGTTTTCTCTATTTTAAGTCACTGATTTTTCTTTTACTTTTATACTACATAGCAGCACACGACTGGACTGCATTTTTTAAAATAAATGAATATGTAAATAATTGTGTTATTTCTCTTCTGTTTGGGGGGTGGGGGGACATGCCAGCAGAGTCAAGATAGGCATTTTCTGAATTTTTGACACGCCGAGCCCCAAACTTTTGCCATCACTGCCCTAGTGTATTATCATCTCTGATAAGGTCAGACCACAATACTATCTCCTTTGAAGTAAAAATAAAACCTGTAACCCCAGCTAACCCTGGAATGTTCAGGAACTTTCAACCATTAAGTGATAGCCTGGCAAAATTTCAAGCCCCCATAAACACTGAGAACACTACTGTCTACTCAGAACTGTTCACAGAAACCCTGTAGAAGCATGTTAATAGCTACAGAGAGGCAGCTGATCCAACCAGTTTTAAGGACAGAACTAACTAAAAAAAACAGGCCACCCTGGTGGAATCAGTAGGCTGTACCGGTAGAAAGAAAATCATGGCAAAAACTAGAAAGTGTACCACTCAGCAGGATAATAGCTCTCATCAAACTAAAACAAACAACTCCAAGGACAAATAAATGCTACTAAAGTCAAATTTGAGGTAAATTTGGCCTCCCTGCTGAAGGGCAACTGCAAGGCCATTTGGTTTCATGAAGAGCAGGTCATGCCTGCTCAACCTGGTTGACTTCTTTGAGAAGGTCCCCAAAGCAATGGACAAGTGCAAAATGGTTTGCACTGCCTATCTTGACCTGGCTAAGGCATTTGATATAATACATCACTCTGGCATTGTTAGTAAACTCAGAGCTTAGAAGTAAACCCATATGTTACTCAGTGGATAGTCATTTGTCTCAGACAGAACCCAGGAAGTTAGAATTGGAGAGTCCAACAAAGAGGACAGTCACCAGCGGAGTTCCTCTGGGATCATTCCTGGGACCGCTAAATTTTGGCATTTACTTCCCTGAAGTCATGGCCAATATCAAGTGCCTTTGGCTGACCAAATATGCAGACAATTACAAATTAGGAGCAGTCAGAGAATCCCCCACTAACACAAATGTTCTCCAGGAAGGACTGTCACAGACAAATAACGTATGTCAGTCATGGACTAAAACTAAACATCAAGAAATGCATAGCAGTATCCTTCAGGAAGTCCTCTAACCCTGGTAACTGTCATATTAACGACACATCCTAAAGAGTTAATCCAGCAGTCAGGGACTTTAGGACACACACAGACAGTAATCTAGCCTTTAACCATCATGTGTCTACAGCAGTGAGGAAATCATTCTATACTGTGCAACTTATATACAGAGGTGTGCCATCTAGTTCCAAGGAGGTCATTGTTCCATTATATTTAGCATTCATCAGACCCATCATCAAGTACAATGACCCCTTTGGTATGTACATAGCCAGACACATCCAGTCCAACAATTGGAATGGCCACAGAGATTCTTCACTTAAAGAATACCTGGGCATAAGTAGCATGCCCTGTGCAGACCTTCTCAAAGCCCTATCCCTCTATTTGGTCTCCTACAGGCTGTTTAGGGGAGATACAAGGCATTGTCGCACCCAGCCCTGATGGACCTCCTGCATATTCGCAAAACGAACACCACCAGAATTACGTGTTCTAAAGATGTAAACCTTGCTGTGACAAAAGTACAACCTGCTGGAGAGACAGGTATGTATCTCAGAAACTACCCCTTCTCTGGAACAGGCTCCTATCCATGTGAATCAGAGTTCCTCTCTAATCCAGTTCAAGAGTAACTTGGACAGCTGGATGGGGAAAAGTAAATTCATCCCTGGTATGGCACCAGTGTCTCTCTTGAAGACACAGTCTATAAGTGGTTCATCTCCCAGGCCCCTGCTTGTAAATGTTTCATCTCCCAAGCCCCTGCTTGTAAATGTTTCATCTCCCAAGCCCCTGCTTACACTTATCAAGTGTACCAGTACTTTTAAGAGATTTGGGATGCATGGGTAGGCTTAAAAAGGCCATAATGGTCGCTAGCCCAGTATACAACATGAATCTCTTATACATGACAGTACTTCTGAATGTGCATTTTCAGCCTTTAACTTACATGCACACAATGTTTGGTCGGCTGACTTATGTAGTTGCTTTTTCTCATAGTTATTTGAACCAATGTCACATATATTTCAATTTTTTTTTTTACTTCAATTAAAACAAACAAAACAATAAATACATATTCAGAACCATTTCCCCTATTACTTAGAACAAACGCACAAACCTATATACTTTTTCAGTAAATAAAGTTTACCCCTCCAGATTGAAGCAGTTGACCCCAAATTGATGACTGCACCCACAGGCACCACCTAATCTAAAATTAAGGTTACCCATTCCAAAGTGCATGTTACGCCCTGTGTTCCAACTTAAAAAGAAGTTATGTACTTACCATAATGTTCCATCTGTGTTGTCCATTTTCATTCTTCCTCAAAAGTTGGGTTTGATTCTGATCCGACTCGGACATTATTTTAGCTCATGGCCACTAAAAAGCTCTCAAGCTCCCCCCTTTCCAATAATGCACCAACCCCTAACATACCTCAGATCTGTTTTTACCTTCATTAGAATGAATTTGTTATATGACATTTCTATATTGATTTACGAGCATCGGGAATGTTGTACATTTTGAGACCGTTGTGAATAAGGTTTCAATATACTGCACAATGCAGTCATGAAAACTAGTGACTAAAGTTTAACAATGAGTTAATTTCACTTGATTGACTGATTGATATGATGATGTGCTAATTGAATCAGATGGAATGTGTGTATATATATATATATATATATATATATATATATATATATATATATATATATATATATCTCTTGAAGCTTAACCAGTCTGTTGAAATCTGATGAAGTGTGCTTTGTTAGCACGTGAAAGCGCTTATTTTATGTCCTTGGAATAAATCTAGTTTATGTTTCAGTTCGTGGTGGTCCTTTCCTGTTTTCTTCTGATATTTGGTTTCTTATCTCTGGAGTTGGACCTTTGGATGGCGGCGATACCTCCATTTATTATACCTCAGATCTTGTTTGCTGGTGTATATAATGTAAGAAATATCATATATTGTCGATATGTTGAGCTTCAGATTATGGCTTCTTTTAAAGGACTGAGGTGTCCCTATAATTTCTCACTGTTCCAGAAATCAGTTGTTAAAAGGTTGGGGATGGGGGGTTGAGGAAGAATGAAAATGGACAACACAGATGAATTGTTATGGTAAGTACATAACTTTTTTATCTGATATTGTCAATTTTCTTTCATTCCTCAACAGTTGGGACAGTCTCTCCAGCTACCTAAAATCCCGGGTGGATTCTAAGGAAAGATATTCCAGAGCAGAGTTGAGCCAAAAGCTGCTGTTGCCCTTGAGACCAGATCCAGTGTGTAAAGATCAATAAAGGTGTGATGGTTGGCCCAAGTTGCAGCTGCACATATCCATGGAAGCCCTAGATAGAAACACTGAAGAAGTTGCCATGGACCTAGTTGAATGGGCTGTTAACAGTTTTTGTAGAGACAAGCCCAATATGTAGACAAATGCTATGCAATCAGTCAACCAACTGGCTAGAGTTACTTTTGACACTGATTAGCCCAATTTTGAATCTGTAAAGGAGACAAATAATTGGTCAGTTTTTTTCTAAAATCCTTTGTTTTATGTAAGTAAAAACCCAACTGCCTGAACATCTTTAATAAGTGTAGCATACATTCACCTTTGTTTGTGAATTTAGGGAAGAAAACTGACAGATTAATGGACTGGTTGATGTCAGATTCTGACTTCCCCTTAGGAAGGAAAGAAGGATTAGTATGTAATGTTACTCTATCCTTGTGAAAAATCAGGTATGGAGGTTTGGAAGACTAAGCTTGTAACTCCGAAATTCTTCTGGCAAAAGTGATTACTAGTAAAATATAGTTTTCTAGGTCAGAAACTTAAGATCATATTTTTACTGCTGGTTCAGGGAGGGAATGAATTAAGGCCTGCAGTACCATATTCAAGTCCTGTGGAGGAGTTGGGTCTTTATATGGAGGTCTCAAGAGAAGGGTGCCTTTCAAGAAGGCTTTACAAAGTTTGGATGAAGCCAGAGAAGAGTTCTTAAACCCAATATAAAAATTCGAGACGTTTGCCAATTGAATTCTAATGGTTGAGGTGCTAGCTCCTTCATTGAAAATTATCACCAAAAACTCTAGAACACTCTGTACTGGGGCAGAAAAGGAGTCAGTATGTTTCTGATTCACCCAAAAAAACAAATCTTTTCCACTTACTACTGTAAAGTTTTCTGGTAGAAGCTTTATGGGAAGATGAACAAAGGATGACAGCATGGGTTGTCTGGCTGTTAAAGGAAGTGGAGAAACCACACCGTTAGCTTGAGGTTCAAGATATCCAGATGAATCATGCCTGTTGGGTGAGACAAGAGATTTGGAATTGGATCTAGAATTCAAGGTGGGTAAACTAGGTGAGGCCAAAGAAGGGGGAATCAAATCTGTCAAGTCCAGTAAAATGCAATAAGTATGACTTTGCTCTTCAACTGGACAGCTTTTTGCAGAAACTTGATTGGGGGTTGGGGGAATAAGCATAGCAGAGACCTGGGGCCAATCATGGGGCAGGGCGTCCCTTGGTGATTCCTCCGGTGGGGGGGACTAGGGCAAAGAAGCTGCTGCACTTGTTGTTTCGGTGGGCAAATTGATTGCAGCAAGGCTGGCCCCATTAGTGAAAAATCATTTCTGCCACTTTCAAGTTGAGAGATTATTCATGAGGTAGAAGAATGGACCTGCTCAGTTTGTATACTATCACTCTGGATTTCCCCTGGAATGTGAGTTGCTATCAGAATCCAGTGAGTTGAAGTCACCCATTGCCACACTCTGGGGACTTCTCAACACAGAGTGTAACATCTAGTTCCTTCTTGTTTGTTGATGAAGCAAACCACTGACATCTGGGTTGCAGTTGCCCTGAAAGGGAGAGAGTCCTGGAAGGTCTGCAGTGCTAAGAGCACTGCTCTCATTTCCAGGACATTAATATGCATGTTGGCCTCTTTGGGGGACCAAGTGTCTTGGACAGTCTTCCCCAGGAGGTGCCCCTCCAACCCAATCTGGGATGTGTCCATAGTCACTATAGCCTTGGATTGAGAGAGAATGAAGGGACTGTTTTGTAAAACCTGATCTGACCGAATCTACCACCAAAGGTATCTCTTGCAGGCCTGGGTGACTGTTATCTGAGCTGACATACGTTGGTAAGGAATCGACCATTGTGTTACTAATGTCCACTGACAAATTCTCATGTGGATTGCTAGAGGAACTAGAGCTATCACTGCTGACTTTAACCCTGAGGGTTGAAGAATCAATCCGGCTGAGATTGTGGTACTGCATTTTATCTTTCTGACCTGGAATCATACAGTTTGCACTCTTAATAGAGGAAAGAAAGTTGTCACCAAAATTGTGTTGAAAATCACTCCTATGAATTCCAGTGTCTGAGTCAGGTCTGAGATTTGTTGTAATTTATTGTGATTCTGAAATGGGAGAAAGTCTGGAGTACCTGATCTCGAGCTGTTATTCATAGATGCATGGTAGGGGGGGTAATGAGCCAGTTGTCTAAATATGGAAACACCTGGAATCCCTGCAATCTCATGTGAGTTGTTGCCACACTGCCATGCACTTGGTGAACACCCTGGGGGCTGTAGTGAGACCAAATGGCAGTGCTCTGAACTGGTAATGACTGGCTCCCAGCCAGAAGTGTAAATAGCTTCTGGACTATCTGTTCATTTTTATGTGATAGTACACATCCTGAAGGTTTGTTGAGCACATCCAGTCATCCTTGCACAAAAAGGGCAGAATGGACTAAACCATGACCATCCGGAACTTTGTGTGTCAAACTGATTTGTTCAAGTTGCTGAGATTCAAAATCTGTTTCCAGTCCCCTGTTTTCTTTGGCACTAAAAAGAATCTTGACCAAAGTCTGGATTCTGTCTGGTCTGGTGGGAGCTCTTAGATGATTCTATTTTCCTAGCAGCTTTTGTATTTCTAGTGCAGCTGCTTTGCTCTGACAGGGTGGAACATCGGGAAATTTGCATACTGATGGAGGTGGAAAGGAAAAGGGGATTATATAACCTCTGGAAATAAACCTCTTTATTCACGTATCTTTTGTGATATCTAGCCAGACTCTGTGGTGTGGGGATAAACAAACCTCAATTTTCTCCAGAGGGGGACAATCGGGCCTTCTTTCAAGAGCATTGGTAGGGTCTTTTGGAGAAGGAATCTCTACACTCTTGGTTCTGCAGGCCTCCTCTGCCGCATGGGCATCATCTTCCATTTGAGTTCCCTCTTCAGACCCTGGGGAACTATCTTTATGTGGATCTTGGAAATGTCCCTGGGACTTTCTGCACCACATCTTTTGATCACGTCATTGATCCCTAGAGAAGGTTCTTTGAGGGGTAGAAAAACATATGCCCACAGCAGAGAGGGTTTTTCTGTCTCTCTTATACCTGGAGTGTGTGTCCTTCACTTTTGGGCCAAACAACAAACTGCTGTCAAAAGGTCCATTGATGAATGAGGACTTGAAGTGCTCTGCAAAATCACACGAGTGCATCCAGGCATACCTCCTGATAGAATTGCCTGAAGCCACCTCCCTTGAGGTACTTTCAGCTGCTTGAGAGATGAGCCTCATGAATGAATTAAAAATGGATTGTAGGGTTGTCAACTGTGAAGTCACAGAAGTTTGAGTCTCAGCAGTAGTGGTCCCAAAAAGGGATTTTGACAGTTTCTTTATCATCACTTTGTAATCTTGTCAAGTGAAATGGGTAGTTCAGTGACCTAAGGGCAAAGGACACTGAAACATACATATGCTTCCCAAATGTGTTCAAAGCCCTAGACTCCCTGTTAGGGGGATGGTCAGAGGAACTCTGCTCAGTAAGTTCCTTCTTGGAGGGCACCATCATGACCATAGCATCTACAGACACTCCCTTGCTGCAAAACTTCCTTCCTATAGGTGGTGTCAGAATCAGATATCCTTCCACACCAACATAGAAATCAAGTCAGAGAGTCTGTCCGCAGGCAGTTACCCAGGAGGTAGACAGGCCAAACCCAAGGGCCTCCAGGAATACCAATTCCTCCAGGGAAGAGTTATCGATAGACCAACTACCCCTATGCTTAAGAATCTCAAGGATGTCTCTGAATGAGATATCTTCAGATGGTGATCCTGAGGATCCTCCCCCTTCATCAAAATCAGTATCTTCATTGACAGCCTCCTGAGGGGAGTCCAAGTGCCTTCTCTTGCACTTACTCTTCCTAGGGACCTTTTCAGTGGGATGCTTTAGAGAAGTATAGTAAGAGATGGTGATACCCTGATGGGTAAGCTGGATATTTTGTGCTGGCTGTCCCTGTAGCATAGAAAGTTGAGGTTCAAGGAGCAGAGGCACATGGGACCCAGAGGGAAGATCCAGGGGGTGGGGCTGTCCATACTGAAGAAGCAGAGAAAACTCTCTCCACCACCTCAAAAGCAGAATGCTTTGAGCAGCTACGCTTTCACCCCATCAGCTCCATCTACCCCATAAGCACTCCACATGAGGCAGAAGTCAGAGCCAAGCTATCCAATGCCAAGGCTTCAAGGGGTAGAAATGGCTCTGACAACTTTGACTCTTAATGCCTCGGATCTGACAGGGACATTACAGCTCCTAGAGTCATCTGGCTTCAAAACTGTCTGAGCCGGTACACTCAGAGGCATTCTCGGAGCTAAAGATACTAATATCCTTGGATCTGACCCAGACAGTCCTGACAGACTTGGATCCAGGGACTCTAAAATGGATGGACAGATTAGAGAAGGAGCAGAGAGCGGTGGAGTAGTGCAAATAAGGACTTCCTGACCTGAAGGAGTAGGAGTCAGGAGAACAACATCCGCATCTGTTCCATGAGAAATTTTCTCATCATTCTGTCCACACCAGCTTCAGTCAGACTTCTGGAAGAGCGAAAGGAAGTGACTGATGGTGGCTTGGAATGCTGGCTGGATTCAAGTTACATGTAGGGAGGGAACCCTAAATGGCACTGAATCTATTGAAGGAGAGTACATTATTCTTGACTCCTTATGCTTAGATTTGGGGGGTTTGAGTCCCAGAAATAGCCTGTGAGAAAGATGATGGCAGCAGACCTTTCACTATCAACTTGTTCTTTCTATCTGTGATTCTCTGGGACTAAAAGCCTTACAAATAAAGCAATGTAATTTTAAGATGGTCTGAACCTAGACAATACATGCATAAAATGTGTGGATCTGACAAGGGTAACTTGTGCCCACATTAATGGCATTTCTTAAAGCCAGATGGACCTTTTTCACCTTTTTCAGACATAACTCTAAAAAAGGAGGACCACAAATATATATGTTTTTTTAACAAAAAAATGTAATAGGAAAAGGGAAAAAAATTATACCAACAGTGGTAACTATAGATTACACTAAACGTGTAAGGCGATAGAAAAGAAAGAAGAAATGGAGGAAGGCCTACAAGCAATAGTAAGTAGAATTACACCAAAAAAACCTGTGTAAAATACCAGGAGGTTAAAGGATAAAGGCAGTGAACAAATCACAGAAATACATAATATAAAGAATTATAGCAATAGAAAAATATGAAAAAATTCAGAATTTATCTCCCACTCAAAAAGCATTCAAGAGCTCAAAGCGACCATGTCCAAATGCAAAATCAGCAAATGAGATCTGGAATATGTTAGGGGACAGTGCATTATGGGTAAGAGAGGAGATTGAGAGCTACTTAGTGGCCATGAGCTAAAAGCCGAGTCAGATCTGAGGGTCGGATCCAAACCAAACTGTTGAGGAATAAATTAAAACTGACAACATCAGATCACTAATTGCTCTTTGTCCTTTTTATCTCTATTCCCTTCCCAGATCTGGAAAAAAAAAGCTTGCATGCTTTCAGTAAACATTAACTTTTAGCCCTAAGAAAAAGTGCACTGGCTACCTTTAACTAAATAAGCCAAATTGTGCACTGTTATATTAAAAACATTAAAATACTAAGGCTGCTGGGGAAACAGCTACTTGTATAACAATCAATTTCCACAGTTTGGCTCCATTTATTTTTCACATACGTGCTTGCCAGTGTACCTTTAAATGTTGAACTGTACACTGAGCAATTCATTTCAGCAGGCAGTGTCTATACTCTAATAGTTAATTACTTGCACTTGAATACTTTTCATCTCCAAATTGGTGCTCAAAAGTTGAGATTGAAGATGGCTTTGCTGATGCATGAAAAAATCGTAAATTTCACACAGAACACACTGCTCAGAACTCTCATAGTTAATAGCTTCCACCTAGAGGTTTCTTATGTCAGTGTAAGACTTGGTTAATGACTGCAAATTCAACAAAGAACTACTATTCCCATCCCTTTCCACATTGTATCTCCTTTACAAGTCTGTTTGCTTAAAGTTGCACTTGTAGTTTAAACCAAAGACATTTATCTGGATAACTTTCCTTGTTTTATAAGGATGAATATCTTTTAGATATGATGTTACCAATTCACATTCTAATGGCTTTAACTTGCTTCTATCCAACCCTTCATAACTTGTTTGTGTAACTTACAACTAAGAAAAATACTTTTTTGCTTTAATGTCTTTATCATGTACAGCAGACTCCCTCCACCTCACATTTAATATTTGCCTGACTGCACACTATACAAAACTGTTTTGAAATACACAACATGCAGTTTACATCACAAAATGTTTATACAAATGTTTTTAAGAACAAAAATAGTTTTGAGTTTTACTTTTCAGTCCCTTCCGTGTTCTTTTAAACATTAATGAAATAAAGTTGAGTATATGCTTTACAGTTCACCCACCATTTTAACAGGTCAACAAAATTCCAGCCTTTCTCAGTAATGCCAAATTTTACGTGTCTGTTCCTATATCTAATGGGCCTTATGCTTTGTAGTCTACCATTTATTCACTGATTTCACAGAGTTCCTGGTCTTCTTCCTGACCATGTTTCTCTCTCTCTCTCTCTCTCAGTGCCAGTCTCTGGTTGAAGTTCCAAGTTACTCTAGATTATTTTAGTCAACTCCTGTACATTTTCCTGTTGCTCAAGCATTTTCATTTGAAACCATGGAAAAGGTTTCACTAACCTGTTATTGTCAGAAGAATGAAAGGCATAGTCCCCCTCTTCTTGCTGGCTTACCCTTTGTCAGCTAAACTTTTATTTTACTTCCTCAGTAGCTGTTCTGCATCAATCGATGTATTTAAACCTCCAGAATAAAAATAAATGTGAATAAAGCTGGATACAGCGGCTTGATTCTCACACTGGTCTCTCGACATTTTCTGACTGAAAGGATAAACTTGTTTCTTTTTTGCTTGCTGTACAGTGAATAATAATTTTCTATAAACACTTTGTGGTCAACAACTTTGTCAGGAGCAATTATTTCTGCTGGTATAATTGAATCTTTACTAATATAGATATTGGCTGCTTTCTCCTAGCCAGACTTGGAGCATGCTTGATTTGCCTTGTCAGTTAAAAAAAAAAAAATCCTGTTGTGGAACACCACTTCCATAAAATGAGTATAGTCTGCTCTTTCCAGAAGATGTGATACAGCAGAAAATTTCAGGTTCTCGCTACATGCCCTGTCTTCTATCTCCTCTAGTTTTAGAAACCTCTCTTCCTGAGAAGCCTCATACTTAGCTTTCTTTTTATCTCAGCCTCTGATATTTGCAGTTTTAACAGTTAATCTGAATAACTAGGTTTTTTGTATTTTTCCAACTTATTTGATTTTTGTATAATCTTAAAGCATTTCATTTATTTTATACACCTCTAATTACATTTGAAGTATTTTTTCTTCTAACAATTCTAGCATTCATATATACAATTTGGCAAATTACTGGAAGCTTTCTCCTGTACCAAAGCTGAAACTTGAACTGATTTTTGCTGAACATATGCAAGATTCTTCCCAGCCAGAGTCTTTTCTTCTTCCTTTTCTGTTAGATTTTCTCTTTCTTTCTCTAAATTCCTTCTTTCCCGCCATGCAGACGGTGTAATTACTGGCTGGCTTTTTTGCGTGTTTCAATTTTTATTTATTTTATTGTATTTGCTTTTGTTGACAAGGAAAGTCCACTGGGCTGAAATGAGCCCATTTTCAGTGGAGGCTTCTCAGGAAGAGTGGTTTCTAAAACTAGCGGAGATAGAAGACAGGGCATGCAGTGATAACCTGAAATTTTAGACTGGCAATGCTCTAATTACCTTGCCGATCAGTGTGTAGCCATCTTGGATATCCCAAAATCAAACACATATGCTGATCAGAACAAATATAGCTTGGCAGTAACCATCAAATTTGAACAAAACTAACATATATCTATTTGTTTTACAAAAATAATGTACAGTAAAAATAAAATAGTAGATAGCTGCACAGCACTTCCTGAACCACAAATACCATGCCTTAATGTTAACACAGGTTTGATTGTATCATATGTAACAGCATATAATATTCGATCCCCTTAACTGTTTTCAAGACCCAGTAAAACCGGTCACATGCTGTTATATGTTATTCTCAGAATTAGCTACCATAAGCTTTTTGCAAGCAAGTTAATACTGACAAATAATTACATTCCATCTGATTCCTGTTTTACTCAACTTAAGTAAGCAACATTTTATATCTGAGCATCTTTTAAAAATCTGCATATAGCACACAAAGTTAATTTGGTTTTAAATTCACTGTGTACTACAACATGAGCATTGCTTCCCTCTATATATACTACCTAAATACATTTAAAAACTTTAGAGAATTTATATTTATTTTGCATAACACTTAGTCATACTTACTCATAATCATGCTGTTACAATAAAATAGCTACTGCGAGTTAGAATGGTGACTTATGAAATATAGTTGCATAATCAAATTCTCCAGACAACCTCCCTGTCTGTTACTTTAAAAGTTTTGCAAAAACTGAAGACATTCTTATATAGGTTGTTGCTTTATTCAAATATACCAGGCAAGCATAGATGCCTTCAAAATCAAACTGTACATATTGCAACCTACAGAAAAATATTTATCATAAAGATTGCCTCTCAAGGTTTAAGTAGTATAACAAATGATCACCAAAATGTAAATATATATCTATATGTAAACTTAAGATATTTTTTTAAATTCACTATAAACTACAGCATGAACTTCATTCAGCCCTGTACTAACTAGCTGAGCACATTTTGCACAGCATTTGGTCAGGCTTCTTTTGCAATTACGCTATTATATTTGAATAGTTACAGTCAAACTGATGAGTTATTCAGTATAATCAGAAAAAAATGTTTGTCTTTGAGCCGATTGCTTGGAATACTTTTTGATAAAAACTGCAAAACTAATAAAATATTTTATATACCACATTCATACACATTTCTTTCGTATTTACTGTCACATTCAAATAATGTCACAATGCTTCACACAAAGTTCCACCAACGTTTGAGATGCAACGTCTCTTAAGCAGACTCAGCCAAGTAGGAATTGTAACTGTGCCAACAACATGGTGTCAAGGTTTACCTCAGACATCCAAGTAGTATTCACTCTTCTGTCATTACACAAACATCCAAGTGCTATAAAAGCACATTTTTCTGTCACAGTCTGAGTTAAAAACCTGGATAATATCACAAAAAAAAAAGCCACCACAGTGTAGGACAATCCATATAGTCCTGGTAATTTTCTCCTGTCAACATGCATCTCCCAAACATCATTTAACTACACCACCATCAGCAGTGGTGGTGCTGCGGTAGTGTTGTCGCCTCACAGTAAGACGCTGACCGGTTTGACTCTCAGCTAGAGCGTCTTCTGCATGGAGACATGCGTGAATGGGCGTACCTTCATTGAAGGTTGTGCATCAGGGCTGGCAACTCGGCACGTAAAAATCAACTGCCAATCATTAGCAGACAGGAGTTTCGCTGTGGCGACCCCTAACCGGGAAAAGCCGAAAGACACAACAACAACCATCATCCTACTACTACTGCCAGGCTTTCCAGGGAATTGGGCATCTTTTTCAACCTAACTATGGAACAACCTATCAGTTTCTCAGTCCTTCCCTGTTCCAGCCACAAAAAGAAGAAAATTTAATAAAACAGCCTTTGCCACCACAGCAGGCTAGTAAACTGACTCAGTTGCAGATGTGTGAGATTGCTGAGGCCATTTCTAGTTCCTCAGACCATTCAACTTTTTCCTTGGCTCCCTCTGGTTAGTAGGCAAGAGAGAGCCACTTTTATCAGTCCTAGGGGAAGGGGCAGGGGATTCATCCCTACCTATCCAAACTACTATGCTGTCTTTAGGGAGTTTTTTTAATCTGGCAGTAGTGTGTCTGCTTCTTTAAACATTCCTATCCAAAAAAAAAGCTTAGTAAAGTTTGTGTATGCTTTTCCACCACTTTCCACAAATACTCAGGGTCATTTTGGGTATTCAGAAGGACACTCTGAAGATCACTGTGGTGACTCCCTTCTGGGCCAGGCAACAGTAACGTTCCTACTCACACTACACAAAGGGTGTTTGATGCATCCCAAACAAGTGCAACTAACTGCCTGGATGATAGACTGTTAATACTTCTTGATCAAATATTTTCTGAGGACATGCACCAGGTTTAAAAGAGAGCAGTACAACCCTGCTACTAGAAAATCATATATTAGTAAATAGAAACGGTTTTCTTGTTGGTAACAAGATAGGAACCATCAGGCTAGTGTTTCCCTGGTTCTACATTATTTGTGAGTTATTGCTCTCTGGACATTCTTTCTCTTCCCATCAAGGTTTGTTTGTCAACTTGTTTAGTGTGGCAGCCCATGGATTCCCCTTTTTTCAGTGCAATCTCAATGTGAAAATGTTTTTCAAAGGGGTGTTGCCTACCAAGCCTCCTACAAAAATGGTGGCTTCTCCTTTGGATCTTAATTTTATGTTAGAAAAACTAACTCTTGCTCCATTTGAACAAGCTCATCCTGCTGACTGTAGGTCCTTAACATGGAAAACAGTCTTAGTAATTGCTCTGACTTCTAAAAGAAGAATATCTTGAGAACAAGCTCTTATGGTGGGTCAACCCTGTCTCATTTTTCACACAAAGACTGGGTTTTCTCGAGACATAATGCTTCATTTATGCAAAAGTGGGGAAAAAAGAAGTTATGTACTCACCATAATGTTCAATCTGTGTTGTCCATTTTCATTCTTACTCAACTGATGGGGTTGGATCTGATCCCTCAGATCTGACTTGGCTATTGTTAAGGCTTGTGGTAACCAAAAACTCTCTAGCTTCTCCATTATCCATAATGCACCAACCCCAATTACCCCATATCTTGTTTGCTGCCTTAGTAGAAAATAAAAGATGGAAATTTTTATGGAGAAGCCATAGCTGGGGCTTATAAAAAATAAGGAAATATAGGTCTGCTAAGCACTCCTTCTTCCCAGAGCCTTAAGGATGGGGGTTGGTAGGAGGGGAGTTGAGGAAGAATGAAACTGAACAATACAGATGGAATGTTATGGTGAGTACATAACTTATTTATCTGATGTTGCCAATTTTCATTCTCTCCTCAACTGTTGGGACAGAGTCCCCAGCTACTTAATTTCCAGGGCGGACTCAAGGAAGGATATTCCTGAGCACCAAATTACCAAAAGATGCACTTCCACTGGAGACCATATCTAATTTGTAATGAGTAATAAAGGTATGGGGGAGTAGTAGCCCAAGTAGCTGCTGCACAAATGTCATCCACGGACACTCTGGATTGAAAAACTGAGGAAATTGCCATTGATTTGGTGGAGCGGGCTCATCCAGGTTTTGTCAGAGCAATGTCCAGTTTGTTATACACAAAGGAAATGCATTTTGTTATTCATCTACATAGAGTAACTTTGGTAACTGGTTTACCTAGTGTTGGTTCCGCATATGAAACAAACTATCAGAATTTATGATGTTTTTGTACTATGCAAGTAAAAACACAACTGTCTGTGAACATCCAAATAAATGTAATACGTGTTCTCCTTTGCTAGAACATTTGGGAAAGAATATTGGAAAATTAATTGTCTTCCATGAAAAATATTTGAGTTCACTTGTAGCTGAGGGCTCAAAGGGAGATTGTGTAAGAGATTGCAGTACAAGGTTTATGTCTCAAGGGGGGTAGGGTCTTTAAAGGGTGGCCTTAAGAGTAGAGTGCCTTTCAAAAAAAAAGCTTTGTTCAACATACGGGATGCTAGAGAAGAACCATTTATTCCAGCATGAAAATTGGAAATCGCTGCTAATTGTATTTTAACAGTAGAAGAACATGCTCCTTCTTTAAAAAGATGCACTAGAAATTCCAAGATATTATGAATGGGGGCTGAGAAAGGTTCAGTATTATGTTTTTGAGCCCAAAAAACAAATCTCCATTTGCTAAAGTATAGATTTCTGGTGGAAGGTCTATGGGAGGACAAAAGAATATGACAGACAGGAGAAGAGAGCATAAGTTGTCTGGCTATTAATGGAACTGGAGGAACCAAGCAGTCAGCCTGAGATTCACCATGTCTGGATGTTTCATGACTGTTTGGTGAGACAGGAGGTCTGGAGTTGGATCCAGAAACCAAGGTGGTTGAATCAGGTGAGGCCAAAGAAAGAAGACAAATTTGTTGAGACCAGTGAGGATGACCTTGCAGCTTTCTGAAGAAATTTTGGAATTAATGGAGTGGGAAGATACATGTAAAGGAGATCAGGGGGCAAGTTGTGAAGTAGAGAATCTGATTCCCCTGTGGGGGGATTAGGGCAAAGTAGCTGCTACATTTGTTCTTCAGGGGGTACACTAATAGATCAAAGCATGTCGAGCCCCATTGTCTGAAGATTGTGTTCACAGTCTTTTTGTTGAGGGACCATTCGTGAGGTAGAAGAATGTACCTACTCAATTTGTCTGCTATCATATTGGACTTCCCCAGAATGTCCATTGCTAAAAGAAAGCAGTTGGAAGAGATCACCCACTGCCACACTCTGACAGCTTCTCAACACAGTGGGTAGGATTTGGTTCCTCCCTGTTTGTTCATATACCAGACGACCGACATGTTGTCTGACTGTACTGCAATTGTCCCCAAAGGGAGAGCATTCTGAAATGCTTGCAACACTAGCACTGCTCTCATGTCTAGCACACTTGTATGCAAATTGATCTCTTCTGGGGACCAGCTGTCTTGGACTGTATTCCCCAGGCAGTACTGCCCCCCACCCTAGCCAGGAAGTGTCTGTGGTCACTATGGCCTTGAATGAATGGACCTTCTAGAACCTGGTCTGAATGAATCCACCATTTGAGATCTCTTTCGAAGATGTAAGTGACTCTTATCTTGTAAGACATAGATTGATAATCGACCATTGAGCAGCTAACATCCAGTGAATAATTCTCATATAAAACCTGGCAAGTGGTAGTAATGTTATTGCTGCTGCCATCAATCCCAGAGCCTGAAGGACCAGTCAGGCTGAAATTAAGGTGCTGCAGATTATTTTTTTGACTTGGAATCTTATAATCTGAGCTCTCAGTAATGAAATGAAAGCAGTGGTTGTTTGTGTATCGAGAATTGCTGCTATAAACTCTAAACTCTGAATTGGTTGCAGATGAGATTTATCATAGTTTATGGTTATCCCTAGAAAGGAGCAAGTCTGTAGAATCTGACCTCTTGCACGTATGAGTTGATGCCTGGTCGGAGCAGTAATGAACCAGTCATCCAGATATGAAAGCAGTCAGAATCCTTGCAGTCTCAGGTGAGCTGCTACTACTGCCATGCACTTGGTAAACACTTCGGGGGCTGTGGTGAGTCCAAAGGGCAGTACTCTGAATTGATAATGACTGGCTCCCAGCAGGAAGCCTAAGTACCTTCTGGACCATCTGTTCAACTTTATGTAATAGTACACATCTTGAAGGTCTACAGAGCACATCTGGTCATCCTTGCCCAAAAAGGGGATAATGGACTGAACCATGACCATCCAAAACTTGGTTTTTCAAACTGTCTTGTTTACTTTGGAGAGATTCAGAATTGGCCTGCAGTCCCAGGTTTTCTTAGGCACAAAAAGAACCTTGAGTAAGTTCTGGATTCTATCTGGTCTGGTGGGAGCTCTTGGATGACTGTTTTTCTAGCAGCTTTTGTATTTGAATTGCTGCTTGTTCCGTCTGACTGAGTGGAGCACAGGGTATTTTCTGGGGATTATCCGAGAAAGGGAAAGGGTGTAATATAGCCTCTGGAAATAATCCTCTGCACCCAGGTATATTTTGTTATATCTAACCAGGCTCTCTGGTGCAGGGATAATTGTCCCCCAACTGTCTCTAGAGGTGGACAATCTGCCTCTTTTCAGGAGCACTGGTAGGGTTTCTCAAAAAATGATTTCTGGAACCCTGATTCTGTGGGTCACCTCTGCCACATGGGCATCTTCGACCATTAGAGTTCCCTCCTCTGCGGGACCCTTCTCTACATGTCTTGAAAAGGACCCTGAGATTTCTCGAACCACATTTTTCGACCACTTAGTTGACTCCTGGAAAAGGTTCTTTGAGGAGTCAAAAAATGCACACCCATGGCAGACAGGGTCTTTCCATCTTTTTCACACCTGGACAGTGTGTGTCTTACTTTGGGGCAGAATAAAGGAGTTATGCCAAAAGCAGCATTGATGAAAGAAGACTTGACAGGCTCTGCAAACTTGGAGAGGTATATCCAGGCATGTCTCCTTGTGGAAATGCCTGAACCTGCTGCCTTTGAGGTTCCTTCTGCTACATGTGAGATCAATCTCATGTATGAATTGGATGTGGACTGTAGGGTCATCAGCTGAGAAGTAACAGTTGTTTGAACTTGATCAGAAACAGCACCCAAGAGGGTATTTGATAACTCCTTGACCAAATCCCTCTGTAGCCTAGTAAAATGTGCCAAATAGTTCAGAGACCTCAAAGTGAAAGTTTCTGAAGCATAGACCCTCTTCCCAAATCTGTCCATTGCCGACGACTCCCTGTTGGGGGGATGGACAGTGGATCTTTGCTCAGTTAGTTCCTTCTTGGTGACCACTGCAATTACCATGGCATCAACAGGAACTCCCCGCAAAACTGTCTGTTATCTAATCTGCAAAGAATAGGCTTTATGGTGTCAGGGTTCTTCCATGCCTGCTATGAGATTAAGTCAGTGAGTTCATTGGTGGGCAGAGTCACCCAGGAGATAGAGGGTCCAGTACCAAAAGCCTCCAGGAGAACAGATTTCAAAGATGTAGGGTTGCTGGACATCCAACCACCTCTGAGATAAAGGATTTCTAGGATGTCTCCAAAGGAGACCTCTTCAGAAGTTGATCATGGGGGTCCCTTCGGCTTAATCAAAATCTCTGTCTTCAGTGATAGACTCCTCTGTGGAGTCTGTTTCCTCTTACACGTCCTCTTCTTAGGGACCTTCTCATTGGGGTGCTGAGAGGAGGTATCAGAAGAGGACGTTATAATTCCCTGGGTGTGAACCTGGGGTTTTGGTACTGGCTGTCCCTGTGGAAGGAGATGGTGAAGCTCTGAGGGCTGAGACATCATGGCATAGGACTTATGGTGCAAGGGAATGAATCCATCAAAGCTGTAGAGGCAGCTCTGAGAGAGAGAGGCCCTCTGATCTGAGAAGACAAGCTTCTGAATCGTAGGACTCCCCTACTCTGAAGACAAAACCTCAGAGGTGGAAGCCAGAGCTGAGCTATCCACTGCCGAGGCTCTGAGGTGTAGAGATGGCTCTGAAAGCTTTGGAGGTGAATGCAACACCTCCGATCCAATAGGTAGACTACAGCTCCAGGGCCTCTTCAAATCTGATGAGATTGGAGCCCTCCGAGAAGATCTCACATCCAAGGATAAAGTTATCCTCGGATCTGAGCCAGACAGATCAGGACAACTCTGATCCAAAAACTCTGAAGCTAAAGGAGTCAGAGGAGGAATCTGTAACTGGGGAGAGTAGTACATATGGAGATCTCCTGACCCAGAGGGGTAGGAGGCATAGGAACACTAATCTGGCTCTGAGACAAGAGAATCTTCTTCACCAGTTCCTCCACATCTTCCTCTGTAAGGCTTCTGGAAGAGAAGGTACCCTGTAAGGAACCAGGTCCAGTGAAGGAGAGTACCTTGTTCTGGGTAGAAATTTGGCAGTCTGAAGGTCGGGTTCAGATAGCATTGAATCCGATGAAGTCGGATCCGATTGAGGTGTAGTAGACACAAAATATGTCAGCTTGTGCCCACACTTCATACATTTTTAAACCCTGCTGGTTTATCTGCCATTGCTAACAATATAATAAGATAGAAAAGTTTTTTTTTTTTTGAACAGGGAAATAAGAGAAAAAAGAAATAGGAATACCAATAATGGTAACTAAACTATGACTGTGTCATAGAAGGGATGGAAGATACTAACAATATTATCTAAGAAATACAGTAAAATTGTACTATAGCTAGAAGAAAAAGCAAGACACAGGAAATTCTATAAGGTAAGGGATACCGTATTTACCCAAAAATAAGACTTTTACAATTCTCACGTCGAAATATGCATTAGGGCTTATTATCAGGGGATGCCTTATTTACCCCCCCCCCTGTACAACAATCTACATATCATGTACACAAATTGACATTTACTTGGTACTTTTCCGTTACTGGGCAACAGTTCTAGGTAATGTGTTAACAGTTGTGTGAGAATTCTACATAAACTGTGCAACAAAAATTTCAACTTCAGAATATCTACACCTTGGCTTTCACAGTGCAATATTTCATGCTTAACAGAAAGTGCAGAAAAATCTCAATACATGTGTATTGGAGGCGGGGAATAAAACAGGTGAATAACTGCCACTTTTTGAGTGGTGATGCTTTTTTTATTCCTTACCCAAACTGTAAGAGAAGAATGATGGAAAGTCATAAAAATGAAGTCTGGGAACTACTGACCTTTCTTTGTAATTACCCCTTGATAATGAAATGTTACCTTAATACAATAAAGTGAAAAAAATGAAAAGAGCTTACTGGCAGCTGAAAGTAGAAGCAATCCATTCTGTTGCCCCAATAATGGAAAAGTTATTCAAATTCAGTCATGTCATCTTCTGTAACATTGTCATAAGTCTCCAACCCCTGAATTCCGGCCTGAATTTCTTGAGACTCCATTACCTGTAGAACCATTGGCCCCAATCTGTCGTGCCTAGCTATAGAGCTGTCCTTAAATGAGCACTGCTTGTCCATGTAGCCTGCTCCTAGTGCATTGGCAACACAGCTGTCAGTGATTTTATGCAATGAATCATTCACCCAAGTCATGACCTCTTGCAGACTAGGCTTCACAAAGTTTCCATGCTTTCTCTCCATTCTACTTTCAATGTAGCCATTGAGTTCCATGTGCAAATGGCCCTTGAATTGCTTGCTTACTGTAATATCAAGAGTCTGGAGCTAGGCAGTCATTCCTGCGGGAATCAATATTTGATCTATTCTTCTCCATACAAGGAATTTTTTCATGTCTTTAGCGCAGTGAATGCTGGCTGAATCCCAGACTAGCAGACCTCTGTCTTCACCTCACAAAAGAAGTGGCAGCGTTACATTGACCCACTTCCTTATAACTGCTTGTGTGCACTAGGCTTTTTTGGTTTCAAGAATGTAAATGCCTGAAACACATTCAGTCTTATCTTTCTTGCCCTTACTAATGATTAGAGGTGGGGTTTTCTTTCCATCTAGATGAATTGCCAAAATACAGGTAACGTGCACTTTCATAACCAGTGGAGGGAATGTAGATTGATGAGGCACTCCAGTGATCAATTGTTGGAGATCCTTGGCCCATAAACATTGCAGTTTCATCCATAGCAATCATGTTGGAGAGTTGATATTTAGAAAAGTCGATGCCATCAACACAGGACTTGAATGCAAGTGCACGTTTAATACCTTCTGCATCTTCCAGCTTGAACAGTGTTGTCGATCTTCTTAGAGACTGTTCATAATCGCTGAAGGAAGCCATGCAGCCAATGTTGTGATGGTTTGAATTCCTCTGGGGATATTTCTAACTATGCTGCCATTGCAAGGGCAAATGCTTGAATATCATATTTGTACACAACCAAAGCCTTTGCTCTCCTGTTAGCAATCCATTCACAGATGATGTCTTCCAGCTCAGGAAATAATGGTTGTTGACCTGATCCACACTTGCACTTCTTAGCATTTCCCTCGTCCACCTGTTGACTGAGGTTATCATACTCTGCTCGCCATTTTTGGACCATTTGGAGATCCAACTTCTTCTCTTTACAGAAACTCGACAGAATAGCTCTTTCTTTTTGCACTTATCTTGTCTGGGAGGGTTAATTGAAGACTTACGAGACAGGAGTGGCAACAAAAATGGCAACAGTTAAAAAGACACAACCGCGCACATTTTACATGCGTTGTCTGTACTTTGACCAAAGTACATTTGCCAGTGTTTATGGGCCAAGGATCTCAAACATCAAGTGTGAATGAGGATTAGGGTTACAGTAAGAATCATGGAGGACTCCCGGGGCAAGAATCTTACGACTTTCTGCAAAGAGAAGAAATTGGGTGTCTGAATGGTCTGAAAATGGCGAGCAGAGTATGATAATGAGAAGTTATGTACCTACCATAACGTTCCATGTTAGTTGTCTTCTCTTGCCTTCTTTCTTGCTGGATGGGTTTGGAGCCGATCCTCGGCTCCAACTCGGCCACTTACTAAAGCTTGAGAGCTAATTTTTACTGGCTCGAGGCAACCCTATATCCCATGATGCAAGGTGATAACTACCCAGATCTCGTTTGGTAGCTAAGGAAAAATTATGCAATATATTCCTCCAGCTGGAGAGGAGGAGGAAGAGGTAATAATCCTCCGAAAAAAAAACAACCTGATCTAGTGACACTAGTAAGCTAATTAGCTGGAAAAATTGGTTCAGGACTCTTCAAGGAAGAGGAACAATCTTCTCGGTCTGACCAGGCTAGGGGGATGGTGGGCGGGATGCAAGAAAGAATGCGAGAGAAGACAACTAACATGGAACGTTATGGTAGGTACATAACTTCTCAATGTTAAGTTGTCAATCTCACCTTCATTCTTGCTGGATGGGACCGCGTCCCTAGCACCTTTATCCTGGGTGGCTCAATGGAACAGACTCTTGAGAACGGTGAAACCAAAATTTGCTCTGTTTCTGGAGGCCAAGTCCAATTTGTAATGCAAAACAAAGGTATGAGGAGAGGCCCATGTGGCTGCTGCACAAATAGTGTCTATTGGAAGTCTAGCCTGAAAAGCTGTAGATGTAGCTAGTGCTCTGGCGGAATGGGCTTTTGGCCTAGAAATCAACTCTTTACCTCTGAGTTGATAAATGCATGTAGTCACGGAAGACAGCCACCTAGATAGGGTTACCTTGGATACCGGAAGGCCTTTCCTGTTCTCTGCATAGGATAAAAACAGTTGATCAGATTTCCTAAATTGTTTGGTTCTGTCCAGATAATATCTGAGTTGGCGGTGAACATCGAGATAATGTAGTTTTTTTTCCGCTCTATTAGATTAATTTGGGAAAAAAACTGGAAGATCAATAGATTGATTTAAGTTCGTCTGCGATGCCACTTTGGGTAAGAAAGACGGATTACTCCTTAGAGAAACTCTGTCTTTGTGGAAGATTAAGTAGGGAGGACGAATGCAGAGGGCATGAAGCTCAGATACTCTCCTGGCAGAAGTAATGGCGACCAGAAAGAGTGTCTTCCAAGAAAGAAATCTCAATGAACAGGTTGCCGCAGGTTCAAAAGGGGGAAGAATCAAGGACGTTAAGATTAAATTTAGATCCCACTGTGGTGGGGGGTCTCTAATCGGGGGTTTAAGTAAAAATATACCTCTAAGGAATGCCTTACAAAGTTTATGTGACATGATGTTGTGGTCCAACAAGCCGATATGAAAATTTGAAATGGCTGCCAACTGAACTGTGGAGGACGAAGATCCTGAGTGAAAAATTTCGGCTAGGAAGTCCAAGACCGAATGAATCGGAGCAGTAAAGGGATCTATGTTCCTAGCTTTTGCCCAGAAGGAGAAACGTTGCCATTTACTAGTGTAAATCCTTCTGGTGGAAGATTTAAGGGAAGCTACTATGATATCCCAGACAGGATTAGAAATCATAGGAAGCCTGGCTAGGGATGGAAGTGGAACAACCAAGCAGTGAGGTTGAGAGAAGGTATGGATTGATGCAGCTGCCCCGACTGGTGGGTCAGAAGATCTGGAAACGGGTCCAGATGCCATGGCTGTACCAAAAGATAACGATGTAGGAATGGAAACCATATCTGTTGAGGCCAATAAGGGGCAATGAGAATCATCTTGGCTCTCAAGGCGGTTGCTTTCTGAATTACTTGTGGTATTAGAGGAAAGGCATAGAGAAGTCCCCGGGGTCAATCTTGGATTAGAGCATCTCTGGGGGGATGGCCTGGAAGGGGGAAGAGGGAGAAGAAGTCAGGGCATTTGCTGTTTTGAGGCATAGCAAAAGGATCGCAGCAAGGAAGGCCCCACTTCTGAAAAATCTCTTCCGTCACAGATTGTTTGAGAGACCACTCATGAGGCATGAGAATAGCTCTGCTCAACCTGTCTGCTATGATGTTCCGGGAATATGCGTTGCTATCAGAAACCGCTGAGAAGAGATTGCCCACTGCCAAAGTCTGAGTGCCTCTCGACACAGTGGGTAGGACTTGGTTCCGCCCTGCTTGTTGATATACCACACTATGGACATATTGTCCATTTGGACTGCAATAGTCCCCAGGGGAAGAGAGTCGTGGAGGGCTTGCAACATTAAAAGCACTGCTCTCATCTCCAGGACATTTATGTGCAGGTGGCATTCGAAAGGTTGCCAAGTGCCATGGACCATCCTGCCCTGATAATGCCCCCCCACCTGATCAGGGAGGCGTCCGATGTAACCGTGGCGGGAGGAGCAAAGGGTCTTCCCTGATGGACTTGAGGGGACAATATCCACCAGGTCAGATGTCTTTTGCAAATTGGAGTTATCATGATCCTGTGACGCATGGGAAGTTGTTGAAAGGACCATTGGGCAAACAGCATCCACTGTAGGAGACGCATGTAAAAGTGGGCAAGGGGAAGAAGCGTTATGGAGGCCGCCATAAGACCCAATACTTTCAGGGCAAACCTGGCCTGAATTTTGTCACTCTGGAGAATCACATGGATGTGGTTTTGAATATCCAAGATCCTTTGGTCTGTTAACTTTGCTGAAAGTTGTACGGTGTCCAATTTGGCGCCTATAAAGGTAATAGATTGACAGGGCGACAAGGCAGATTTTTCGAAATTTATAGAAATCCCTAAAAAAACAGTTTCTTTCCGCTCTCCGTTAGACTGTTGAACTCTTTGGAAAAACGAACCATGACGTGTGTTACATAATTAGCCTATTGAGGGGCTTATTTTATGGATGTGCAATACTAAGGTGGCTCATGTACACACTTGGACTGTAAAGTGCAATATACAAACTGTGCAATAATTCAGTCTAATCATAGATATGTTGCTATTGTTTCAATTTTATTTTAACACTATTACCTTCATATTGTTCCTTGTCTCCTGTTCTGGGTTGGGTGTGGGTCGCTGCTGTCCTACTTTACTTACAAATTGCTACTTATTAAATTTCTACTGTGATATTTTATTAATTTTTTTCTCTCTCTCTCTATATATATATATATATATATATATATATATATATATATATATGTGCAACTGTTTCCTGCATTGTGAATGAAGCATTGTAATTTCGTTCAGCTACACTTCTGTGTAGTTCTGAATGACAATAACGTTTTCTTTGACTTTGACTTGAGACTGGTACAGAGAAAAGATCAAGGTCTCTCTGTGGGTCTCAGATTGAAAATAATTTCCATTTACGTTTAGAACCTTTCCACTAGGAAAATTTACATGAGGGTAAAAGCATCTGTCAAACTGGGCTGTCTAGTCATCATTGGAAGAGGAGTAACCATCCAGTTAAACTGACGCCATTTATGTCCAGATGTTGCATCCCTGTCAGGTGAGATGGAAGGTCTGGACATAGATCCAGTATCCAAGGTGGATAAATAAGATTAAGTCCAAACCTGATGAAGCCAAAAAGATGCAATGAGGATGACCGCGCTCTTCAACTGGGATGCTTTCTGTAGAAATTTGGGGATTAGGGGTAGTGGGAGGTAAGAATAAAGGAGACCCTGAGGGCCAGTCATGGATTAGAGCATCTCTCAGTAACTCCACCTGTGGAGGGACAAGGATGAAGAACCTGCTGCACTTGTTATTGAAAGAAGCAAAACAATCACAGCATGGCTGGTCCATCAATGAAAAATCTTTTCCACCACTCTTTGGTTGAGAGACCTCTTGTGAGACATCAAAATGGATCTGCTTAGTCTGCAAGCATGTTTGTTTTCCCCAATATTTGCTTGCCAAAAGAAAGTGACCAGAACAGATCGACCATTGCCACACTCTCGTTGCCTCTCGGCACAACAGGTAAGATCTGGTTTCCCCCTGTTCTTGCTATACCAAACTAATGACATGTTGTTTGTTTATATGTATGTATTGCAGTCATCCCTGAAGATAGAACATGTTGAAAAGCCTGCAATGCTAGCAGGACAGCTCTCATTTCCAAGACACTGATATGCAAATTGGCCTCTTCCAGGGACCACATACCTTGTACTATCCTTCACAAGAAATGACTCCCCCACCCAATTTGGGAGGCATCCATAGGTTGGTACTAGGCTATTGGCCCTAGGGCTTATACAAGCCTAGTCATAATAATTCCTTGGTTATTTCTTCCCACAATATTTATTTCCCTAGACCCCTGTCTAGCAGGGCAACTGATGTGATCCCTGGAGTGAATTTCCTATCTCCCATCCAATCGTCAAGGGTCCTTTTGAAGAGCGCCACAGAGGCACTCTGCTTGACATGTCTGGGCAGTCTATTCCAGAGTATGGGGAGTCTCTGGATCAGGAACCTATCCCTCCAGCATGTTTTGTTCATTGTGATGACAAGGTTTAGATCCCTGGAGCGTGTGGCTCTGAGGGATTGGGATTTCTTTAAGTGGAGCATGTCCAACAGCTCAGGGTTTGACACGGCCTTGTATGTTAAGCAGAGATCGCCTCTGAGTAGACAATGTGCCACAGAGTATAGCTGGAGTTCTTTTTTAGACGGTCAGCATAGGGCATCTGCTTTAGTCCTGTGATTCTTTTAGTGAAGTATTTCTGCCTCTCCAGCTGTTGCAGATGTCTTGTGAGGTACATACCAAACGGGACATTGTACTCTATAATGGGTCTAATGAGGGATGAGTACAGTGGGACAATGACCTCCTTTTTCTGGATGAAAAGCCCTTAGTGATGAGGTGTGCCACATAGAAAGATTTTCTGACTGTTGTGCAATGTGGTTATCGAAGGTGAGACCACTGTCCACCTGTGTCCCTAAAGTCTCTCATCACACTTTCGGTGTTTAGTGTACTGCCACCTATGTGGTAATTCATGGGTACATGGTTTTTCCCAAAGAGGATAACTATACATTTCTTAGCATTAAGCTTGAGCCCATAGCTCTGGCACCAAGCATCTGTTTCTGTAAGGCCCTTTTGTAGAATATCCACATCATTTGGGGATTCAATAATGGCTCCCAGTTTGCAGTCATCTGCAAACTTTGTTAGCCAGAGTTCCTTAGTGTTGGCCTGTACTTCAGAGAAGTAGATGCCAAACAAGAGTGGTCACAGGACTGAACCCTGACGTACTCCACTTGTCACTTGTCTGGAGCTGGATTTGGAGTTGGTTACTTTTATAGTCTGGGTTTTTGTCAGTAAGCCAGTTGGCAACCCATCGGGTGATGTAGGGATTTATGCCCAGCTTAGTAAGTTTATCTATGATTTCAGAGTGGGGGATGGTGTCAAAGGCCTTGATGAGGTCCAGATAGGCTGTGTGAACTGCCTTACCCTTGTTCACAACTCTGGAGACTGATTCGAAAAAGTCAGTCAGGTTCAGGAGACAAGATCGGCCCTTCACGAACCCAAACTGGGTGGGGTCCAGTGTTTGAAGGTTGCCAATGTCTTTGTTTATAAGTTCCATGATAATGCGTTCCATGCTCTTCCAGATCAGGCTCTTCAGACTGATGGGACGGTAGTTCCTGGGATCCAAGGTGGATCCCCCCTTGTGGAGTGGGATAACTCTAGCTGTGCGCCACTCAGTGGGCACAAAGCCTGAGGTGAGACTATGATTAAACATGACACGTAGGTGAGGTGCCCGTTCATTTTGTAGTTCATGTAGTATACAGCCTGGGATGTCATCTGGTCCCATGGATGCTGTATGCTTAGCTTTGGAGAGTGCGGTTTCTACTTGTGTGGCAGCGATTACTGGAATTTGGCAATCTTTTGATATTGAGATGGGCCCCTTAGGGGGTGAGAGGGGGTGAAGTTGGCACTAAATTGGTCTGCCAGAATATTGGCAATATCCTTGGGATCAGTATATTTAATGCCATTCTGTTGTAGCTCACAGCATATCTGAGCATTGCCATTTAGATTCTTGACATAACTATAGAATGTCTTGTGGTTGTCTTTGGAATCTTTGGCAATTTTATTTTCGTAACTAGCTTTGAATGATTTTATGAGGGATCTCAGCTTCTTTTGACTTTGGCTACTAGCTGAGGGAAACCAAAGGGACCACCTTGAAAACCTTTTCTAAATGAAGCAAAGTACAGTTTTGTACCTACCATAAATGTAGATGTTCGAGTGTTCACCCTGCTGCAGTCATCACACTTGGGTTATCCTGTTGTCAGGCAGTCCCGCAGTCGGCCCGAGTTCCAAAGTCTTGGTCCGGCGTCGGTTGCTGTCGCTTCTTCCCTGACGTCAGTGCGCCAAGGGTATATAAGAGGCATCCGACGCCATTTTCTTCAGTTTTTCTTGCCCCAGATGTCAGGTGCCCACAATAGGTAGGCAATATATATATATATATATATATATATATATATATATATATATATATATATATATATATATATATATAGCTATATAAAACAATACCTTCAGGCACAAGCAAATACACCACAGAGGTTGTATAGGATAGAGTGGTATAGATAAGTTCAGCTAGTTCAGAGGGGATGGAGGGAGGGTAACCTGGACTGCAGCAGGGTGAACACTCGAACATCTACATTTATGGTAAGTACAAAACTGTACTATGTTCATCGTGTTACCCTGCTGCAGTCATCACACTTGGGTTGAATCCCAAAGCTAAGGATGGGTGGTGGAGTTAAACAGGGTTAGAAGAAGCTAGTAGGCCCTGCAGAACTGCAGTGGCAAAACCAGCTCTAGTCTTAGAATATAGAGGTAAGTAATCGTGTTTGGAGAAGGTGTGCACTGAACTCCAAGTTGCAGCTTCCAGAATATCCTTGGTTGGCACTCCCCTGAGAAAGGCTGCTGATGTAGCTGTAGCCCTGGTGGAATGGGACCTAATGTTAGCAGGTACCGCTTTCCCATGATGCGTGTAGCAGAAACGTATGCAATGCCCTATCCATTTAGAAATGGTCTGTTTTGAGATAGCTTTTCCTTGTGATCCTGCAGCACAGGCTACAAAGAGCTGGTCAGATTTTCTGAAAGCCTTAGTTTTATCCAAGTAGTAACGTAATTGCCTGTGAATGTCCAAAGAGTGCAGGAGTCTTTCTCCTTTGTTCTGGGGATTTGGGAAGAAGGTGGGCAAATGAATGGTTTGGTTTAGGGCCACACTGGATACCACCTTTGGCATAAAGGAAGGGTTAGTTTGTAGAGAGACTCTGTCTTGATGAAAAATGAGGAAAGGCTCCACTGCCATTAGTGCCTGTAGCTCTGAGACTCTTCTAGCTGAGGTTATTGCTAGTAGCAGGGCAGTTTTCCATGAAAGAAATTTTAAATCTGCTGAAAAAGCTGGTTCAAAGGGTGGCAGTGTAAGCTTTTCCAGAACAAAGTTGAGATCTCAAGAAGGTGTTGGTGCTCTCCTGGGCGGTCTTTTGTTCTTAGCCCCTCTGAGGTACTGTCTTAGGAGTGGATGTGAGAATAAAGGAGGATCCGTGTTGTAATGAGCTGAAATTGCTGAGGCGTGGATCTTAATAGATGAAAAGGAAAGTCCTTTGTGCAACATCTCAGTTAAATATTGTAGAATCTGAGGAATGTTTGGATCAAGGGGATTTTGGCCTTTAGCCTGGTTCCAGGCGCAAAATCTTTTCCATTTGTCTGAATAGGTTTTCCTGGTGCTGGGCCTCCTGGCCTCCAGAATGACATCTATAACAGCTTTGGATAGAGGTGTTGGCTGGTTGTTTAGGTAATTTGCCATGCAGCCAGATTTAAAGTCTTGAGCTGGCTGTGTAGAATCTGATTGTCTCACTGGGTGAGCAGGTGAGGAATTTGTGGTAAAATCCATGGTGGGCCATGGGCCATGTTCCTTAGAATTGGATACCAATGCTGGCATGGCCAGTCTGGTGCAATGAGTATCATTTGTGGCCTCTCTAATCTGACTTTCAGTAGTACCTTTGCTATAAGAGGCAGTGGAGGAAAGGCATACACTGTTAATGTTTTCCAACTGAATGAGAGGGCGTCCACTTTCCAAGCTTGTAGATGGAATGTCCTTGTGCAAAATTTTTGAAGTTGGTAGTTTTGGAGGCTGGCAAATAGATCTATGTCTGGGCATCCCCATTTTTGAGCTATCATTGCAAATACTTGTGGATCTAGTTTCCACTCGTGGATCCATGATGTTTCTGCTTAGGTCGTCTGCCAATGTGTTTTTTTTTTTCCTGGCAGGAATTGTGCTTGTAATTGAACCTGGTAAGACAGTGCTGTGTTCCACAAGGTCATTGCTTGCCTGCATAGAGGGTAGGAATGTGTTCCCCCTTGCTTATGTACCACATTACAGTGGTATTGTCCGTCTTTATTATTAGTTGTCCTGGGTGTAAGAGGTCCTTGAAAGCTGGTAGGGCATTCTGTACTGCTAGCATTTCTTTTAGATTGATATGAAAATGCCTTTGATATGTAGTCCATTTGCCCTGAATGCACTGTCCTGCCATGTATGCTCCCCAGGCATAGTCTGATGCATCTGTTGTCATAGTTTGCCTGGCTGTGGGTAAGGTGAAAGGCTAACCCTTGTTGAGGTGACATGCCTCTGCCCACCATAGACACTCCTGTTGAAGGCAGGGAATGAGTGGTATCATTGTTTCCAAGCTGTGGCTGTGCTGAGTCCATACGCTTTTCAGGTACCATTGTAATTTCCTCATATGCAGTTTTGCAAATGGTACTAGTAGTATGCAAGATGCCATGAATCCCAAGGCCTGCAGAATTTTTCTTGCAGGGAGTTGGGTCTTTGTTGCCATCATTTTGAAGTATTGAGTTAGCTGTTCTTGCTTGTCTGGCATGAGATAAGTCATCTGGGCCGTTGTATTTAAGCTGGCACCCAGGAATATTATGTTTTGTGAGGGCACTAGTTTTGATTTCTTTTTGTTTACTGTGTACCCTAGGCAACTTAGAAGGTGTTTGACAAATGCCAGATGCTTTAAAAGAATGTCCTTGCTTTCTGCTTGAATAAGGCAGTCGTCCAGGTATGGGTATATTTGAATTCCTCTTTGTCTGCAGTATGCAATTACTGGTGCCAGGCATTTTGTGAAGACCCTGGGTGCAGTAGATAAGCCAAAGGGCAGTGCAGAGAATTGATAATGCATTGAACCTGCAATGAAGCGAAGGTATCTTCTGCAATTTTTGTCTGATAGGGACATGCAGGTATGCCTCCTTGAGGTCCAACGTTACTAGCCAAGCATTCTTGCCCAGCATGTTAGTGTTAGCATCTTGAATTTTGGTACTTGCAGATAGGTGTTCAGAATTGAAAGATCCAGAATGGGTCTCCATGCTTTGTCTTTTCTTGGGACTAGAAAGAGTCTTGAGTAAAATCCTTGTCCTTGCTCCTGTGTAGGTACCTGTTGAATGGCTCTCATGTCCATGAGAGCTGTAATTTGTTTTTGTGCCTCTGCCCATTGATTTGGTGGCAGGTTTGGCATTCCTTTTATCCTTGGCAAGGTATGAAAGTGGAATCTGTATCCCTGTGAGACAATGTTTAGGACCCATTTGTCTTTTGTGATGATGTTCCAGTTGTCTGCAAAAAATGCTAGTTTTCCTCCCAAGGGAGCTGCCAGGAGAGATTTGCTTGGTAGTTTGAGGATTGCGTCATTGTGTTTGTCTTCTGCTAGCTTGGGGCCTGTCTTCTCCTCCTTTCTGGGTAGCAGTACCCCATTGGCGAGGTTTGTAAGGGCCTTGTGACTGACCTCTGCCCCTTGGGCGTCTGTATTTGCCCCTCTGTGATCTGTCAGAAGCTGGAAAGGACCAGTTTTTTGTTGGCCAATTTCTGCTGAAACGAGGAGGTTGTACCTGTAAAAAATCCTTGACCATCTGCATAGACTTTGCCTTATCCTCCATTTTCTTTAAAACCTCTTCTGCTTTGACACCAAATAATACATCCTGCTGTAAAGGTGCATCCAATAATTTTGCTTTAACATGATCAGGTAGGGTTTGTTCTTTTAACCAAGCATGTCTACGTATGACAGACCCAGTAACAGCTGCTCTACAGGAAGCTTCCAATGAATCAAATCCACATTGTAAAGTATGTTTGCCCACCTGTTCAGCTGCATGCAACAGATCCTGCATTTCCTTGAATTCAGACTGTTCAGTATGTGTGCTCATTTTTTGTTTTAATTGAGACATTAGGAATTGCTGATATTTCAGCATGTGAAACTGACAATTTAATGCTCTCATAGCCAGAGTTGCTGAGGTGTATATTTTCTTTCCCCATCTATCTAGGGCTGTGGAATCCCTTTCAGAGGGCACAGGAATTTTAGCCATAGAAGCTTTAGCCCCCTTGGGACCCTGGGAAATTGTTTCTGGGTCAGCTACAAGGCTTTTATAAAGGAATTTGTGTGAATCAGGTACTCTGTAGTATCTGTCTGGTTTGGCTGGAGCAGGAGGTAGAGAGTCTGGATTTAGACTAGACTCCAAGTAAACATCATCCACAATATCTAAAACTGGAGGGATAGCAAGTGGTCTGTGCTGGGGTAGTAAAAGGAACTCTCGGAGCCTTTTCTTAGAATCATAGTTGTCCTGGCCTTCCCAGTGGAAATGTTCCCTCATGGTATGTAAAGTTTCCCCAAAGGAGTAGTCTTCAGGGGGTGATGCTGAGGGAATAGAGCCTTCAGCATCAGAGTCTTCATAATGCGGAATAGTGTAAACCTGTTCCTCAAAAGAATCTGAGGAAATTGAAACCTGGTCAGAGGAAGCATAATCCTCCTCTTGTCTTGGTCTTTTATCTGGAGGGGGATGGGAACCCCTGATCTGGAGCATTTCTCCCCGGGCCTCCGCTGAAAACAGGATCTGTGGAACCTAGTCGGACTTTCCCGGTCAACAAATGTTAAATAAAAATTAGGGTAATCAAATCTTCTGCCATCTTAAGCATCTGCTTCTTAGGCATGGGGCCTTGAACTGCAGACTGATGCACAGTCTTTTTTGGTTTTAAAGGAGTTTTAAGCTTAGCATAAGATTTAATGGTAAGTGTAGTCGGTCTGAAGACACCTTCTGCAACCGAAGGTGTTTCCACTGCAATGGGGTGTCCTTCTGCTCCGGTGTCGGAAGGGCCTAATAAGGATGGCTGCATCAGCCTAGTACACTTCGCTTGAGAATCTGCAGCTGTCTGGGGTTCCAATTCTGTGGTCGTCAGGGGCTGCGTAGGTGCCTCACTGAAAACCGGAGAACCGGCGACAGGCCCAGCAGAGGCCTCGGAGTCTGGCTTGTTCCTAGGCTGCCTGTCCTTATCCTTGCATTTTTTATACATGCCGGTCGTCGGCTGCTCCGACGGCATGATATAATTAAATTTCCTACCAAAGTAATGTCGAGCGAAGTCAAAACGGCATTTGATAGTTCGTTTATTAAACCTAGCACAAAACCGACAACCTGTGACATTGTGGTCTGGGCCTAGGCAAGGAATATAATAAGAATGGAAGTCCTTATGAGGTATTTGCTTCCCACAAGAAATGCAATTGTTAACTTTTTCTGACATCGGACTGAGGCAAGAAAAGGTTCCCCAATGGGGTACTTAGCTTCACTGAAGACTTCGGACTGAAATTCGAATCGAAAATCTCAGGTGTCGGCCGACCGGCACTTGCGAACTGTTTCTGCTTCGGGCACCGTGCGGCAAGAAAGACTGAAGAAAATGGTGTTGAATGCCTCTTATACACCCCTGGTGTACTGACGTCAGGGAAGAAGCGACAGCAACCGATGCCGGACCAAGACTTTGGAACTCGGGCCAACTGCGGGACCACCTGACGACAGGATAATCCATGTGTGATGACTGCAGCAGGCTAACACTATGAACATCAAAGATATTCCTTGCAAACTTTGGAAATCTTGAGTGGGATGCTTAGAGGATGCTGAAGAACAGACCACTGTACTGAAAGAGTGCATTGGAGGACATGCATATGACACCTGGCTAACAGAATTAGAGTTATCACTGCTGCCACTGAGCCTAACATTTGGAGTTGTCTTGCTGTAGGATGAGAAAGGGACATCACCTTCATGACCTAAGACCTGAGAGTACAAACCTTAGTTAGAGGAAGCAAAGCTATCTGGTTGGCTGTGTCTAGACAAGCACTTATAAATTCCAAGGCCTGTGCAGGGACAGGGATCAGCTATGATTTGGTATAATTGTCTGTGATGCCCAACTGATGACATAACTGGAGTAAGTAATCCCTCACTTGAATCAGTAGATGCTTGGATGATATGGTCAGGAGCCAGTCGTCTAGATATGGACACACCCAGAATCTAAGCAGTCTCAAGTGAGCCACTGCAACCACCATGCATTTGAACACCCTGTAGGCTGTGGGGAGACCAAAGAGCAGTGTTCTGAATTGGTAATGGCTGGATCCCAGCCAGAAATGCAGATATCTTCTGAAATACGTGTTCATTTTGATATGATAGTATGCATCTTGAAGATCAGTTACACACATCCAGTCATCCTATCATAGAAGTGGTAAAATGGACTGAACCAAGGCCATCTGGAACTTTGAGTATTTAGCATACTAGTTGAGTCTGCTGAGATCCAGAATTAGTCTCAAGTCTCTTGTCTTCTCTGGCACTAAAAAGAATCTTGAGTAAATTCCAGATCCTTGTTGGTCTGGGGGTACTTTTTGAATGAATCTTTTTTTCTAGTAGCTTTTCTATTTCCAAGGCTGCAGCCTCCCTGTCATTGGGTTGAACATCAGGGATCTTTTATGTTTTTGTTGGAGGAAGTTGGAAAAATTGTAAGAAATAATGTCTAGATATGATTTTCTGCACCCAAGTGTCTTTTGTGATAGATGCCTGGGCTTCTGAGACAAGCATCCCCCCCAAACTGCCTCCAGAGTGCAGCAGTTAGGTAACCCTTCAGGAGTGCTGGTAAGGTCTGTCAGCGAAGGTGTCTCTGAAGTCCTGGTTCTGCAGGTCACCTCTGTCACAAGGACAGCGTCTTCCATTAGTGTTCCCTCCCTCTGCCCCAGGAAGAACTATCCCCTAGTGATCCTTGGAAAGACCACCAAGACATGCAAAACTACATCTTTTTACTACATTTCTGATTCCTTCAGAATGATCTCTGAGGAGTAGAAAACCAGATCCCAGTGGCAGACAGGTTCTTTCCATCTTGCTCACTTTTGGAGGGTGTTCCCTTAACTCTGGGGCCATACAAAGATGATCCATTAAAAGAAGCATTGGTGAATGAAGACTTTAAGGACTCTGCAAAATTACACAAGCACATCCCGACATGCTGGCTGACTGAAATGCCTGAACCCATAGCCCTAAAGTTACCCTTAACTGAGTGAGAGGTCAACCTGATGGATGCATTGGAGATGGACTGTAGGGTGGCCAACTGGGAAGAAACTTTCTTCCGGTCCTCCACAGACATAGACCCTGAAAGAGATTTGTAAAGCTCCTTGATCATATCCTTTTGTAGTCTAGTGAAATGTATCATACAGTTCACCAACCGAAGGGCAAAGATCTCTGAAGCATAAATGGACTTACCAAACCTGTCCAAGGCTCTGAACTATTAGGAGGATGGACAGATGAACTCTGTTCTGCAGGCTCTCTCTCAGCAGCTGCCTCCATCACCGTGGCATCTATAGGGACTCTTTTGCTGCAGGGAGCCCTGTTTATAGGAGAAAATGAAACCTTGTCTGGCTTCTTAGGTATAGGTTCTGTTGTATTGGGTTCCTTCCATGCTCAGTGGGAGATAAGATTGATGAACTCATCAGCAGGAGTGACTACCCAAGACTTAGTCTGGCCGGCCCCAAAAGCTTCCAGAAACACTGACTCCTCTTGGGAAGGAGTATCAATGGACCATCCACCTCTCTGTTTAAGTTCTAGGATCTCTGCAAAGGAGACATTGGCATGTGGGGACCTTCCTCTTCATCGAAGTCCATATCTTCAGTGGCAGATTCCTAAGGGGAATCTAGGTGTCTCCTTCTGCACATTCTCTTCCTATGGACCTCACTGATGGGATGCTCTGATGAATTATCATAAGAAGGTGGGGAGTCCTGGATGAGGACTGGCTGAAGGCTTGTACAGGGTGGCTGTCCCACTGGAACAGGCATGAGAGGATCAGAGCTCAGTCAGTTGAGGAAGAGTGGGATCTGAAGATATTAAGGATGTCCTCTGTCTGGGTATAGAGAAGGCTTTCTCCAAAATCTCAAAGGCAGAAGGTCCAGGAGAAACAGCAGCTGGTCACACCAGCAATGAAGCTACCTGCACCGAACTCTGTATCCCCATGGATTCTTGGGTTTAGGATAGAGTTGGAGCCAAGCTACCCAATGCCAAGGTGCAGAGAGGCAAGGACTGTTTTCTCAGCTTCTATGTCAGTCCAAATCCTGGGTGTCAGTGCCACTGCTTTAGCCTAGAATCACCCTTCTCCAAAGAGGTCAGAGCTAGTCGATTCAAGGAGATGGTCAGAGTAGAAGAATTAGCAGTCTTCGGATCTGACAGACATCCTCAAGGATCTCTGATCCAAGGGCTCCAAAACCATTGACTGGATCAGAGAAGAGATGTGGCATGATATGATGTTGAGGAGTGCAGGTGCATGGGTCCAATGGGAGACAGAATCACCCTCATCTGGATCTGAGCCCTGAGAAACTTCCTCACCATCCTATCCATCTCTGCCTCAGATAAACTCCTAGGAAACCTAAGGGATGATGTAGTAGAAGATGGACTGGAAGATGTTCTAGGTGTCACCTGTAAGAAGGGTAAATGGAGCAGAGGAGATATCGGATCCAGAGTGAAAAGTGGAGGTTAGATCTGAGCAGACTTGGATGTCAATGTAGTAGGATCTGAAGTTATGGTAACTTTAGCTGAAAGCTCAGGAATTGAAGCTGAATAGGAAGAATGATCAGAGGTCTGTTTCTGGTCTACTTTTCTTTTGGAGCCAAGTCAGGCTTCCCTTTGTCAGATTTAGTAGATGGGTTTGAGACCCAGTTAAGGCACTAAAAACAGAAGAAGGGAGCAAACCTTTCAAAACTATTTATTCTTATCCGTTAAAGCACAAGAGTGGAACCATGAACAAAATGAAAGAAGTCCACATCTAGGAGGGCTGCTATAAAACAATACACCAACTCCTTATGGGCATCAGAGTTAGGGATCTTATGCCCACAGGAGATGCACTTTTTAAAATTTGTAGGTTTATCAGCCATATCAACACAAAAGCAAGATAGAGTTTTTTTTTACGCAAGGGATGAAAAATACCAACAATGGTATTTAAAATATACCCTAAATTAGGTGGAGAGAATGAGAGGGAAAGAATACCAGCAATGGTTATGTGAGAAAGTACCCTGACAAGGGTAGAATGACCTGTCAAGAAAGGCAGATAAACAAAGAGTAACGGTTAGAAAGTTAAGCAAGTTTTGGGTAAAGGAAGGAAGAAAAAAGCAATACTAAATACAAAAATCCTCCTGAAAAAGGATACATTATCTGGTTAACCTCCATAGCTTGACAGCAGAAATCCACGACAAACTGATGTGGCAGCAAACAAGATCTGAGGTATGCCGGGGTAGTGGGACATTATGGGTAATGGGAGGAACTTGAGAGCTGAATCAATGAGTTTGGTAAAAATGTCCAGTTCAGATCAGAAACCCATCAGCTGAGGAATGAATGAATAATGACATCACATCCAGGTTTACTTTATACCAGTCTGTCCATCTTCCTGTCTTGTTCCTAGAATCTAAAAACAAGGGAGAAAGGATAGTTCATACCTTGGATGTCCACAGACAACTTGGGTGTTATGATCACAGAATAAAATAAAAAAAAAACCTCTGATCTGTTCATTTCTTGTGAAGATACCCAGTTTCAAAACAGACTATTTCTAAGTAGTTTTCTTATGCTATTACTTTTTGTTGTACCTACCACAACAAGGCAACTCCAGGCAGGTCAAGGTTCATTCTGCTAGGGTCTTTGCTTCTCCTGTGACTTAGTCTAGAAGTATTCAAAAAAAAAAAGCATTTCTGTGCATACTTTTACAAAGCACTGTAAACTACATGACTTCTCCAGGTTTTTGACAGGCTTTGCCTGGACCATTGTCCTCCCAGTCGGTCTAAGCAATGGCAATTTATCAATAAGTGTAAGGCTACTGCAGCACTGATACTAATGATGGACATAGTAACATAGTATAGTTGTGTAAGTAAACATACCACAACATTAGCTGGTCAAATGATGACTGCTGTAGTAGCCACTGCCTTCCTCCATCACACTTATTTTTGTGTGATTTTACCTTTTTGGGAACCCATATTTTTGCTTTCCTAGCATTGTTCTTGTCAGGGTTTTAGCATCCCTTAGTCTGTTGGCATGAGAGCTTTGTAGGACTTGGTGCCCAAATCTGTATTTTTAGTCATCTCAAGCTAATGGTTTGGGCACACAAAAGGTGCCCTGAAGCTTTGGAAGATGGACAGCTGTTATATCCTTAGCAAAATATAACCCATATATCTAAGGCTACTGCAGCAGTGATTACTCTGTGATCAAAGCAAAGATCATATTTTGCCGTGTTTGGAACCTCTGTGGTTGTTTTTGCTGACACTATTCCTTTCCTTTGTGGTTCCTTTATCAGAAACGAGGTCTCTGTTGTATCCTACATTCTAGTTTGTTTGTTTTCTCGTTTTTGAGCATGGCAGAAGGCAGCATTAGACTGGAAGATACTGCCTCTTTTTCTACACGTGCTGTCTAACAGATCTGTTTTTAATCATTTTAATGCACTTTTGCAAGAACAAAACAACCCACTGTTGAATGGAACAGTGACTATACCATCTACAAGTGCTATTCCAGACCTGAATAGGTCAGAGACATTTGTTAGAGATTATCGCTCTTTGGAGAATGCCATGTATAAATACAAGCATTTGCAGTGGCAAAGCTTTCATCTGGAAGCTTCACTAAATCTACAAATAGCACCAAGAGGGCTCAGTGTTTTAACAATGCCTTATTATGGCACAACCTGCCCTGAACTTTTAAGGCGTTGGCAACTGCTTAACTTAGAATGCAGTGCAAGATATATGCAGCTGCTGATAGATTTTTTCAGGCCTGAAGAGGCGGAGCTACATAAGCAGATAGAAGCAATACAGAATAACATCTTTGATACATATTCTGTGGATATTATTGGTGATAAGTTAGATGTTCTTTCTGAGAATATCTCTGCATATGACAAGAGACTTGCAAATGTCAAAGCCAAGAAGATTCAAAGGGATAAATCCAACTTTGCAAATGGCAATGTTTTCTCTTGGTCCAGAGTGAGACCAATAATTCATTCATCTTCACAATGTGTCATAGGAAGTGGGCGGATGCCTGAGACTGCTTACATAATTGTCTCAGGACCTGCGCGCACTCAACAGCCATCTCTCAGTCCCATTGCTACAGGGAGTGTATCAAGTTTGATGTCTGAACGGAGTACTAATAGCAGTACTACAATCAATGTAGTGAATAATACAGATACTATTGTAGCTGCCCCTACAAACAATGAAGCTCCTGTTAGACAGAAACAGGCACTTACACCTCAGAGCAATTCTCTGAGGAATATGAGAGTTTCAGCTGTATCCAATATAGCTGAAGCACCTTTTTTATTGAAGGATCTTCTACCGATACGAGGCAGATCCAGAAATCGGTGCCTCCAGAGCGAAGAAGATGTATCGAGAAACGGAAAGAGAATGAAGCAGGTATTGTGATTAATATTTCATCTGCTAACTAGGTAGAACACAGATCTCTGTTTTAAACCAAGGGCTAACATTTGTTCCAGCTCAAAGAGCTGTCTTGACTGATGTTTTATATGATCTTAAGATGTTTGGTAGAACTCTCACCCTCAAAACTATATTTAAAAACAATACAGGGAATGAAAATATTTTTAAGAAAACCAAGCACGTTTGTACCTCCTACTAATCCTACCGTAGATTTATTTATAGATGTATGTGAAAAGCAGTTAAGAGAAATTTACTGGTAAACAGAAGGATTGTTTTTTCAATATGACATGTCTTGAAAGGCAGGCCCTATTTGAGTTAAAAAATATGAAGAGCATTGAGTTAAGACCAGCCGACAAAGGGGGAGGCATAGTTGTGTTGGATAAGGATATGTATCTATCTGCTATGATGGAATTATTGGAAGAGACTGATGCATATATTTCTTTGTCAGCAGTGGTACTGAATCTTTGAAAAAGTGGAATTTTTGATATTTGACCTTTTATTGACTGGTTTAATCTCAGAACCATTGTTTGACTATTTTAAGGTAGAAAATCCCACTATTCCCATATGGATGTGCATGGATCGTGCAATATCTAACAGAACCAAGATACTATCCTCCAAAAAAGGAAGCCAATCTGGTGGTCCCCTGCCATAAACAAATTCTACAACAGAAGAAAGAAATTGTTGCAAAAAAGAGTAAAATCCCATGATTGGAGAAACTCCCTGGTCAGCCTTAGTAAGAAGCTGAGATCCCTCATAAAATCCTCCAAAGCTAGTTATGAAAACAAAATCGCCACGGACTCTAAAGACAACCACAAAGCATTCTATAGCTATGTCAAGAATCTCAATGGCAACACTCAGATCTGCTCTGAGTTACAGCAGAATGGCACTAAATATACAGAACCAACTGATATTGCCAACATCCTGGCAGATAGGTTCAGTGCTAACTTTACCCCCTATCATCCCCTAAAGGGCCCATCTCTATACCAGAAAAATGCAAAGTTTCTGTAATCACAGCTGCACAGGTAAAAAAACACACTATCCAAAGCCAAGAACACAGCATCCATGGGACCTGACGACATCCCAGGCTGTGTTCTACATGAACTACAGAACGAACTGGCACCCGACCTAAGTACCATGTTCAATCATAGCCTCACCTCAGGCTATGTGCCCACTGAATGGGGCACAGTGACAGTTATCCCACTCCACAAAGGGGGAGCCACCACAGACCCCGGAAACTACCGCCCCATTAGCCTAACGAGCCTGGTCTGCAAGGTTATGGAACGTATCATCATGGAACTTACAAACAATGACATTGGTAATCTCCAAGCTCAGGACCCCACCCAGTTCGGGTTTGTAAAAGGCAGACCATGTCTCCTAAACCTGATAGATGTCTTTGAAGCAGTCTCCAAAGCTGTAGATGAGGGTAAGGTGGTTCACACAGCCTATCTAAATCTCGCCAAGGCTTTCAACACCATCCCCCACTCTGGAATTATAGATAAACTCACTAAACTAGGTATAAATCCCTATGTCACAAGATGGGATGCCAACTGGCTCACTGACAGAACCCACACTGTGAAAGTAGCAGACTCCAAATCCAACTTCAGCCCAGTGACAAGTGGAGTACCACAGGGTTCAGTCCTGGGTCCTCTCCTGTTTGGTATCTACTTCTCTGAAGTACAGGCCAACACAGAAGGTCTTTGGCTAACTAAGTTCGCAGATGACTGCAAACTAGGAGCCATAATCAAAACTCCAAAAGATGTGGACATCCTACAAAAGGGCCTCACTGAGACAGATGCCTTGTGTCAAAGCCATGGCCTCAAGCTCAATGCCAAAAAGTGCATTGTCATCCCTTCTGGTAAAAACTCAGTACCCATGAACTACCACATAGATGGTAGTCTACTTAACACCAGAAGTGTGATAAGAGATGTTGGGACACAGGTGGACAGTAGTCTCTCCTTTGATAATCACATTGCCACAGTAGTCAGGAAATCCTTCTATGTGGCACACCTCATCACAAAAGGTTTCTCATCCAGGAAAAAGAGAGATCATTGTTCCCCTCTACTCGTCACTCATTAGACCCACTATAGAGTACAATGCCCCTTTTGGTATGTACCTCACAAGACATCTACAACAACTGGAAAGGCCATAGAAATACCTCACAGAGAGGATTACCAGCCTCAAACAGATGCCCTATGCAGACGTCTAAAAAAACTGCAGCTTTACTCCTTTGCATATCGCCTACTCAGAGGCAATCTCTGCCTAACACACAAAGCTATGTCAAACCCAGAGCTTTTAGACATGCTCCACTTAAAGAAATCCCAATCCCTACGAGCTACATGCTCTAGGGACCTAAACCTTGTCATCGCAATAAACAGAACATGCTGGAGGGATAGATTCCTGTCCCAGAGACTTCCCACACTCTGGAAGAAACTACCTATCTATATCAAACAAAGCTCCTCATTAGCACTCTTCAAGAAAAATCTTGATGATTGGATGGGAGATAGGAAATTCACACCAGGGATCACTTCTGTGGCTCTGCTCAACAGTGGCACAGGAAAATAATTTTCTTGGGTGGCGAAAGCCAGGGTACCTTTGGCTAGGCTTATATAGTCCCTAGGGCCAATAGCCTAGTACCTACCTATGAACCTATGAATTATATGGCCTCCCTAAAATACATAAAAGTCTATCAAAACCACCAATGAGACCTGTAGTATCCAGTAGAGGCTGGATTACTGAACCTTTGTCGATTTTTTTTTGTAGAAAATAATTTACACGTGGTTTTAGACAAATGCAAGACCGTACTAAGAGATACGAAAGATTTTTTTGTTTCAGCGTAGTAATTATGTTGATGTTATTGCAGGACCGTGCTTCTTTGTTACCTTAGATATCACCTCTCTTTTTATCATCATACCGAATGACTGGGGGATAGAGAATGTTAGATATGTACTACTCATACATAATACATCCACTGACAAAGTTCATCTTCTCTGTACCCTCTTAGAAATTATCTTGGAGAACAATGCTTTTGTTTTCAATGATGCTTTTTATTTGCAAAAAGTTGGCGTGGCTATGGGCACAGCTTGTGCAAATAGCTACGCCACCCTAACGTTGGTCAGTTGGGAAAATCAGTACATTCTATCCAATGACAGGTTTGGCACATTGATTAGATGGTATACGCGCTTTGTGGATGATATTTTTTTGCTGTGGCAGGGTCCTGAAGAATCCTTGTTGGATTTCTTTCAGTATATAAATGGAGTGAACACCTTTTTGAAATTTACTTATAAATATTCCTCTACTCTGGCATAGTTCTTATATGTACAGATCAGTAGGGATGCCCTATATTCCATGCCCACTAGCGTCTACAGGAAAAGTGTTAGAAGAAATAATGTTCTACACAATAATAGCATGCATCCTAATCATACCAAACTTAATGTGCTTCGGGGGCAAATTTTCCATATCATGCGTATACATAATAAGGATGCACAGTTAGAAAAGGCACTCAGCCTACTCAAGGAAGAATTTATAAAAGGAGGATGCAGGACAGAAGTTATTGAAACAGAAATACCTGAAGCCTGGAATGAGAGGGAAGGCAGATGTAAACCATATTTTAGTATTAATCATAGCTCTACCTCTGCACAGACTCCTGAACAAATTGTTGATCAGAGCCGTACCCCTATGAATGTTGGCAATAAGCTTAGGAATGCTAGTAACATCAGCATGGTATGTTATACTATCAGTGCCAACTGGGGTATTCTTCTAAATATATCTGAACTATAAGGAGTGATTAGAAATAAGCCTGATTTTACATTTAGGAACAACAAATCTCTCAAAAATCAACTTTGTTATAGACCATTGAATCCTCCTAGCTATGCCCAATCTGAAAGAAAGGGTACCTACACCTGTAGAAGGTGTATGGCTTGTATATGCATACACACTGGGGGTCATTTCCTTCACCCTCAACTTGGTTTCAATATTGACACTAGTTTCTATGCGGATTGTCAGACCAAGAATCTGGTATACTTCTGTTTCTGCATCACTTGTTTTTCCTACTACGTAGGCAAGACAAACCGGGCTTTCAAGGATAGGATCCTTGAACATTTGAGAGACATTAGAAATGTGCAAGTATCCAGTTCTTTAGCTATGCATGTTAATGAGACAGGCTCTAGTCATAAGTTTAAGTTCTTTGCTTTAGAGTTAGTGCATGCCAATATTTGAGGTGGTGATCTATTAAACAAGACTGAATCCATAGAACAGAAATGGATTAGTCAGCTACAAGCTGACAACCCCCCGGGTTTGAACAGCAAGGTATCAATAAAACCTTTCCTTAAAGCAAGAATTCTGAAACATCGTTAGCCCTTGCTGTCAATATAACATCAACTTTTTTATCATGATGTTCCATGACTATATTTATATCTCCCAATTATACATTTGGTAGCATATGAATGTCATACATTTTACACACTATTCTATTCATTTTTGTTAACTATACATTTAGTATCAGGCAGTTTTTATTAGTACCATATAATAGCCACACTAGCTCAACTACTTCTGTCTTTATACTTTCAATATATCAACAGCTTTGTTTTTCATCATTGTCCACACTGAGATAGCAAGGAATCAGCAGGATTTTTTTAGACATTTTATCATTAGTTGCTGCTTTTATAAATGCTGCTACTTGTGTGTATTAATCTGTTTTTATGTATGTACATGTATTGTGTTTTTAAGGCTGCAATAGTTTGATAGTGTTTAATATTGTGGATGTGACCTACTTTCAACTGTCAGCAGAAAGCAAGTCTTTTATGCACTACAGTATGTAACTTAAGTATACTGACCAAGAAAAATACGCCAAACTGGTGTCTGCCAACCATCTGCAGGACATCATGTTTTCAAACTTTCAGTAACTGTTTTTAGGCAAACTTTTCACAAACTTTAGTTCAGCATCTGTGTACACAATGCATTATAAACACCTCTCCTCCAGGCCCGCCAAGCAGCTCTTTTGCTATTCTGACCAAACTTCTTTGCCAACCTCAAAAGCTGTGTGAGAAGCGTCATTGTGTATTTTTTTTTTTGGTACTGTGTTTTACTGTGGATTAAAACGTTCAAAACCAATTTTGGAAGAGGTTCTTTGCTTCACTTCCAGTTCCAGTTTTTGGTTAAGTATACTGACCTTTCCCTTCCTTTTAGACTTGTACTTGATTGGCTGCTGTAACATTTAAATAGTCATCTGCTACATTGTGTTTAACATGGTCTGATGAAGCGGAGTTTGTTATCTGTGAAAGCGCTTACCTGTTTGTATTTTTTAGAATAAAAGACTCAACAAAACAAAGCAAAGATCGTATTTTGCTGTGTTTGGAACCTCTGTGGTTGTTTTTGCTGATACTACTCCTTTACATTGTGGTTCCTTTATCAGAAACAAGGTCTCTGTTGTATCCCACATTACTCTATGATGGTAGGTTTACTTACACCACTGTTCTTTATTAATCAGTGGTGCTTTTAAGTCTGACTTTGGGTTTGCAGTTTTAGTTAAGTCATTCTACTAAAACAACTGGCTTCTTTAGAAGATTAGGGTCACTATGAAATACCAGTTTTCTCAAGTTGCTAGGGCATGCCTGTTTAAATTTAACTACAGCCAAGACTTCTAGAATATTATTTACATTAGCTGCCGGCTATACTTTTATAATATGAATTAAATGAGTGATTTGTGACCCTACTGGTCTGTTCATACTGAATGCCCAGTTGTGAAACTTGAGACTAAGCCAGGTAAAGCCCCAGCCCTAGCCAACTGTCTTGTTTCAGTTTTTGATAACAGTTTACTATCAAATGACTGAAAATCAAAAGATTGAATCCCAAAAAGACTGAAAATTCAAAACACTGAATGATTAACTGAAAACTCCAGCCAAGCTAGAACTTCCAATGAGTGACCTCCCAAACCTCCTGTAACAGAGGCACATGGGATATATGCAAATGACCCTTGTGAACATCAGGTGTTTCATCTATATGGCGTTTCTGACTGCCTATGACATTTACATTTGAAGTCGTTTTAATGGACAATGTCAGGCCAATAAAGCCAAACCCCACTAGACATGGATATGCATATTTCGGCCTTGTTATGACCTCATCAGCATAACATAAGCAGAGTGTTTGACTAGGCATGTGAAACACAGGGTTGTTATACCCAGCTGATGTCCATTATCATTAGGGTGACTGCAAAATATCCCAACTAACAAATTAAAACAGAGTTAGAAGGTCACACTGAAAAACCTTCTTCTTCTTTCGGTTAGGGGTCACCACAGCGGATCACCTTGTCCACTCATGATTGGCAGTGGAGTTTTACAGTGTCGAGTTGCCAGCCCAGCGCCCAACCTTACACAGAAGGCACACACACACACACACCTAGGGCCAATGTAGAGTGTCCAATCCACCTGCAGCATGTCTTTGGGATGTGGGAGGAAACTGGAGCACCCGGAGGAAACCCACGTGACCACAGGGAGGACATTCAGACTCTGCACAGAAGGCACCCCAGCCGAGGATCGAACCAGATAACCTCTTGCTGTGAGAAGGTCACACTGAAAAACCAATCAGAAAAAACTAAATGAAAACTCCAGCCAAGCTAGAACTTCCAATGAATGACCTCCCAAACCTCCTGTAACAGAGGCACATGGGATATATGCAAATGACCCTTATGAACATCAGATGTTTCAGCTATATGGCGATTCTGATTGCCCAAGACTTTTACATTTGAAGTTGTTTTAATGGACAATTTCAGGCCAATAAAGCCAAACCCGACTAGCCATGGATATGCATATTTCAGCCTTATGACCTCGTCAGCATAGCATAAGCAGAGTGTTTGATTAGGCATAAGAAACACAGGGTTGTTATACCCAACTGATGTCCATTATCATTAGGGTGACTGCAAAACAAATCCATGGCTAGTGGGGTTTGGCTTTATTGGCCAGAAATTGTCCATTAAAACTTCAAATGTAAAAGTCATGGGCAATCAGAATCGCCATATAGCTGAAACACCTGATGTTCATAAGGATCATTTGCATATATCCCATGTGCCTCTGTTACAGGAGGTTTGGGAGGTTACTCATTGGAAGTTCTAGCTTGGCTGGAGTTTTCATTTACTTTTTTTGATTGTTTTTCAGTGTGACCTTCTAACTCTTTGCTTTATTTTGTTAGTGGGGATATTTTGCAGTCACCCTAATGATAATGGACATCAGCTGGGTATAACAACCCTGTGTTTCTTATGCCTAGTCAAACACTCTGCTTATGCTATGCTGACGAGGTCATAACAAGGCCAAAATATGAATATCCATGGCTAGTGGGGTTTGGCTTTATTGACCTGAAATTGTCCATTAAAACAACTTCAAATGTAAAAGTCATGGGCAATCAGAATCGCCATATAGCTGAAACACCTGATGTTCATAAGGGTCATTTGCATATATCCCATATGCCTCTGTTACAGGAGGTTTGGGAGGTCACTCATTGGAAGTTCTAGCTTGGCTGGAGTTTTCATTTACATTTTTCTGATTGTTTTTTCAGTGTGACCTTCTAACTCTTTGTTTTAAAACACTGAATGATGGAATTTGCCCCTTCTCCACTGTTGTGCGATCTTGGAGTTCATATATATAGTTAGCAGAGGGTGTGGGGGGCACAGCCCCCCCCCCATGAGTGGAGCCAGGGTGGCTTGCCTCTTGCATTAAAATGTATTCAGTATTTTGAATTTTCAGTCATTTGATAGTAAACCTTTGATAACTGTGTGCATTATCCTCCTCAAGGTCCATGTACAATTAAAGTGAATCTGCAACTAAATATGAGGACAGCATCCTGGTCCACTCCAACTGTGAGTCTCTCAAATACCACTAGATAAGTTTCTACATTTCCTTCTAAATATATATGGCCCATGTACAAAACAGCAAGATTTCATTGTAGAAATTTACAATATATTAGCTAAATTCCCACACCATTATCACATTATCGGAGAAGACTGGAACTCAGTTATCAATCCAAATGCAGATCATAAGAGTAGCTTGAATTCCTACAACATTCAAGCAAAATACACACTGGCCGAACTCATCTCTGATTTTACACTAACAGACCCTATCTCCTTTGGAGAAGATATTCAAAAAAGTAATATATACACATATTATTCAAAATGTCTTAACTCTTGGTCACATCTGGACTTTTTCCTAATCTCAGAAACTTTTGTAAGAGGGAAATAAAGTATACAGCTGAACCTAGATTCCTTTCGGACCACTCAAAAATTACTTTCAAAATAAACTTCTTAAACTTGTCAACAAATAGGGCAAGGGCTCTAACTGGACCCTAAACAATAATCTATTATATAAACCGGAGGTGGAATGGGAAATCCTTGAGACCTTATCAGAACAAGACAATAGCATGGAGACCTCTGAGATTCCATACGACAGCCAATGAGCTGTAAAGTGAAACTCAGAGGGATTTTAATCCAGAAAGCTTCATACTTCAAGAAAATAGGGAAAGATAAGGAAGACAAATTGCCAAACTTAAAGAACTTGATACAAAATACCAAGAGAACCAAAGGCCTGAATTAGAAAAAGCTATCATCAAAACACAAAAAGAAACATCTGACCTGCACCACTCTAGTTATTCATTACAGGAGCTAAGATTTACTGCTAAATACTCTGAATGGACACAAACCCCCTCTAGAGCCTTAGCAAGAATAATAGACAAACAGGAGGCCTTACTTTATTACCAAGCTAAAGTTTATGAAATAGACTTACAAATTATTGAAGTCTTTCACCAACTATACTCAGAAATTTATGGGATGAACAAACATCAAATCCCTGGCCATGATATTGAAGTCTTTCTTGATAAACTCACTTTCCCTAAACTAAACAATAACCAAAAAGTGCTTAGTAATTCCCCATTAAGTCAACAGGAAATTCTAGATGCCATCAGGAAATTAAAAACAGGAAAAGCTCCGGGCCCTGATGGATTCACAGCGGACTTCTGTAAGACCTTTAACATGAAATTATCAATTCTCTTAAAAGTTTATAATTACATTAAGCTAAAGGGCATATCTGATCTAAATTTAAGTCGCTCCAAAACAATCTTTATACCAAAGAACAATGCAGATAAATTGAACCCGCATAACTACAGACCTATTTCCGTAATTGACATCGATATAAAAATTCTATCCTCATTACTTACAGAAAGACTGAAAAAAAGTGATCCCCCTGTTGCTATCCCCCAAACAAACTGGCTTTGTCATGTAGACATACTTGGGATAATACATTAACCTTAGAGCCCATTATGCACCTCACCAAGAGGGACAGAAATCCAAGATATGCATTGACTTTGGAAGCATGTAAAGCATGTGACAGAGTTAACTGGTCCTTTCGATTCGCATCTTTATCTCAGTTCAATATCCCCATAGAGTTCATTAACCTAATTAAAATGTTTTACAATAACACAAACGTACTTGTATATCAACAAAACATTATCGTCCCCTATAAAAATCTCGACTGGAACCAGGCAGGGTTGTCCACTTTCTCCCCTTCTATTTAATCTTTAGATTGAGCCCCTCTTTTTATACATCTCACAACATACCTTTCATTCAATCCCTAGAATTGTAAACATTAAGGTATCCCTATATGCTTTTGCAGATGATTTATATATATATATATATATACATACTTTGAGCACCCTAATACTGAGCTGGAAGATGATGTTAAGATTTGCACTGGGTATGACGAGGATGGACAGGATTAGGAATAAGTATATTAGAGGGTCAGCCCAGGTTGGAAGGTTTGGAGACAAAGCCAGAGAGGCAAGGTTATGTTGGTTTGGACATGTGCTGAGGAGGGATGCAGAGTATATTGGGAAAAAGATGCTAAGGATGAAGTTGCCAGGTAACAGGAAAAGAGGAAGGCCTAAGATAAGGTTTATGGATATGGTTAGAGAGGACATGCAGGTGGTTGGTGTGACAGAGCAAGATGCAGAGGACAGGAGGAAATGGAAACAGTTGATCTGCTGTGGTGACCCCTAACGGGAGCAGCCGAAAGAAGATGATTAACACATACTCATTGGTATCAGACTATAAAATAAAAAATCTCATATCTTGCCTATTAATCCCCTAAACCATAAAGAAAGTTACTTCCTGAACTCCCCTTTCAAAATGGTCTACTCTTGTAAATACCTTGTGATACGGTATGATCATTACCACCCATCTATATTGCAAGAAAATCTTCTCAAATCTTGTTCTTGTATCTCCCAGGGCTTGCATAGATGCAAGCACTTAAAACTATCTATGTTATCTAGACTAGCCATCATTAAAATGAATATTCTTCCAAAACTCCTGTACCGTCTTAATACATCTATGACAGATATTCCCAACTCCTTCTTTCTCAGAATAAATAAAGAACTCACCAAATTTATCTGGTTTCCCAATGCGGTTAGAATAAGCTCTCCAAGATTAGTATATCCCAAGGATAAAGGAGGTTTGAGTCTATCAGACTTCCAGTTATATTTCAAGATAATTTCTGCTAACAGGATCTTCCAAATATCAAATTTCTACCTAGGTAAATAACCAGGGGCTCCTCTATGTGGGTGAGATTGTGGTACCGTCGTATATTAAATACGGGCATTAATCCCAAAACTCTCTCTCTCTTACTTCCAACAAATTATAGAAATTTCAATATAAGCTATATTCTAAAACATAAAATTAAAATATTACAAGAGCTACTAAAATCTCCTACTCTGGACAAAGCTTTCTTTCTCTTACAACCAATTCACCTGAACCCAAACATGAAAATAACAGAATGTTAAACCTCATTGACTTTTCATGGTTGAAAGATTGTTCGGTATGGGATATCTATAAACATAAAGATAAATTACTACATGATTTAAAAATAATGTTGGGGGTAAATAAATGCACTATTATTCTAAGACTGGTTAGGGAAAACATAATGAGCAAAACTAGAAATGTTGTTGTCAACGAAGTTGATATATCTAGGGTAGAGACAATTATTAAAAATCTATCATGTAGGAAAAATATGGTGTCATCTACCTAGAAACTGATCACCCTCACCAAATATGAACCACTACATCTATTATCTATATTTTAAATTTTGGAATAAAAAGGGAATCTCACTTACAGAAGAACAGAAACTTCAATCAGGCTCACTAACAGGATGTCCTCCTTCAAAAATTTATATATTCAATTAATGATCAACAACACATAGTACACTCCAGTTATTCTAAACAAGTTCAATCCCAGTATCTCTCCAGCCTGTCCATGTTGCTCATTTCCACAAGTGGATATCTTGCATGTTTTGTGGTTTTGTAAATACTCTCATGAGCTTTGGTGCTCCCTTAAAGTACGGAGTACCATAAGTTGACTTTATCTTGGGAAATGGCAGTCCTTCATATCACTGAAATTAAATTTACGAAGCTAGAGTTTCACATCTTAATTACCATATTCTAATTAGTCAAGCTGTACATAAAAAATACTGGCTAGACTGCACCAAATTATCATGGGAAGGTTTTACTGGCATGGCAACCAGATACATTTCCTCTAAAAACGTATAAGAAGCGTTAACAAACTTATTACCAGAATCTTTGGAGAACTTTATTTGACCACATTCTAGATGACTAAACTAGTTTTTGTACACATCTAAACAAGTAATTCATATATTACCCAGCTTAACCCATGTAGTTTGTGTTAATAATCTATTGAAACCTTTCCTTTTTTATCTACTTACATCAAGGGACTTAGTCTATTTATCTTGTTCATTCATGTGTTTTGGTGGCACTTTTGTATATAGTGTATATAGATAAGTGGAATTAAGCCTGCTTGTATATATGTTTATGGTGTTTTGTTTTTTGAAGTGTATGTCTCACCATACAGTTCACTGCCAGTTCTATATTGTGTCTGTTTTTTTTGAATCAATACAATATGATTTGAAAAAAAAAAGTTTCTACATTTCCTCAGGGGGTGCATTACATTTTGGAATTTCCAATGAGGAATAGGGCTAGTTCATCATTGTGGGTATCTGTCATTGTAGGCTGAGTGTGATGATCAGTGCTGGAACCGTTTTCTAGCAGGCTTATCAGTGATTGTATTTTTTTTCTGTGCAGGGCTGCTGTAGAGCTCATTAAGGTTTCAATTAATTTTTCCATTTTAGAAACAGCAGCTACCAGTTCAGTACACAGCTTCACAGAAAATTTATTCTTAAAGCAACTCTTATCAGTGCATAAATGATTCCCTCTTTTCAGAGCAAATTCATATATGGGCACAAAAGTTATTAGTTCCTCAAAAGAACCATTCTCCTGGCCAGATCCCTTTTTCGCATCTGGTTTATCACACAAGCTGAAAGAAATCAATATTTCTGGGCAGTATCACTTTAAATTGCAGCATTTTAGTGAGGAAGGCTGCATCCTTTATGGAGTGGTTTAATTCAGATAAAGCACTTTCAGGTAGCTTAAAATTAATGGTTTATTTAAAAAAAAGTTTTTTTGCTGCATTCCTATTAGTGCTAAAAACAGCAAGGCCCTTCCATGCAAACAACTTTCTCAGTTTTATCCATGGTTTATTTATGGAGACGGAGAAAAAATACTTACATGAAACAAAAACATAAACATAGTAATTTCACAACAGTCTCTCCTAAGTTCATTTCACAGTTGCACTATCCATTCAAACAGTAAAAGAGAACTTACAGTCATTGGTATTTTCAGCAGGCTTTATCACACAGATAAAGGTAAGTTCCACTAGTTTCCAGACAGCTGTTTTCTCTGTTCAAACCTCAAGGACACATTCTAGACAGTCTTCTGTAGCTCCATGGAAACTCATGTTCAGCACCATTTTCTTGACCGCAAAATCTGATTTATTCAGTAGGTAGTGGCCATTATATAACCCAAGGTACACCTGCTCATCACTAGGCGTTTTAGAGCCTTGCCTCTCAAATTTCCTATCTACTCTGTATTTCTTTCTCATGATACACCATCTGCTTAATGCATAACCCACAGTGAATAGTGCATGTTCCCAGCCTAGCAATCACTATGTCATAAAGTATAGTTGTGTAAAATCTTACCATAACTTTAGATGTCCTTCTCTTCTACATGCTGCTGTATCCATAACATGAGGGCGTCTCCCTCCGGTTGACTCTCGTATGTCCGGCCATTATTCAAAAGTTAGCTGCTACTGCAAAGGAATGTGCATCGGCCCTCACCGCTCAGTATACATCAGTCATAAACGGATGTCGGCACGCACCTACCTCAGAATTGGATGCCACCGGAGCCAGCGACTATGGAGTGGGTACTTAGGAGTCAGGCAAGCTTCAGGGGGAAAGCAGGGTGGGAAACTATTCAGCAGCATATAGAAGAGAAGGACATCTAAAGTTATGGTAAGATTTTACACAACTATACTATGTCCTTCTATTCATATGCTGCTGTATTCATAACATGAGGGAGAGTGCAAAAGCTCATGCCATTAACAACTGGGTGGAGGGACACAGACATTCTCCACAAAGCCATGAAGGATGGCCCTGGCAATTCCTGCTCTGGATCTGGAAATAAACGTCCAACTTGTAGCGTTTGGTGAAAGTGTGGACAGATGACCAAGTAGCTGCCTCCACAATGGCAGCTGTTTCCAAACCCTTAAAGAAGGCACCAGAGGACACAGCCCTAATGGAGTGTGCCTTCACAGGGAAGGGAAACCTTTTGCCATGGGCTGTGTAGCAAAAACTTATCCGTGAGGAAATGGTTTGTTTGGAAAAGGTGTCCCGGGGTTCTTGGGTGATAGGAGACAAAGAGCCTATCAGACTTGCAGATGGATTTGGTCTTGGCCAAATAGTATCTGGGTTGTCTATGTATTTTCAAGGAGTGAAGGATCCTTTCAGCTGAGGTTTGAGGGAAGGGGAAGAAGGTAGGAATATTGATGGCCTAATTCAGGGAAAGTTCATTAACTACGTTAGGCATGAAGGATGGATTAGTATGTAAGCAAACCCTATCCTTGTGGAAAACTGTGAAAGGGGTGGAGGCTATGAGGGCTTACAGTTCAGAGACCCATCTGGGTAAAGTATTGGCCACCAGGAGGATAGTTTTCTATGTGCAGTATTAGAGAGAGTAGTCCTTGGCTGGCTCAAAGGACGGTAAAATAAAATTAAGACCCCAAGGGGGTGGGGCAATGGGCTTCCTTGGAGGTGTAATGTGAAGTACCTCCTTTAAAAAGAGCTTAACTTCCAGCCTGGAAGCTAGAGGAGGGTGAGAGGGTAGGCATGCTGAGATGGCAGATAGGTGAGCTTTAATAGAAAAGTTTGACAAGCTAGAGTTCATCAGTTCACACAGGTAAGACAAAACCACTGGAGGTTCTACAGTCAGTGGTTGGACAGTTTGTTTCAGACACCAAACACTAAACCTTTTCCACTTGGATAGATAGGATTTTCTGGCCTTCTGCAGTACTTGAAGCATGTCCTTGGTGTAAAGGTTTGTGAAGGGAATCAACACCCTATCACCACCACTGTAAGGTTCAGGGTAGATATTTGGGGGTGCATGAGAGTTCCCTTATCCTGTGTGAGCAGGTCCGTCCCGTAGGGTAACTTGTGGTGATTGCCCTTGGCTAGATGATGTAGTAGGGGGAACCAATGCTGTCTTGGCCAAAAGAGGGTCACCAACAAGATTTAAGGTTGTTCTCTCTGAATCTTCAGCAGAACTTTTTGTAAGAGAGGGAAGGGGGAATGCATAAGTGAACACCCCCTTCCAAGGGAAAAACAGACCATCGACCATCCACCCTCCATGCCCCAAGGAGAGTGTTATCCTATTACAGAAGGTTGGGAGTTGTCTGCTCATAGGGGAGGCAAAAATAGGTCTACCTGAGGTATACCCCATTGATGGACCTGGTCCAGAAAGACATCCCTGTTTAGCTTCCATTTGTGGGACTGAGTCATGGTCCTGCTTAGAGCATCTGCCATAACGTTTTTTTGCAGAGGGTACGTATATGGCTAGGAGGTTTACATGACTTTGGCTATACAGGAATGGGAAATCACCCAACAATCTGCATAGGATGTAGGACTTCGTCCCCCCCATTTGCTGATGTACCACAGCACAGTGTTATTGTCTGTGTACCATCTCAGCATGCCTGGGAGAATCCGATTTTGGATTATTTGGACAGCCAATATCAAGGCTGTCATTTCCTTGATACTGATGTGCTCCTTCTGTTGGCCCAGGGTCTAAGTGTCTCTCACCCTCCATTCCCCAAAGGTTGTGCCCCAACCGGAGTCTGAGGCATCTGTGTACAGATCTTTTTGGGGTGAAGGGGCTGTAGGGGAAGCCCTGGATTGGCAGAAATCTGACCAATCCACCATTTTAGTTCCCTGGCAAGGCAAGGAAGCAGGGGTACCATAAACTCCAGAGGGTGTAAGTGTTATTTCCACATTGTCCTTAAGTACCATTGGAATTTCCTCATGTGTAGCCTTGCTAAGGGTACCATGGGAATGGCAGCGGCCATGAATCCCAGGAGTCTGAGAAATTCTCTGGCCAACAGGGTTTGGAGAGGGAGAATCTCCTGGAAATAGGATGTGACAATCTTGTCTGGAGGGAGGCAGGCCATCATTTGTCCTGTTAGCATCCTAAGAACACATGATCCTGAGAGGGAGTCAGGGAAGATTTCTGAAGGTTTATGGTGAACCCCAGGCACCTCAGGAGGGAGATAATGAAGTCTAGATGTTGCATGAGCAACTGTGGAGACGTCGCCTGGGTAAGGATATCATCCAGCTAGGGGAAGAGTTGGATCCCCTGCATTCTGGAAAAGGCAATGACTGAGGTTAGGCACTTTGCCATATGGTCTCTCTACGGCCCCAAGAGTATCCACAAAGCACAAAATTGAAAATGCACAGAACCCACTGAGAAACAAAGGAATTTCCTAAAAACAGGATGGATTGGAATATGGACATAGGCATCCTTTATATATCCATGGTCACCATGAAGGCCTGAGAGTGGATCAGGGGAAGGAGAGTAGGAAGGGTTAGCATCCGAAAGGAGGGGACCTTGAGGAAAATGTTTAAATGGGACAAATCCAAGATGGGTCTCCAGGGACCCTCTTTCCTGGGGACCCGGAACATCCTGATATAAAATCCTTTCCCTCTTAATTGTGGGGGCACATCTTGAATTGTGCCTTGAGAAAGTAGGGTCTGCAGAACTGGGGGAAAGGAAGCCATTTGGTCTCAAGGGAGTTGAGGAATGCCTCTGAAGGTAGGTCTTGTTTCCCACACCATGACATAAAGCTAGTTTTATGACAGAGGACCCAAAAGCCCTGGGTAACCTGTTTCCAAGCAGGAAAGGACAGGGAGAGGTGCATGGAGAGTGGGGTGTCTGAGTTTAAGGCCTGGTAGTCACAGACTACCAGGCTTGGCCTGAAAAGGTTGTTTCTGAAATGGAGTAGAAGGTGAAGATCTAGCGTGGGTCTGCTTCCTCAAATCTTTTTTCCCTTTGGGTGGCATGTTCCTGGAAGGCCTTCTCAAAAAGGTAGTTTTAGCTGGATAGTTCCTCTAGAAGTGGGGAACCAGGGAGACAAAAATGTGCCTGAGGTCCTGGAGCTCTTTGCCCTTCGCTTGAAGGGCCTTAAAGAGTTCAGCAGCTGCTGACCCAAACAAAGCCTTGTTATCCAAAGGAGCATCCATGATTTTTGATTTAATTTCATCAGGCAGGGGCCGTAATCTAAGCCAGGAATATCTCTTGATGACAGAACCTGAGGCTGCAGCCCTAGATGAAGCCTCCACTACATCATAACTGCACTTATTGAGTGTCAAGTTACTTGATTGCAGCAATTTAAAAGACAAGAGACCTTAGCTTTAATAAGTACCCACTCCATAGTCGCTGGTTCCAGTGGCATCCACTTCTGAGGTAGGTATGTGCTGACATCTGTTTATGACCGATGTATGCTGAGTGGTGAAGGTCAACCAACTGTTTAATTGCATCAATAATAAGGGCCATGGAATATTTGGCCATATGAGTTTGGTAGTTTATGGCTCTCACTGTTGAATTGGCAGAGGTATATACCTTTTTGTCCAGTCTTTTCACAATTCTGTTTTCTTTATCCAAAGGAAGGAGGGAAGTGGAGGGGAGAAGTTTGGAAGTTATATTTGCAGTCACAGAAATTGTGGATTGGTCTGCAGAAGGGGCCTTGAAGAGGAATTGTGCATCTTCAAGGACTTTATAAAACCTGTCTGGGCGCTTAGGTGCAGGGGGTTGAGAATCTGAGGCATTAGAGGCAGCCAAGAAAGGACCCAGAAAGTCAGTGTGCACAGGAGCAACTGCAGATGGATTAGGGGACTATGTTTGTAAGAGGTCATAAAGCCTCTTTTGAGTCTCAGTAAGCTGACTGCAATCCAACTTAGTCCTTCATTTGCACTATGGTTTACCCAATGGTAATGTTTTCCCCTGGGAAATCTGTACCGTTAGACTCCTCTTCTGGAGAAGAATACCCCAAAAGGGAGGCAATTTGAGATGTGTAAGTCAGGGATTCATCCCCTGAAGAATCCTCTTCTTCAGAGGAAACATCAGCAACTAATTTGCCCTTAAGGGCAGTGGCCTGGCGTACAGCAAGGAAGGCATTAAGTAGACCCTGACTAAAGGCCTGCCAGTCAGGTGCCTGGTCAGATGGTATGGATGGTTGAGAAGGAGCAATATGTTTAAATTTTTGCTTCTTCTTTTTAGGGGCGTCCAAAATAGATATGTCTTATGTGGTGCAGGGAAGGAGGGCTAGATGGCGGTTGGCACTCCACAATAACAGAGACAATATCTTCAGGGATGATGATTTGGGAAACCCCACTTGGGCCCTTGGAAATTATGAGCCTTGGTGTACCTCCCTAGCACCCGAGTTGGGACACCTGTGACTCCCTCTGAGATGTGCTAGTGGCTTCTTTGACTGCTTCCACCTGGGTACACATCAGTGGAAGGTCCATGGATTCAGATTCAGACTCAGACTCCAGGCCTTCACTGGCCTTGAGATGTACAGTTGGAATAGGGGGTGCAGCAGTAGGATCAGGCTGAGATTTCCTGGCCTTTTTAGCGGGAGGTTCCTGATGTCGGGTCCATGTCCTTGGCTAAGCGCTGATTCTCCAGATATAATTTTAATGGGGCAAGATGGCTCCTAAGTCTTTTGGAAACAAAGGCTTGACAGATTTCAAAAGAGGTGTGGTCATGGTCTTGGCCTAAGCAGAACAGGCACAGCTTCTGCAAGTCTTTATGTGGAATCTACCTTCCACACTGACATTTGCCCTTTCTACCCGACAATCCACAACACAATAGCAAAAAGGTAATCAAAATCCCTGATGGGGTACTTATCTGAACACTGACAAGCATGAAGTCACTTCTCCAAGTGAGCGATGACCAGAGCTGGCAGTCACACACAGGTGGCAGAAAAGTTCTGAGGTAGGTGCGTGTTGACATCCACTTTATACATGAAGTCAACTTATGACCGACATATGCTGAGTGGTGAGGGCTGATGCATGCACCTTCGCAGTAGCAGCTAACTTTTGTATAATGAGCGGACATACGAGAGTCAACCGGAGGCAGACTCCCTCATGTTATGGATACAGCAGCATATGAATAGAAGGATATTATACATTACATATGCTGCAGCTATAGTGCATGTAATACCCTGGAGAAAATTCTTCAAGTTCAGAACACTATTTACAGTATAAAAGTCAAAGCCAAGATCATTTTAAATTAAAACAAGATCACATCTGCTTAACAAATTTCTGATAACTTTCTTGTTTAACAATCCAAAATAAATGCCCAGTTAAGCACCTTGAACTCAGAGTACATCCACAGGGCTACCTCCTGGCATTTTCCGAACTTGTTCTTGTCAAGGTCCATCAAGAGTCTCTACTGTTGGTTGTCTGAATGTCTGAGCTTCCACCTATTTTTAACCACATCTTTTTTGGGTGAGTCAAATTAGCCTCTATTAGAATTTTTTAATAGCATGACATGTTTATATATACTACCATTAAATTCTTACTACAATATATGGTATGCAAGTAAAACATTTGTAACGCATCAAAACAGCATTTCTGACACATCATACACACATATATGTGTATGTGAGTTTGTGTGTAAAATTTTCTTTTAACACTGGTATAAAGACTCCTGTAGCCTGTCACAGTACTGTGCTCCTATAGCAAGGCTGCCTTCTAAAGGAAGTTGTGGGAGAATGCAACTCTGTTCTCTCTGGGATAACTGATTTCTCATAATGTCTAGCAAGAGTAGTGCTATTCACCTGTGAATTGCTCTAAATTATATATACTTACATATATATATATATATATATATATATATATATATATATATATATATATATATACATACATACATATATGAATTCTGTAGCGCGTTTCTTATTTGCACATCACTTACAATAAAAACCATCATGGAACTGGTCTTTCACCTTTCTGTTTGGAAGTTCTTACTAGCCCTCTTCCTCTTCAGCTCTTTCAATGAATTTTGTTTTTCGCTAGCTAATACCGTTATTGATTCACCATCTTTGCTATGTGCCCAGTGTTATCTCTTCACTGCTTTCAGTTTCTTCTTAATGTCCTGCATTTTGTTTCTCAGCCACTCATATAAACCACATGCAACTGATTGATTGTTTCATAATATTAAGGTTGTTGTATTGTTTCCCCTTGAATATAATTGGGTACTCTACATGGCATCTGCATTGTCTCTATTATATTGTGCCATTGTCTCATCTTAACTATAAGTAAACCACAATGCAATATTCTACTCTCTGTAATTCTTCCAGGTCACACATGTAAATACATGTATTATGTCTACATTCCTTTCTGGTTACCATTTGCATTCAAACAAGCAAATTAATGTTCCAACATGTGAAATACCCCTGAGGTGAATGCACTGGTAACATCAGAAATAAATCCAACTGAAAATGAAGGTGAATTCAACACATTCTGAGTGAATATAAAATATTTTATTTGAGACAGTTTTACAAACCACTGGGAAAGGATCAACACTTTACACAAGTAGCTAATGATACAAATACAGCACAAGGAAAGTTAATATTATTACTTTTTCTATTCATAATACTATCAGGGTTATTACTGCATTATTTTTTTTTACAAAATAGGAAAAAAAACACATTAAGTAACACAGTTAGTGTTCAATAAGAAAAGCAAAGTACTTTAAAAGATTTATGACCCTGGGTTGGGGTTGAATGGTCTTAACAATAAATGCATAATTTTGCTCATCATATCATACTCTCACCCTGCTAGGCACTACAATCCAACATTCTAGTTTTGGTGGGTACTCCACTTAAAGGCGGTGCAGTGGAACTTGGTAGTGTCAATGAGCTTTGCATAGATATCCATTGGCATTTGGTCCTGCTTTCTTTCCCCAACCATATGTGAAACTAACAGACTAGGTGGTACTTGCGTATTATTGCAACCACGCTTTCTCGACAGCCCGTTGTTTGTATGACTCCTTCCATGGGCCACAGTTACACATTGTGGTTAGCAAATAATGACTACGACTACAGTTATGGGCTTCTTTCATGTCAGAAAATGCAATTTTTATTTCGTGCCCTCTTTCTGTCATCTTTTTATGGGGTAGAGTAATTCTAGTTTAAGCAAAGTGCCAGTGTTACACACCTGAAATGCAGCAAATATACAACTGAAGTGAAATCACTTTCTGACCTGCAGTGCAACCCTTTTAGTTTATTTCATAAGTGACTTACTTCATACTTTTGATGTATTTCAGTTATATTTCTTATTCATGGGTCCTTCACAGTAAGCAACTATTGCTTACTGACATGCTACTCCAGATGACTGCTGCACATATGTTAAAACACCCTCATCTCTAGGCATAGTGTGAATGTGGGGTTCCTCTGTTTAAAGGGTACCCTGATTTACAGTCTCAATGGGTGTTGATTAGTAATGGCACTTTTTTTAAACCGGAATTGCAGAAGGAAAAAAATTTCTAGTTAAACAGGATTATGGTTAGACATTTTCGACAAACGCTTTCATCAGTATAATCACAACCACCATCAACTGTCAAACACACTGATTATACTGATGGAGGCATTTGCCAAAACCGGTGTATGTTTATGTCGGACCACTTTTGCAAGGTGGCTGCGATAATACATAAGTACCGACTAGGCTTTATGCATTTTTACATGAAACTGAGAGCTGCTTTTTGCTGCATGGCTGAAATTAAGCTAGAACTTCTCCAAGATGGAGTATTGTATCTTCTATAACCTGCCATGCTTCCCCAGCAGGATCAGTGGAGTCTACTAATGCATATAATTAAATGGTCTCTGTGTAGGGTACTACAGAACTGAATGGCTTAAAGTTACAATGGCTACAGTGTGTTATTATTCTGATGGTATAGATCTGGCAATGAACCAATCTGCTGGCAGAAATCCCTCTTAAAGAAATGGGATACATGTGTTGTGACTACATCTGAAGGTCACAATGTGACTGAAGGCATTTGTGTACCTGAAATTATTACTTGCACTGATGTCCTTCCCTTATCTGTGTCTTCACAGAAAGCAAGCAGAAAAACACAATGTTTAGCAGCACAATGAAGACTGGCTGCCCCAAAAATGAGGTACTAAGTTACAGCAAAAAATCAAGTGAAACTCTACTTTTCCCCACCTTACCTGCTACTGCAGGCAAGGTTAGGCTTCTACACTCCTCATCTGATATATATATTTTTCTTTTTTTTTGATACTTTCAACGATCTTCTAATAGCAAGGAAGAACTTTAGTGTTAATTAAACAGTTGGCAAAAGACTACAGAAAACACATATCTCTAAGACACAGGGTATGCACTGACAATCAAAAATATTTCAGATAATGAGAGTACCTTAAAATATGTTCAAAATTATTTTAACAGGTGTTTTTCCAAGTCAATTAAAGCAATATGTTTACATTATTTTAGGAGGTGGACAATGTGTCATGGTAACTAAATCCAAAAATGTGAAATAGAATTTAAGATCTATGGTGTTTGATTACTTGTATGTAATACAGAAAACAGCTACATTTCCTCAACATATCTTTTGTAGTATGAGAATCGTGTTTTTCAGTTTATTGTAAAAGGACTGCAACATAACATTAGTCAGTTCTTCTACTTAGAAAAAAATAAAATAAGCACCCATATTACAACAGAAATCTCATACAGCAGGGAATGACTTACAAACCATTCAGAAAAGAGTAGATCCAGTCTGTATTCCATGACAAATGATGGATACGCACAAGCAATGTTTTGTATCCACTACAGAACAGAACAAAACAAAACATTCAACGAAAAATAACTTATGGTAAATCACAATAAAATGAATGGTTCTTTTTTCCCTCATTTTACTACTGCTTTGATAATACTGTGCAAGAATAAACTCCGGCAGTAGCATGTTAGTGTTCTACAACTTGGATAGGCTATGTACAGCAACCACAAAGTTTAGTTTCTTTTCACTTTAACTTCCTGGGGTTCAGAACAGGTAAGCAGAGTACAAAAACAGTAAATTATATTATTTATTTTCTTATTAAATCCTTGAAAATCACACTTCTCTAGCTGACATATGTGGTTAACATCCAGGAAAGGCACAGTCCCAAACTACAAATAAATTAGACCAGTGCCATACTAGGTACATTGCTTTCTTGTTATTCTCTCACTGTTGTGAGCATACCAGTTCAACAAGAAGGAAGTGTAGCAGAACACAGGATATTACAATATACTACAACCTTGACAAACAAACCTCATGCAGTATAAAGGTTATTAGGGTCTAGTTAATGCTCCCAAAATTATGTGCATCATGGTTAATAGGGCCAATTTGATATTCCTCACCTTGTACCGATCACACTTGTTATGCTTACTGCCATCTGATAGAGCAAGATGGACTTAACTATATATAATGTTTAGGAGAAAAGAGTACATATTTTCCTTTTCTATGAGCTGGTGGGACCTCAGAGACTGCTCATGCGTGTGTTTGTAACATGGCGTGATAGTTCTTACCCTATGACGTGTCAAAATATTGTAAAACTAAAGTGACAATGAAATAAAGTACTGTAGCATAAATACTACTCTTTAAGACAGGCAGCTACACAGAAGCTTCCCCACAAGAATTGTTTTCAATGAGAAATTATTCTATGAAATGATGTATAAAAAAGAGGGCTAAGGCCTTGTCAGTCAGAGAAGTTGGCCTCTCCTTGGGGGCTGCCATCTGTGCCTGGATCAGCAGTTCTGGGACGTGTGATGCAATAAAGGAGAAGACATTCCAGAATCACTTGAAGAAGCCAGGACATTTTCCATTACGAATCCAGAAAGAAGGAAACTGGTGAAGAGCACCTTTGGAATGTGCCAAAACTGATACCACAGACTGTTTTATTCTTTGTGGGACTAACAGAAAAGGCCTTTTATTTAACTTCTGTTGCTTCACCTGCAAATACAAGAAGCTGCACCAGTATTTTTCCTTCTGTTTAATAAACCTTCATTATTTTATGGACTAGTGGTCATACTCATTCACTCTGTGGCTGTGCATCATCTACTTAACATTTCTCCAGTATAACCCTTCTCTCTCTCTGTCTTCCACTTTCTCGTCCTTCTTTGACATCCACTCTTCTTATCATGATATCAAGTGTTCATAAGGTCCACTGTGTCACAAGTGAAACACAGAAAAAAAAACACTACAAAAATATTCATATCCATCTCAACAAACTACTGACAAATAAACAGAAGTAAACAAATATGTCAGGCTGTGTTCTGCTAAAGTTGCCCCTCAGGATTTTTGTGTGACTGTAATTCTAGTGCTAGCTCTTTTTGCAAAGCAGTGCTCTTACTTGCTCTATGGTGAATAGGAAGAAAAAAATGAATCTTACATCATCCTAAAGTACAGTACTAACAACTAAGGCTCTACAGCCTGTTAAAGATTTCAAGTGCACTAAGGTATAAAGTGCGCACACACACACTAACAATTTATACTTAATTTGGAGTCAAGTAATGGTAGTGGGGTTTATAGGGATATAGTTCTAACCATAACCCAAATTACTTGTGCTTGATTAGTGGCCCAAGCCATTGGAGAAGTCAACAAGGGTAGGGGGAGGAGTGATAAGGCTTTATGCTTGGTCACCTTTCTGACTAGTGTTGTGAGAGCATGCTGGACATGCCAGATGTTAAGTCCCATGAAGAATGATGGTGGAAGCTGTAGGGACTGCTAGGCTGGCTTGGAGGTTGCATCACTATAGATATGGTGCAGCAGCCCTCACAAACAGTCTAGCACATACCTATGCTATGCATGCAGTATGCCAGCATGTTAAAAGGGGAAGGTTAGGAAGAAATCAAAATACTTATGTGCAGACACTGCAGACAGGCTCAAGTACTTTCCAGTTCCCACCAAGAAGTTCCCAATTCTCCTTATAACCCACCAAGACATCCTGATGGCCATTAGCTTATGTCCAATGAATTACAGTGGACAAGGATGACCTTGAAAATCATGAGGGGTACCTGACAGAAGATTGTTACCACAAGAACTGAGCTAAAATCAGGCACTCGTTAAAACCCTGTTCTCTTCATTCTCCCTCAAATACCCTGTCCCAAGATCAATTTAGACCAGTTTCTTTTGGCACATTCCAAAATTAAAAACACTACTTCCATGGGTCTTGCAACATCCCAAGATGCTTGCAAAGAAGTGTAAAGTTCCACTTAGCAAAACTCCATTATCAACTCTTTAACCAGAGTCCCACCACTGGTTCTGTCCACAAGGATTGCAGAACGGCTGTTGTGGTACCCTTCCATAAAGGTAGTCTTCCTACTGATCCTGGAAACTACTGGCCTATTAATCTCACTAGAATTATTTGCAAGGCTTTGGAATGCATTATAGCTGAACAAATAAACAAGGACATAGGGGACCTTGCATCCCAGGATACATATCAGTTTGGATTTGTAAAAGGCCTGCCCAACCTGTATGAGTTCTTTGAAAGGGTTAGGTTACTGAGGCCATGGATAAGGGACATACAGTCCACAATGCTTGTCTAGACCTTGCCAAGGCCTTTGAGACTATAGCTCATTCTGGGGTTACTGACAAACTCTCCCAACTCAATATAAACCCATAAATTGGTTACTAGATTGGTAATTGGCCGTCTGTCCAAACCCACATCATTAAAGTCAGGGGCATTTGCTCTAGACAGAGAAATGTCACTAGTTATATCCCACAAGGCTCTGTCCTGCCCCCCCTTTGGTATATACTTCTCTGACATAAAATATGATATCAAGGGACACTGACCAACCAAGTTTGCTGATGATTGCAAACTGGGGGTGGTTATCAAATCCCAGTCTTATACTCAGTTTCTCCTGCAAAGGCTTGGTGAGTTAATCATGGGATTACTCTTAACATCAAGAAATTAAGGATAGTTTCCCTTTGCAAATATAGCATCACACTTGCTTACCATATATATAACAGTATACTTAGACTTGACACAGTCAGCAGGGACTTGGCTGCATTTGTTAATAACCGACTCCTTTGACCCCAATGTCTCTGTGGTAGTTACAAAATCCTTCCACTTTGCACAGCTTATACTTTCTGGGACCTCCTCAAGGTCCAAAGAAGATAAGAGTCCCATTTTATTCATCCCATATTAGGCCTATCCCTGAATATAATGCACCCTTCAGCATGTATCACATCAGGCATGCAAACCACCTTGAGAGAACTCAGCATTTCCTTGCCGAAAAGATCTCGGATCTCAATACCCTTTGTTACTGTAATGGACTAAAAGCTATGTCTTGTACAGACTAATAAAAGGGTGATCTCTTGCATAGCTTTCTGTGCTACTAATGACCCAACACTCTCTGAACTCCTTCACCTAAACAAAAAAAAAATTGGTAATGCAAACACCCATTCTAGAGACATTCACAAGACCATATGGGTGTGACAGATATCTAACCCAGTATTTACCCTATTTGTGGAGTAGGCTGCCCTTTCCTCTCAAGCAGAGTACTTCCCTAGCAACCTTAAAAATCATTCTGGATGACTGATTGCAAATGTTCACCAGGAATATATAGAGAAAGTTTAGTTAACAGAGGGTACAGGTAGTTTCCCACCAGTACTGGGTGATGTGGCTGAACTTCTTGATGATGGCTTTTAGCCATAAGGTTGGTAAAAGGAGCTATGAACCAATTAAATATTTCACTGTTTTCCTGCATCCCATTAACAATTCAGTGAAGAGGAATAGATTACATCTGTGAAACCAGTAAGTAGAACATCATTATTTTACTGGTGTTTTTCAATTTTATTGCACCATCAACTGACAGTACTAATTTCTGTTGCAATGAAAAATCTGACCCTTCCTCCAAAAATTGAAGTCATTTTCGGAAACAGTGTTACAGAACTGCTCAGAGGTCAAATGATATACCCAACATAGAATTAAGGACTGGGGGTTTTGAGGTATACCTGAGAGGATCACCAGGCTAAAAACCTAGATTTATTCTGTGGTTCACTTGTAGTGAACATCTGCTAAGCCAAGGCAATATTTTCTCATCTGTAATAGTATGCTTAGTTATGCAAAAAATTCTGAGATATAAAGGCATGGAATTACTGGGTTACATACTGAAAAAAAATTCAGATTTGTCTTTGTTACAATGCTCCTTGAACAACATCTTCTGTGTATACGTTCAGTAATCAAGATTAAACATTATGAAAAATTGCTTTCTGCAGCTCAGATGTATACTTTTCAAAAAAAAATCAGTATCAGTATTATAGTAAAGGAATAAGACAAAAATACTGAGGAAGAAATCAGGGACACATTTTAAATATTAGGACCACCGATTTAGGAAGTTGAGAAAATTAGCATTCAATTTCTAAAGTAAAAGAAGTCTGTAACTGTAATGAACATTTGTTGGATATAATTCATTACTTTTTCTCAAAGTATCACTCACTATAGGAGAAGTGCTGAAAAATTATAAGCCAAAATTAGGGATGTCCCTGTAAACCAGGCACCTTAGATTTGCAGAAACTGATAAAACATGTTTTTTGTAAATTTTGAATATCTAAATTCCTCTTCTGTGGGACTGTGAGTTAGCTAATCAAGTTGCTATAACAGTGACAAATCCATCTCATGACTCTATTTTTACCCCAACAAAGGCAAATCTTGATGGTAGTGTTATTTTCTGTCTTTTCTTAGGAAAGATGTGAAACAATTAACAGCTAAAGTTCTCTGTCACATGAAAAGGCAAACACTTTTGACAAGTCTTCTAAGCTTTAAAAAAATTGCAGTTCTAGGTTCCTTACACATGACAAAAACTGTCTAAACACTAGTCTAATTCATAAAACTTGTCGGAACTGACTCTGGATTAAAATGTGTGTGTTGCCTTGGTCACTAAATTTAAAAAAAAAAAAAAAGAAAAAAAACTTAAGTGTCTGGTATGCTCAGTGCTGAAGGCTTCAGTCTGGTTGAAAACAGTTCTGATGGCGGACCACTGCTTGGGTCTTGGTCGTTCAAGTCACTAAATAAGAGAACATTTACTGGAGCTCTTCTGCTGCTGAGGACTGTTTAATGATACTTGGGGCTTGTTTCCTTGACCCTGTAATAAATAAAAAAAAAAAAAAGTCAGGACGATGGAAAAACAATGTAGATTATACACAAATGTGTGGAAACACAGTAGTCCTTGAGCAGAAGTAAAAATGTATCCTTACTATCAAGTTGGCTGGTATATAGGAGGAATTCCCATCTGTGATGCTAGGGACAAGGGTTCTGTGATGCTAATTAACAGAGTTTGATTAATGAAATGGATACCACAGTACTGACTAGGGGAAGGATCAAGCAGGGTTTTCTCACTATGTCCCATTTGGGCGAATGGATGAGTAGGAGTTTCTCCTTGGTTAAAGGTCACTCCTGGAGCAGAAGGAGGCACACAAAAAAAAGCATTTGTTTGCATACTACTCTGATGCCATTGCATCTTAATTGTATGGAGTCTTGAGGTACAGGGGGGTACATCATCTAAACAATCATCTCTACTGCCAAGAAAGTACTTGCACATGGTAGCATTATCTACCCTCCATCTAGCCTAGGGTCTGTGGAAGGCATCAGGATGCAACTGATAGGTAACAGTTTAGGAAGGAGCTATAAACAAAAATATCCTTGATTAGCTGTAGGTTCAAATCTATTGAATGCTTCTGGAAATGGGTGAGATATACCATTCTTATATTTCAGTGCCTGTGAACTGTGAAACTACGCAAATGCAAACAGTACATAGCCCAAGATAGAAGATAGGTCTTGTGTTAATTCTGTACTACAGTTACATGGAAAAATCTAAATGCAAAATCACTACCTGGCTTCCATATTAAGTAGGGTCTAAGATGCAGTGTGAAGGCAGTATAACTCATCCATGGGATAGGAGAGAAATTTTCTGATAATACATTATGCAAGTATTCACTTAATATAGCAATGCTGTACAAGTCACCCTTACTAACAGAAAAGCATGGCAGCCACCAAGCCAACAGCAATGAATGCTTTAAAACTTTAAAGGTAGAAGGAATAGTAGTGGAAAAGCATGATCTACCTGATTACACAGCATCACTACACATGCATGTGAATTTGCCCATTAACCAGAATAATTACATCACTACCCACTTCATCTTTTTCTCTGTATAGACTAGCTGCCTTAGAAGAAGGCTCAGGGGTCCTTGGACCGCTCCTTTTTGGCATTTACTTCTCTGAAGTCAAGGCCAATGTCAATCAATAGTTTCTGGCACATCTATATTACCTTGTCGAAGTTTCAGAATATCGAATCTGATTGGTTGACACCATATCATTGAATTCTGAAATATTGAAAGATAAAAAAAATGCTTAAAAACAAAAATAAATAAAAACTTACCTTTGCAAGCCCCCCTGCACCCCCCCCATGTGGGGGGCTGTACCCCCTAAACCCTCCTACTTAAATATACAAACACAGAGACCGCACTACATTGAACTAAATGAAAATCTCCCCTTACGGAGATTTCCATTTAAACCTTCGATGTTTTTTTGCTTTCGCTAATCTGGTGCCGACAATATCCAACAACGTGAAGTAGACCCGTTTCTGGCTGACTAAATTTGCAGATGATTTCAAATTAGGAGTTGTCATTGAATCCTACACTGACACAAATAATCTCTAGGAAGGGCTGCCACAGACAAATAACTGTTGTCAAAGCCACGGATTAAAACTAAATTTCAAGAAATGCATAACAGTATCCTCCTGGAAGTCATCCACCCCTGGGAACTATCATATTGACAACACACCCCTTACAGCTGACCCAGCAGTTAGGGACTTAGGGACATACACAAAGTAATCTAGCCTATGACCATCACATTTCTATAGTAGTGAGGAAATCATTCTATGTTGCGCAACTTATAAACAAAGGTATGCCATCTGGATCCAAGGAAGTAACTTTTCCACTGCATTCACCTTTCGTCAGACCTATCACTAAGTACAATGCCCTCTGGTATGTACCTAACCAGCCATGTCCAACAACTGGAACATCCACAGAGGCTCCTCACTAAAACAATACAGGGAGTAAGTAGAATGTCCTATGCAGACTGCCTCAAGGCCGTCTCCCTGTATTCTGTCCCCTACAGGCTGTTGAGGGAAGAATTATGTGTAGTATGCAGGGCATTGTCAGACCCCACTCTGATGGACCTCCTGCATATCTACAAAACAAACAGCACTAGAATTACCCATTTTAAAGATATAAACCTTGCCTGTGATTTAAGTAGATCCTGCTGGAGAGACAGGTATGTATCCCAGAGACTACCCTGTCTCTGGAATAGATGCTATCAATGTGAAGCAGAGTTCCTCCCTAACTCAATTCAAGTGCAACTTGGGCAACATGAAATTCATCCCTGGTTTAGCACCTATGTCTCTAATGGACAGAGGCAACTTGTAAATGTTTCCTCTCCCAGGCCCCTGCTTACACTTATCAAGGGTACCAGAACTTGTCAAGAGATTTGGGATGCCTCTCTACGCTTAAAAAGGCCCTTGTGGTCGTTAGCCTTGTAAACACCTATGGTATTGTTATTTCAGTGAAAATTAATGAAGAAAAACTTCTGAATGCAGTATTTAAAAGTACTCATGTTTATGATGGCTAAGTGATCCAGGGGACACATGTCCATGTGTTACAGAAAAAAAACTCTCAAGCACCTTTTTCTATTGCAAAATTCTTTTTTCATTTTTAATATGTCCTGCTTTTGTCTGCATCTGCCACATATTAGATGTCCCTTCTATAGGGCTTAACCCCATTTGTTTTCCCCATTATAGTGTCCTCCCAGAGACTGACTGGAGGAAGTGAGAACTGACTAGAAGGAGCCATTACCAACATAATCATGGAGATTAATTGAGCCTTTTGTCTGTACTTCTTTTTTTCAGGAGGTGCACAAGTCACGACGTTCCCTTGTCTCACTGACCTGAAGATCTGGCTTCACCCCTTCAAAGACCAAGGCCTCCCACATTTAAGGTGGGACTCTAACTGTACCCTGGCCAGGACACTACTCAATAGTTCCACTTCCCGGAGCCACATCATTAAGGATGCAGTGCTGGGGCCATTTTTTGCTGTACTAACAGCCCCCAGTTGTTGATGTGTGCACTCACATCACTGAAAGGGGGTGCCATGCCTTCCCCAGATGCATGCACTTTTCCACACATGGGCCCTATGAAAGTTATCACATGCCTGCAATTCATAATGCTGTCTGCCATGCATATACTCCAACAACAGATGCTGCCAATTTAGAAGAAAAGACCACTCCTCTCCTTTCAGGATGGGAGAGCAGATACTGACTACTCACTTCCATGCTCCCCCATGCCTGAATCACTATTCAGTCTTGGGTTGGCTGGGTTTTAATTAGGGCTATATTGGCTGGGTTTTAATTAGGGCTTTATCCCTCTAAACCACAGAGCCAAAAAACTCTTGCCTGATTTAGCTGGTATATCTGAAAACTGCACCAGCCCTTTGATGCTGTCCAATTTTTCCTTCAACTAGTTAGGCTAGCTTTCCAATGCTTTCATAATCTACCCCTGCTGTGCCCATTGCTAGATGGATCATCCTTTCCCTTGGGGATCTTTTTTGTCATAGCCTATATTTGAAGTCATATGGAAATGAGCTGCACCCCTAACTTGGTTGATGGAACTGTAGTGGATATGTACTGTTAGCAATGTTATTCTCTCTTTTTTTGTACTATTTTTGGCTTCCTTAGTTGACCATATGCTGCTCCCAGAGCCTTTCCTCAATCTCCAGGTCTATTAAACCCTCTCACCCACCCTTGGACTTTGTGCACTACCTGTAACACTGAGGGTGAGGTGTGCAATAGGTGTCAACACTGACCCCTCACTTCTGCAAGAGACTGATGTTGACAGGGTGCCCTGGTCATCCTGCTTGCCTGGTGCCAGGATTCTCCAAATCATGCATGCACTCAGGTCTCTCAGCAACAGGTACCGTTATGACTCTGTCAGAGTTCATGTTGGTGTGAATGACCTGAGATGTACCTCACTGGACTATATGAAGAGAGATATGGTCGAGCTCTCTGAGTATGCATCCCAAGCAGGTATGTCCCTAGCCTTGAGCAGCATGCCACCCTCACCTAAAATGATGCCACAGTATAAACAAAAAATGATTGATTTCAACAACTGGCTTAGTTTTTGGTGTCCTTCCAAGGGGATCCAGTTCCTGTCTCACTAAAAAGCCATGGTCGACAAACCTCGTTGCTTTGCCAGAGACGGTCTACACCTGGCACCCCTAGGCTTTTGGCCACTGGCAAAGGCTCTTGCCTCCCCCATAGTGCCTTTTTTAGGCAAGGTCTTGAAAACAACTTTACCAATGTGAAATTAACCAATCAGAACAAAATAAAGGTCATGCTGCTAACTGCTGGGAGCTTAACCCAAAAACTGCACTCCCTGGAAGCACTTCTGTCACTAGAAGATGTAGATTTCTATGCAGTCTCAGAAACCTGGTTTAAAGCCTCAGAGAGTACCACAGCCCTCCACACCTTTAGACTTCAAAATGAACATGTGAAAATCAAAGGAGGTGATGTTTCAATCTATATTAGAGATAAATCACCTCACTTCTAGTTAGTCTGGATAACTTCATGGAGTTACTCCAAGTCCAGGTTATGGTGGGTAAGACCCCCCATTTAAGTATTAGCCAGTTATAGATCCCCCTCCATGGGTCACAACACCCACAAAGCCTACTTAACGAAACTGAAGAGAATCCAAATTTTACCGAACACACTGGTTAAGGGGGATTTCAATTATCCCACCATCAGCTGGGAAACTTACTCTAGCCCAAAATTGCTAGCACAAAAGTTCCTTGACTTTGTGAATTCAAGTGCCCTGGAGCAAATTGTCCATACCCCAAGAGGAACAAACATTCTAGATCTCGTCCTCACCGACATGTCAAACAGGTGCACTGCTTCAACTGTTGGACCCTCATTAGTTAAAAACGACCACAAATCAGTCACCTTTGAACTGACACTAACACCAGAACTCACAAAGGGTGAAATCAGACTAAAAAACTTCACCAAGGCAAACTATACCCTCCTAGTTGAAAGTATAAATGCATTCCAAGCCCTAGCCCAAGCTGAAAGTGCTGACTATGCCGAAGCTTACACTAAAGCCCTGTACAATCACTTGCTTAATCGTTTAAACTCAGCTGTATCAGATAGAATCAAAGCCAGAGCCCCAAGTAAAATCAAGCTGCCATGGTGGACTTCCAGCATCAACAAACTCTATAATAAATGCACAATGTTGCTGTCAAAGAAAACAAAGACAAGTTCCCAACAATGGAAAAGCACCCTCCTCAGCTTTAACAGTCAAATAAGACAACTTGTCAAATCCTTCAAGAGGTCCTTTGAGAGAAACCTGGCAAGTACTGCCAAGGATAACCACAAGCCCTTTTACAGCTATGTACGTAACCTAAAGGGTAGGACTCAACCATGTGGAGAACTGGTAGCCAATGGTATCACACACCCTGACCCCACAGAGATCACGAACCTGGTAGCGGATAGGTTGGGCGAAAATTTCACTCTTTTATCTCCTCCTAACTTACAACACAACCTCCCCCAAACCCCCCCCCCCTACATTACATATCTGAAGAGCAGGTCCTCAAAGCCCTGTCCAAGGCAAATAACGGTCTTCTAAACAGGCTAAAACATGAACTAGCATCACCACTAAGTACACTTTTCAATCATAGCCTAAACACAGGCTTTGTTCTCGTGGAATGGAGAACATTTACAGTTACTCCCCTCCACAAAGGTGGCCTATCAACAGCCCCTGTGGAATTACAGACCCATAAGCCTGACCAGCCTCATCTGTAAGGCAATGAAAAGTATCATTATGTATTCATAAATAAAAACATAGGTGACCTCCAAACCCTGGATTCTACTCAATTCTGCTTCGGGAAGGGCAGATCCTGCCTGTTTTCTGGTGGATTTCTTTGAAAGTGTGACCAAGGCCATTAATGAGGGCAAATCTGTGCACACAGCATACCTCGACTTGGTAAAGGCTTTCAACACAATCCCACATTCAGGCATTACTGATAAACTTAGCAAACTGAATGTAAACCTCTTCACTGTAAGATGGGTTGCTAACTGGCTCACAAACTGGACACACACTATCAAAGTGGGTGACTCCACATCAACCAGAAGACCTGATACCAGTGGGGGTGCCACAGGGGTCAGTGCTGGGCCCCCTACTGTTTGGTATATACTTCTCAGAAGTTCAGATCAAAAGTAAGGGGTTGTGGCTGACCAAGTTTGCAGATGACTGCAAACTAGGTGCAATCACTGCATCCCCATATGATGTCCGTATACTCCAGGACAGTCTCACAGACCAACAACTGCAGTATTGGTCACAGTCTCAAACTGAATGCAAAGAAATGCATCATCATTCCCTTCAGCACAATGTCCCTTCACACAATCAAATCAATAACAATACCCTAAGTACCCATGAAGTGGTAAGGGACCTGGGATCACAGGCTGACCGCGACCTTAACTTTAACCACTACTTGTAAGGAAATCTTTCCACATAGCTCACTTGATTAGTAAAGGCATCACCTCAAGACAAGATCAAAAGAAGTTATAACCCCCCTACAATCGCCACTTATCCAGCCCATACTTGAGTATAATGCCCCATTCGGGTATGTACCGTACTAAACATCTACAGCAACTAGAGAGACCTCAGAGGTTTCTAACAAAGAAGATCAAGGGCCTCCAGCAAGTGCCTTACACAGACATACTAAAATCCCTGTCACTATACTCTGTATCGTATAGACTTCTTAGTGGAGACTTATGCCTGACCTACAAAGCAACCCAAGACCCAAACCTAATGAACTTACTGCATATCCGTAAATCAAATGGATCTAGGGCTACCCATTCCAGGGACTTTAAAAGGACATGCTGGAGGGACAGATTTATCTCCCAGCAACTGCCACGTCTTTGGAACAGGCTACCAATTCATGTGAAACAGAGCACCTCTGTGACACTGTTCAAGAGGAACCTGGATGAGTGGATGAGCACTGAAAATTCTTAACAGGGATAGTGCCCACAACCCTCCTGGATAATGGGGAGTCATCACTAAAAGTAATCTTGGGTATTGACTAGTACCAGTACGGTATTAGATTGGGTTGAAGCAGCTTGGCTTAAAATGACCTCCTGGTCGATAGCCTAGTAATCTCCTATGATCCCTACACAGCACCGTCCTGTTTTCTCTATGGAAACTGAACTGTGTGAGTGTGCATGCCCCATGAAAATGTTTTTCTGATGAACAATGGGGATTTTATCTCTTTTAAATCCATCCATGAGTTAATATGTAGTGAATTCCATGTAATACACACGCTTCCACATGCATGTAAGTGATGACCATGAAAGCTTACAACCATGTAAGAATTTTGTGTGGCAGGCACCCTGATCACCTGAGGCTAGGTAGTTGTCTGACTAGCTCTGTCATTGCTGATAAGGAAAGACAGAACTTCACAGGATACAATCTGTTAGAGGCATGGGTGATAGCATGTGGAATGATACTATTTCTGCTTTATGATTCAGTGTTGTTCATTAAAGCTTCTATGCTGAGTGTTTTAGTAAATTAGAAAGTGCCTTTAACACAAAAGCAATATTCCTTGCAGATTAAATTTATGCCGCATTGCTGCACCAACAGAGCTAGGGTAGTTTACATTCTAGGATACAATCAAGCTGTAACAACTTATAATGGCTGAAGAGAGCCCTTTGATCAGCCCACTAACCTGGTTGATAAAAAATAAATAAAAACATCCACTATGTACCTTTTGCCTGTCACTGTGCAATACACTGTCTTGATACTTAACAGCCTAGCAAGCTAAGGTCTTGAGTGTACAGCAAACTCGATATCTCTTGATCTGGCATTCTCCACCTGCATGCTTAGCATTTAAGGTCCCTTTTGGTTACTCTTAGAGCCGAGCATTTAAAACTACAAACAAATTGCCTCTATTACTATGTCATGACCTGACAAAGAGCCATGAACCCTACTTTAGCCTCTTCAGCTGACCTTTCCATTTTGCTGAATTTGGAAAGGAGGCTTAACTATACCACCACCATCACTCCTTCCCTCCCACTCCCAATGATCTGATAGTTTCTATCTCAGTGTAACACTGCTAGCCCACTAGTGGGGAATCTTGTCTACAGTAGTGCATAGACTGAGTACTGTCTATTGCACTATTCCATGCTTAGTTCTAGACCACACTGACAACAAATGGCACTGAAGCCTCCCCTCATGGTGCTTGAAGCCCCTCATCCTGCCCCTAGGCAGACAGGGATACCACAGGGTGACTTATTGGTCTAACTTAACTATGAAGTGGAATCAGAAATTGCTAATGTAATATATCCATTGAACAATGCTGTTCACCAACGTCTGTTACAACTGCATAGATTTTATCAGTGATCTACTGTTACTGACTAAAATTACTGCATGTAATACAATAGTGGGTTAGCTACAGTGGGAGTAAAAGCCCGTCTCAAATTCGTGATCTGACAGTGTGAAGAGCCAAGAATGAACCAAACCATCCTTCTTATTTTCTACAGCTTAAAACATATTCTGAACCCTCTTCTTTCAAGAACAGCTTGATAAGGCATCTAGGATCCATTTTGCCACTCAACCTGCCAGCATCAATTAGTGTTCCAGGGTAATGTGGCAGAAAACTGTAAGTAATGATTGCAAAAACTGGACATTTACAGTACTTTGTTTTACAGAAATTGAAAAAAGTAAAGTGGTGCAAGTCGCAGGTTTTTTTCACCTGGTTGAAGACAATGCTGTTAAAGTAGTTGATATGTTTAATCTTACTAAAGAGCAGTAGACTGCTTTGACTGTCATTAAAGGTAAGTTCAGGCTGTTCCTTTGAGCCCCTAAAAACATGCCGTATATTTGACATTTGTTTTTCGTAAGAAATCAGAGTTCACAGGAGCCTAATGATTTGTATGTGACTGAATTAAGGCAGAGGGCTAAAGACTGAGAGCCAGAATTGTCTGCAGTATTAAAAATGAGAGTAAGCAGTAAGACAGTGACAGAGTCCAAGTTAACACTGGATGAAGCCATGAGGGGTTGTGGAATAGTAGCAATAAAGTACAGTTGTGTAAGAACTTGCCATAACATAGATATCCTACTGATCACAGTTGCAGTGTTCCTAACATATGGGTTACTATCACTGTTGTCCAACCGGTGTACCAAAACGTTACCTTCCACTATCGTACATCCAATGTATGACATCAGCTCACAGTGTTGGGTATATAGGCAGATGTACGAGTGTCATACCTCAGACTGTCTCCAAGTCAGTGGCTTGAAGACCTTCTCAGACAGACAAATTGGTCAGCTAGGAGGAGCATAGTATGAAGTGGCAAGACAGCCCCATCAGTTCTAAGGTGTTTCTGAGGGGGTAGGACTTGAGAGGGAGAAAATAAAAGTGGAGAAGGAGGGTGAGAAGGAATGCTGCAACACTGATGAGTGCAACTTCTACTGTTATGGCAAGTTCTTACATAACTGTACCAAGTCCTGACTGAAATCACTGTTGCAGTACTCCTGATATATGAGCGATTCCCAGAGCTAAAGGGCAAATAAAAGACCACATCTGCGCTTGTTTCCCATCTTTCCTGTAACTAACCTACTGGGAAGCACTAGAAAGCCTTAAACTGATACAAGCCTTCTAGCTTAGAAGAGAGACTCTGGAGTGATTAAGTATCAGTTTTCTGTACTTTCTTGCTGTACTTAACTGTTTTCCACCTAAATGCCGATTTTCCAGAGTTTATTGTGATTCAAAAGCTTGTTTTTTTCACATCTTGTACTTATTTGACTGTCTGCACTTTTAAAGTCGTTTTTTATTTAAATAATTTAACTGTTGTAGGCTACACACTACAGTGCGATAGCCTTTTCTGATCGTGTGTAGTTGTTTAAAGCCGTTTTAAGTGTATTTTTTTTTACTGTTTTTGCCTTATCTTTTCAAAAAAACAAACAAATAAAAAAATCCCTGTTTCCTGCCTTTCTAAGCTAGTATAGTCCAGTTTTCAGGCTAGTGCTGAATTCAGGGCTTTGTTACAAGTTTGAGTTGCCCATACCTTACTTGGATAGAAGGAAGTTTCTCTGTTCACCTGTAAGAGAGGGGAGCTTTGAGCAGCCTATCTGTCCCTGGAGGATTGGTTCCAGCCCAGAAGTTAGTAGTTTATTGGCCATTTTGGGCTAATTTCTCTCTCTTTCATTTTCCTGCTATAAAAAACACGTTTTCACGGTTTTGTGTGCCGGGCAGTGTCGGTTAGCTAGGGTTAAATTATTCCCGGCTCCACTAAGTCTCCTCTTCAGTTTTTCCATTGAAACTAGTCTAACTCTCAACCTGCGCACTCAAAAGGCATCCTACAGCCCAGCACTTGCTCAGACCTAATAGCAAGCACTAATATACCCTGACACTTGATTGCCCAGCAGGGCAAGGCTCTTTATTCACCCCTCACCAACCAAGCGACTAAACACCTCACCCTACTATTCAGGCATGACCAAAGGGCAATTTCAGGAGTACTCTCCAGTCCAGCTGGTGAATCTGGGTATCCTGAGGCAATGTTACAACTGCCTCATGTACACAGACAACCCTCTCCTCCTACCACAAAACACTAACATATGCAAGAGATGCAATTATACAGCCAAACTGGAGGCTAAGCTGTCTCCACCCAAGACTGGAACAGACAGTCAAGAGGAGAAGATTAAAACTTGCACCACACCTCCAGCCTCACACAGACCTTATAAACCAGCACTGGCAAAAAAAAATACATAAAATCATACTCGGAGGCTCTAGATAAAAACCTGCAAAAGCATCAGAGACCTCCAAAGCAGGCACCCAAACAACCTGCTCCTCCCGTCACAAACCAGACAACACATAAAACACAAAATCAGTGTGCCGCACAATCACAGTCCTTAAGTCGAAATAACATACCTAACACACTAGTAATAAGTGACTCTATAGTCAGGCACACTGACGTCCCACTCACTAGGTTGGACAAGCAGAAGGTTACTGTTAGCTGCCTGTCGGGAGCAAGGATCAGCCACATAACACAAGCACTCAGGTCACTCCAGAACAAGTGCAAATATGACTCTGTCATTGTTCATATTGGTGTGAATGACTTGAGAAGTACCTCCCTGGACTACATGAAAAGAGACATGGAAGAGCTCTCTGATCATGTAGTCCAGGCTGGTATGACCCTGACCCTGAGTAGCATCCTGACCTCACCAAGAATGATACCTCAGTATAAAGAAAAAATTATCAATTTCAGCAATCGGCTAAGCTTCTGTTTCAAGGGGGATCCAGTGTCTGTCAGCCTGAGACGACATGCTCGATAAGCCGTGTTGCTTCGCAATTGACGGCTTGCACCTGTCACCCCTAGGCTTTTGAATACCGGCCAAGGCTCTTGCCCCATAATGCCATTTTTAGACAAGGCTCAAAAGTCAAACCCACCTCCGTAAACAGCACAATTAACAAAAAACTGAGGGTTATGCTGCTCAACGCTAGGAGTTTAAATCTCAAAATGCACGTGCTCGAAGCACTCCTGAGTGTGGAGAATGTCGACATCTGTGCAGTAACTGAAACCTGGTTCAAGGCTCCAGAGATCACCAGAGCACTATCGGGCTACAATTCGTACCACACATTTCGGCCACAGAACACGGACCGAAACACAAAAGGAGAGGGTGTATCCATATTCATCAAGGATACCTACACCTCCAGGTTAGTGGTGCAGCATGATACCTCTGAGATCATCCATGGGCAACTAACATCGAGCAAATCTGCAATGCAAATTGTGGCCTGCTACAGATCACCCTCCATGACCCAGGACCACCACTCCACCTTTCTGGAGACACTGGAAAACATGAATGTCCTACCAAACACCCTGGTATTGGGCGATTTCAATTACCCTACAATTAACTGGGAAAACTACTCGAGTACAAACTCCCAAGCCCAGCGCTTCCTGGAATTCATCAACTCAAATGCCCTGGATCAGCTGGTAAACTCCCCTACCACAGGTGAAAACATATTGGACCTGGTCATCACCAACCTGGGCGACAGGTGTTCCACACCGGAGGTCAACCTGTCACTGGTCATCAGACCATAAACTAATCACTCTGGATGTCCACACCCCACCACCACCCCCAACTAAGGAAACCACAGTAAAAAACTTTTCTAAAGCAAACTTCACCTTACTTAAGACAGAGGCGGTAAGTTTCACAGCCCCCACGCTAAAGGATAACGATGCCCAAGATGCAGAAACCTTTACAAATGCACTCTATGAGCACCTACAAAGATGCATGGATCGTGCCAGCCCTAGCAAAACCATGACTCACTCCTCTAAGAGAAGGAAACCAGTCTGGTGAACCCCTGCCATAAACAGGCTATACAATAGGAGGAGGAAACTCGTTCAGAAAAAAAGCAAATCCCAAAAAGGAAAGACATCCCTGATCAGTATCAGTAAGAAACTAAGGTCCCTCATAAAATCATCCAAGGCTATCTTCGAAAGAAAAATAGCCAAGGATTCAAAAGATAACCACAAAGCCTTCTTTAGCTATGTTAAGAATCTAAGTGGCAACTCGCAGATATGCACTGAACTAGTGCAAAATAGCACAAAATATACTGAACCTACTGTTATTTCCAACATCCTGGCAGATAGATTCAGTGCAAACTTCACCTCCCTCTCACCCCCAAAAGGGCCCACAACAATACCAGAAAAGTGTAGTGTCCCAGAAATCACAGAAGCACAGGTGAAAATAGCCCTTTCAAAAGCCAAAAACACAGTGTCAATGGGGCCAGATGGTGTCCCAGGCTGCATCTTGCACGAACTACAGAACAAACTAACCCCCCACCTAAACAAACTGTTCAACCTCAGCCTCTCCACAGGCTATGTGCCCAAAGAATGGCACACAGCAACAGTTATTCCACTCCACAAAGGAGGGGCTACAACTGACCCTGGTAACTATTGCGCCATAAGCCTGACTAGCCTGGTCTGCACGGCTATGGAGTGCATCATCATGGAACTCCTTAACAAACACAATGGGAACCTCCAAACACTTGACCCGACCCAATTTGGCTTTGTTAAGGGCAGATCATGCCTACTAAACCTGGTTGACTTCTTCGAGACAGTCACCAAGGCCATAGACAAAGGAAAGGTTGTTCACACAGCCTACCTTGACCTTGCCAAGGCTTTCAACACCATTCTCCACTCGAGTATTACAGAAAAACTCACCAGCCTGAACATAAACCCCTACGTCACGAGATGGGTTGCCAACTGGCTTGCAGACAGAACTCACACGGTAAAAATACCGGGCTCCAGGTCTGACTCTAAACCAGTCACAAGTGGTGTCCCACAAGGCTCGGTCCTGGGACTCCTACTGTTCGACATATACTTCTCAGAAGTACAGCCAAACACAGGAGGACTTTGACTAAACAAGTTTGCCGATGACTGCAAACTGGGAGCCATAATTGACTCTCTGGCTAATATGGACAGCCTCCAAAGGGCCTTACTGAGACAGACACCTGGTGTCAAAGTCATGGCTTCATCCTGTTTGGGAAAAACAAAACACCCACGAATTACCACATAGGTGGCAGCCCCCTTAATACAGAAGAGGTAATAAGAGATCTGGGGACCCAGGTAGATAGTAATCTTTCCTTTGACAATCATATTGCCAAAGTAGTTAGGAAATCCTTCTATGTGGCCCATCTAATTACTAAAGGGTTTGCATCTAGAAATAAAGAGGTTATAGTGCCCCTCTACTCGTCACTCATCAGACCCATCATAGAGTACAATGCCCCATTTGGTATGTACCTCACAAGACACTTCCAACAGCTGGAGAGACCACAAAAGTACCTCACCAAGAGGATTACTGGCCAAAAACATATGTCCTATGCAGCCCAACTAAAAAACTCTGGCTGTACTCAGTGGCATATAGTTTACTGAGAGGTGAACTCTGCCTGACTTACAAAGCCATGTCCAACTCAGAATTGATGGACATGTTCCACCTAAAGAAATCCAAGTCACTGCGAGCCACACGCTCTAGTGAGCTAAACCTCACCACAACAATAAATACATGCTGGAGGGACATATTCTTGTCACAGAGACTCCCCATGCTTTGGAACAAAATTCCAAACTACATTAGGCAGAGCTCCTCACTGACGCTCTTCAAGAAAAACCTTGATGAGCAGATGGTAACAGAAAATACACCCCTGGGATCACTTCATTGGCTCTGCTTCACAGAGGATCAGTTAATTAGTCAATGGGGCGGCGAAAGCCAACACACTCTGGCTAGGCTTATAAATGCCCTCAGGCAGATAGCCTAGTACCTACCTATGTACCTATAAGTGAGAGGTTGGTAATAAGGCAGGAGAACTGTCCAAGAGGACAGACAGGACTGACCTAGTGAAAGCAGCTCTGGACCTTGAAAATGCATCTATCTTATAGTGTTTAGTGAAAGTGTGCCCAGATAACCAGGTGGCAGAATCCAGCATTGACCTCATCCCATCTACTCCTTTCTAGAAGGCACCAGAGGCTGCTAATGCTCTAGTAAAGTAAGCTTGAGGGCAAAAACTTGTCAGTATATAGGTAGGTTAATAGGCTGATTTGAAAGACAGCTTTTTCACTACCTTAGGCATAAATGAAGGATTAATCTGTAGGGTGACCATGTCTTCACAAAAAAGTAATGAAACCTGAGACGTACCTCCCTGGACTACATGAAAAGAGACATAGAGGAGCTCTCTGATCATGTAGCCCAGGCCGGTATGACCCTGACCTTGAGTAGCATCTTACCCTCACCAAGAATGATGCCACAGTATAAAGACAAAATGATCAATTTTAACAATTGGCTAAAGTATTGGTGTCATTCAAAGGGGATCCAGTGTCTGTCAGCCTGGGATGACATGCTCGACAAGCCACTTTGCTTCACTAGGGACGGCTTGCACCTGTCACCCCTGGGCTTTCGAATACTGGCTAAGGCTCTTGCCACCCCCATAGTGCCTTTTTTAGGCAAGGCTCAAAAGACAAACCCACCTCCATAGACAACACAAGGAAAAAGAAACTAAGGGTAATGCTGCTCAACACCAGAAGTCTAAACCTTAAGATGCACGCACTCGCTCTCCTCAGTATGGAGAATATCGATATCTGTGCAGTAACAGAAACATGGTTCAAGGCTCCCGAGAGCACCCCAGCACTACCAGGTTATACCTCATACCATGCTTTTCGGCCCCCAAACTCGGACCGAACCACAAAAGGAAGGGGCGTATCCATATTCATCAAAGATACCCACACCTCCAGGTTAGTGGCACTGCACGAAGCATCGGAGACCATCCATGTGCAACTAACAGTGAGCAAAACTGCCTTTCAGTTTGTAGCCTGCTACAGACCACCCTCCCAAACTCAGGAACCCCACTCAGCTTTCCTGAGAACACTGGAGAATATGAAGGTCTTTCCAAACATCATTATATTGGGTGACTTCAACTACCCAAACATAGACTGAGAGCACTACTCAAGCCCAAACACCCTTGCCCAACGGTCCCTAGAATTTATAAACTCAAATGCTATGGAACAACTGGTCACCACTCCCAAAAGAGGGGAAAACATATTGGACCTGATCATCACCAACATGGGGACTCTATGTTCCATACCAGAGGTATACCCCTCATTGGTAAGATCTGACCATAAATTAATCTCACTGGACATCCATATCCTGCCCCCACCCACAGCCAAGGAAACCACGGTGAAGAACTTCTCAAAAGCAAACTTCACACTTCTCAAAACCGAGGAGGAATCCTTCAAAGCCCCCGGGTCAGTGGAAAATACGGCCCAAAAATGCATGCAGAAGAAAGTGAGTAGCCGCCAATAATTGTGACTGCTGCTCCTGTAAGAAGGTCAATTTAGTGGCTGCTTAGGAGTAGCAGATGAGTAAGTAGAATTGTTCTCAATTTGATTGTTTGTTTGGGGTTGGTAAAGGAACTCAGGCATCTGTCTATCCATTTGTGGAAAGAGGTAGGAAGGTTAGTGCTTCCTTTGTTCCTGCTGCATAGAGGACCCTTGATGCCAGTCTTCCATAAGGAGCAAATGTCCAAGTAGTAGCTGCAGGAAGATATGGACTTAGGTATAAAATACATTCTATTGTGGTTTGTAAGACACTCAACTTACCACCTTATTAGGATTGTTGTAGGATTAGACACCTGAGACCTTAGAGATAGTGGTAGATTAGGAAGAAGTTGCACTCTATCTTGGTGGTTTTCTAGAAGGAGGTGATAAGTAAGGCTGTAATAATGGTGATTCTCTTGAGCTGAAGTAATTTTGTTGGGTAAAGCAGTTTGTGGCTGGTTCAAAGGGTGATTCTCTGTGTGCTGGATTCTCAAACAAAGATAGGCAGGCAAGCTCTAGCACACTGTTTACTTCCCAAGCTTACAATGTGGATTTTGGAGTCTTAATTTTGATTCCTCTGAGATGTTGCTTGATGAAAGGGCTCTTTATTCCCTGGATAAGAAAACCATTTCCATCTTCCAGCAGAGTTATGTATCTTTGAATTTGATGATCTTGTGGAATTATCAGAACTGTTACTGCCTAACTCTTGTAGAATGTTAGCTTTATCTCTGTTTGACGATCTCTTCCTCTGTTTTACATTTTTGACCTCTTTTTCTGTATGTTGTCTGTAGTTTCTGCTTGTTGAAGGATGTCTCTGCATCAAGACATCAGTCTCTAACCTTTTGGGAAAGTTCTGATGCCAGTGGGTACCAGTGTTGTCTTAGCCAGTTTGGGAGCTATCAGGATTATGATATGGCGTTCTTCCTTGATTTTTCAGAGTGTGCCATATCAGGGTATTGGCCAGATATTGTTCCGGGAGACTTGCTCCTCAGCAGTGGGTACGAGGAAGGTTATCATGGGTGTTAAGCCATCATGGAATGGTTGATGCTATTTCCGCTAAGGGAAGATTCTTTGTGTATCATGCAAATAGATCTATGCATTCATGAAGAGCCTTCCCAGCAGAAGGACTTGAATGGGTGAAGCTTCCATTCATTAATTTTTGATGTGGTTCTCCTTAATATGTCTGCTAGAGTATTATTCTCTCGAGATCTTCCCAAATTCCTCCCTCATGGATCTAGATGGAGGAGTGTATGTCCAGCTTCCCATTCACCGTGGGCATCATGGTGGTGCTTGAACATGTCTCTGTTGATATCTCTTCCCTGCGGTAATATCTGTGGTAATAACTGCATGTTGTAGATGAGGAGGCCCACCACAAATGGTGATTCTTTTGCATTTGTATGATTTTCTGCCTCCCTTGCTTGCAGAGTGACCACATGACTGTTTTGTTCTCTGTCCTATCATCAACTGGCCCTGCACAGCGGATGGCAGCGTTTTTTTTAGTTGCCAGTTACTGCCAGCATTTCTTTTAGGCTGGGCTGCATTTTGAAAAGCATGTCCACAATCCTGGGTTCCATTTGCTGCCTGTGTGGGCCCCACTCAACTCCTGTTTGAAAGCATTGTGATAGTGGTCTGGCTTGCTAGACTCCTGCGTGGTAGGTGGGACCATAAATTCTTTAGGTACCACCTTGTAGTTAGGATATGTTGTTAGGAGAGTGTGTGGGAGTGGAATTCTGTATCTGTGCTGTAGTTTTGTTGTGAAGTTCTTTTCTTTAGGAACCAGTGTAGTTTTCTACCCATGTCAAAAAAGACCAAGGAGTTCTTTTTTTGATGCCAAGGAAGCCTAAGGCCTGCAGTACTTGTCTTTGCTCAAGTTTTGTTCAAGTTTGTTTGTGAGGGATGGTATCAGCCTTGACTTTTGTAGATTGACTGTATCCTAAGCCATGCCTTTTACCAAGTCCAATTCCGCCAAGAGGGTCCCGTTTGGCTTTGTTTGTGCCTCCCCTTGTAAGATTGAGTCTAGGTATGGGTGCTTTTGACAAGTTGTAAACCTGCAATAAATGATTACTTTTGTTGAGGCCTTTGTCCCCTTGTAAGTGTCATCTAGGTATAAGTAAATTTGCTGTAGTTGAGTCTTGATTGGGCGACACTGACAATTTGGCAATCTTCTGTGGCCAGTGCAGGCCAAAGGGCAACAGGAGAATTGATATAGTGCTCTGATCGCAAAAAATCTGAGGTATCTTCTGCAGATTGGTGGGATGGGGACGCAGGTATCTTTCCTTCTGATCTAGAGTTACCAGCCAACATGATGTGCTTGCTTGAAGAAGAAGTTGTAGGGTCAGCATTTTTTTGAATTTTGGGAAAATGATGTAGTTATTTAAGTGGACACAGAAGAATTGATCAACTTTTTTTTCTTTCCTTGGAACTAGGAATATCTGGGAGTAGAACCTTCTGTTGTTTCTTTTTTGTTTTTTCTTTCCACGCCTCTTGTGTTTGGCAACTGCATAAGTAAAACCAGAGAACATGTTGATTTGATTTAGGTTTTGCATAAATCTTTTTGTTTGGTAGTGTATGAAGTGAAACCGCAACCTGAATCTATACCTTTTGTAATCCACAGGTCTTGCTTTATATTGTGCCAAAGTGCTGTGTTGGTTATAGAAGAATCTCCCACCTGAGGAGCCTGCTATTGTTGTGTAGGCTTGGCCCACTTACGAGTCACTGTGGTTGGAGTTGTAGGTTGTGCCTGGGTTCCCTCTTGCCTTCTTGCTGTACTTGCTGGACTGTGTGTGTCCTCAGGCAAGGCCTGATTTGTTTTGCCCTTTGAACGCCTTATTTGTGCCCCGAGATTGGTTAAACCTTCTTGACCCCCTTGAAAGGCCCAATCCTGCTTTTTGAGTTTTTTGAACTTGCAAGAATAACCTGCCGCAATAACCTTGTTTCCCTTGTCTTCCATTTAACATCTTACAAACAAGACATGTACTCAAGGGCAGGTGCTTTGCCCAAGGGTATCTAGCAAAGCTTGCCATGCAACTGTGTAAAAGTTTCTTCCGTGCATCATATGCATCTTTATGCATGCCCAGTCATCACTGGGTATTAGCCACAAGCTTCCAAATGATCATAGCCACATTTTAGTTAATATTTTGGAACCTGTTATTTGTTATTGTATGTTTTTATTACATATTTAGATTCATCAGATATTTTTGGATTTAGCTTTTGGCATAGCTGAAACACATAATCTTGCATAGACTCTTGGTGAAACTGTGTGAGTTTTGACCTAGCTGAGAGAGAAGGAAGAGACCTGTTTTTTGCCCCATCTGTCTAACCTTCTTGCCCTGAAGGAATAGGGACTAGGGCTAATAGCTATGGGGGCTGCTAAGTATAGTTTGAGGTTCTGGCTAGGAGTTTCGCCTCGGTGCAGGCCCTGTAAAGGGCCTGATGAGTAGTGTCTGGCCTGTAAAATCTGTCTGGTTCTGCGAACAGAGAGATAAAGATCACATCACAAGCATCTGTCAGGAGCATCATAGCTAAGACCACCAGAACAGGAGGTATAGCTAAGAAGGTCCCCTGTGCTTTGTCTTTTCTCCTAGTCTGAGTCTCCTTCTGAAAACTGTAATCTCCTGATGGCATGCAAGGTTTCCTGGTTGGCCCAAATTCTATGGTGGGAGGCAGGGAAAAAGGGATTTGGATTCTTCATGGCTGGAATTGTTAAAATTGGATCAAGAGAGCCTCATCATGGGAGACTCGCTCCTGATTCATCAGACCTACCATACTGGGCTCTGGCAGAGCCCCTAGGTCTCTTCTCTGGGGGCCCTGAGGGCTGGTCTGTCTGATCTTGATCGAGAAGGATAAATGAAATTAAATGAGATCTCTTTGTAATGAGAGAGGAACCAGAGAGGGGCCTGGTGGTAGGGGGCAGTTTAGGTTGGTGTAGGGTAGTCTGCTTTGCTCTTTTAGTAGGCTAAAATGCTAATGGGAATGGCGCAGCACCAATGAGCATGGCCACGTGGCTGGGGGGGAGAGGTACATCTGGGAGAATGGGCAACCACCGAGTGGTGGAAAGAGTCTGAGGGTGGATAAAATTGGGAGGGCGGGTGGTAGCAGAAGAGTGGTAGTCAGCAGAGATTTGATCAGTTGTTAGTTTTAGTTTTCTCGCTTCGCCGAACCGGGTTTACCCCGCGGTTTGTTTAACCATCGTTTCGGACCGCGAGTGTCGGTAGGTGTCGGCTTTTTATCTGGTAGTTTTGGCAGATTGCGGGTAGGGACGCGACGCATAATGCATAAAAAAAAAAAAGAAAAACTGTTGTTCAACAACTCCACGGCGCTAAGCGTTACCGTTTGTTGAGGCTGACAGGCATAACAGGCTGCTACGTCGCTGGGGCTGGCCTGGACACAAGGCAAGTGACAACAGGAAATCTTAATTTTATATTTGTTGTTTAAAACAGTTTATTAATTTTTCTTTTCTGACGGGCTGGCTGAAGAAAGAAAGAGTTAACGGGTACTTAGCTTTTGAAGTCTTCTTAGTATAGTCGTAGAAGTAATCTCTGGATCCCTCACACCAGCGCCACTCGAACAGCTTCTGCTTCCCGGCATGTAGCAAAGAAAGAAAAAAGATCGAGTCTGATGCCTTTATGCCTATACACCACCAACAGAGATGGCGTCGGATGAAGTGCCGACAGTGCAGCGACCCGGACCCGGACCCGACGGTAGGACTGAAGGGCTGCCTGACGACAGGACAACCCAGTTGTTATGACTGCAGATGCATCCATGAAGGACATCCACAGAATCCTTTACAAACGCATTCTATGGACACCTACAGGAATGCATGGATCGTGCTATCCCAAATAAAACCAAGACTCACTCCTCCAAAGGCAGGAGACCTGTCTGGTGGACCCCAGCCATAAATAAGCTATACAACAGAAGGAGGAAGCTACTACATGATGGAGCAAAATCCCAAAAAGGGAAGGCATCTCTGATCAGTACTAGCAAGAAACTACAATCCCTCATAAAATTATCTAAGGCCAGCTTTGAAAGAAAAATTGCACAAGACGCTAAAGATAATCACAAGGCCTTCTTTAGTTATGTCAGGAACCTTGGTGGCAACTCCCAGATATGCTCTGAGTTAGTGCAAAATGACAAAAAATACACTGAACCCACAGACATTGCCAAGCTCCTGGCAGACAGGTTCAGTGCAAACTTCTCCCCCCCCTTCCCCCCCAAAAGAGCAAATGTCTATCCCAACAGAGTGTAGCCTCCATGACATCACAGATGCACAGGTGAGAGCTGCCCTCTCCAAAGCAAAAGACACAGCATCAGTGGGACCGGACAGTGTCCCGGGGCTGCGTCTTACACGAGCTCCAAGAAGAACTGAACCCTCACATAAAGTTACTGTTCAATCTCAGCCTTACTACAGGATATGTACCCAAGGAATGGCGTACAGCAACAGTGGTCCCACACCACAAAGGTGGTGCCACAACGGACCCCGGAAACTATCGCCCTATAAGCCTGACTAGCCTGGTCTGCAAAGCTATGGAGCGTATCATCATGGAACTCATAAACAAAGACATTGGGAACCTCCAAACACTGGATCCCACCCAATTCGGCTTTGTTAAGGGCAGATCTTGCCTCTTGAACCTGGTCAACTACTTTGAAACAGTCACCAAGGCCATAGATGAAGGGAAGGTAGTCCACACAGCCTACCTGGACCTCGCAAAAGCCTTTGACATAATACCCCACTTGGGCATCATAAATAAGCTCACCAGCTTAAATATCAACCCCTATGTCACAAGATGGGTTGCAAACTGGCTCAGGGATAGAACCCACATGGTCAGAATTGCAGATGCCTTGTCAGACTCTAAACCAGTTACAAGTGGCATCCCACAAGGCTCAGTCCTGGGACCTCCCATTCGGTATATATTTCTCTGAGGTACAGGCTAACATGGAAGGACTATGGCTGACCAAGTCCGCAGATGACTGCAAACTGGGTGCCATAATCGACTCGCCGACTGACACAAGCATCCTCCAAAAGGGTCTCGCAGAGATGGATAACTGGTGCCAGAGCCGTGGCCTAAAGCTAAATGCCAAAAAGTGCATAGTCATCCCCTTTGGGGAAAAACAAAGTGCCCACAAATTACCATATAGGTGGTAATCCATTAAGTACGGAAGAAGTAATTAGGGATTTGGGGACCCAAGTAGATAGCAATCTCTCCTTTGACATTCATGTTGCCAAAGTGGTTAGAAAGACCTTCTATATAGCCTACCTTATCACGAAAGTGTTCACATCTAGATCATGAGAGGTCATTGTGCCCCTCTACTCATCAGGCCCATAATTGAATACAATGCCCCATTTAGGATGTACCTTAGCCGACACCTGCAGCAACTGGAAAGACCCCAAAAGTACCTCACCAAGAGGATCAAGGGACTCAAACAGATGCCCTACGCAGTCAGGCTAAAGAAACTCCAGCTCTACTCAGTTGCTTACCGCCTACTCAGAGGCGATCTGTGCCTGACGTATAAAGCCATGTCCAACCCAGAATTAATGGACATGCTCCACCTCAGGAAATCCAAATCCCTTAGAGCTACACACTCCAGGGACTTAAACCTCAGCACAGAAATAAACAGGACATGCTGGAGGGACAGATTCATATCCCAGAGGCTCCCCTCACTCTGGAACAAAATTCCAATCCATGTTAGGCAGAGCCTCTCAATGACCCTCTTCAAGAGAAATCTTGACGAGTGGATGGGAGATCATAGGTTTATCCCTGGGATCTCTTCTGTGTCCCTATTAGACAGAGACAGAGTAAACTAACCTTAAAAGGGCCATCTTCTCTGACCTACTATACAGAGGCACAGTCAACTAATCTAAAAGGGTGGTGAAAGCCAAACACATTCTGGCTAGGCTTATAAATGCCCTAGGGCAGATAGCCTAGTATCAACCTATGAACCTATGTGGAGTGACAAACTCTGAAATTCTGCTAACTGAGGTGAGGGCCAGAAAAAGGACAGATTTCCAGGTACATAATTTGAGATTTGCTGATGTTGCCAGTTCAAAAGGAGGTAAGGTGAGCTTCTCCAGTACAAAGATGAAGTCCTAAGTAGGGGTAATAGGCTTTGTAGGTGGTTTAATTTGCAGTAATCCTTTCAGGAACAGCTTGATCTCAGATCTGCACATAAGTGGTGGAAAGAGAGGGAAGCAAGCGGAGATGGTTGACAGGTGGGCTTTGATGAGAGAGTAGGACAGACCTGCATGTAACAGCTTACGCAGATGTTTTAGAATGGAAGGTACCTTTGATTGGTTTGAGTCATGTCCATTTCTTTGGCATCAACAGGAGAATCTCTTCCAATTTGTAAGGTGAGATTTTCAAGTGGTGGGTCTCTTGGCATCTTGGAAAACCTTAATGACATCTTCAGAGAAATGGTGGCTGTAAGGAATCAAAACCCTATCACCAACAGAGTTAGGTTTGGGGATGACAGGGTTGAAGTAGTAACCCTTTCTGTTCAGTGAAGAGATACACTTTTAGTGGCTAGAAAAAAGAGAAGGGGGAACCGATGCTTGTCCAGAATGGAGTCACTAACAAAAGTTTTGTATGTTCTTCTAGGTCTTTAGAACTCTTAAGTTAAGAGGTAGTGTTAGGAACGAGTAGAGGAACCTCCCTGTCCACTGGAAGGAGAAGACAACTGTCATCCAAGCTGAGGGGCAAGGGTCCCTGGTACAAAACAGTGGGAGCTGTTTGTTGGCCTTGGAGGTAAACTGGTCTATCTGGGGTGCTCTCCCAACACTGTAGGATGCCCTGGAAGGCCTGCTTGTTCAGTGTCCATTTGTTAGGATCCTCTAAGGACCTGCTAAGTGACTCTGCCAGCACACTGTCTTGTGATGGGATGTATGTGGCTGGAAGGGTCCCAGGCTACCTGAGCCAATCTGCATATTTCTTAAGAGTAGGTCTCCCCTTGCTTATGTTCCACATTGCATTTGTATGGTCTGTGAACATTCACAAGGTACCTGGTCTCCAGAGATGTGAAAAGGCCTGAACAGCATGATTGAATGCCCTCATTTTTCATATTGATGTGTTCTTTTATGAACCTTGGCTGCCATCTTCCCTGCATTCTGGTTGGCCGTCCAAGCACCCCATGCCTTATCTGAGGCATCCGTATGCATTTGCTGAACTTGTGATGGAGGAGGGAAGGGAAGTCCTGGGTTGACATTCACCTGCTGCTTCCAACATAACAGCTCCCATCAGAGACTTGGTAAAAGAGGGATCACTGTGTTCAGCACGTATAAGTCCCAAAGCCAAACAGTTTTCATGCACTACTGGATTTTCCTCATAAGAAGTCTGGCTAGGGGTAGCATTGGGATAGTAGCTGAACTCCAGAGCCATTAAGAACTCCCTTGCTGAGTATTGTTTGAGGGAGACATGTTTGTGGAAGTAGTTTGAAAGACTGTGCACCTTTCTGTGAGGTAAGAAAGTCTGCATTCTTTTTGCGTCCAGCCTACAGCTCAAGAAAACTAAATCCTGTGATGCCTGCAGGGATGACTTTTTGTAGTGAATGGTGAACCCCAACTGAGTAAGAAGGAGAGGGGTGAACCATAGATGTTGTTTAAGAATTAGAGGAGGAGTAGCCTGGATTAACAGGTCATCTAAATATTGAAAAATATGAATTCCCAGGGTACAGCAGAATGTGAGTCAGACACTTTGTGAAAACTCTTGGGACTGTGGAAAGTCCAAAACACAAAGCAGTATACTGATAGTGAGATGAGCCAGTGCAAAACCTGAGGAATCTCCTGCAAGGTGTCTGAATTGGTATATGCAGGTAAACATCCTTAAGATCCTAGGATACTAGAAAAGCCTGTAGAAGAAAGAAAGGCAGAGTGAGCGTTTTTAAAGTGGCCACTTTTAAGAAGGTGTTTAGTAGGGAAGGATCCAGTATGGCTCTCCACTGCCCTTCTTTCATTGGTACTAAAAAAAGTCTGGAGTAAAACCTCTTTCCCCACAAATTCTTCTGGTGTTTGTAGCTCCTACAAAATGGGTGGGAGCAGATGAATCTGACTGTGTGGAGATGGTGGTATGGTATTTAGAGGAGGAATCTGCATTCAAGACTTTGCTTAACCATTTTTATTTATTACAGATAGCACAGGTTTGACTGTGGTGATCTCCCAGGTGGGGAGAGACTGGGTCAGTCTTTTTGAGAGGGGCAGGAAGGGGCTGGGGGTGTGGGGGAATAAGGAATAGTCACACAGATTTGCCCCCAAAGGGAGGTCTCTCGTATAAGGCATCCCTGTGTGGTTAATCTGGCTGGGAATCTCTTTCTGGGGGCCTTCCTATGTTTCTGACTAGGCCTAGGGTCCCTTCTGACAAAAGTAGTAGTCTTGGTTGGGTAATTTCTCTGGTATCTAGATACAAATGTTAACAAAAGGTGCCTGCAGTCCTTCATGGTTTTATCCTGCACTTGAAGGGTTTGGAAAAGTTTAGCCACTTGGGGTCCAAACAGGAGATCCCCGCCTAAAAGAGAGTCTACTATTTTTGCTTTCAAGTTCTCAGGACTAGGCCGCTTTCATAACTGTGCATACATGTGTATTGCTGAGATAGTATCAGTTGCTCTGAACAAGGCCTCTACAGCATCATAACTGCATTTAATGCTTTGTCTGGCCACTTGTGTAGCCTAAGTAAGGAAAACATTTGTTGTTTCGAGTCAGTGTCCTGCAAATTCACTATGACCTTTTGTAAGGAACTGAGAATGGAAATCACTTGGTCATCCTAGTTTGGTAAAAAGAAGCCCTGAAAGCCAAACTAGAGGCAATGTAAACCTTGTTCACCCCACCTATCCATAGCCCTGCTATCCTTGTCCGAAAGTAGGGTACTAGCATTAGGAAGACATTTTGAAGACTTATCAGATAACAGGAAAACTACAGAAAGGTCCACCACAGGATTTTTAAACAGAAATGTAAGGTCACCGGGGACTTAATAAAATCTGTTGGGTCTTTTGGGAGCCAAAAGCTAACAGCCAGGGGCAACAGTTATGGATTGAAAAGCATCCAAAAAAGTCTCAAACAACAGGGAAGACAGGAGAATGGGCTGGGGTGCCCATCTCTAATAGACTGTAGTATCTTTTCCGGACCTCTGAAATCTGTCTGGACTCCCACTCAAAATGTTACATCATATTTAGATTAGTTTCCCCAAAGGAAGTGTCGCTGGAAAATCAGGTAAAGTACAGTCCTCATCTGGAGGGAATTAACCAGAACAGTGTATTTGAGAGGAGTACACCAGAGAGTGGTCAGAGTCAGAGACCTCCTCATCTTCAGAGGAAGATGGAGCCACAGCCTTCTGTTCAGGGGTTGGGGGTTGAGATGCAAATGAAGGTCTCAGGGTCAAAATGGTTTTAAACAGAACTTGAAAGAAATCCATCCATTCCTTCTCTCTACAAGAGGAGGGAATAAGATAACGGGAAGAAACGTGTTTTGTTTTGTTCTCTGGCACTTCTTCTTAAAGTGACATCTGCCTGTACTAGGCCTAGTGGCTCACTGCACTAACATACCTTGATTAGCTTTCCCTGGGATGTCTTCCCTAGCCAAGATCTGAGTGAATCCTTCTGGTATGATGAGTTGTGGTTTGGGAAGAGATCCCAGGAAATCTAATTGACGCATATCAGGGCAGTGAGCCACAGCATCTCTTCTCTAACCAGGATCTGAGTGAAGCCTTCTAGACCCTCTGATATGATGAGTCATAGTTCAGCTCTGTCTGTGGCATTATCAGCCTAGAAGGCCTCCAAAACTATACCAGCCAGGGTCTCAGTAGAGGGCATCTGAGAAGGAACCACACATACCGTGGATTAGAAACCTCACTGGGTACATTAGAATCAGAAAGGCATGACTGAGTCTCTGGCCTTTTAAGCTATTTCTTAAGTGGTGAAGCTATGTCCAGGGAAGCAGAATCCACAATCATAGAGTGGGCTAAGTATCCGAGACACTGCGTCTCAAGGAAAGTGTTAAAAAAGGACAAACAGGACATCAAAGTCTTGGACACAAAGGACTGTTAGATGGAACAAGTTTTGCAGTTGTGTTTCACTCCTAAGCAAAAATGGCACTTAGTGTGCAAGTCTTTGTATGAGATTTGCCTATCGTAATTGCACTTCTCCCTCCTAGCTGATATATAATACTAGTATTAAAAAAATTAGGATATAAAAGAAGGTTCCTCAGTGGGGTACTTATCTGAGTATTTGAATCAATGGTATGAACAACCAAACAATGATAAATCCAATGGATGCGTGACTTGTGTTCAGGCTGTCTGCAAGACCGTTTAAGGTGTGGCACTCGTTTGTCCACCTAACATACCCCCTATACTTGTGAGCGGAGGTTATACGTTAGACATATGACACTGGAAGATAAAGGTTTGGTAACCCTGCTGGCCGACAGCAGTGATGATCCATATGTTAGGAATACTGCAAAAGTGATTTCAGTCAGGACATAGCAGTTGTGTACACTTACTGTAAATGTAGATGTTCTAAAGTGTATTCACTGTTGCAGTCACAGCTGATACGATTTCCTGCTGTGGAAGCCCTTGGCTGGCCTGACTACCACAGAATTATGTCTTCCTACTAAAGTTGGAGGATGCCCTGACCAACGTCAAAACATACCAGTATAAAGGGAGTCAGCTGGCGCCATAACTTCAGTGCTCTCTTGCCCCTAACAGATAGGAGCCCCTCTAACAGGTCCCTATGGTCAAACGCCTAAATGCAGAAACTCCAGAGAATGTACAGAGAAGGGGACAACCTGGTAGTAGAGATGAGAATATCCACCCCAATCCCACTGTGCAAGAAGGGAAGGAGGGAGGGGAAAAATACTATAACAGTGAACACACTCGAATATCCACATTGATGGTAAGTGTACTGAGTTCTTCATGTTTCACTGTTCCAGTCATAACTGACAGGATGACTACCAAAGCTGAAAGGAGGGTGGATGGAAATTTTATGGAGAGGAAAGTATGCCCTGCAAACACCAATCTGGATTTGGAGAAGGTTGGAAGGTGATAACGTCTGATGAAGGTATGTACAGAGGACCAAGTAGGGGATTCCAGAATGTCCTTAGTGACCACCCCTTTAAGAAAGGCCACAGATGTAGCAGTAGCCCTAGAGGAATGTGACCTCACAGGGTTTGGTGGCTTCATTCAGTGGTGGCAGTGGAAGATCAATTTGGAGATGGTTTGTCTAGAAACAAGTCTCCCCTCAGAGCTACAGGAAAAGGCCTCAAAAAGCTGGTCAAATTTCATGACATTCTTTGCTCTGTCCCAGTAGTAATGCAGTTCCATATGCATATCCAAGGTATGGAGGACTCTTCCTCCCTTGTTTTGAGGGTTAGAAAGGAGGGTAGGCAAGTGGATGGTCTGGTTTAAAGAGACCTCTGCAACCACTTTAGGCAGAAAGGAAGGGTGGGTCCTAAGAGTGAGACTCTGTCAGGGTAGAAAGTGATAAAAGGTTCCACATACATAAGGGCCTGAAGCTCTGAAACACTTTTAGCCGAAGTAATGGCAAGCAGGAAGGCTGTCTTCCATGTCAGGAATCTGATGTCTGTGCAGGCAGATGGTTCAAAAGTTGGGAGGGTGAGCTTCTCCAGAATGAAACTGAGATCCCAAAGGGGTCTAATGTAGACAAATCTTCTTGGGAAATGTTTCATTACAGGATGGGGAAAAGAGAGGGGGTTGAGAAGGCAGAAAAGCTGAAATTTTGCTGAAGTACGAATTTTAATAGAGGAATGGGAAAGATGTTTGTTGAAAAGTTCTGATAAGTATAAAAGGATCAGAGGGATCTGAGCTTAAAGAGGGCTCATTCCCTATTGTCTGCACCATATAGTGAATCTCTTCCATTTAGCAGAGTAAGATTTTCTTGTGCTAGGTCTCCTGGCTTCTTTTATAATGTCCAGGACTAAGCTGTCAATTTGAGTGTGCTCAGTTTGAGGTGTATGGTGGTGTCCTTGTTCTGTGACAGTAGATCTACTTGTTGGTTCTTTCTTGCTTAGACTGAGCATTAGAGGATACCAGCACAGCCTTGGCCAGTCTGGTGCTATTAGAATGACCCTTTGCCTTTTTCCATTAACTTCAACACCACCCTGAGGAGCAAGGGTATTTGGGGGAAGGCATAGAGGAATAGGCAAGTCTAAGGAAAGGAGAAGGCATCTGTCTTCCAGACTGACCTTGTTTTGGTCTTTGAGCAAAACTTTTTTGAGTGAGCATTTTCCTTGGTAGCAAAAAGGTCCATCTCTGGCACACCCCATTCTTTGACTATTCTGAGAAAAACTTCCAGATACAGTTGCCACTTATGAGGATCTGACAGGCTCATGCTTAGATGATTTGCCAGTTGATTGGTTTCTCCTGGTTGGTACTGTGCCATGAGGTGTAGGCCTAGGGAGTTTACAGTCTCTGAAAGGTCCATGGCTACGTGACAAAGACAGCAAGAGTGAGTACCCCCTGCTTGTTTGTGTACCATACAACCATGGTATTGTCTGTCTTCACTAAGAGTACTCCTGCTTTCCATTGTTCTTGAAGGCAGTCAGACCTTTTTGGACAGCCATCAGTTTGTTTAGGTTGGTGCGTTTGTTTTTGAATTGAGAGTCCTATCTGCCCAGAGTCTCTAAGTTGTTGCAGTGTGCAACCCAGGCTATTTCAGGGGCATTTGTGGTCAGAGTTTGGTCCTGAAGGATGAACCTGAAATGAAGGCCTGGGTTGAGGGAGTATGCTTTGGCCCACCAAGAGAGAAGCTTTACCTGAAGTTGAGGAATTGAAAATGTTGACACCACAGATTTCTGAGGTACACTGCATCTTCCTCATATGAAGTCTGGCAAGGGGGATCTTGAGGATGCAAGTGGCAACATAACCCATGCCTCTGAGGAACTCTGTGGCTGTGGAGCAGTTCTTGAGAAGGAGCTTTTGGAAGTACAGAGCTAGAAAGGTAAGGAAAGCTTTGTGAAGTGAGTAGTCCAGCAAAGGCACAGAAACACAGTCCTGTTTATGGGGATGGTTTGGGACTTTTGGGTATTGATGATGAACCCAGTGAAGTCAGGACCTTTTGGTGTAAAGTAGATCTGCTTAGAGTTTTTCTAGATCTGTTGCCTGAATAAGACAGTCATCTAAGTAGGTGTAAATCTGAATGCTCTTCGACCTGCAGAAGGCTATCACTGGGGCTAGACATTTTGTGAAAAAACCCAAGTGTATTAGACATGTCAAAGTCAGAGTACAGAATTAAAGGTGCTTCATACCTGCTCTGAAGCATAAAAGCTTCCTGTGAAATTTTTCTTTTGGGATGTGGAGGTATGCATCCTTTAGATCTAAGGTTATCATTTAAGCATTGGGTGAGATCATGGGCAGCAATTTTTGAAGGGTTACCATTTTGAATTTTGACAGCTCTAGAACTGGCATCCAGGTACCCTCTTTTCTACAGACAAGGAAAAGCCTCGAGTAAAATCATTCTCCTTGTAATGTATTTTGTACTGGTTCCACAGAATCTTGGATACACAGGAGCTGTATTTGATTCAAGGCCTCTATTTATTGGTTTGTGGAATATCTGGGAAACCTGATCAAATTAGAGGCTGTTTGAAGTGCAGTTTGTAACCTCTTTGTATGATTTTCAGTACCCACTGATCCCTGGTAATGAGTGTCCAATTCTTTAAGAAGGACGGCTGTCCTCCTAATTTGAGATGGGGTATGGAGGAAGGGATGGGACTGGAGCGGAGGGAGAAAGGGACTGTCATGGGAGAATCATGACTGCTCACCGCTGGGTCATGCTGGCGAGATCCCACAGGCCTACTGTTATCAGCTTCCCATTGTCTGAGACACTGGTACTGCTTTTGACTTATTTCTCTTCAAGGTTTCCTATGTCTAGGGTCGGACTGGGAGGCCAGAAAGGACCACTTGTTTGTTAGGGTGACTGAAGCTGAAGCAAGGAAGTTGAACCTGACCGTCTGCATGGACTTGGCCTTATCCTCCATCTTCTTAAGTATGGCTTCAGCCTTGGGGCCATAAAGGAAATATTTGTTGAAAGGAGCATCTAAGGGACTGGATTTCACATGTTCAGGGAAGGGGACTGTTCCCTCAGCTAGCATGTCTTGTAATGATGGATCCTGTAGCTGCTGCCCTGCTGGAAGCTTCCAGAGCATTGTAGCCAAAGTGCAAGGAGTGCTTTGCTACCCGAGAGCAAGAATTGCATAAGTCCAGCAGTTCCTTGGAAAGGGCCTTACTTTCAGTCCCTACCAATTTTTGCTTCATCTAATCTAAAAAGGTTTCCTGATGTTTTACCATATGAAACTGCCAATTCAAAGCCCTCATGACCAAGGTAGCAGAGGTGTAGACTTTCTTTCCAAAGCAGTCCAAGGCTCCATTTTCTTTGTTATTTGGCAGGGGAGTTTTGGAAGTACTAGTCATAGCTCCTTTAGGATCCTGAGTCACAACTTCAGGGTCTGCTACATGGTGCTTGAAAAGGTGTCTGGGAATTCAGAACCCTGTAAAATCTGTCAGGTTTCCAAGGGGCAGGGAGGAATGAAACTGGCTGTAAGGAAGAATCCATCAAGACATTGTCCACCGCCTCTAAGACTGGAGGAATGATAAGAGGTTTATACTCAGGAGTCTTACAAATTCCCTAACCCTCTTCTTGGATTGCAGATAGTCCTGTGCTTCCCAAAAGAAATGTCCTGGTGGGGGGGCAAGCTGAGGCAAGGTTTTCATCAGAATCTGATCTCCACAGGAAGCAGCAGATAGACCTTCCTCAAAGGTCGATTTCATCAATATCATCCTCGGTGTCAAAAGAATAAAGAAGACTCCTGGGGGGAAATATCCTCCCCCCTTTTTTTAACCAGGAGAAGATGAATGGCTAGATAGGCCTGATAGACCTCCGATTGGGAATGGGAGTCGGTAGGCCTCAGCTAGGGCAAACTGGATGCAGCCTTTTTTATGTGAGAACTTAGGCTTAGTCTTGAGGATGACTTCCACGCAAGGGCTGGGACATGGGTGGGCAGATAAAGCCCGAGGATGGTGAACCAAAGCGATTTCCTGAGACAAAAAAAAAAAAACTCCAGACATCCCTTTGTCAGAGGTTCTGAAAGATTTTGTTGTCAAGATAATACCCATGTTGACTGTGGAAATCCAAGGTAAGGGCATTCTTTTCTCCCTCATTTTTAGTTTCTGGAAAGAAGACAGGGAGATGGATAGCTTGGTTTAAGCTAAATTCAGATACTACTTTAGGCATAAATTAAGGAATTACATCTTAAGGAAACCCTGTTTTTTGTGGAAAATGAGATAAGTTTGACAAACCTTGAAGAGCTTACAACTCATACATTCTTCTTGCAAAGGTAGAAGCAATTAGTAACACTATTTTCTATTTAAAGAACCTCAAATCAGCCTGTTGAGCTACTTCAGATGAGGAAAGAGTTTGTTTTTCCTAACACACAAGAAACATTCCAAGGAGAAGCCACCTGTTTTCTAGGAGGCTTTGTATGCAACACGTATTTCAAAAACATTTTCACATGAAATTGCATTGAAAGAGTGGGGATTCCATGGGCAGGGGATGCTGAAATGGCCAAAAAAAAATCTTGATTTAGGGGTATGATAGGCCGGGATAGTAACTCACAAATAATGTGGAACCAGGGAAATGCTAGCCCTGAGTGGGTGCTGGTTCTTTTCTTGGCACCAACTAGAAAATCTTTTCCATTTACTAATATATGACTTTCTTTTTGCTGTCTTTCTTGCTGCATGTCCTCAGGGAAAAAAGTGGCTAAAAGGTATTACTTTTCTATCATCCAGGCAGTCAACTGTAGTTGTTTAGGGTGAGGCTGTATAAAGAAAAAAAAATGGTCTTAGTGAGTAAATCCAGTCTGCAAGGAAGCTTGCGGTAGTTGCCCCTAGCTATTTCCAAAAGGAGAGATAAAGTATACTTGTATAAGCTTAATTTACCCATAACAGTAAAGGTCAAAATTATCTTGACTCTGCTGGCGTGTCACCCCCCCCCCCCCCAAACAAAAGTGAAACAATTCTTTACATATTCATTTACTTAAAAAAAAAAAAAAAAAAAAAAAAAAAGTCCAATCATGTGTGCAGCTATGTACTGTTAAAAAAACAGTAACTTACAATAGAGAAAACAATATACACACTGATAATTGGGCTTAACAATAATGCACCAAAAAAGTACCCTACTTTTAATGGTAATTTTGAATTGAACTGAAAAAATATGGAACACATTGCATTTGATTTTATCATCATCAATTAATGACTTTTTGTTGCTAAGTTTTAATAGATAAATGCAGGGTCACGTATTGAGTGTATTTTTGTTCATTCAGTTTCTTTGGTAACTTGGGTGTTGATGAACACTGGTGCATCACCCAAAACGTTGTGGTGTGTCACCTTTGACACGTGTCACAGGTTCTCCATCACTGCTTTAGGCAACATGGGCTGTGTTCTGCACAAGACATATCAACTAGCCAGCACCCAAAAGCTCTGCCCCTTCCCACACCTTCACTCTGACTGTTGACTGGGAAGCCTCTTGGAGGGAATTCAGCAGACGTTTAGATTTCTTCAGGATTTTCATGCTCAAAAGAAAAGGAGGAGTGTACTCATCCTGAACCACTTAAAAAAAGAACATAATTTTATATCACAACAAGAAAACTATAATCAAAAGAAGGGTGGAGGGTGTGTGTAGCTACTGCAGCAGCAAGATTGTTATGGGTAAGTGCAGCTTACACAACTATACTAGGTTGATCATTCCCAGTGCCACAATAGCTTTTAGGTCATATGGGTTGATCACCAAAGCCCATCTATCCTGTGAGGAGGAGGAAGGATATAGATCTAGGAGCCACTGCAGAGTGACCTTGCAAAGCCTGTCTTGGATCTAAAAAAGAATCCATTTTGTAATGCCTTATAAAGGTATTTACAGTGGACCAAATAGCTGCCTCTAGAATATTTGTAGTCTCTCCCCCTCTTCAGTATGACATTGAAAAAAAAAATCAATGTTCTACCAGAATACTACCTGGAATTGGTTTACCATGGTGGGAATAACAAAAGGCATTACCTGAGGACAACCATCTGGAAATAGTCTGTTTTGGCATAGGTTGGCCTTTCTTTGTTCCTATGTACGAAACAAATACCCTATTGGCTTTTCTAAAAGACTTGCTTCTGTCAGGATAGTACTTGAAGTGTCTATGCACATGCACAGTATGCAGAATCCTCCAGTTTTGAGGATCTGGACAGAGCACTAGTAAACTGATGGCTTGATTCAAAGTAAACACTGAAACAACTCTGAACATGAATGAGATATTTGTCCTTAATGAAACCGTAAGTTTATGGAAGATCAGATATCACCCACTATTGTGACTCAGAGATACCCTACTTGCAGATCTCAGAGAAAGGAGAACAGTTTTCCATGCACTGAACCATAAGTCTGCATGATGAGCAGATTCATATGGAAACATGGTTAACTTTTCAAGTGCAAAGTTAAGATCCCAGCAAGAAGCAACCTGCTCACAATATCATCGGAGGTGTAATTGTTTCACTAAAATCATATAAGAAAGTAGAGGATCCATGGGCAAACATGGCGAAATGGCCGCCAGATGTACTTTTATAGAAGAATAAGAGACTCCAGAGGACAGTAACTCTCACAAATATTTAAGCACCAGTGGTACATAATCCATGATAAGGCCCTGATTACTGGCTAGGCACCAGCAAGAAAATATTTTCCACTTGCCAATATAAGACTTCTAGTACCTGCTGCATGTCCTTTGGAAAGAGGTGCCTAAAATGAATTACAATTAAATCATCCAGGCAGATGATTTAAAATGTTTGAGACTGGGGTTTGTCAAACTCCCCCTGCCTTGTTGAGTTGTTCCAGTTTGTGAGGAAGCCTGTGGTAATTGCCCTTGGCCAATTCCATAAGAAGGGGGAACCAGTGTTGCCCTGGCCAAAAGGGGATCACCACAATGATCTTTCACAAATCCTTCTGAATCTTCAGAATTAGCCTAGACAGCAGTGAAAGACATAAAGGAACACTCCTGACCACAGAAAAGAAAAGGCATCATTCTCTAGGCTCAGTTAACTGTTTTGAAATGAGGTAAACAGATATACTTGAGGTGTTCCCCACAACTGGATCAGTTCCTGGAAGACCCACCTTGTTCATTTTCCATTTGTCAGCACTCTGGCTTAGTCCTGCTCAACCAGTCTGCCACTATGTCTTGCTATGCCTGTCTGCATAAAACAGAACAAACTTCTACACAAGTCTGATAGTTAAGAATTTTCTATATGCCAAAGTTGGAAGAAGAAAATATCTTCTTACCATTTCTATCCAGTACCTTTCTATCTTTGTCCACTAGAAAAAGCCTGGAAAACACCAAGAGTCTATTCCAATCTGATGAAGATGTGGCTATGGCAGCAGGTTCAGAAATGAAATGGTGATACAGATGCTTGTTGGGCTTTACAGTGTTTCTCAGACTATCTTTTTTTTGGTAACTGAAGATTGAGAATCAGGATTTTTACAAGTAGCATTAAATACACCCTTCCAAGGCTGGGACTATAGAAGGAATGGGAATGGAATGAGGCATATCTCCTTGTAATATCTCTTCAGTTCAGTGGCAAAATTCATTTGTTCCCATAAAACAGCTCATTTACCCATGGCTATTGTCTGATCAGTAAAAAACAAAATGAAAACTCCAGCAAAGCTAGAACTTCCACTGAGTGACCTCCCAAACCTCTAGTATTAGAGACACATGGGATATATGCAAATGAGTCTTATGAACATCAGGTGTTTCAGCTAATTGGCGAATCTAAATGGCCATGACTTGTTCCGTCGTTTTAATGGAAAATTTCAGGCCAATAAAGCCAAACCCACTAGCTGTGGATATGCATATTTCGGCCTTGTTATGACCTCATCAGCACAGCACAAGCAGAGTGTTTGACTAAGCATTAGAAACACAGGGCTGTTATACCCACAGTCCATTATCATTAGGGTCACTGCAAAAATATCCAAAAAAGTAATAGACCAACATACAGTGGCAAAATTATCCTTTACTGTTAAAGTGCATCCGCACTATGCAAACAGAACAGGAACAGACTGGTTTTGACTTTACATTTTCATAGCCTTCATCAGTGTTAGTGTATAGTTACTTAATCATTCATTAAATACATAGTTTAAAGGACATGTGACCAATTAAAGATGCTCATTAAGCCCTGGTTTAAAGAGACCTCCTAATTTGACAATCCATTTTTTCTCCATACCATTTAATATTTCACGCCATCCTAATTTATTACTTCTGGGTCTTTCTATCTTGTCTTCTTCTTTCGGCTTGTCCAGGTTAGGGGTCGCCACAGCGGATCACCTGTCCGCTCATGACTGGCAGTGGAGTTTTACAGTGTCGAGTTGCCAGCCTGGCGCCCAACCTTCCAAAGAAGGCACACACATGCACACACTCACACCTAAGGCCAATTTAGAGTGTCCAATCCACCTACAGCATGTCTTTGGGATGTGGGAGGAAACCGGAGCACCCAGAGTAAACCCACGCGACCACAGGGAGGACATGCAAACTCCGCACAGAAGGCACCCCAGCTGAGGATCAAACCGGAGAACCTCTTGCTATAAGGCGGCAATGCTAACCGCTGCACCCCTGCGGCTTGTCTATGACAGTAAAATTAAATATTGCATTTTTTGTGTCATAGTATGTTTGTATAGGGCATTGGTTTGTTTATGGTGTTTAATATCGCTAAGATGTTCAGAGATTCTAAATTTAAGGGGTCTCGAAGTTTGCCCTATATAAAATGCTGAACAGTTGCAGCTAGCTAGATAAACCACCCAATCTGTGAGGCAATTTGCAAAAAAAACAAGATGTCATAAACTTGAGGGGTATTTTGACTACTGAAGCATTTGTTTTTTAGAATTCTAGGACAATGAACACAGTGACCCCAAGGGTGGCAACCAATTAAAGGTTCTCCCATCAAAGTAACTTGGGAATGCTTCTTTTTATCAACTTGACAGTATTTATAGTGATTAAAGTAGGAAGCAAGATTTTTACCTTTCCTAAAAGAAAAGTAGCATCTGTCCCCCAGAATTTCACTAAGTTTAATATCAGATGTCAAAATATTCCAATGATGTTGCACACTATCCATCAGTACCCTAGTGTTGCGTCCATATGTAGTAATGAGCCTAGGGGGGCCACCCCACACTCTTGAGTTTAACTTTGTATTGAAGAAGGTTTTCTCTCTCCATATTGTCTACATTATGTTTGGTATGTAGAACGTGGCCCATTTTATAACCTCTGTCCCTGAATCTGAGAACTAAATCATCACTAAAGTGTCCATAAGTATTTTCATCAGAGCAAATGTGTTTCATCCTCATGAACTGAGACTTAGGGATGTTCTTACAAATATGGGGTGGATGAAAGCTGGTGGCATGGAGAAGCAAATTATATTGGGGGAATTTATGGTGAACTTCAGTGGTCAGCATGTGGTCTAAAGCCCTAGTCACCAACACATCCAATGGATTGTCAAATTAGGAGGTCTCTTTAAACTAGAGCTTAATGAGCATCTTTAATTGGTCACATGTCCTTTAAACTATGTATTTAAAGAATGATTAAGTAACTAAACACTAACTCTGATGAAGGCTATGAAAATGTAAAACCGAAACCGGTCTGTTCTTGTTCTATTTGCATAGTGCGGATGCACTTTAACAATAAAGGATAATTTTGCCACTGTATGCTGGTCTATTACTTTTTTGAATAGTTTTGATTCTGAGACTGTGCAGCTGCCATTTTTTCTTTCTGTTTGGATTCACTGCAAAAATATCCTAAACAACAAACTAAAACAAAGAGTGAGAAGGTCACTGAAAAACCAATCAGTAAAAACAAAATGAAAACTCCAGCAAAGCTAGAAGGGGCTGAAACACCTGATGTTAATTGTATGTGCCTCTAATACAAGAGGTTTGGGAGGTCACTCAGTGGAAGTTCTAGCTTTGCTGGAGTTTTCATTTTGTTTTTACTGATTGTTTTTTCAGTGACCGTCTCACTCTGTTTTGCCACTGTCTAACAAAGGAAGATTCCTCCAAAGGAAGTTGTGTGGTCCAAGTTTCCTCTGAATCAGAGACTTGGGACTGGGAATCTGCAGGATAAGAAGCCATGTCTCTATGTCAGAATCCTCTAACATGTCTTCCTCAGGAAGATTTCCACTGACATCTTTTCAGATAAGGATTTCTGAACACCAGTATTAACAGCCTGTAACCATTTCCTAGCTAAGATAAGAAAAATATGCTTTTGTAACAGAATCATGTCTTCAGATGAAGAATGTTTTAACCTTTTGCTTTTTGTTTTTTTTCCTTTACAGGATTAGCTGAAGTCCAACTTGGAGAAAGTACTTCTGCCCAATCAAAAGGTCTCCTTCCCAGGCTATATCAAACAACATATTCTGGAGTGTCTACCTGACCCAGAACAGATGGTTGTCCCATGCCCAGATCAAACACTGGAATAGCCAAAGTGGATGTGGCTAACCTGCTGGTTATGCTGGCTGAAAGGACTACACCAGAGGAAGTGGTCTGAGGAATGACTTAATGGCTAATGTAGAGTCACCTGACATCATCTGAGGCACTGGCTGAACCCGCAGAGTCAGCAAGGGTCCTATGGGTAGTTGTTTGTTCTTTGTAGGTACAGTGGGAGATGCACCAGCTGGAGCCGGGTTAAGTATCCATGCTGTGACAATGGAAGCCTTGAATGCAGTTATCTTTGGTGGAATGAGTCGATTTGAAGGCAAGTTTGTCAAATAGTGTTCACAAGCAGCACATTTAACACTTAAGCTCACACATCCAGTCCCTAAAACACAGTAATGCATAAACAGCACACTAAATTCCTGTCAGAAAATACCCATTTCAAAATTCAATATGACAGAAAAAAATGACAGGGAAGTTGGCACACAGAGAACATACCTTTCATTTTTTCATATTTTTCATTGTACCTTGAAAAAGTTACTACAAAAAAAAAAAAAAACACTTCCCGACACTAAACTTCCCAGGAAAATACATAAAGTTTACACAAGCTGTACATTTTCTCATAAAAATAGTCCCCAAAATAGCTAAAAGCTAAAAACTAGTGGTCCCTGACTTCTGATATTAGAACAATATCCTTTTTTAAAAAGGGAAATACAGTAGAGAGTCAGTTATCTTAAACATCAATTATCCGAATGCACCCTTCCAAAGTTTTCGGGTAGTAAAAATGCTAAAATCTGAATGTGTAAACATTATACATATTCACTTGTGCATGTCTTTTGAGCTTGTAGCCTGCTTAAGTGTGAAAAATATTCATTATTTTCCACTGGAATTGCTGAATGGTTAAAAAGTGTATCCCCTGCGTGCAGAAAAACAAGATTTTAGAAGTTTATTGGTGTAATGTATGTTTGATTATCTGAACTACCCTAGGTCCCAATTAATTTGGATAATCGACTCTCGACTGTACCACTAAAATGTCCGGTTAAAAATAGCAATTTTCTTTTTAAGGGCAATATTCTGCTTATCTGGCAGAATTGGAGCTGAAGGCTGGCTGCTGCTCCTGTGAAGCATCTGAGCTGCTTCTTCATGAGGTGGCAAGAAAGTGCTGAAGAAATCTTCATTCTGACTATTGATTTCCCCTCCTCAGGGCTGTACAATCAGAAGTCAAAGTGAAAGTGTGGGAAGGAGTTACAACATTTGAAAGCTGGATGGTTATTGTGTCCTGTGCAAGACATATCCCATGTAGTCTAAAGACTACTGCAGCAGTGGGAATGATAAAAATCCACTGTTGCTAGGGCCATAAAGGAATCACCACACTGACATCTGTAGAGTCCTTCTGAATCTTCAGAATGACCCTGGATACTAATGGAAAGGGAGAAGAAGATACAGGAACATTCCAGTCAAAGGAAAAGAAAAACAATTAGTTTTTAACCGATCTTGCATGGGGTCCTGGAACAGAATTTTGCAAACTGAATGTTGTGAGAGGAGGCAAACAAATATATTTGAGGTGCTCCCCACAACTGGATCAATTCTTGAAAGACCCCCAGATTCAGTTTCCATTTGTGAGGTTGTCATGGGCCTGATCAGCTTATTTGCCACATAGTTGTACTCCAATGGTAAGTGAGATTGTGTTGAGAGGCTATATTCCAGGCTACCATGGTTAGTCTGCACAGAGGTTAAGAACGGGTCCCCCCATGCTTGTGTATCACATCACTGTGGTGTTGTCTGTAAACACTTGTAGATGTCCTTGGCCACAGATAACTGAGAAAGTTGAGAGAGTTTATAAGAGATAACATCTCTTTTATGTTTATGTATTTTGCTCTGTCTTTTTTTATCCAAAGTCCCTCCATTTTTATTCCCACAGACACACTGTCCAAGTATCTGTGTTGTAACTTACTGTACTGGAGTAGGAAAGGAGAAAGGGAGACCTGGATTCTGAGAAATATGGCATCTCCACCTCAAAATCTCCATTTTCACAAACCCCACAACAGGAATCCAAAATGTCAGTGGATGCTGATGCTGGGACCATAAAGATTTCATGTACTATAATATTTTTCTCATGTGGAGTCTTGCAAGGGTTATCATGAATATCACAAAGCCGTGAGACTAAGAATCCTGAGGAATTCCCCTGCTGAGAATGTAATCAGAGTGGAAAAAGTCAGGATAAGATCTAAATACAAATTAATTTTTTTTCTGAAGAAAAGCTCTTTGAACAGTGGTATCCAGGAGGCAACCCAGGAAAACAATCCTGTAAGGAGTCAGACAAGACTTCAGTAAGCTCTCTTCAATTCCACCCTGTGAAGGATATCCCGTATCCAGCAGAGACATTCATGATACATTGAAAACACTCTGCAAAGATAAGCAAGTCATCTAAATTAGGAAAATTTGAATGATGTGTACTCTGCAGTAGGAGATCATAAGACCTAGGCACTTTCTAAATACCCTTGTACTAGTAGATATATCAAGGTGCAATACAGAGAACTGATAATGTCATAATTTCAAAGGGCAGTACAGAGAACTGATAATATCATCCAAACAAAAAGGAACTTAAGAAACATTAGAAGTAACAAGTCGAGAAGACCCAATGCTGAAGGACTTACTGCACACCACCAAGATCAGTGGCATCAGAAATACTAGGGCAAGGGGGATCTAAACCACTTCTATAACGTCAACAGAACAGTTTGGACAGACAGGTATATCTTGCAGAGGATACCGCTGCTACAGAACAGACTGCCCATCCAAATTAAACAAAGTTCAATCCTGTCTACATTCAACAGCAACTTGGATCTATGGATGGGAAACAGCAAATTTACCCCAGGACTTCCCCCTGTGCTACTAATGGACAGTGTCAGCTCATAATGCTTTATCCCATGCATGTGTCCCCTCTAATTATTTATGGTATAATCCCAGTTATTCTCTTTATGGGCCGTAAATAATTATCGACCATGGGAAGGGATGGGTAAGGTCAATCTCTAACCAAATGGGATAGGTTGACTTTTTTTTTTTTTTTTGTTAACAAGAATCATCTTACTTAAATCACGTTTATACTTTTATATAAATGAAAATAAACCATACCAACACAATTTCAGTTGAAAACATTATACATTACAAACGATGCTGACACAACTGTAGCTGCAAACATTATACATCACTTTTGTGATATATCCAGTCATTGTCAGTCAAACATTACATAGCTCATTCAAATCCTGCCTTCTTTTAAACCTTGCTCCTCCTCTGCATGTATTGATCCCACAATTTCCATGTTTTCATATGTAATTTGCTCCTACCCTTTTCTAAAGATCCCAATTCCAGTTGTTTTATCTCTAAACTATCTTCGCTACTTCTAGAAAAGTTGGCTTAGACTTTGATTTCCATTTCCTAGTGATTGCTTTTTTGACAGCCACCATAATTAGACTCAGCAAGGCCTTACTCTGTCTAGGCAAATTCTAGTTATTTGCTCCCAATACCTTGGTTCATTTGCCAGTTTTAAATGTTATAGGTTGACTTGAGCATAAAAAAGGAAAGTGGCTAGGCTTAAATGGCCCATAGGGGCAGCTAGCCTAGTACTTACTTATGAACCTGTAAGAGATGCTATTTTTTTGAACTTTGGCACTACTATAAACTGGTTCAGAAAGGTAATATCTGGAACTGGTTTCCCAAGAATCTTCTTTCTTTGACACTAGAAACATCTTTAAATAAAACCCTTCCCCTATCTGAGGAGGAGGGACAGCTTCTGTCACTCCTTGAGTGAGCATATGGTGAATGACATGAGGGGGGAAAAAAGAGCCTGACCTCACAGGTAAGGAGAAATCCAGAAAAGGTGGAAGAGACTTCCACTGCCATATGCAGCCTTGATGGATTACTCTCAGAACCCATCTGTCTGAATCTCTCTGTTGCCAAAGTGAGAAATGGAGCGTCAGCCTTTCTGGAAAGATTAAGGGACTGCCATGGTGAGAGGTGCGACTGAAGTCCTTCATATATCCATTCAGACTTAGACTGTTCTTTGTACTGGGGGGTTGGGTTCCTTCTTTTTTTTTTGAACCTCATTGCCACCTCTTTTTAAAGGTTAGCTTACCAGCAGCCTGCTGTGTCTATTTTGCTTTTTAAAGAAAGCTGTAGACAGAGTATTGAATCTCCATGACAAAGCTGGAGAAGAAGAGCCGAAAAATCTGAGATTCCTTGGATTAGCATTCTTCTCTCATTAAACTTTGAGTGACATGCAGCAAAAGGGTAGAAAAAAAGAGTTCTTTATCCAAGGGAGAAAATGAAATTTCACTTTGACTTCATCTGGGAGATTTTGAGAACGCAGCCTGACAAACCTCCTCTTAACAGCACCAGACTTATGTGCACATTTCAAGCACTGAGAAGTCACTGAAGACGCAGAAAAAATGTTGTGCAAAGCAGATTTCTTGTCACAAGAGAAAATATTCCTCATATTCTCATGAAACAAGCATAAACGTCAACATAGGAGCTTGACAGCTGAGAATTCTTAAGACAAGAATTACAGAATACATGTTTTTCCCAAATATATCAAAATTCTATCCTTATCAGAAGGAGAGGAATTACTATTAACCAAATGTTTAACAGCAGCTAGATTCTGTAAATCAATTGCTGTTGGGTCTGATCTGGGATGAGTGTATAAAAGCTTAAAATACTGAAATACTTTAGAGTGTGTATCTGCTTATTTGTGATTGGCAGGCTGGCAGCCAGGGAAGTTGCAGGCTGTGACAAAAACATTCTCTAAAGCAGAAAGAACAGGAGGAATAGGAGCAGGTTCTGGAAATTCCAGATGTAACAAACTGTAATACTTCCTGAGAAACTAGGAAACATCATTGTTTTCACACTGAAACAACTGATCCATTCTGGAAATAGTTTCAGAGAACGAGAAATCTTCAAAAATACTGGCTGAAGCCATACTCTCCTCAGAATCTGAAATCTGTGGAGACAACACAGACTGTCCCCTAACAATCATTTTGAGGTTCAAACTCTTGAATATCTTCAGAAATGGAGAACTTATTTTTCTTTTACCAGAAACAGCCACATAGGAAGGGTCGAGAGCCTCCACTAAACCTTGAGCTAAGACCAATAAGTTACTCCTGTTCAGAGCGACTGAGACAGGAATAGGGACTTTTTTTACAGGAATTTGTGGAGAAAACAATCTACTTTTGCCAGCAAAAATCTCTCTAGGGATGGGCACAACTTTCTAGCTAGGCAGAATGGCATTCACTGCCCCTTTTCTCAGGACCTACAAGAGTAGCCAAGGGTACTCCAACAGCCACAGATGACGTCTAACCCCCAAGTCCATGGTGGCTGTAGGGACTACACCAGCAATGGAGCTAGGAGAAAAAGATGAGTGGTCTGAGGAACCAGTTTTGGCCACAGAAGAGACATCCACCTGCGGCAGTGGCATCTTAGCAGCCTACTGTGTTGGCAAAGGCTGTTTGACAATTTTCTTTTTTTTGTAGCAGGAAAAAATGAAGAACTAAGGAACTGGTATGTTATTTTATGGTTATGCCAAAATAGGTGCCTGATTCGTTGGAAGCCTAGCAGCAGTAGTCAGTAAAATAGGTAAATTGTAAAAAATTAACTTTCCCCTGTTAAAAGGCAATAAAAATCAATTTAAACATGTAAACCAGTCCCAAAAGTGAAATAAATCAACTTTTACCACAGAAAAATTAGTTTAACATTAGTTTTAATATGTTTTTTACCAAAAAGTAAAATAAGGAACACTCCTGTTTAAAAGTGAATAAAAGTCACATGACAGTCCTTAAAAACACCTTTCTAGGGGAAAAGTAAGCTTTCTGTCATAAAAAGTAAAGTGGAAATTTTTCTCCAAAGGAAGCTTATCTGCCCACCAAGAGATGAGAGTTAGGCTTGAAAGCCTGCAGAGGAGTGCTCTCTTTGACAGCAGGAAAGTTTTGAAGGGTTTGATGTCCAACCCTGACTTTTAATCAGCTCAGTTTGAGTTGACTAACATTTTGTACATAAGGAAAGTGCCCTGAAGCTTTGTAAGCGGTCTGGCTGTTAAATCCTTAATCACAATAGTGACTCATATAGCATAGGCAACTACAGCAATGATCCATATGAAGAACATATTCCCTTCAAGAGGTTCTGACACTGTTCTCATAGAAAGAGACTATCCCTCACATATTCAACAACCTTGACCATTCTACTGGGTGTGACCCCGTAATGTCATGCTGCCAGCCCAGCTGTTTGGAATTTTGAAATAATTATATGTCATTTGTGAATATTGATATGATTTACACAGAACTGTATGTTATGTACTGAGATAAAATGTAACCACAGCATGCCCTGTTGACTTGGAACAGAAATGCATATAAACAATATACCTGTGCAAAAAAGAAGTTATGTTCTTACCATAACGTTCCATGTGGAGTGTTCATCTCGCCTTTGTTCTTACACATGGGTGTCGGAGCCAATCCTCGGCTCCGAGTTGGCCGCTTAGCAAAGCTATGCATCTAGGAGAAGCTCGAGACCAACCTACCTCCCACAATTCCCTCTGCCTGTACCTCAGATCTAGTTTGCAAACAAAACCAGATCCAGCAATAACACAGGTTATGAGTATAAGAGAATACATAAGTATACAAAGGACCAGACACTAGCTCAAGCCAGTAGGAACAACAGAGAGACCACTAGTGGGAGACAAACAGACCAGACTTCTAAATCCGTACGTTCTTCCAGATCCAAGGGTGGGAGGGTGGGGATGTAAGAACAAAGGCGAGATGAACACTCCACATGGAACGTTATGGTAAGAACATAACTTCTTTATGTGAGAGTGTTCAATCTCGCCGTTTGTTCTTACACATGGGTAACATCCCTAGCTCCGTTACCCTGAATGACTCACGGAAGAACGTTCCTGAGCACAGTGGAACCAAAAGATGCTCTATCCCTGGAAGTCCTGTCAACTTTATAATGAGTGATGAAGGTATGTGGTTTAGACCAAGTGGCGGCTGCACAAATCGTATCCAATGGTAGACGAGCTGCATGAGCTAGAGATGTGGAAACTGACCTAGTAGAATGTCCCTTTGGTTTGGAGGGCAAAATCTGAATGTCCCTTTGGTTTGGAGGGCAAAATCTGATTTGAAGCAGAATAAATGAAGGTTATACAATCAGTTAGCCATTTAGAAAGTGTGCGCTTCGTCACTGCCATGCCCTTTTTGTTGTCTGCAAAGGCTATAAAGAATTGGTCCGCTTTCCTATGGTCCTTAGTTCTATCCAGGTAAAATCTAAGTTGTCTATGAACATCCAATTTGTGCAGCATATATTCCAGCTTGTTGGAGTGATTTTTGAAAAATGTAGGAAGCTCAATGGACTGATTAATATTGTTAACTGAACAAACCTTAGGGAGGAAGGAAGGGTTGGTGCGTAATGAAACCCTGTCAGGGTGAAAAATTAAATATGGCTGCTTGATGGAAAGTGCCTGAATTTCTGATACTCGTCTGGCTGAAGTGATAGCTACTAGGAAAAGAGTTTTCCATGACAAGAACTTTAAGGAACAGGATGAAGCTGGTTCAAAAGGCGGTAGAATTAGTTGGGATAAGAGCAAATTTAGATTCCAAGGAGCTGTAGGTAACCTAACTGTCGGTCTGAGATGAAAAGACCCTTTCATGAAGGCTTTACAAAGCCTATGAGCCATAATGGGAGCTCCGTTTTCTCCTACATGAAAGTTGGAAATAGCGGCCAACTGAACTTTTAAAGTGGCGGTAGATGCTCCTTGATGAAATAGCATGGACAGGAACTCCAAAATCTTGTTCAGAGGGGCTACTAAGGGATCCAAGTGCTGTGCAGTGACCCAGTAGAAGAAGCGTTTCCACTTACTAGTGTATATTTTGGTAGTGGAAGCCTTATGAGAGGCGACCAGAATGTCCTGAACCACTAGAGAGAGAAGATCAGACCTGGCTAAGTAGGGAAGCAGAGCAGCCAAGCTGCTAACTTGAGGGATAGGAGCGAAGGGTGAGGAGCTCCTGACGAATGAGTCAGCAAGTCTGGCACTGGGTCCAGAATCCAAGGATCCCGCAATTGGTGGGCTTGAAGAAAGGGGAACCAAATCTGTCGAGGCCAGAATGGGGCAATGAGAATTATAGTCCTCTCCTAGTCCTTGGCTTTCTGAAGTAATTTCGGGATCAGTGGTATAAAAGGGAAAGCGTATAGGAGACCCGGGGGGCAATCGTGAATCAGAGCGTCCCTGGGGACATCCCCTGGAGGGGGTAAAAGGGCAAAGTAGCTTCTACACTTGGTGTTCATTGGAGACGCAAACAGATCGCAGCAAGGCTGGCCCCATTTGCGGAAAATCCTTTCCGCCACTTTCTGATTGAGGGACCACTCGTGAGGTAACAGGATGGCTCTGCTCAACCTGTCCGCTATGACGTTGGATAGCCCTGGGATGTGCGTTGCTATTAGAAAGTGACCCATGGATTCTGCCCATTGCCAAATTCTCATGGCCTCTGTGCACAACTGGTAAGACTTGGTTCCTCCCTGTTTGTTTATGTACCAGAATACGGACATGTTGTCCATCTGTACTGCAATGGTCCCTAGAGGTAGAAGGGGGGAGAAGTGTTGCAACGCTAGGAACACTGCCCTCATCTCTAGAACATTTATGTGCAGGTTGTACTCTAAGCTGGACCATTCGCCTTGGACTGCCTGTCCCTGAAAGATGCCCCCCAACCCTATCAGGGAAGCATCCGTGGTCACTGTGGCTGTTGGTTTGGGTAACACAAACGGCCGGCCGCTGAAAAAGTTGTGATTCTGTAACCACCAAGACAGGTGTGCTTTGCAGGTATTCGTTATGTGAATCTCGTGTGTCAGCGGTAACTGCTGGAATGACCACTGTGCGAACAGTAGCCACTGGAGAACTCTCATGTGTAGCCTCCCCATGGGAACTGCAATGAGGGACGCTGACATGAGCCCGAAGACTTTCAGGACTAGATTGGCTGGGGACTTTTTCGACAATAGCAGACGAGATACGTGATCTTGCAGGCAAGCTATTCTTGAGAGGGGCAGTTTTAGTAGCATAGAACGGGTATCTAGATCTGCGCCTATAAATGAAATATGTTGCGAGGGCTGTAACGCAGATTTTTCAAAATTTATTGAAATCCCTAGCTGAGCACAAAGGCTTATTGTGTAGTCCCTGGCCTGTATCAGTTGACGCTCGGTGGTGGCAGTAAGGAGCCAGTCGTCCAGATACGGAAACACCTGGAATCCTAGGCGTCTCAAGTGAGACGCTACCACTGCCATGCATTTGGTGAAAACCCTGGGGGCTGAGGTTAGACCAAAGGGCAGGGCCCGAAACTGAAAGTGGCTGGCTCCCAGCCGGAAGCGCAGGTGATCTCTGGACACACTGGCCATTTTGATGTGGTAGTAGGAGTCCCTGAGATCTACTGAGCACATCCAGTCGTCCTTCTGTAAAAACGAAAGGATCGATTGAAGCGTGACCATCCAGAACTTTTCTTTCTTCACAAATGTATTGAGATTGCTTAGGTCCAGAATTGGCCTCCAGTCTCCTGTCTTTTTTGGAACTAAAAAGAACCTTGAGTAAGTTCCGGATCCTCTTTGGTCCGCCGGGACTGATTAGATGACTTTTTTTCTAGCAGCTTTGAGATTTCTATAGCTGCAGGTTCTCGCAGATGGGGTGGTACATCTGGGAATCTTTTTTTGTGGTAATGGGGGAAATACAAAGGGAATTTTGTAACCTCTGGTAATAATGCTTTTTACCCAATTGTCTGAAGTAAGGCTTTTCCAGGCCTGAGGGTATAAAGCTAAGCGCCCCCCGACTGCCTCCAGAGCAGGACAGTCGGGCCTCCTTTCAGGAGTGCTGGAAAGGCTTCCCAGGGATGGTATCCCTGTCGTCTTGGTTCTGCGGACCCCCTCTGCCGCCAGGGTGGCGTCTTCCACCTCTGCCCCCCCTGCCTCTGGAGGGGGCATCACCCTGTGTGCCTGGGAAAGAACCCTGGGGTTTATGAAACCACATCTTTCCACCTCGTTGCCCTTTGGGGTACGGTCTGGATGGGGTGGAAAAATGGACTCCGACAGCAGACAGAGTCTTTCCCTCCTGCTCACACCGGGTTAGGGTCTCCTTTACTTTGGGGCCAAAAAGAGTGGCATCATCAAAGGGGGCGTTAGTAAAGGAAGACTTGAAGGCTTCCGCAAAGGAGCACAGCCGCATCCAGGATTGTCTACGAAGAGCAATCGCTGAAGCTGCAGCCCTACTCGACCCCTCGACCACATACGAGATGAGCCTCATGGACAAGTTTACTATGGATGTAAGGGTGTTGAGTTGTGCTGTCACTTTGTCCGAGACAGCAGCATCTGTATTACCCTGGAGGGTATCTCCCAACTCTTTGACTAGATCCCTCTGTAATCATGTAAAATGCGTCAAGTAGTTCAGCGATCGCATAGAGAAAGTCGCTGAACTAAAAATGCGCTTCCCATATCTGTCCATGGTCCTAGAGTCTCTGTTAGGGGGATGGACAGACTAGGAAGATTCGGACATCTCCTTTTTAGTGGCTGAGGCCACCACCATAGCGTCCACTGGAACTCCCTTAGTAAGGTAAGACTTGTACTGAGGGGCAGTGATGTACTTGTTAGGTTTCCTGGGAACTGGCTCCACTGTGTCAGGAGTCTCCCACGCCCTTCGAGCAATTAACTCCATTAACTCATTGAATTGCGGAGTGACCCAGGAGGAGGAAGGGCGAGCACCAAATGCCTTCAGCAGAACCGACTCATCCTCAGAAGGGGGTAGGGCCTGCCAATCACCTCTCTGCTTCAGGATCTCCAGGATGTCAGCAAAGGAGACATCCTCTGAGGGTGATTTCGGGGACCCTTCTGGCTCATCTAAGTCAGTATCCAATGTTAAAGATTCTTGTGGAGAATCTAAGTGCCTCTTCCTGCATAACTTTTTCCTCGGAACATCATCGGGAGGGGCTTCCGATGAGGCCTCCGAGGAAGAAGGGGCTCCCTCTGGGAGTGGCTGAGACACTGGTGCTCTACGCTTGTGGGTAGCCGTGGGTGCAGAAGAAGACAACGGACCTTTATGGGAGAGAGAAGTTGTTTCTGTTGACGTGGTTGTCTGAGAAGACAACACCTTCCTCATGAGGTCAAAGGCCCCCGGACCCCGAGCCGAAGAGTCCCCCGGTTCTGAGGAACGCGGAAGTGTCTCCGACGCGGAGGCCAAGGGTATCGACCCTGAGGACGGAGCCGAAGTGATCCGTGCCGAGGCGCCGAGAGGGAGAGTCGGTACCGAAAGATCAGTTTGACTCTCGGTCCCGGAACCAAGAGGGATCGTCGGTTCCGCAAGTAGTCGAGGTCAATGGTGCTGACCGAGAAAGGGACGGTTCCGGCACCAAGGGCTCCACAATCATCAGATCAACATCTCTCGGCTCCGACAGCTGTGTAGGCCTCGGAGGAGGATCAGATGGAGATAAGGGAAGGCCTTCGAGTCTCGACACCAACTGGGAGGAGACTGAAATGAGCTTGGACAAGGCCGTGTTCTCCATTAACTTCTGCACCACACGATCTACGTCGGTGTCAGAGAGAGGCCTGGAAGAATGGGTCGAAGAAACCGAGGACGGTACCGACCTCAATAAGGCAGGAGGTGGAAGCTCCGACATCGGTTCCAAGACTCGAGGCTCGGTGACAGCAAGAAGCTCGACACTCAGCCCCGAAGCCTGTGGAACCGGTGAGCGAACTTTAAATGAAGAAGTCGGAGCCGATGACATGGGCTCTGATGTCTTCGATCCCTTCGAGGACTTAGAAGCCTGGTCCGACTTGTCAAGCTCTTCTTGGAAGGAAGGCTTCAAAAGACCCCTATCTATAAGCTTCCTGCGCCTATCTGTCATGACCCTTCCACTAAAAGAATGACAAATAGAGCAGTCTTCTTGTAGATGGAGAGGGCCAAGACAGTAGACACAGGAGCTGTGGTTGTCAGTGACAGACATCTTTTGCCCACACTGACACCTCTTAAATCCCGACTTAGCTTTTTCAGACATATTAGAAGTATCTTATCTTCCCAAAGTTGGTCAGAGCTCTCAAAATTCGATGCGATCGATTGCAGCGGCAAACTAGATCTGAGGTACAGGCAGAGGGAATTGTGGGAGGTAGGTTGGTCTCGAGCTTCTCCTAGATGCATAGCTTTGCTAAGTGGCCAACTCGGAGCCGAGGATTGGCTCAGACACCCATGTGTAAGAACAAACGGCGAGATTGAACACTCTCACATTGTATGTTTTAATAGTAGAAACTGGAACATACAGAGTTAACTTGCAAAACTTCAAGAAAATAAGTTGAAATTAAATTATTTTATGATTGTGTTATAAAACTTAGTTTCAATGCATCAAGTAGACAGGATGCCTAGAACTAGCGTGCCTTCTGCATTGTTTTGTAAGTATTTTGTTGTTTTATGTCTTCTAGCAACTGCAAAAATCTGAAAGCTATATATTTTTCACACAGAAATGTTAAATGTTGGACACTGGGGGTTTACCCTGGGAACTGAAGACAGGTGACAAAAAGTGATGTCATCCAAACAAACCCAGCAGTAATATTTAATATTGATTTAAGAACTCTCAGAGAGAGACTGGGCATTTTGTATTTTGCCTTGGACCTAGCAAGAACATCCACTCATCATCACCATCTGCGCTTGCCTTGCTAATAGTAAGTAACTAAGATACAGTAATTTATTTTAGATATAGATAGGAATATGGCAAAGATTAGTTTAGATTTTTTTGTATTTATTTGAGACTGTCCTGCAATGTTGTTTTAAAATATTTCCTGCGATTTTTAACTCTGAAGTTACTGTGTTGATTGACTGAGTATTGTCTTGTTCTTCTATTACTTATTAAAATATATTTAAACCTATCTTTGTGGCTGATATTTGTGAGACATATTTAAGCTCTTAGCGTACTTGCATATGTATTTGGTGACACTGTACAGGCCACTCCTCATAGCCTGGCTGTTGTTCAAAATTACCATTTGGATTATTAGTGACATTGCACAGTAGGATTGGACACCCTTTGTTAAGGGCCTAAAGTAGCTGATAAGAGTGGTTGATGGCAGTGATAACTACCTTACAGTCTGGGCCGAAGTGGGCATAGCTAGTAAACCTGTGCCAGCCTTTCCCAGGTGTGTGTGTTTATATACAAATCAAATCTCAAAGAATATATGTGTGTGTGTGTGTGTGTGTGTGTGTGTGTGTGTGTGTGTGTGTGTGTGTGAGAGCTACTTGGGCAGGGACATGAAGCATTGGTTGGACAGAGAGGGTGCTGTAGGTTTTGGCCTGACCACTCAGCTGAGATCTCAACCCTATAGCTGTGCTAGTGGGGAGTCTTATTGGGGATCTGGAAAAAGAGGGAGAAACAAGCCCCAGACTGACTGGTCTCTGTGTGCTCTTAAAGGAAATTGCACTTTACTGTGTGTGCACTTGTCATCCTCCCAGTGTGCACTTCCCCTAGCTGTTGCCAGTGGTGAGGCTTGAGGCTCCTTGATTACTGGGCCAGTGCGTTGGATATCCACATCACATATTAAATGTTTGACAGTGGTGGGATATCCACATCACATATTAATTGGCTTGTAGTGGTGTGGATATTGAATTCATGTAGCTTGTGTACAGTGGTCATTGAAAGTGTTTGTACTCTCAGTCAGCCATGCAGTGAACATTCAAAGTTTCACATCACAATTGTTTTATTTTTTTTTGTAAGCTTAGTAAGTCAGGAACAGCAGGGAAGCATGTCAGCAGAGGAGTATGGGAAGCTGACAAAGAGCCAGTTGACTGAGATGTGCCAGGCTAAAGGACTGGTGCATGTCAACCTAAGGCAGAAATGATTGTAGCTTTGGGCACAGCTGAATCGCAGACCCGCAATCAGAAGAACAACCAGGCTGGCCTTGATGTACAACTTTTCCACAGAGGATTTAAAAATCTGTCTGGAGTTAGAGCGACTTGAGCTAGAGGCCAAGTGTTTGGAAAAAGAAGCAGCAAAGAGACAGAGACATCTAGAGGCTAAGAAAAATGAGAAACTGTGACATCTAGAGGCTGATGAGAAGGAGAGGCAGAGCAAACATGAAAAGGAGATGCTGACTCTTTACTAGAGTCATGGAGGTAGTGGGGAAGGGAGTACATGAAATCCAGAAGCAACAAAGGTCAGTAAATTTCTTCCACAATTTACAGAGGGGGATATTTTTCATAGTTTCATTCATATGCTTGAGAGGGTATGTAAACAATATAATGTTGACCAAGGGCTTTGGATACCGTTCCTGACCCTTACTCCATGGTAATGCTGTGACTGCTACTTCTAAATTGTCTGATACGGATTGCTTAAATTATACTATCATAAAGAAGTGTCTTTAGAATGCTTTAAGTTAACACCTGAAGCTTATAGGAAAACATTTCATAAGCATAGATGCAAGGCAGATGAAAGTGTGTGTGAATATATTGCTGAACTAAGCACTTATTTTCATAGGTGGGTGAGTGGATGTCAGGTCACCAGCCCATAGCACTTTGCCTTAAGACATGAGAATTTGGTTAGCTGATAGACAATGCAATACTGCTGATGAGTTGGGGAAGAACAGAGACCCATACCTAGCAAGCAGGGCATCGCTGCACAGGAAAGGGGCACCCAGTGCTGCTCATGGGTCTAAGGGAGCCCAGACTGCCCTAACAGAGTCCACCAGTAGCAGGGGAAGCCACTAGTCCAGGTACACATCCAGGACCAAGGGTTAAATGTTTTAAATGCAAACAGTGGGGCCATGTAGAATACAGATGTCCACAGAGGCAAGGTGGGAGAGCCAGTAAGTGGGAATGACAGAATGCCAGCAGCAAGTTGTCTCGAGACAACAAGGGTACCAAACTATCACAAGATGAGGGACCCCATTCCAAATACGTTTGGCTAGGATTCACGTTGACTGAGAGGGTGGAAAAGGAAGACAGCAAGTAGGTGTGTTTGAGGATATCCCTGCAGATGTCCTGATAGGGAATGATTTTGATAATGCAGTACCCTGTGTGCATGCAGTTACATGTAGTCAGGCATGGAGACAAGCATGTGGGTCTGGTAGCCTGGAGGAGACCCAGACAGACCACACACTTGCAGCCAGGACTGGTGAGGTGGTTACTTCAGGGAGGGAGCTACTCTGTAGCAGTGAGACTGAAGGTGAGCCACAGCTGCTTGTGGGTGCTGATGTTCCCTTGGAAAGAGCGACTGCAAGGGCAGAGGTGAGTAGTAGTACCTGGGCTGACAGTGAGGCACCGCTGTCAGAGGATACCAGCCTTCCTGTGGAAGGGGAGCTAGAAAGGGTTACAAAGAGTGAGTTGAGACAGGCTCAGCTGTCACACCCTACATTACAAGTCCTGAGGGAGGTAGATAGTGAGGCATCTCATTCCAAAGGAAAGGGGGAATCTGTATACTGGGATAAAGGGTTACTGTAGAGAGTGTGGACCCTGAGGGAGGGCTACAGGATGACAGAATAGAGCAGTTGGTAGTGCCCAGAGCCTATCGTCTGGCACTTCTAGCCATAGCCCATGATAGTCCCTTTGCAGGTCATATAGGCATAAAACGTACAAAGAGATGTATTGTGCAGAACTTTTATTGGCCTGGGATTTCCAGAGATGTAACAGAGTACTGCAGGACCTGTGAGCAATGCCAAAAGGTATGCAAGGCAGGAGACAAGGTGAAAACTCCCTTCTCATTCCTATCAGACACAACAAGCTGCAGGAAGTTTGGGAGGGACTCTACAAGGTGGTAAGGAAGGTCAGTGATGTTAACTACCTGGTAGAACTTCTAGGCAGGGGCACCAATTGTACCATGTTAACATGATGTAAACAATACCATGAGAGGGAGGCCCTTGTGCTGTGTATTTGCAGTGGATGGCAGGATGAGTCTGGGGAGGATCTGGTGACTGATCTACTCAGTGAGACTCAAACCGACACCTCAGTGGAAGGGGTAGCAATGTCCCAGGAGTTATCCCCTACCCAGATTCAAGAAATCCAAGCAGTGTTAGATGAGTTTGGGGACATGTTCACTGGGAAACCATGGTGCACCCACCTGGTGTAGCATCATGTGAATACAGGACCCCAAAGGCCTATTAAACAGACCCCTTATAGGGTGCCTGAGAGAGTCACAAAGACTCTGAAGGAGGAGATACAGGAAATGTTGGAACTAGGGGTAATTCAGGAGTCCAGCAGTCCCTGGGCCTCCCCAGTGGTGCTGGTACCAAAGAAAGATGGCAGCAACAGGTTGTGTGTGGACTAGAGGAAATTAAATAGTCACACAGAGTCAGATGGCTTGCCCCATGTCTAGGGCAGATGAAGCCCTAGAGCAGCTGGGTAGGGCTAAGATGCTTACCACTATTGATCTTACCAAGGGTTACTGGCAAGTGCCCTTGACTCTCATTTCTAGAGTGAGGTCAGCCTTTGTGACTCTGTTTGGTTTGTATGAGTTCACGAAGATGCCCTTTGGGATAAAAATGCCCCAGCAACTTTACAGAGGCTGGTACATTGTATCCTAGCAGGAGCATGAGATCTTCCCCTTGCTTACCTAGATGATATTCCCATCTACAGTCATTCCTGGCAAGAGCACCTTCAGCATATCAGGGAGGGGCTGGGCAGATTACAGAGGGCAGGGTTGACCATTAAGCCCAGAAAGTGTCAGGTGGGTATGGCAGAAGTCTCCTACATGGGAGATAGAGTGGGGAGTGGTAAGATCCTGCCAAAGTGGAAGCCATTCAGGCATGGCCTGCCCCTGTTACCAAAAAACAGCTGAGGGCATTCTTGGGGACAGCAGGGTACTACAGATGGTTTGTCCCCAATTATAGTACCATAGCTGCCCCCTGACAGACCTGACAAGGAAAAAACAAGCTAGATAAGGTACTGTGGACCCCAACATGTGAGCAGGCATTCCAGAAGCTTAAGGGAGCTTTGGGAGGACCGCCTGTGTTAGCCAGTCCAGATTATGGCAAATAATTTGTTGTGCAGGTGGATGCCTCAAACCATGGGGGAGAGCATCCAGTGGTATATCTCAGTCATAGGCTCCAACCCAGGGAGGAATGCTATGCAGCTGTAGAAAAGGAATGCCTAGCCATAGTGTGGGCACTGGAAGACACTTCAGCCTTATCTGTATGGAAGGAAATTCATTGTAGTTACAGAGCACAATCCCATAACATGGTTACATCAAGCCAGCCAGCAAAATGCCTTCCTGAGAACACTGGAAAATATGAAGGTCTCTCCAAACACCATTATATTGGGTGACTTCAACTACCCAAACATAGACTAGGAGCATTACTCTAGCTCCAACACCCTAGCCCAAAGGTTCCTAGAATTTATAAACTCAATTTTTTTTATTTTTTTTATTTTTTTTTTATGTATTTAACATTTGTTGACCGGGAAAGTCCGACTAGGTTCCACAGATCCTGTTTTCAGCAGAGGCCCGGGGAGAAATGCTCCAGAAGCATGTCTTTAGAATGTGGGAGGAAACCGGATTACCCGGAGGAAACCCACGCGAATGCTATGGAACAACTTGTTACCACTCCCACAAGAGGGGAAAACATACTGGACCTGATCATCACCAACATGGGGACTCTATGCTCCAGACCAGAAGTGTATCCCTCACTGGTAAGATCAGACCATAAACTAATCTCACTGGATATTCACATCCCGACCCCACCCCCTTCCCAGAAAACCACAGTGAAAAACTTCTCTAAAGCAAATTTCAAAACCGAGGTGGAATCCTTCAAAGCCCCCGGGCCTGTGGAAAATACAGCCCAGACTGCAGAATCCTTTATAAACGCATTCTATGAACACCTTCAGGAATGCATGGATCATGCAATCCCAAATAAAACCAAGACCCAATCCTCCAAAGGCAGACGCCCTGTCTGGTGGACCCCAGCCATAAACAAACTATACAATACAAGGAGGAAGCTACTACATGCTAGAGCAAAATCCCAAAAAGGGAAGGCATCTCTGATCAGTATTAGCAAAAAACTACGGGCACTCATAAAATCGTCTGAGGCCAGCTTCGAGAGAAAAATTGCACAGGACACTAAGGATAATCACAAGGCTTTCTTTAGTTATGTTAGGAACCTGGGTGGGAATTCCCAGATATGCTCAGAATTAGTCCAAAATGACAAAAAATACACCAAACCCACAGACATTGCCAACATCCTAGCTGACAGGTTAAACAAAAACTCCCCCCCCCACCAAAAGGGCAAATATCTATCCCAGCAGAGTGCTGCCCCCCTGACATCTCAGATGCTCAGGTAAGAGCCGTCCTCTCCAAAGCAAAAAACACAGCATCAATGGGACCAGACAGTGTCCCGGGCTGCATCCTACATGAACTCCAAGAAGAGCTAAACCCAAACATAAAACTACTGTTCAATCTCAGCCTTACTACAGGATATGTACCCAAAGAGTGGCGTACAGCAACAGTGGTCCCTCTCCACAAAGGTGGTGCCTCAACGGATCCTGGAAACTATCGCCCATAAGCCTGACTAGTTTGGTCTGCAAAGCTATGGAAAGGATCATCATGGACCTCATAAATAAAGATATTGGGGACCTACAGACACTGGATCCTACCCAGTTCGGCTTTGTTAAGGGCAGATCCTGCCTCTTAAAACTGGTCGATTTCTTTGAAACCGTCACCAAGGCCATTGACGAGGGGAAGGTGGTCCACACAGCCTACCTGGACCTCGCAAAAGCCTTCAGTACAATACCCCACTCGGGCATTATAGATAAGCTCACCAGCTTAAATATAAACCCCTATGTCACTAGATGGGTTGCAAACTGGCTCAAGGACAGAACCCACATGGTTAGAATTGCTGGAGCCATGTCAGACTCCAAACCAGTTACAAGTGGCGTCCCACAAGGCTCAGTCCTGGGACCTCTCTTGTTCGGTATATATTTCTCGGAGGTACAGGCCAACACGGAAGGATTGTGGCTGACCAAGTTCGCAGATGACTGCAAACTGGGCGCCATAATCGACTCTCCAGCCGACACAAGCATCCTCCAAAAGGGCCTCATAGAAACAGACAACTGGTGCCAGAGCCATGGCCTCAAGCTAAACGCCAAAAAGTGTATAGTCATCCACTTTGGCAAAAACAAAGTGCCCACAAATTACCACATAGGTGGTAATCCATTAAGTACAGAAGAAGTAATTAGGGACCTGGGACCCAAGTTGACAGCAATTTCTCATTTGACAACCACGTGGCCAAAGTGGTTAGAAAAACATTTTATATAGCCCACCTAATCATGAAGGGATTCACATCTAGATCAGGGGAGGTCATTGTGCCTCTTTACTCATCCCTCATCAGGCCCATAATTGAGTACAATGCCCCTTTTGGGATGTACCTTAGCAGACACCTGCAGCAACTGGAAAGACCCCAAAAGTACCTCACCAAGAGGATTAAAGGGCTCAAACAAATGCCGTATGCTGCCCGGTTAAAGAAACTCCAGCTCTACTCAGTGGCATACCGCCTGCTCAGAGGCGATCTGTGCCTGACGTATAAAGCAATGTCCAACCCAGAATTAATGGACATGCTGCACCTCATAAAATCCAAATCCCATCGAGCCACGCGCTCGAGAGACTTGAACCTCAGCGCTGAAATAAATAGGATATGCTGGAGGGACAGATTCATAACCCAGAGGCTCCCTTCACTCTGGAATAAAATCCCAGTCCAGGTTAGGCAGAGTCCCTCATTGACTCTCTTCAAGAGGAATCTTGATGAGTGGATGGGAGATCGTAGGTTTACCCCAGGTATCACTGTTAGACAGAGGCACAGTATACTAACCTCGAAAAAGGGCATAGCAAAATTAATTTAAAATGGGTGGCGAAAGCCAAACACACTCTGGCTAGGCTTATAAATGCCCTAGGGCAGATAGCCTAGTATGAACCTATGAACCTATAATAAGGTGGAGCCTAGGGTTGCAAGCATATGATACGACAGTGCAGCAACGCAGTGGAGTTAGCAATACCAAAGCTGATGGGCTCTTAAGACAGCGAATGGGGTAAGGTATTCCCAGACAGGCTCAACCCTCTCAAGCAATGCTTCTCAAGGGTCACTTGAAAAACTAACTTGAGTTTTCAAGGGGGGTTGATTATCACACTGCCAGCCTAGCTATCTGGAATTTTGTAAATAATTATGGATTATCACACTGTCAGCCCAGCTATCTGGAATTTTGTAAATAATTATGTATTATTTGTGAATACTGATATGATTTATACAGAATTGTATGTTAAGTACTGAGCTAAAATGTAAGCACAGCATGCCCTGCTGACTTAGAACAGAAATGCATATAAATTACATACCTGTGCAAATGTATGTTTTAATAGTAGAAACTGAAACATACAGAGTTAACTTGCAAAACTTCAAGAAAATAAGTTGAAATTAAATTATTTTACGATTGTTTTATAAAAGTTAGTTTCAATGCAGCAAGGAGACAGGATGTCTCGAACTAGGGTGCCTTCTGCATTGTTTTGTAAGTGTTTTGTTGTTTTATGTTTTCTAACAACTGCAAACATAAGGCTATGTATTTTTCACACAGAGATGTTAAATGTTGGACACTGGGGGTTTAGTCTGGGAACTGAAGACAGGTGACAAAAAGTGATGTCATCCAAGCTAACCCAGCAGTAATATTTGATATTGATTTAATAACTCTTAAAGAGAGACTGGGCATTTTGTATCTTGTCTTGGACCTAGCAAGAACATCCACTCATCATCACCATCTGCACTTGCCTTGCTAATAGTAAGTAACTAGGATACAGAAATTTCTTTTAGATATAGATAGGAATATATTAAAGATAAGTTTGGATGTTTTTTGTATTTATTTGAGACTGTCCTGCAATGTTGTTTTAAAATATTTCCTGTGATTTTGACCTCTGAAGCTACTGTGTTGATTGACTGAGTATTGTCTTGTTCTTCTATTATTTATTATTAAATATATGTAAACCCATCTTTGTGGCTGATATCTGAGAGACATATTTAAGCTCCCAGAGTACTTGCATATTTATTTGGTGACACTGTACAGGCCACTCCTCACAGCCCAGCGCTTGGTCAAAACTATCATTTGGATTATTAGCAACATTACACAGTAGAATTGGACACCCTTTGTTAAGGAGCTAGAGTAGTTGATAAGAGTGGTTGGTGGCAGTGATAACTACCTTATAGTCTGGGCAGAAGAGGCCATAGCTAGTAAACCTGTGCCAGCCTTTCCCAGGTGTGTGCGCATTTGTATATAAATCAAATCTCAAAGTGTGTGTGTGTGTGTGTGTCAACTACTTGGACAGAGACATGGAGCACTGGCTGGACAACGGGTGCTGGAGGTTTTGGCTTGTCCACTCAGCTGAGACTGCAACCCTATAACTGTGCTAGTGGGGAGTCTTACTGGGGATTTGGAGAAAGAGAGAGAAACCAGCCCCAGACTGACTGTGGTCTCTGTGTGCTCTTAAGGGAAATTGCACTTTACTGTGTGTGTACTTGTCATCCTCCCAGTGTGTACAGCCCCTAGCTGTTGCCAGTGGTGAGGATTGAGGCTCCTTGATTACTGGGCCAATGCAGGGGCATCACATATTAATTGGTGGACAGTGGTGAGATATTTTTTTATTTTTTTTTAATTTATTTATTTATTTAACATTTGTTGACCGGGAAAGTCTGACTAGGCTCCACAGAGCCTGTTTTCAGTGGAGGCCCGGGGAGAAATGCTCTAGACACATGTCTTTAAAATGTGGGAGGAAACCGGAGTACCCAAAGGAAACCCATGCAAACGCGAGAACATGCAAACTCCGCACAGAAAGGCACACCAGCCGAGAATCAAACCGGAGAACCTTTTGCTGTGAGGCGACAATGTTAACCGCTGCACCACTGCGCTGTCCGCATCACATATTATTTGGTTGACAGTGGTGGGAGATCCACATCATACTAACCATGACATTATCATCTATTACTGACTATAAAACATCAAAATTTTCTGCATTAACAAATCCCAGGTGGACTAATTTTGTAACATGTTATTTCAGCAAATGTTGACATATAAAGCTATTTAGTTACTGCAGATTCTTACTGCACATTCCCATTCCTCACTGCACCACAATCCCACACTAGTCCAACATCTTACATAACACACACATTCTTTGTTTCTGCCACACAAACACACCATCTCCACATAACATAACAGCTGAACTCTAACAATTCATACTGGGAACTAATGCAAATAGTAACCTAGCCTTCAACCAAACATGTGTCCAAGGTAGTAAAAGCAGACTTCTGAGAGGTGATTGTTGCCTGGCATGCAACACATTCCTAGACCCTGTTTTGAAGAAACTTTTGCAAATCTGCAAAGCAAACAGCATGAGAATTACTAGATTAAAAGATCTAAATTTTGCTTGTGACATAAATAGGACATCTTGGAGATAACAGATATATTTCTCAGAGAATTACCGTTCTCTGGAGCAGGCTCCCCATCAATGTGAATAAGAAGTTATGTACTTACCATAACGTTCCATGTGAGTTGTTACTCTCACCTTCATTATTACTGATGGGTTTGGGGTCAGCCAAACACGAAAGCTCGAGGTCTCAAAACAGCTCGAGGCCAAAGCCCTATCCCACAATGCACCACTACATTCCCCAGATCTTGTTTGCTGCCAACTAGTGTAGAAACCTATTCCAAATTTCAAGGAAATCATAAGATCCAGGGAGAAGGACACCCTCCAGGAAAACCAAAACCAGCGTGGAACTTCTCGTGCTTCCCGACTTAGGAAGGGGGTAGGAAGGAGGGTTGTAATAATGAAGGTGAGAATAACAACTCACATGGAACGTTATGGTAAGTACATAACTTCTTAATGTGATGTTGTTTAATCTCGCCTTCATTCTTACTGATGGGTAGCGTCCCCAGCACCACAATCTTGGGGTGTACCTGTTTCAGGACAGCAGATCCAAATGAACCTCTGTCCCTAGAGGCCTTGTCCACTTTGTAATGAGATATAAAGATATGTGGATTTGACCAGGTGGCAGCTGCACAAATAGAATCTATAGGTAACCTGGTCAAGAAGGCTTCAGAAGTAGAAACCGCCCTTGTAGAATAAGCCTTGTGTAATGCAATACCCGCTTCACTGTAGATAAAGGAGATCCAATCAGAGAGCCATTTTGATAAGGTAGTTTTGGAGACAGGTGCATTTTTTCTTGAATTTGAGAAGGAGACAAACAGCTGATCAGCCCTTCTGAGATCTTTTGTTCTATCCAAATAAAAGCGAAGTTGTCGATGCACGTCAAGTTTGTGAAGCATATACTCCAATCGATTTGAATGGTTGGGAAAGAAAATGGGCAAGTCAATCATCTGATTCAGAGTGAATTCCGAACATACTTTGGGTAGAAACGATGGATTCGTCCCGAGGGAAACCTTATCTTTATGAAATATCAGATAAGGTGGCTTAATGGAAAGGGCTTGCATCTCCAAAATTCTGTGTGCTGATGTAATGGCCACCAAGAAAATGGTCTTCCAAGAAAGATACTTCAGCTCACGAGAAGAGGCAGGTTCAAAAGGTGGAAGAATAACTTTGGATAACATTAGATTTAAGTTCCATGGAGTAGTAGGAGATCTGATCAGTGGTTTTAAGTGCATCGTAACCTTCAAAAGGGCCTTAGCTAGCTTATGAGACATGATACCATTTTCGGATACACCTAAATGAAAATTAGAAATGGCAGCAGTTGGACTCGAATGGTTGCTGCTGCAGTTCCTTCACTGAACAGTTTCATTAGGAATTCCAGTATATCTGATATAGTCGCCTTGAAAGGGTCAATGTTATTCTATTGTGCCCAGATGGAAAACCTTTCACACTTACTGAGGTAAAGTTTCCTAGTAGAAGATTTGAGAGATGACAATAGGACATGCCGTGCTTCTTCTGATAAATTCTGGAACCTGGCTATTCTGGGAATTGGAGCAGCCAAGCTGTCAGTCTGATGGATTGAAGAGAGGGATGAAGAGCTCCTGATAAGTGGGTCAACAGATCCGGCACTGGGTCCAGGATCCAAGGGTCCTCTAGTAGATGAGGCTTCAGAAAGGGGAACCAAATTTGATGAGGCTAATATGGGGCAATTAAAATAAGTGCCCTGCCCAGAAAACTGGCTTTCTGCAAAACTTTGGGAATCAGTGGAAAGAGGGGAAAAGCATAAAGGAGTCCCGGAGGCCAATCGTGGACAAGTGTGTCCCTCAGGGATTGTCCCTGTTAAGGGATCAGGGCAAAGTAGTTGCTGCACTTGGTGTTTGTGGAGGTGGCAAAAAGGTCACAGCAAGGCTGGCCCCATTTGCGGAAAATAATTCGCTATTTCGTTCTTGAGAGACCACTCGTAAGGCAGCAGAATAGTTCTGCTGGGTCTGTCCGCTATTACGTTGGTTCTCCCTGGGATGTGTGTTGCTATCAGAAAATACTGGGTGGACTCTGCCCAATTCCATAATCTCAGAGCCTCTCGACACAGGGGGTAGGATTTGGTTCCTCGTTTGTTGATGTACCAGACTACTGACATGTTGTCTGACTGGACTGCAATTGTGTCAAGGGAAAGAGAGTCTTGAAAGGCCTGCAACGCTAGAAGAACTACTCTCATCTCCAGGACGTTTATGTGCAAATGAGCCTCGTGAGCCTGCCAAGTACCTTGGGCTGCCCATACCTGATAATGCCCCCCCACCCAATCAGGGAGGCGTCCATGGTCACTGTTGCGACTGGAAAGGGAAGAACAAATGGGCGGCCCATAGTCACTGTCTCAGACGTTAACCACCAGCGAAGGTCTTTCTTGCAAGAGTCGGTAATCAAAATTAGATAATTCAAGGGTAATTCCTGAAAGGTCCATTGTGTGAATAGCAGCCACTGAAGAATGCACATGGTGGATCTTGCAAAAGGTATTGCAATAATCACTGCTGCCATGGTGCCGAGCAGTTTGAGAATCTGTGATGCTGGTACTTTTAGCTTTGACAGAAGATTCACAATCTGCTGTTGGAGGACAATCACTCTTTCAGGAGGGAGCTTCAGGGACATGCTGACCATGTCTAAGTCTGCTCCTATAAAGATTGTATGCTGCGACGGCAATAAGGCAGACTATTCTAAATTTATCGTAATTCCCAGCTGTGAACATAGATCCCTGGTATCGTCCCTTGCCCGAATAAGCTGATGCCTGGTGGGGGCGTAAGGAGCCAGTTGTTCAAGTAAGGAAACACCTGGATTCCTGAATGTCTCAAGTGAGCCATGACCACTGCCATGCATTTGGTGAACACTCTGGGGGCTGTAGTGAGACCAAATGGCAGTGCACAAAACTGGAAATGACTGGTTCCCAGCAGGAAGCACAGATGATCCCTGGATGGCCAGGTCATTTTGATATGGTAGTACGCATCCTGTAGATCAACAGAGCACTTCCAATCATCCTTCCCTAAAAATGGGAGAATGGAATGAAGTATGACCATCCGGAACTTCGTCTTCACCACATATTTGTTGAGCCTGCTGAGGTCCAGAATAGGTCTCCAGTCCCTTGTCTTCTTTGGTCACAAAAAGAACCTTGAGTAAGTTCCGGATCCTTGCTGGTCTGCTGGGACTGGCTGGATGACTCTTTTTTGCAATACTTTCTGGACCTCTATGGATGCTACATCCCGTAGACTGGGTGGAACGTCTCGGATTCCTTTTGCTGATCTGGGATAAGAGTGAAAAGGGATGGAATATCCTCTGGATATAATGTTTTGTACCCATCAGTCTTCTGAGATATTTAGCCAGGTGCATAGGTACAAAGACAAACGTGCCCCGACTGCCTCCAGAGCAGGACAGTTGAGCCTCCTTTCAGGAGCTCTGATAGGGTTTCCCAAGGAACTGATCCCTGTCACCCTGGTTCTGCAGACCCCCTCTGCTGTGTGGACATCGTCTTCCACCATTGCCTCCCACTCTGCCCTTGGAGGAGGCTTCACCGTGTGAGTTCGGAAAGGCTGCTTGGGTCTTACATAACCACATTTTCCCACCCCATTGACCTTTTGGATAAGGTCTAGTAGGGGTAGAAAAACGGACTCCAATTGCAGATAGAGTCTTACCGTCTTGCTCACATCTGGTGAGGGTCTCTGACTTTTGGTCCAAATAAGGAGGAACCATCGAAAGGGGCATTCACAAACGATGACTTAAAAGGTTCCGCAAAAGAACAAATGCATCCAGGAATGTCTCCGCAGAGCAATTTCTGTACCCGCAGCCCTACTCGTTCCATCAGCTGAATAAGACACAAGGTGCATGGATGAGTTTACAATGTAATTGAGGGTAGCAAGCTGAAACGTCACCTTGTCTGCCACCGAGTCGGCTACTGTACCCTGGAGAGTATCTCCAAGCTCCTTGAAGAGATCTCTTTGTAGACGTGTAAAGTGGGTCAGGTAGTTCGATGACTGAAGTGCAAAGGTCATAGAACTGAACATGCACTTCCCAAATCTGTCCATTATCTTAGACTTTCTATTAGGAGGATGGACAGACATAGAAGTCTCTGACATCTCCTTTTTTGTGGCTGCCGCCACCACCATGGCATCAACAGGTATGGGTTTAGATAAAAAGGCCTTGTCATGGGTTGCTGATATGTACTTGTTTGGCCTTCTAGGAACAGGCTCTATAGAATCTGGTGACTCCCACGCCCTTCGAGATAAAAGATCCATTAACTCATCAAAGGGTGGAGACACCCAAGAGGTGGAGGATTGGGACCCGAAAGCCTTCAAGAGCACCGATTCGTCCTCGGTAGGGTTTTGGAGCTATTAGTCCCCCCCCTCTGCTTAAGGATCTCAAAAATATCTCTGAAGGAAATATCCTAAGAGGGGGACCTTGGGGACCCTTCTGATTCCTCCAAAATGGTGTCCGACGTGATGGATTGCTGAGGGGAATCTAGATGTCTGCTCTTACACAGCCTTTTCCGAGGAACCTCCTCAGTGGGAATCTCTGGGGAAGTCACGGAAGAGCAGGGTTCCCCCAAAGGGCATCCTGAGGCTCTGGGTCCCTATGCTTACAGTGAACCTGTGGTGAAGGAGAAGAAGCAGGTGCCTTTCGGGAGGAGGTGGCCTTATCAGAGGTTGTGGAAGTCCTGGGGGACAAAGCCTCCTCATGGCATCGAAGGCCCCATGGCTCCGATGTGAGGAAGCACCCAGGTTCGAAGACACCAAAGACTCCTCCCGCACCAGAACCGCTGACTCCGAGCCCGAGGTTGGAGCTGAACTCATACGTGCCAAAGCCCCAAGAGGAAGAGTCAGAACCGACATATCGGTTCAAACCCCCCCCCCCTGGAACCGACAGGAGAGTGTCAGTTCCCAGATACAACCGCTGGAGCAGAGGATATCAGGGTGGTCAGAAGTGAGTGTTGGCACTGACGGTTCCACCAATGACTGAATGGCCCCCTCCGGCTCCGAAGTCTTGATTCGAGTCGGAGGAGGAGCAACAACAACAACAGGAGAGGACGTTGTCGGTTACGAACCAGCTGGAGCCAAAATCAACAGAATTTTGGCAAGCGCCAGATCCTGTAAATGTCTCCACACCACTCGGCCTATGTCCAAATCCAAAAGTCTGGAAGCCCGAGAGGAGACTACTGACGGAGCCGGTGACCCCAGAATCAGGGACCTCAACGTAGGAGATACCAGTTCCAAGACTGGGGACCGGCTCTTACCAGCAACCTGAACGGTCAACTCCAATGACACTGGAGCCGAGACAGTAGCCTTTTTCATAGATTTTGACACCGAAGAGCCCTTCGGAGCCGAACCAGATAAAGAGGCTGGACAGGAGGGGAGGGTTTTGGTTGACCGGGAGCCGAATCCAGGTCGGATTGAAATCCGACTTGATTAACCCCCACTCCACTAACTTGTGCTTCCTCTCAGCTAGCACCCTGGAACTAAAGCCATGGCAAATAGCACAGACCTCTTGTAAATGTACCTCACCCAAAAAGTACACGCATGTAGAGTGCCCATCTATAATGGGCATCTTCTGGTTACATTTTGGGCACCTCTTAAAACCAGATTTAGCCTTTTCTGACATGTTAAAGTATAAGCAGACAACAACCACAATAACCAAAAATAAACCTAACTGGCAAAAGTATATGAAGGCAGCTAACTTTAAGCTGTAAAATAAGCCCTACAGGCTAAGGAAAACAAAACAGCCAAAAACAGCCAAAGCCTAACCAGCTACCACAAAAAATTGCACCAAAAACTGCAAAGCCTACAGAGCAACCAGAATAACAGGGCCAAGCCCAACAAGAGCGCAAGAAATAAGCTATCAGCTAACTATGAAAATCTGAAAAAAAAAAAGGACTAACAGAAAACAGCACAATATAATAATCTGGCTAACAAAGCAATTAAACTTTTGAAAATTTGCACTGAAAAATTCACAAAACTTATCTCGCCAACGGCCAAGAGCTGTAGAGAACACCAGATCAGTTGCAGTGGAAAACTAGATCTGGGGAATATAGTGGTGCATTGTGAGACAGGGCTTTAGCCTTGAGCTGTTTTGAGACCTCGAGCTTTGCTATTTGTCCGAATCGGAGCCAATGATCAGCTCCGAACCCATCAGTAAGAATGAAGGCGAGATTAAATGTCACATGCAGAGTTTCTCCGCATCTGCTGGACCAACTGGTGGGTTAATTGGAAATTCTCCCATGGTCTGGCACCTAGGGCCCTGATGGACAGAGGCAGTCATTAAATCACCACCTCTACAAATCAAATTTGTGGGTCACATTTGTGTAGCATGACTAGGCTTACAAGGGCCCTAGTGGTCATTGGCCTAGTAAACCCCTATAAACTTATACAGTAAACAAAAGACAACCCATTACTACCATTCACTGAGTGCTGGCAAAAAAGGAAGAAAGAAAATGGCCATACTGCAAGTACTAACTGAATGACAAGTAAAAACCTCACACACTGATTAAAATTTCTATGACACACGAGCTCATAAGCAGAACCTCATCATACACACCTAACGTACGCATACACATTCACATACACTCTTATATACCAGCACTCACCCATTTACACAGCACAAAATAATGTCATACAAACTGAATGCATTCCTTGTGACATCCCTAATGCACTACGATATAGAAAAGAGTACAGACAAGTTGCTTAAAAGGAGGAATTTAATGTGCAGCATGGGGTAGCGTAAAGTATTCTGTAAAACTAAGCATGTACGTGGGATGTCGCAAGATGCTATCTTCCTCTTCCATTCCTGTCATGATAGTAATTAATGTGGTTGTGCATTTATTGGCTTCCTGGGTTTTGTATATGGCCCACAGGTCTGGAATGTTATGAAATGAAACTGAACACAACATCACGTAACTGAGCTTCTGACCCTTCTCATAAAGCAGTCATGCCTGAAACAGAGAGGTGTCAAAAAAGTGGATGTTCTTCATCTCACATTGCTGCAGTCCTTACACTTGGGTAGTCCGCTGTCCTCGGTCGGCCCGAATATCAAAGTATTAGGCTGACGTCGGTCAAGGCGCTTAAGACTGACATCAGGACATCAGGGTACAAATGCGCATGACCGACGTCATATCCTCAGTCTTTTTTGCCGCATGGTCCGATGCAGAAGCAGCGTTGCAAGTGCCGTTGGCGTTCTGAAATTTTCGAATTGGAGTTTCAGACCGAGTCAAAGTTGGCTAAGTACCCGTTGGGAATATTTTAGTTTTTCTTGCCTCAGTGGTTTACGGATGTCAGAAAAAGTGAATAACTGTATTTCTTGTGGGAAGCAGATACCGCATAGGGATTATCATACTTTGTGTATTCCTTGTTTGGGGCCTGAGCACGGCGTTGTTGGGTGTCGCTTTTGTGCTAGGTTCAATAAGCGCACTATTAGCGAAGGTTAGATTGTGCCAGGTTGGTCTTGAGCGGTGCAATTATAATATGCCGTCGGATGCTCCGGCCGCTTCTTCGAAGCGCAAAGACAAAGCAGCTAAACCCAGGCAAGAAGAGTCGTCCGTGCGGACGCTGGTTCTTTAGAGGCATCAGTGGAACCGGTGGTTCCGGAGGCTTCTCTGGAGTCCCAGGGGAGACTTTGATATTGCAGGATGTGGCCTCTCAGGAGGCAAGTCAGGCTGAAGGGGCTTCTCAGGTTACTGTACTTCCCTCCCTTCCTAGGGTGGTTAGGCCCTCTCCTTCTGTTTCCAAGGCTTCTCCCAGAGGCAGGCCAGGTTTAGCTTCTGTTGGTGTCACTCCTAGTTCTACAGGATCTGTGCCCAAGAAGCACATGCTTAAAATGGCAGAATATTTAATTACTTTGATTAGAGGGTCTTTGCCCCCTCCTGATAAGAGGCCTAGGGTGGAACCAGAGTTGGGGAGTTTTGAGCAGGCTTGGATGTTTCAGAGTCTTGGCTGAAGACTTGCAGGAGTACTCTCCTTATTCTGATTCTGATGCAGATGATTCGACTCCTTCTGCTTCTCCTCCAGAGGATTTTTCTTTTTCAGAGACTCTTCATTCCATGAGGGAACATTTTAAGTGGGAAGGTCAGGACTTCTCTGATTCCAGGAAAAGGCTTAGGGAATTTTTGCTTTTACCCCAGCATAGGCCTTTGGCTATACCACCTGTTCTGGATGTTGTGGAAGATGTGTTTGCAGAGGCTTCACTTAATCCTGATTCTTTGCCTCCTGCTCCTGTTAAACCGGATAGGTATTACAGGGTGCCTGAGGCTCATAAATATCTTTATAAGAGTCCTAGGGCGGACCCAGAAACTGTTAGTCAGGGACCTAAGGGTGTCAAGGCCTCTGTGGTAAAAAAACGGTTCCTCCAGATAAAGAGGCCAGAGCTTTGGATAGATGGGGAAAGAAAGTCTATACTTCTTCCACCTTAGCTATGAGGGCTTTGAATTGCCAGTTTCACATGTTGAAATATCAAAACTATCTTCTTTCTCAATTGAAGTCTAAGGTAGATGCTCTGGCGGAAGGCATTGAGTGTAAAGAATTACAAGATTTGGTGCATGTCTCGGAACAGGTGGGTAAGCATTCTTTACAATGTGGTTTTGATGCTGTACAGGCCTCGTCTAGGGTGGCTGCCACTGGTTCAGTTCTTCGCAGGCATGCCTGGCTGAGGGATCAGAATTTATCTGACCATGTTAAGACAAGGATTTTGGATGCTCCTTTACAGTCTGATGTGTTGTTTGGTTCACCTGTGGAGTCAGTCTTGAAGAAAATGGAAGACGAGGCTAAGTCTATGCAGGCTGTTAAAGATTTTTTGCAAGTTCAGCCTCTGAAGTTTAGTAGGAATTGGCCTGCTAAAGGGTGGACGTATCCTTCTTATGATTCTCAGTCTAGGGGTAGATCTAGACGTGATAGGGGCAGAGCTCAGGGTTCCTTCAGACCTAGAACGGGGAGTTCACCTGCACAGTCTTTGGGTGAGGGCAGGGGCCAGTCCTTTCGTAAATAGGCCCAATGACCTACCTTTTCAGCTGCCAGATCCTTCTTGCCTGGCAGCACCTTTGGGAGGAAGGTTGGCACTCCAAGGAAAATTGGAGTTTGATTACTCAAGACAGATGGGTATTGGATATCATACACCAAGGTTACAAGTTTTATTTCCATACCTTGCCTCCTTTCAAAGGCATGCCAGACGTTCCTCCTCAGCAAAGACTAGAGGCTCACAAACAAATTTCTCTGCTTTTTCAAATAGGGGCCATACAACCGGTCCCTCTACCAGAAGTGGGCCTAGGATTTTATTCTCGCCTGTTCCTAGTACCAAAGAAGGGGAACACGTGGAGACCAATTTTGGATTTATCTATCCTCAACACATATCTGGACATTCCCAAGTTCAAAATGTTGACGTTACAACAGCTTTTGCCTCTGCTGGGCAAAGATCACTGGATGGTGACTCTGGATCTCAAGGAGGCTTACCTTCATGTCCCTATCAGGCTCAGTTCATAGGTTCATAGGTTCATAGGTTCATACTAGGCTATCTGCCCGAGGGCATTTACAAGCCTAGCCCATCGTTTTGTGGTTTACGCCACCCCTTTAGTATGGGGAACTATACCCATTATTTTGCTGTGCCTCTGTCGAGCAGTGACACTGAGGTAATCCCTGGGGTATATCTGCGATCTCCCATCCATTGGTCAAGATTTCTCTTGAACAAGGCAAGCGAGGTGCTCTGCCTCACATGTACCGGGATTTTGTTCCACAGCATAGGGAGTCTTTGGGTGATGAATCTATCCCTCCAGCACGTCCTATTAATAGCCGTGTCGAGGTTTAAGTCTCCGCCCTTGTGGCTCTGATGGATCTAGATTTTTGAGGTGAAGCATATTCATCAAATCTGGGTTTGACATGGCCTTGTATGTTAGGCAAAGGTCACCTCTGAGCAAGCGGTGGCGACTGAATAGAGCTGGAGTTCTTTCAGTCGGGCAGCATAGGATAGATTTTGAGACCCTTTATCCTTTTGGTGAGGAACTTTGTGGCCTCTCCAGCTGCTGCAAGTGTCGGGTCAGATACATTCGAATGGGGCATTGTACTCAATCATTGGTCTGATGAGTGATGAGTAAAGGGAGACTATAACCTCCCTTGATCTAGATGAGAATCCCTTCATGATAAGGTGGGCAATGTAGAAGGTCTTCCTAACTACTTTAGCTACATGGGTGTCGAATGACAGACTACTATCAACCTGGGTCCCCAGGTCTCTGATAACTTCTTCTGTGCTCAGTGGATTGCCACCTATTTGGTAGCTAGGGGTAACCTTGTTTTCCCGAAGGGTATGACTATGCATTTTTGGCATTTAACTTTAGGCGTGGCTCTGGCACCAGTTATCCGTTTCTGTGAGACCCTTCTGAAGGATATCTGTGTCAGATGTGTTTTCTACTATGGCGCCCAGTTTGCAGTCATCTGCAAACTTTGTCAGCCATAACCCTCCTGTGTTTGCTTGTACTTCGGAAAAGTAGATGCCAAACAAGAGTGGGCCCAGGACTGAGCCCTGTGGGACACCACTTGTGACAGGCTTTGAGTCTGACATGGCGCCAGCAACTCTGACCCTGTGGGTTCTGTCACTCAGCCAGTTTGCAACCCATCTTGTGATGTATGGGTTAACATTTAAGCTGATGGGTTTTCAATGATACCCGAGTGGGGTATTGTAAAGGCCTTAGCCAGATCGAGGTAGGCTGTATGGACTGCCTTTCCTCATCAATGGCTTTGGTGACTGTTTCAAAAGTCAACCAAGTTTAAAAGGCATGATCTGCCTTTGACAAAGCCAAACTGGGTTGGATCCAAAGTCTGCAAATTCCCTATGTCTTTATTTATGAGGTCCATTATGATCCTCTCCATGGCTTTGCAGATAAGGCTTGTCAAGCTAATGGGCGGTAATTTCAGGGTCGGTGGAGGCACCGCCTTTGTGAAGTGGGACCACAGTTGCAGTCGCCTCCTGATGCGTATCCAGAGGTAAGACTTTGATTAAACAGCTGTCCTAGCTGTGGGTTTAATTCCTCATTGAGTTCGTGGAGCACACAGCCGGGGACACCATCAGGTCCCATGGATGCTGTGTTTTTTGCTTTGGAGAGAGCAGTTCTCACTTGGGCGCTGGAGATGTTTGGGGGGCTGCAATCGTTTGGTATAGATATCTCTCCTTTTGGGGGAGAAGTTTGCACTGAACCTGTCAGCCAGTATGTTGGCAATGTCTGTAGGATCAGTAATCTTCACATCATTTTGAACTAGTTCTGAGCATATCTCGTGGGGAAGTATCTGCGTTTTCGGGCTGGGACTTCTCATTATCAGTTCTCTGCATTGCCCTTTGGCTTATCTACTGCGCCCAGAGTGTTCACGAAAGTTCTGGCTCCAGTGATAGCTTTCTTCAGGCTAAGAGGAATACAGATCTATCCTTATTTGGACGATTGCCTGATTCTGGCCCAAGAAAAGGACGAACTTCATCATTTACAGTATGTGATAGCAGTGCTAAGATGCCTGGGGTATTCTGTGAACGAAATAAAGTCCAGTCTAGTACCCTCTCAGGACATGTGCTTTCTGGGTGTGAGACTGAATACAGCGTCCCAGATGGCCTTTTTGACCCCGGACAAACAAAAGAATCTTTCTCTTTACTTCCATCAATTGTCTCATCAGTCCAGGCTGACTGCAAGGACAGTCCTTCAAGCCTTGGGGTTCATGGCATCTTGTATTCTGGTGCTTCCCAATGCCAAACTGCATATGAGGAAGCTACAATGGTATCTCAAAATGTATGGACACAGCACTGCCAAGATATGGACACTGTCATTCAGATAATACCTTGCATTCAAAAGGAGTTTTTGTGGTGGGCTCAGGAATGTCACCTAAACAAGGGACTCTCTGTGACCCGACCAGAGGCGAGTCAGATTCTAACGACAGATGCCTCAGACAAAGCTTGGGAGCTCATCTAAATGGAAAGTGGGTACAAGACCGTGGCCTGCCAGACTTCAACATCTACATATCAACTTGAAGGAGATGTTAGCAGTCCAATTTGCATTAATAGCTTTCAAGGATTTACTTCTTCCAGGGCAGGTGTTGGCTCTAACAGACAACACAACTGTCATGTGGTACATCAACAAGCAAGGGGAACGCATTCTTATCCTCTATGCAGACCAGCAATGATTTTGTGGGAGACGGCTCTCAGTTTACAGCTGAATCTTCAGGCAAGGTTTCTGCCGGGAGCACAGAACTCCTTAGCAGATGTGTTGAGCAGACAAATTATGGATCCCCACGAGTGGAAATTGGATCCTCATGTATTTCAGAAATTGACAGTGTTATGGGAACTCCAGACACAGATCTGTTAAACTTCTCCACTAAACTACCAGCTGCCAAAGTTTTGCACAAAAGGTTGCATCCCACAGCTTGGAAAGTGGATGCTCTTTCATTCAATTGGAGCAATCTTCATGTGTATGCCTTTCCACCTCTGCCTCTCCTCCCAAAGGTACTCCTGAAGGTCAGACAGGACAAGCCAAAGATGATTTTAATAGCTCCAGATTGGCCTCGACAGCACTGGTACCCATTACTGAGAAGTCTGGTGCAGGAGACTCCATGGCCTTTGCCTTCGATTCCACACCTGCTGTCTCAGGAGAACAGTCATTTACTCAATGTCAAACTTCACTCTCTACATCTAACAGCCTGGCATATTCTGTTTTAAACCCTGGAGGGTCTCATCTTCCACAGCAAGTTTTGAATGTTATTTTGGAGGCCAGAAGGCCTAGTACAAGGAAAGTGTGCAGATAAATGGAAGAGATTTTTATTTTGGAGTACAGCAAAGGAATTTGATGTTTCTAAGCCTAATTTAAGTGTGGCTCTTCAATATCTTACTGAGTTACTGGACAAAGGTTTGTCCTTCTCTTCTATTAAGGTTCATGCTGCAGCAATTTCTGCTCACTATGACTGTGACCCACCATTGTTTTCTCATCCTTTGTTTAAGCAATTCCTTAGAGGGCAAAGAATATAAGACCCCCATTAGAGCTCCTACTCCTGCTTGGGATCTCAATTTTGTGTTGGAGAAACTCACTCTACAACCTTTTGAGCCTGCAGCTACTGCCGAGTTGAAATATTTATCATGGAAGACTGCTTTTTGTTGGCCATTACCTCTGAGAAGGGTTTCTGAACTACAGGCCCTTATGGCGGTTGAGCCTTTCTTAATTTTCCATAAGGATAGGGTATCTTTGTACTAATCCTTCCTTTATGCCTAAAGTGGTTTCTAGTGTGGCTTTAAACCAAACTATTCATTTGCCTACTTTTTATGCAAACCCCAAAATAAAGGGGAAAAGATTTTGCACACTTTGGATATACACAGGCAGTTGCGATATTATTTGAGCAGAACTAAAGGGTTCAGGCAGTCTCAGCAGTTATTTGTTTCATTTGCTTTGGGTTCTCAGGGCAAGCCTGTTTCAAAACGAACTATTTCTAAGTGGATTGGGTTTTGTATTGCTTTCTGTTATTCCCATCATGGTAAGGAGATTCCAGCTGGGATTAGGCCTCATTCCACTAGGGCTACTGCCACTTCTACAGCTTTTTAAGGGGTGGCAACTAAAGATATTTTGGAGGCAGCTACTTGGAGTTCAGTGCATACTTTCTCTAAGCATTACCACCTTCCACTTTACTCTAAATCTAGGGCTGGTTTTGCCACTGCAATTTTACAGGGCATTTTGGCAGCTCCTAATGCTTTATAGTTTTGCCATCCTCCCTTACCTCTGCTTTGGGATTCTACCCAAGTGTAAGGACTGCAGCAATGTGAGATGAAGAACATAGTACAGTTTTGTACCTACCATAAATGTAGATGTTCAGATCCACATTGCTGCCAATTTACCCTCCTTCCCTCTGTAGTTAGAGCCGGTTGTGTGGTTTGGGTTGTGAATATTGTGGATATTGTATATATTGTACATATGATTAGTGCAAGGGTGGTTGGTTGGTTTGCTGTCTTTGGTTTTGACCTTTCTTTTTAGGGTCTTCTGACATCTGGGGCAAGAAAAGACTGAGGATATGGCGTCGGTCATGCGCATTTGTACCCTGGCGTCCTGATGTCAGTCTTAAGCGCTTTGCCGACCCAGCCTAATACTTTGATATTCGGGCCGACCGAGGACAGCGGACTACCCAAGTGTAAGGACTGCAGCAATGTGGATCTTCGAACATCTACATTTATGGTAGGTACAAAACTGTACTTTTTGTAATCCTCTTTGCAAAGTACCACCTCTGTCACATCAATGCCTTCTACTCTTCTTGTAAAAATGTAGGTCTTTGTACATAATACAGTCTTGGATCTGACACATTTGCAAACACACAAACTTCTACTTCACCCTCTTATACTGCTTTTATAACCTGTATTCTCACTTTGTCTTCCTTTTTCTTAATGTGGAAAAGATTCTGCAATCATTTCTTAAAATAATTTCTGCATTCCTTATGTCTCAGCTGTTTATTCATATGGTCACAATTCTTGACAGCAATAATGAAATAGCTACAGGATGTTTATATTTGAATCTTCTATTATTAACATCTGTGGTAGTGGTAAATCTGTTCCACGAAGAAGTGTGCTCCTGTATTCAAAAACATATAAATGTCCTTCTCTTATCAGTTCTATTATTTTCTTCATAAGCTTCTTTACAGTTTGGATCATCCTCTCTACCTGACCAGTGGACTGCCTGTTTTATGTCTGAATTGTATCCTGTGTCTGGGAAGGATACGTTTTGAACAATGACTACACTTTTACTCATGGCATACGTCAAGCTCACCATTTCTGGATATCTGATGTAACTGTCAACAATGATTCGAGAGTGGCCATTCTGAAAACGCAATAAATTAGTTCCAGTTTTTAATTCTGGTACTTCTTGAGACAGCAGTTGTTCATTAGCATTTAGGTTATGCTATTTGCTAGAAACTTCACAGTTCTAAACAACTCCTTTCTGTTCTGAACTTTTTGGCCATAGATTTTATCATGTGCTTTTTCTTTCCATCTTAAACTTCTTGAATATGATTCATGAATTTCTCCAGTACGAGTCAACAGAATAGATATTACTTTGTTAGATTTGAACACAAGATATTGAGCCCAGCTTAACTCATCTCTTTAGGTGTAATGTGTGTGATTGTCTTTACGTACTGTACATATCTATACTGGCTCTCCCTTCATAATTACTTTGTTAAGCAGTTTAATTTCTCTGTCCTTGTGAGTATATTTTTTTAAGCTCATCCAATTTCGCTTGTGACAAAACAATTGTGAAACAACCCACAGTACCAGTTTCCAAATCTTCACTAAGCAGAATTTTTCCAATCCTTCAGACACTACATAAAAAAGGTGTCATACATCTGTTTGTTGTGTTTATACCAAACTTTTAAGCTGTACTTCTGTAAGTTGAGTGTCTTGTGATCTGTTTCTATGAATCGTTGTTTACCACATACATATTTATGGAATTTTTCACATCCATACACATCAGTCAGCATGTCTTAGTCAATCTCAGCATGTCTCATTTCTGCATCTACACATGCTCTGGCATTATACTGTTCTTGGATCAGTTCTGCTCCAAGCCCATGCTAACTAGCATTTATTTGCAAAGTGATGGTGTAGACACATCAAAGTACTTTACAACTGGAGCTTCAGTTACAAGCCTTTTCAATAACACAAAGCTTTTGTCCTACTCAAGTGACCAATCCAATCTCCTTCATCATTATGTTCTGGAAATGTACTTAATGGCATAGAAAAGTTTGACATGTCCCAGAATCTCATCTATGCTTTTAGTGCTTTGGTTTCTGCATGTGCACTGCAGTTTTCTCTTTACATTCATCTGGTTTTAGACCCTCAGCCATAAGAATATAGGCCATGTATTTTAGAGCAGTCACACAGCTCATTTACTCTTGTTCAGTTTTACAGCAAAACTCCTGTCAATTAACAGCCCCCCCCCACTAGCAGATCATCAATTACAATCCTGGCAATAGCTCTCTAAATACTGGTGCTACAAATGAAATATCAAGGGGAAAATCTGATGATTCTGTATTCTTCCTCAGCAGTGTACCTTAGGTGCACAGATTTGGTTTTGCATTATAAAATTTAATTTTCCAGAAAACGTGGTTATCATCTAATACAGGTAACTATTTGGCACTAAGCATAACTGAAGTAACAGTTCCAATTGTCAATAAAGGACAAAATTCCCTTTTCTTCACTCAGCCTAGGTCTTAGGGATCTGTATAAATTCTAAGTGTGTCTTGCTTCAAAACTGTAATAATACAGTTCACCCATTCAGTAGGCTTTGAGTTTTTAACAATAACATAAACACACATATTTATCCGTTATTTTATGTTCTTTGCTTTCAGTTAGAGAAGCTAATTCTCTATGTCACTAACTACCTTGATTATAGCAAGCTCAGATGCTCATAAGCCTAGTACTTTTTATACAGCAGGAACTTCTTATTGTAATATTTGTTAATGTTTATGTACTTTGCAGATAAAGATTCTAGTTGTCTACTGATGTACCATGTTCTTCATCTGTAAATATGTTTGTAATTAATTGCTATGTTAAATTGTTAATCGCTATGTAATCTAATGTAACTACTGTCTGTTTATTTTAACTGTGGAGCTTTTCTCCCCGGGCCTCTGCTGAAAATGGACCTACGTCCAGTCGGACACTCCCGGTCAACAAATGTAAATAAATAAATAATGTGGATGTACAGCTGGCACTACCTCTAGATGATTAAATGCAGTACAATTGCTCTTTGTATGCCTACAGCCACACATAGGTTTGTAGGCAAATACTAGTTAATCAGTCTAGCCAATAACAAATTTAAAATTCCCTTCAACCTCAAGGAAGGCAACACAGCATAAACCAGGGGAGAATTTAAGATTGAAATTGATGGGTTTGATTGGAACATTTACCATCTTTTTTGTATTTTCAAATGAATGTTTATTAACAAGGTAATATTGTCCCACCTTAGGCTTGGACAACCAACATTTTGGTTAATAGCCAAACATGCTAAACCATTGCACGACAGACACCTGGAACATAGGGCTTCAATTTTAACTGAAAGATTCTTTCTAGGCACCATCCTGAATGCTACATTACTGTTTTTGTATCTTTTTAAATCCACTTTAATCCCTACCGCCTGCCAACCATTACCCTTCTACTGATTGACTGGCCTATTTGTTTTCTCCTGTTGGGCAACAGCCAATCACTGCAGATCATCATCATTTAGAATCTTCTAATGACAGCTGAATTCCCCATGCCAAGGAGGCTGACATGTATGCTCCCTTGCATGAAGAGCTGCTATGCAGTCCACACCATGGGGGAGGTAGAGGCAGGTGTACATACTCAGCCAATATGCTGTACTCCTGCATCACTGTGGCAGTCAGAATCACAGTAGACTGGACCCTTTCCCCTATCCCAGGATGTGCAGCCAACATTGATTCTTCACACCTTCATTTTCTGATCAGCTCTTCTAGTGTCCACACTACTAGCTGAACAAGGGTTATCTGGAGTATAATCAGAGCTCCATCCATCTACGACATGGAGCTGAAGGCGTTTAACATTTACCTCACACTTTACTCTGTGCTTCATTCTCACATTATTTTCAGTTATTGTTGTTATCTTGCATACCTCCATTTCTTTTCTAAGCTCTTTTGGCTGGTATAGGTTAGTTCACTTACCATGCATTCATCCAGTTATCTAGTTTCAGTGCTGATTCTTTTACATGCCTGCCACTTTTAATGCTAGAGACCATTACACATCTGACTAATAAAACATGCAGTTCACCACACACACAGCCTTTTGCTTTGTTCTTTAGCTTAGGTTTACAAGGATCAATGTCAGACCCAGCTTAAGTCGGGGGGGGGGGGGGCTACAGCACTTCAACATATCAGTCAGTGTGTGACCCCAAATGATCAGTCATGTGACCACCAGGGACAAGCATACCATTTAAACCCATGAGAATATACTAATAGTGTGTGTCACTCAGCAGGCTTATTGTATTCAGCAAATGTAACACAGTAGGCATTAGTGTAAAAAATGTTACTGAAGCTACACTTTAGTGTAAGTTACAGGACAACTGTATACTGCATCTGTACCTTTCATTTGTCACTTGAACCTGCCACATATCCAATTTATTGTGACTGGTTACATAGTGCCATCATTCAGTAATCTAACACTGCTGACTTGTTTTACCATCACAGTAATACTGCTTCTGTTGTGTATGCAGTTAGCTTTTAAAACAGACTCCAGAGGTTGCCTATCCTTGGGGAAAAAGGGAAGTGTTACGACTATTCCTTTTTCCTGAGTTTGTGTGATCTCAGAGAGGGGGTACATGTAAAAGTAAGGGGAAGTACCTCTATTTGTTATAGAAGATTTTATTTATATGTAATTTGCATTGCTGATGATAAAGTGTGCTAGTCAACACTGTAGAAAAAATATTGTTAGCTGTGATGAAATCAGGCAGGTCTGCTAAAAGTAATCCCCATCTTTCTGAAGCATGTTACACAGCTCGTCAAAAATCAAATAAATAAATAAATGAATGTCCCAGAATATTAATTTTTTTCCCCTCATACTGGAAAAGCAGCCAAGATTTCTTCTTTTGGAAATAAAACTATAGGCAAACGAGAACAAATCATATTGTGCAAATGTGCAACACTTTGAAAAAACTAAAAAACAAATGCTGCAAAATTAAAAAACAATGTATAAGAAAGAAATCAATACATGGTCCATCATTAATGTATTGTATATAACTGAATGATAAAACAAGTAACAACTTGATCAAATCAAGTTCCTAACTGACTCTTGAAAGATGGTCTAGAATTTAAAGATAGCACTTTTCATAGCCAACTGGTCATGTTTTTTCTACTCACTTCCCTGTTCACAAAAATATACATTTCCACATTGGACGGATACTTCAAAATCACTAAAAAAAGTTGTAAACTGCCAGCTCTACCATAGTTTGTAGACTAAGCCTGCAAGTTTATTTCTACATAAAGAATTAGTTTTTTCATGACATTTGCTGGGAAAAGTGTCTATTAGCTGCAGAAACTACTATGTATTACTATAACTGTAGAAACAGTAGTTTCTGCAGCTAAAAGTACAGTTTTTAAAATACATTTTTTTGTTTACTTCTGTATACTTTGAAGTCATGAAAAGTGTGTTCTTAATTTAAGAAAGAATTTTTCGGAGAGTCACTCCAAATTCTTAGCTTGTGTTCAAGTGACTGTTGCTGTAAGCGGTTTTCTTGTCAGTGTCTATTAAGAGTGCCATTTATTTAAATGCGCTATGATTTTTTTTTTTTTAATATTTTATAATGGACTGCTTTCCATATTTACATAAATAAACAGGTTTTCATATCTCTGTAAAGAAGTAGCAGCCTATTGTATTCTTCATACTGAGAAGACAGTCAGCACCCCCTCCATTGGGAACAGTATAATGCAAAATGTCCGACTGTGACAGTGAAGACCAATTAAACCCTTTTGTTTTGGTGACAACGAGATAAGAAAACAAAACACACTATTTGTGTTCACAGACAAAACATTTTCAAATGAAGGCTATATTAACATTATAAGGGAAAGTACAGCTCTACAAATAAACTTACCAAAACTGTAGATATTTGAAAACATCACTGCTGCAGTAGCCTAAGCTATATGGAAAGTATTCTGGCAAGGGTCAGTCAACTGGCCACCCTCCATAGCTTTAGGACACTTTCCACACACCACTGTAGAGCTTGAGGACAGCAGTATAAAGTTTTGAAAATTTGGTTAGTTTGTCAAACTCTGGAGATCTTTCTTACTTTAGAACAATGAAGGCTAGTGCCCTGCCAGATAGGTATATGCTATGAGAAAAAAAGAATTACAAAAAGCCCTCACCCTGGCATAATAAAATAACAAAAAGAAGGGGGAAGGAAGGGTGGGGGTGTTTGGACTGTACCAAACTTTCAAAGACTTTAAATAAACCTTTGGCAAACCCCAGGCACCCCCACCCCGTCTGCCCTAGCAGAAGGGAACACAGCTGAAGAAGCATGCTTAAGTTTATGCTTTCTTTTCCTATGACAATTTAGAGAAGAACAGCATCCTGAAGAATGATCCTTTCCGCCAGGAATCAAGCTGCTCAGGGCAGATCCGAAAAGGAACAATTTTTGCTCCTTCCTTTGCTGCTAACAAGAATGCTTCTCCTTGTCTGAAGAGGACAGCTAAATGGCTGAAAAGGATGTGCATTGGTCCTTAGCAACTTCCCACGGTACAGCACTAGAGCGACCAAGAGAAACTGATGAGCAATTCAAGGATAAGCTGTAGTCACTCACTGACAACCGAGGTAAAGAAGAAGCTGGATTCAAGACTGAAGTCTCTCGTACAACTTTCCCCGGGAACATTCTCGAAATTATGACAGGAACCTGTCAACCACCCTAACACTAGTCCTAAGTCAAGTCCTGACAGAAAAATATTGATTTTTTTGACTGGAACTATAAGCTTTTTTCCACAGAAAATGAAGGTAGTCCCCAGCAGGGTACTTACTTCCCAACTTTGAAGAAGCTGTAGCCTACCATCAATAACTCAATGCCGCAGCAGAGAACAAGCTTCAGTGGCAAGAAACTTCTGAGAGCTTGGTGCCGTTACCACTCTCTTAGAGCTCTACAGTGGTTAGGCCATGTGGAAGGTGGCCCCTGTTAACTTGGTGCACTTGGGCATTCTGAGACAGTGCAGCAACTGTCTCATGTACACAGAAAACCCTCTCCTCTTACCTCCCAACAGTCATACATGTGAGAGATGCACTTGTACCACCAAACTGGAAGCTGTACACTCTCCAGCCAAGACCGGACTAGATGGTCAAGAGAAGAAGGTCAACACTTGCAACACACTACATGGAACACACACCCCTCCAAAACACCCACTATCACAACTCACACACAGAAACACAAACCATATACCCACCTTCACGGAGGCTCTCAATAAAAACTTACCCAAACAACAGAGACAGAAACGCACTTGACCACCACAACACACCACCAACCACAGAACACAAAGCTCACCTCCACACTGTGCCCCTCAACCTAAGCCCTTGAGGCAAAACACTTTGCCCAATGTACTAATCATAGGAGATCCAATAGTGAGACACACTGATGTCTTGCTCACTAGGCTGGAGTGGTTGTGTATTGGGTGCCAGGATCCACCACATAACACATGCACTCAGGTCACTCCACAACAAGTACAAGCATGACTCAGTCATTGTCCATGTGAATGTGAATCACCTGAGACGTAGCTCCCTGGACAACATAGGTTCATAGGTAGGTACTAGGCTATCTGCCCAAGGGCATTTATAAGCCTAGCCAGAGTGTGTCGGCTTTCTCCGCCCCATTGATTAATTAACTGATAGCCTTGTAGACCAGGCTAGTCAGGCTTATGGGGTAATAGTTACCAGGGTCAGTTGTGGCCCCTCCTTTGTGGAGAGGAATAACTGTTGCTGTATGCCATTCTATGGGCACGTAGCCTGTGGAGAGGCTGAGGCTGAACAACGTGTTTAGGTGGGGGGTTAGTTCATTCTGTAGTTCGTGCAAGATGCAGCCTGGGACACCATCTGGCCCCATTGACACTGTGTTTTTGGCTTTTGAAAGGGCTGCTTTCACCTGTGCATCTGTGATTTCTGGGACACTGCACTTTTCCAGTATTGCTGTGGGCCCTTTTGGGGATGAGAGGGGGGTGAAGTTTACATTGAATCTATCTGCCAGGATGTTGGCAATATCAGTAGGTTCAGTATATTTTGTGCTATTTTGCACTAGTTCAGTGCATATCTGAGAGTTGCCACTTAGATTCTTAACATAGCTAAAGAAGGCTCTGTGGTTATCTTTTAAATCCTTGGCTATTTTTCTATCGAAGTTAGCCTTAGATGATTTCATGAGGGACCTTAGTTTCTTACTGATACAGATCAGGGATGTCTTTCCTTCTTGGGATTTGCTTTTTTTCTGAACTAGTTTCCTCCTTCTATTGTATAGCCTGTTTATGGCAGGGGTCCACCAAACTGGTTTCCTTCTCTTAGAGGAGTGAGTCTTGGTTTTGCTAGGGATGGCACAATCCATGCATCCTTGTTGGTGCTCATAGAGTGCATTTCTAAAGGTTTCTGCATCTTGGGCAGCATTATCCTTTAGCGTGGGGGCTGTGAAACTTACTACTACTGTCTTAAGTAAGGTGAAGTTTGCTTTAGAAAAGTTTTTTACTTTGGTTTCCTTAGTTGGGGGTGGTGGTGGGGTGTGGACATTCAGAGTGATTAGTTTATGGACTGATCTAACCAGTGACAGGTTGACCTCCAGTGTGGAACACCTGTTGCCCATGTTGGTGATGACCAGGTGGTCCAATATGTTTTCACCTCTGGTAGGGGAGTTTACCAGCTGATCCAGGGCATTCGAGTTGATGAATTCCAGGAAGAGCTGGGCCTGGGAGTTTGTACTAGAGTAGTTTTCCCAGTGAATGGTAGGGTAATTGAAATCACTCAATATCAGGGTGTTTGGTAGGACCTTCATGTTTTTCAGTGTCTCCAGAAAGGTGGAGTGGTGGTCCTGGGTCATGGAGAGTGATCTGTAGCAGACCACAATTTGCACTGCAGATTTACCCGATGTTAGTTGCACATGGATGATCTCAAAGGTATCATGCTGCGCCACTAAACTGGAGGTGTAGGCATCCTTGATGAATATGGATACACCCCCCCCTCCTTTTGTGTTTCGGTCCGTGTTCTGTGGCCGAAACATGTGGTATGAGTTGTAGCCCGGTAGTGCTGGGGTGCTCTCTGGAGCCTTGAACCAGGTTTCAGTTACTGCACAGATGTCGATGTTCTCCATACTGAGGAGTGCTTTAAGTGCGTGCATTTTGAGATTTAAACTCCTGGCGCCGAGTAGCATAACCCTTAGTTTTTTGTTAATTGTGCTGTTTACAAAGGTGGGTTTGACTTTTAAGCCTTGCCTAAAAAAGGCACTATGGGGGCAGCAAGAGCCTTGGCCAGTATTCAAAAGCCTAGGGGTGACAGGTGCAAGCAGTCTCTTTTGAAGCAACACGGCTTGTCGAGCATGTCGTCCCAGGCTGACAGACACTGGATCCCCTTTGAATGACACCAGAAGCTTAGACAACTGTTGAAACTGATCATTTTTCCTTTATACTGAGGTATCATTCTTGGTGAGGGCAGGATGCTACTCAGGGTCAGGGTCATACCAGCCTGGGCTACATGATCAGAGAGCTCTTCCATGTCTCTTTTCATGTAGTCCAGGAAGGTATGTCTCAGGTCATTCACACCAACATGAACAATGACAAAGTCATATTTGCACTTGGAGTGACCTGAGTGCTTGTGTTATGTATCGGATTCTGGCTCCTGACAGGCAGCTAACAGTAACCTTCTGCTTGTCCAGCCTAGTGAGTGAGACATCAGTGTACCTGACTATAGAGTCACCTATTACTAGTGTGTTAGGTATGTTATTTCGCCTTAAGGGCTGTGATTGTGCAGCACACTGACTTTGTGTTTTATGTGTTGTCTGGTTTGTGACGGGAGGTGCAGGTTGTTTGGGTGTCTGCTTTTGAGGTCTCTGATGCTTTTGCAGGTTTGTATTTAGAGCCTCCAAGTATGATTTTGTGTATTTATGTGTATTTTTTGCCAGTGCTGTTTTAGTAGGTCTGTGTGCAGCTGGAGGTGTGGTGCAAGTGTTAACCGTCTCCTCTTGACTGTCTGTTCCAGTCTTGGGTGGAGACAGCTTAGCTTCCAGTTTGGCTGTATAATTGCATCTCTCGCTTATGTTAGTGTTTTGTGGTAGGAGGAGAGAGTTGTCTGTGTACATGAGGTAGTTGTAACATTGCCTCAGGATATCCAGATTCACCAGCTGGACTGCAGAGTACACCTGAAATTGCCCTTTGGGTCATGCCTGAATAGTAGGGTGAGCTGCTTAGTCGCTTGGTTGGTGAGGGGTGAATAAAGAGCCTTGCCCTGCTGGGCAATCGGTGTCAGGGTATATTAGTGCTTGCTATTAGGTCTGAGCAAGTGCTGGGTTGTAGGATGCTTTTTGAGTGCTTAGGTTGAGAGTTAGACTAGTTTCAAGGGAAAAACTGAAGAGGAAACTTAGTGGAGCCGGGAATAATTTAGCCGTAGCTAACCGGCACTGCCCAGTACGCAAAACCGTGCAAACGTGGCATTTATAGTAGGGAAATGAGAGAGAGAGAAATTAGCCCAAAATGGCCAATAAACTACTAACTTCTGGGCTGGAACCTATCCTCCAGGGACAGATAGGTTGCTCAAAGTTCCCCTGTCTCACAGGTGAACAGAGAAACTTCCTTCTATCCAAATAAGGTATGGGCAACTCAGAAACTAGTATCACAGCCCTGAATTCAGCACTAGCCTGAAAAGTGGACTATACTAGCTTAGAAAGGTGGGAAACAAGAATTTTTTTTTTTTAAAAGATAAGGCAAAAACAGTAAAAAAATATACTTAAAACAGCTTTAAACGACTACAGTCAGAAAAGGCCATCACACTTTAGTCTGTAGCCTACAACAGTTAAACAAATTATTTAAACAAAAAAACAACTTTTTATAAGTGCAGGCAGTCAAATAAGTACAATATGTGAAAAAAACAAGCTTTTAAATCACAATAAATGCTGGAAAATCTGTGTTTAGGTGGAAAACAGTTAAGTACAGCAAGAAAGTACAGAAACTGATACTTAATCACTCCAAAGTGAAAAGGGATGTGATGGAACTCTCGGATTATGTGGCCCAGGCAGGTATGACCCTAGCCTTGAGCAGTATCCTACTGTCACCCAGAATGATACCAGAGTACAAGTAGAAAATGATTGACTTCAACAATTGGCTGTTTCTGGTGTCATTCTAAGGGGATCCAGTGTCTGTCTGCCTGGTATGACATGACTGACAGACCTAGATGCTTTGCCACAGATGGCCTGCATCTGTCATCCTGTGATTCCGGCTACTGGCTAAAGCTTTTGCCACCCCTACAGTGCCTTTTTTCCAAAGACCATATTTCCACCATAACAGCTAAAAACAAATGCAATCTGAGGGTCATGCTGCTCAATGCTAGACGTCTAAATTTTAAGATACACTCGCTCAAAGCACTCCTCAAAATGGGGAATGTCGACATTTGTGCTGTAACAGAGACTTGGTTTAAAGAGGCACAAAACACCCCTGTGCTTCCAGGCTACAACTCATTCCATACCTTTCAACCCCGGAATATGTCCGGAAGCTCTAAAGGTGGTGGTGTCTCCATATTCATAAAGGATATGCACACCTCTAGACTGGTAGCCCAGCATTATGCATCTGAGATACTCCAGGTACAACTAACACTGAGAAAGATGGTGATGCAGGCTGTAGCCTACTATAGAACCCCAACCATGTCCCTTAGACTCTCACTCAACATTCTAAGCATCCTGGAATCCATCAAACTCCACCCCAATACTCTCATACTGGGAGACTTCAACTACCCTTCCATCAACTGGGAAAACTATTTATGTACCAATGCACTGGCCCAACACTTCCTGGCATTCATGAATTCCAGTGCCCTGGACCAGCTCATTCTGACCCCCACTAGAGGAAGCAACATCCTCAACCTGGTTATCACCAACATGGGAGACCATTACTCCACACCTATAGTCAATTCCTCCCTGGTTAGATCCGACCACAGACTGATCACCATGGAAATCTCCATCTCACCTGCACTCCCTGCAAAGGTGACCACCTTGAAAAACTTCTCCAAAGTTGACTATGGGCTCCTAAAAATAGAGGTGGCTAACTTCTTGGCACCCATGCCAATGGAAAATAGCTGCATGACTGCCAAATCATACACCAATGCACTGTATGAGCGTGTACACAAATGCATGGAACTTGCCAAACCAAATAGAACCAAGACGCTGTCCTCCAAAAAGAGGAAGCCAATCTGGTGGTCCCCAGCTATCAGTAAACTCTACAACAGAAGGAAGAAACTGTTGCAGAAAAAGTGAAGTCACAAGCCTGGAAAAGCTCTCAGCTTCAACAAAAATTTGAGATCTCTTATCAAATCCTCTAAAGCCAGCTATGAAGGCAGAATTGCGGCTGACACTAAAAACAACCACAAAGCCTTCTATAGCTATATCAAGAACCTCCAAGGCATTACCCAGATTTGCTCCGAGTTATTGCACAATTGTACCTCCTATACTGAGCCAACAGATATACCCAACATACTGGCTGACCGATTCAGTGCCAACTTTACCCCTCTCTCGCCACCTCAAAGGCCCCATCACAATACGAGAAGAAAGCCTGGTACCCAACATTTCTGCAGCACAGGTAAAAGCTGCATTGTCCAGAGCCAGGAATACATCGTCCATGGGACCTGATACTATCCCTGGGTGTGTTTTACATGAGCTAAAAAATGAACTATCACCACACCTGTGTGCCCTGTTCAATCACAGCCTTACCTCAGGCTTTGTCCCTAATGAATGGCGCACTGCTACAGTCATCCCTCTCCATAAAGGGGAAGTGACTGCAGACTCTGGGAACTATCACCCCATTAGCCTGACGAGTCTGGTATGTAAAGCTATGGAGTGCATCACCATGCACCTGTTTAACAAAGACATATACAATCTCCAAACTCTTGACCCCACACAGTTTGGCTTTGTCAAAGGGAATTTCTGCCTGCTGAACCTAGTTGACTTCTTTGAGGCAGTCACCAAGGCTGCGGATGAGGGTAAGGCAGTGCATACAGCCTACCTCGACCTGGCCACGGCCTTTAATACCATTCTCCACTCAGGTATCACTGATAAACTCACCAAACCAGGCATCAATCCCTATATCACTAGGTGGGTTGCATATTGGCTCACAGACAGGACCCACAGAGTGAAAGTAGCAGATTCCAAGTCAGACTGTTAACCAGTCACGATTGGAGTCCCACAGGGCTCAGTCCTGGGCCCTCTCCTGTTTGGCATTTACTTCTCATAAGTCCAGGCCAACACAGAGGGACTCTGGCTAACCAGGTTCACAGATGACTGCAGGCTAGGAGTCATTATTAACTCCCCAAGTGATGCAGGCATCCTACAAAAGAGCCTCACTGAGACCAATGACTGGTGTTGGAACCATGGCCTTAAGCTTAATGCCAAAAAATGTGTCATCATTCCCTTTGGAAAGAGCTCTGTTCCCGCTAATTACCACATTGATGGGAGCCCACTGAACACTGTGAAGGGGCCATAAGAGATCTGGGCACCCAGGTCGACAGCAACCTCACCTTCAACCACGTCACCATGGTCAGAAAGTCCTTCTATGTGGCACATCCCATAACCAAAGGGTTGGCATCCAGGAAGGAAAGGTCATCATCATCCGCCTCTACTCATCCCTCATTAGACCAACCAAGCATAACGCCCCATTTGGCATGTACCTTACTAGACCTTCAACAGCTGGAGAGGCCACAAAAGTACCTCACAAAAAGGATCCTAGGCCTTGAACACATGTCCTACACAGACAGACTCAAGAAACTTCAGCTGTTCTCAGTGTTTTATCGTCTACTTAAAGGTGATCTCTGCTTGACTTACAAAGCCATGTCTGACCCAGCCCTACTTGAAATGCTACACCTAAAGAAATCCCAATCCCCTGGCACCACACACATCACAACCTCATTACCACAATCAACAGAACATGCTGGAGGGACAGGTCCATCACCCAGAGACTGCCCATACTCTGGAATAAGCTTCCCATTCATATCAAGCAGAGCACCTTGCTGGCCCTCTTCAAGAGAGATCTTGATGAGTGGATGGGTAACAGAAAATTCACCCCAGGGATCACTCCAGTGGCTCTACTGGATAGAGGCACTGTGAACTAACATCGGGTGGTACAACGCCAGGGAAACTTTATGGGCTAGGCTTGTAAAGGCTCCAGGGCCATTAGCCTAGTACAAACCTATGAATCTAAAGCTTAGAAAGCTGGCCGATCAGCCGAATCCTGGCAGGATACAACCCCTACAGCTTAGGCTACTGCAAAAGTGATCTGTATTTGATAACAGAGGTACGAGTTTCCATTACAACCAGCATGGAATGGCAAAATTATATCAAAGTACAAACCAGATCACAGTTTAGCTACCTGCATACACAGTATGGATGTATTCATAGAGACAGGAAAGTACAGTTGTGTACCTACCATAAATGTAGATGTTCAAGTGTATTCACTGTTGCAGTCATTATTTTTGGGTTATCCTGCTGGCAGGCTACCCGCAGTCGGCCAGAATTCCAAAGTCTAGGTCCGACGTCGGTTGCTGTCGCTTCTTCCCTGACGTCAGTGCGCCAGGGGTATAAAAGATGCAGCCAACGCCATTTTCTTCAGTTTTTCTTGCCCCAGATGTCAGGTGCCCCAAATAGGTAGGCTGAAAAATATATCAGTAAGAAATGCATACACAAAAATAACATTTCCTTCATCTACAAGCAGATACACCAAAAAGGTTGTATAGGATAGAGAAGTGCAGATAAGTCCCAGCAAGGAGAAGGGGGATGGTGGCTGGGTAACCTGGACTGCAACAGTGAATACACTCGAACATCTACATTTATGGTAGGTACACAACTGTACTATGTTCATCGTGTTTCACTGTTGTAGTAATTACTCTTGGGTTGAATCCCAAAGCTGAGGAAGGGTGGCTGGGCTAAATAGGATTAGGAGAGGCTATGAGGCCCTGCAGAACTGCAGTGGCGAAGCCTGTTCTGGACGTAGAGTAGAGAGGCAAGTGGTAGTGCTTTGTAAAGATGTGCACTGAACTCCAAGTTGCTGCCTCTAAGATTTCTTTGGTTGGTACTCCCATGAGGAAGGCTGCTGCTCTGGTGGAATGAGGCCCAATGCCCTTAGGCACTGGTTTGCCATGTTGAGAATAGCAGAAACGGATGCAGTGGCCTTTCCATTTAGAAATAGTCTGTTTTGAGATAGCCTTTCCTTGTGATCCTGCAGCATATGACACTAAAAGTTGCTCAGTCTTTTTGAAAGCTTTAGTTCTGTCCAAGTAGAAGCGTAACTGCCTGTGTATGTCCAAAGAATGCAGAATTTTCTCACCCTTGTTCTGTGGATTTGGGTAAAAGGTAGGCAAGTGAATGGTTTGATTGAGGGCCACACTGGACTCCACCTTAGGCATAAATGTAGGGTTTGTCCTCAGAGAAACCCTCTCTGGATGAAAAATGATGAAAGGTTCCACAGCCATGAGTGCTTGTAACTCCGAGACTCGCCTTGCAGAGGAAATGGCTAGGAGCAGAACTGTTTTCCAGGATAAGAATTTAATATCCGCTGTTGATGCTGGCTCGAAAGGAGGCAGTGCGAGTTTTTCCAAAACAAAATTGAGGTCCCAGGCCGGAATTGGTGCTCTCCTTGGAGGCCTAATGTTTTTGGCCCCTCTGAGGTACTGCCTTATTAAAGGATGAGAAAAGATAGGTGGTTCCGTATTGTAATGTGCAGAAATGGCAGAGGCATGAATCTTAATTGATGAGAAAGAAAGGCCTTTGTTCAGCATCTCAGTCAGGTATTGTAAAATCTGAGGAATGTTTGGTACAAACGTGTCAATGCCTTGTTCCTGGTTCCAAGCACAGAATCTCTTCCATTTTTCTGCATAAGATTTTCTGGTACTGGGCCTTCTGGCCTTCAAGATAACATCCATAACAGCTTTTGAAAGAGGAGTGTTCAGAATGGCTACATTATCCGCCATGCTGCCAGATTTAAGGTCCTGAGTTGGCTGTGCAGGATCTGATTGTTTTGTTGGGTTAGCAACTGAGAAGTTTGAGGCAATATCCATGCTGGACATTGAGACAAGCTCTTTAGGATTGGGTACCAGACCAGTGCTGGCGTGGCCAATCTGGTGCAATCAGAATCATTTTTGGCTTCTCTTGCCTGACCTTTAGGAGTACTCTGGGAAGGAGAGGTAGCAGGGGAAAAGCATATACTGTTAGATTTTTCCAGCTGAATGACAGGGCGTCCACTTTCCATGCTTGTTTGTGGCAAATCCTTGTGCAAAATCTCTGAAATTGACAGTTGTGAGGGGAGGCAAATAGATCTATGTCTGGGCAACCCCATTTCCTTATTATCATCCTGAAGACTTGTGGATCCAGTTTCCATTCGTGGGGATCCATGAGGTTTCTGCTTAGTTCTTCTGCCAGAGTATTTGTTTTTCCTGGCAGGAATTGTGCTTTCAAGTGAACTTGAAAAGCCAATGCTGTGTCCCACAAGGTCATTGCTTGTCTGCAGAGGGGGTAGGAATGAGTACCTCCCTGCTTGTTTATGTACCGCATGACCGTAGTGTTGTCTGTCTTTATCAGTAATTGCCCTGGATGAAGCAGGTCCTTGAAAACTGTCAGGGCATTTTGAACAGCTAGCATCTCTTTTTGATTGATGTGAAGATGCATCTGGTTTGCAGGCCATGTGCCCTGAATACATTTTCCTGCCATATGGGCCCCCAAGGCATAATCTGATGCATCCGTTGTCAGTGTCTGGCTGTGGGTAAACTGAATGGCAGACCCTTGTTGTGGTGACAGGCTTCTGCCCACCATCGAAACTCCTGTTGTAGGCAGGGAATGAGTGCAAATACTGTCTCCAGGCTGTGGCAATGCTGATTCCAAACACTTTTCAGATACCATTGTAGTTTCCTCATATGCAGTCTGGCATATGAAATTAGTAGAATGCAGGATGCCATGAAACCAAAGGCCTGCATGATTTTCCTTGCAGATAAGTGGGCTTTTGTTGCCAATTTCTTGAAGTTAGTAGTCAGTTGTTTTTGCTTGTCTGGCGTGAGATAAGCCATCTGGGCAGTTGTATTTAAGCTTGCACCCAGGAAAATGATCTCTTGAGAGGGCACTAGTTTTGATTTCTTTTCGTTTACTGTGTACCCTAGGCCAATTAGTAATCTTTTTACAAACGCCAGATGCTTTAGAAGAGTGTCTTTGTTCTCTGCTTGAATTAGGCAGTCGTCCAAGTAGGGATATATTTGAATTCCTTTTTGTCTGCAAAACGCAATTACTGGTGCCAGGCATTTTGAAAAGACCCTGGACGCAGTAGATAAGCCAAAGGGCAGTGCAGGGAATTGGTAATGCATTAAGCCAGCTATGAATCTGAGGTATCTTCTGCAAGATTGTCTGATAGGGACATGCAGGTATGCCTCTTTTAGGTCCAAAGTTACTAGCCAAGCCCTCTTGCCCAGCATGGGCAGTAGCTGCTGGAGTCAACATCTTGAATTTTGGAACTTCCAGAAACGTATTTAGTATAGACAGGTCCAGAATTGGTCGCCAGGTTTTGTCCTTCCTGGGTACTAGAAAAAGTCTGGAGTAAAATCCTTGCCCCTGCTCTTGTTGTGGTACTTGCTGAATGGCCCTCATGTCCATGAGGGCTGTAATTTGTTTTTGTGCCTCTGCCCATTGAGTGTGTGGCAGGTCTGGCATGCCCTTTGACCTTGGTAGAGTGTGAAAATGGAACCTGTAGCCTTGGGACACTATGTTCAGAACCCATTTGTCTTGGGTAACCATTTGCCAATTTGATGAAAAAAGTGCTAGTTTTCCCCCTAAGGGGGCTGTCAAAACAAAACTGCTTGGAACTGGTAGAGGAAAGTCATTGGGACTGTTTCCTGTAAGGCTGTGATTTATCTTCTCTGCTTTTGGAGGTAAGAGCACCCCATTGTTTTGGCCTGTATGAGCATTGGGGCTGAGATCTGCCTCTGGGACGCCTGTATCTGCCTCTTTGTGGTCTGTCTGAGACCGGAAAGGATTAATTTTTAGAAGGCCAGTTCCTGCTAAACCTGGGTGGCTGTACCTGTAAGAAATCCTTGACTGTCTGCATGGATTTTGCTTTATCCTCCATTTTTTTAACACCTCTTCTGCTTTAGTACCAAACAAAGTATCATGCTGTAACGGTGCATCTAATAATTTTGCTTTAACATGATCAGGCAGATTTTGTTCCTTTAACCAAGCATGCCTTCTAATAACAGAACCTGTAACAGCGGCCCTGCAAGAGGCCTCCAGTGAATCATAACCACATTGCAAAGTATGCTTTCCCACTTGTTCAGTTGCATGCAATAAATCCTGCAATTCCTTGTTCTCTGAACACTCAGTATTTGTCAACATTTTCTGTTTAAGTAGAGACATTAAATATTGTTGATATTTAAGCATATGAAATTGACAATTTAAAGCCCTTACAGCCAGGGTGGCAGATGTGTGTACTTTTTTCCCCCATCTGTCTAGAGCCCTAGAATGCCTATCAGAGGGGACAGGGTTTTTTGCAGTGGAAGTCTTAACCCCCTTGGGACCCTGAGAAATCGTTTCTGGGTCAGCAGCGGGGTTTTTATATAGGAATATATGAGAATCCGGGACCCTGTAGTATCTGTCTGGCTTAACAGGTGCAGGGGGTAAAGAGTCAGGGGGCAGTCCGGACTCTGAAAATACATCATCTACAATGTCTAGAACACGTGGAACTGCAAGGGGTCTATGCTGAGGAAGAAGCAGGAAATCTCTGAGCCTTTTCTTAGACTCAGAATATTCTTGGCTCTCCCAGTGGAAATGCTCCCTCATAGTATGCAGTGTTTCCCCAAAAGAATAGTCCTCAGGAGGAGAGGCTGAAGGAATGGATTCTTCAGCATCAGAATCCTCATAGGGAAGCATGGAGTAATCCTGTTCAGAAGACTCAGAGGAAATAGATACCTGATCAGAAGACTCATACTCTGTCTCTTGCCTAAGCCTCTTATCAGGAGGGGGATGGGAGCCCCTGATCAAAGTAATTAGGTCTTCGGCCATTTTGAGCATCTGTTTTTTAGGCATGGAAGTCTGAATAGGAAAATGCTGTACTTGTTTCTTTGTCTTTAGAGTTGCTTTAGTCTTTGTCTTTGAAGCTGAGGATGGCTTAATATACAGTTGTGTAAGGTCTGAAGATACCCTCAGAAGCCGATGCCTGCTCAGCGGCTCTGGATCTAGCTGAGGGATTGATTTCCGAGTGTCCAATACCTTAAGTTTCCAGAGGCCCAGTCGGCTCCACGTGGGAGTCGGTAGTGGCCTGTGGCTCTGAGGTAGCGGGCGCCAGGGGCTGCAAAAGCACCTCACTGAGAACCGGCGACTGGCCTAGAAGAGGCTTCGTCGTCGGTTTTGGACCTCGGATGCCTATCCTTGTCCTTGCGTTTTTTGTAAACTCCGGTTGTCGGCTGTTCCGCCGGCATTATATAATTAAATCTTCGGCCAAAGTAATGAAATGCAAAATCGAACCGACGCTTGATAGTGCGTTGGTTGAATCTAGCACAAAACCGACAGCTAGCAATGTTGTGATCAGGGCCTAGGAAAGGAATACAGTAAGAGTGAAAATCTTTATGAGGCATTTGCTTCCCACAAGAAATACAATTGTTAACTTTTTCTGACATCGGACTGGAGCAAGAAAAAAAGTTTCCCCAACGGGGTACTTAGCTTTAATGAAGACTTCGGTTCTGAAATTCAGATTTGAAAATCTCAGGAGTTGGCCGACCGGCACTTGCAAACTGCTTTTGCTTTGAGCACCGGGCGGCAAGAAAGACTGAAGAAAATGTCGTCGGCTGCATCTTTTATACCCCTGGAGCTCTAACGTCAGGGAAGAAGTGACAGCAACCGACGCTGGACCTAGACTTTGGAATTCTGGCCAACTGCGGGTAGCCTGCCAGCAGGATAACCCAAGAGTAATGACTGCAACAGTGAAACACGATGAACATCAAGGTTGAACAGTTCAAGGAACAAGCTATAGTCATTCACTGACAACCAAGGTAAAGAAGAAGCTGGAGTCAAGACTGAAGCCTCTCGTACAACTCTCCCTGGGAACATCCATGGACCTGGTCTATCACTCTATGGTAAAAAAGTGACCGACAAGTGGACTCCAGTAAAATTTGCCTTTCTAGAATGGGGCGGCAAAATCATACCAAAGTTCAAACCAGGACCACACCTGCTTGACTGTTTGTCCATTAGACCTGCAATAAGACTTTACTGTGCATATATTTATACTGTAAGAAACACTTATATAAATATATTTTTTTTTTATTACAGGGGGCAGCTAAATATGAAGTATGCATTTCTTAATTCTAGAAAGGGGGCAACATTTGTAGAGTTCTCTGCATTTTTAAATGCTAAGTTGACTGGGGGTACGAAGTTTGAGGGCGAAGGACAAAAAAAAATGATGACTACAACCCTGCGTATAAAGATATTTTATCCCATTATCTTACTTTACAGCAAAAACTGTACAGTTCCTTCACCTACTTCTGGGGAATCAGGACAATTAACCCTCTTGGACACACCAGGAACAGAAAACGGAAAAGAGAGTTGACTATGACAATGTAATTTGTTTTGTCACAGAATTCTCCCTTGCTGTGTTTTCTTCTTTCTAAGTAGTTGATTTTGCTGTGGTGTATGTCTAGAATGTGTTTCACCATAGTTTCATAAAGCAAAAGACACTTTAAATATGTCATGCAGATATATTCCATAGTGCACAAGTCTATACAGAGTCTGATGGAGTCCACAATCAGGTGAAATTGTTTGCAAAAAAGGTTCCAAGACCAGTCAGTTTTCCTGCAAGCAATTTCACTAACTTGGAACTTGACCAGAAAACCATGCAGATAAAGGATCACAAACTTCATCAGCTCTCTTGAGATAAAATACTTGAAACAACCTTCCCAGATTCTCAGCTCAACATGTCTGAAATGCAGATTTTATGACTAAATTAGATAACAGCATTATAAAATGAAGAGTATAGCTAGGATTTATCTACATTATCACAGACCTGGGGATTTTTGAGCTGAATTAATAGTTGGTTAGGACTGCAAATAGAAAGTGAGTGCAAAAAGAAAACTAAAATGCTCTAAATTAAATAAATCATACTCCTACTCACATTGTATGTTCTCTTCTTAGGATTCAGTTAGAACAGTTATTTATGTCAGAGAGTTTTGTCAAGGTCTGTACCTAGCAGAACCACTGCTGAACTGTTTGTGTCAGTGTTCTTCTGAAATTGTGGAACAATTATGTACAGTGGGTATGTCAGTTCCTAGACTAGCACAGAGAACTTGCTGGGCACAAGTTCCAACAATTCAACTTTTCTTTTTTAGTTGTGTGCAGTTAACAGATAAATTAGTAGTAAATTATCTCATAATGAAGTTTCTCAATATTGGCAGCTGTTTACAGTTAAATCCACAAATATTTAAAATTATCACATTTAGGTCAATGCAGGACTAACAGAGATGCCAGCAAAGAAGAAAATGATAGACAAAGAATGCCACAAATTTCTGAAAAAGTACATAAATTGACTATTTTTTTAACAACCCGAACAAATACGTGACTTATATGCATCAAGTTGCTGTTTTGTAAGCATACAATATTCAAGGACATTATGAAGCTAAAAATGGTACGAGTTTTGATCAACGCACTGGCAGTTTACAAGCTGCTGGGGCTGGAAAAAGCCATGAAGAAACAGTGGTCACTAATTCTAAACCCCACTGTGTTAGTGAAGCAGCAGTTAAGACAAGTTATATGACAGCATCAACTACAGCTGGCATGAAAACAAATTTCCAACCGAGAAATGATACAGAAGTATATCTTAATGACTGCAGAACTGATATGCCCAGATAAACAACCAGGAATTCCTCATAAAAGCCTTTCAAGAAACACAACTGCAGAGATAACTGGCGGATGATCAAATTGCAATATCAGGTAAGTGGGATTAGAGGAAAGTAATCACAGTGACCTGGTCAAATATGACCACTCAAATATTAATCACTGCTTCCCAGGATATATGTGTTTAATGCTGGACCTGGATCTAGGCATGGAGGTAGAAAATACAGTTGTATATTATTAATCACTTCTTCCCAGGATCTAAGTATGTGTTTGACGCCCAACTTGGATCTAGGCATGGAGGTAGAAAGTACAGTTCAGTAAGTAAACTTACCATAACAGTAAATGTTAAAATGATCAATGTAGCAGTAGCCTAAGCTATATGGGTTATGTCCTGTCAAGGGCATGATGGCAGGCCAGCTTCCAAAGTTTCAGGGCACCTTCCATGACTAAAAGTCAAGTTTATGTGCCAAGCCCTTCAGAGCTTTCATGCCAAGAGAGACAGGGAGGCTACAGCCTTGAGAAGGACAATGCCAGGAAAAGAAAAATACATGTCCACACACTGGCATAAAAATGCGGGCTGGGTGGAGGAGGGAGCAGCTACTACAGCAGTGATCATTCAATAATCTGCTGTTACAGTAAGTTTACTTACACAACTATACTACGTTCTTTAGTCTGATCATTGCTGCAATAGCCTAAGCTATATGTGTAGATTACCATAGCTTGGACGGACTGGGAAGGGGAAGGATGATAGTCCAGGAGCCCCAGGAGAACAGTCTTTGAAAAGCCTGTCCTAAACCCGGAGAAGGAATCTAGTTTGTTGTGCTTTGTAAAAAGTAGGCATAGATCCAAATTCCTGCTTCGAGAATCCAACCTTTTCTAAAAAGACACAGATGAAGCCAAGATTCTGGTAGAATGAATCCTGACACTGGAACAGATTTGTTGCGGTGGGAGTAACAAAAAGTAATAGAATGAGATCACCATTTGGAAACTGTCTGTTTTGACACTGCTTCTCCATTTCTCTTACCTTCACAAGAAATGAACAACTTTCTGAAAGATTTTGTTCTGTGAAGATAGCACCACAGTTGTTAATGGACATCCAAGGTATGAAATTCCTTTTTCCCTCATTTTTAGGTACTGGAAAGAAGATGAAGAGATGAACAGCTTGGCTTAGAGTAAACTTGGATACTACTGTAGGCATAAAAGAAGGATTAGTTCTCAAAGAAACCCTGCATTTGTGAAAAATGAGATAAGGGTGACCCTACCTTAATAGCTTGCATCTCTGATATTCTACTTGTAGATAGTCTTCTTGCAATAAGTAAAATTGTTTTTGATTGTAAGAACCTGAAGTCAGCCTGATGACCTGGTACAAGTGGATCAAGAGTTAATTTTTCTAATCTAATACTAAGATTTCAAGGAGGAAACACCTGTTTTCTAGGGGGCTTAATATGCAACACTCCTTTCGAAAACATTTTCACATGAGGCTGCATGGAAAGAGGGGTATCCATGGGCAGACAAGCTGAAATGGCCGACAAACGAACCTTGATTAAGGAGTAAGACAGGCCATAGGATAGTAACTTGCAAATAATGTAAAACCAGAGAAACACTAGCCCAGAATGGATGTTGGTTATTTTGTATGCACCGACTAGATAACATTTTCCATTTGCTAATATATGATTTTTTTTGTAGCAGGTTTTCTTGCCTGTATAAATACCTGTTGCACATAATCAAAAAACAAGGTGCCTAAAAGGTATTAAAATCTTATCACCCAGTCAGTTGTAGTTGTTTGGGGCTGGGATGTATCAAACACCCCTGATCTTGTATGAATTAATCCAGTCTGTCAGGAAGCTTGTGATAATTGCCCCTGGTGACTTGCAGAAGAAAAAAAAAAACAGTGGCGTGGGCCAGAAGGGAGTCACCAAAATGATCTTTGGGGAGTTTTTCTGAATCTTCAGACGTACCCTGGGATTACTGAAAAGAGCAGAAAAGCATACAAGGACATTCATGTCCAAGGAGAAGAAAAGGCATCTGTCTTGCAGGTCTTTTTGCATGGAGTCCTTGAGCAGTATTTTTTTGCCAAATGATTGTTTAGAGAGGAGGCAAAAAGACCTACTTGAGATGTTCCCCACAGATGTATCAAATCTCGGAAGACCCGCTGATACAGTTTCCATTCATGACGGTCTGTCCTTTTTCTGCTCAACTTGTCTGCTACACAATTTTGCTCTGACAGTATGTAAGATGCCTGTAGAATCAGACTGTGTTGGAAAGCTATACCCCAGGCCACCAAGACTATTCTGCACAGAAGGTAAAATATGGTTCCTACTTGCTTGATTATATATCACATCACTGTGATGTCTGTAAGCACTTGTAGAGGTTCCAGAGATCAGTGATGACTTAGAGAGTTGAGAGCATTTACGAGAGATAAAGTACAGTTGTATAAGTCCTACTTATCTATAACAGTAGATGTTCAAATTTCTTCACTGCTGCAGTAGCCTACTGGTAGTGTCCTGCCAAGGACACAGCACCTGAGAAGCTTGTCAAACCTTTAGCTCTCCTCCCCCTCACTCTCTAACTCTAAGTTCTGACAGACTGCACCCTTTGAAGTATAATAGCAGAGTGAGGTAAATCTCCATAATTTTACTGCCATGAAAAACAAAGGAGGATTCATCCTGAGCCAATAATCACCATAAAAATAATCCAAACAGCAGCAATAACAACTGTAACAAAGAAGGTGAACATTACTATTATAGGTAAGTAGGAGTTACACACCTTTACTATGTTCTTCATTCCCATTGCTGCAGTAGCCTATGAGTAGCCTATGAGCAGATTCCCAAAGTTTAGCCTACCTGTGAAGAGAATGGATAATGGTTCAGGAGCCCCTGGAGAATGGTCCAAGTGAAACCTGCCCAGGACCTACAGAAGAAATCCAGTTTGTACTGTTTTGTGAAGATATGAACAGAAGACCAAGTTCCTGCCTCTAGAGTCAACCCCTTTCCAGTATGCCACTGAAGAAGAAAAGGCCCTGTCAGGCTGTGCCTTAACTTTGCCTGGAATAATTATACGATGGTGGGAATAGCAAAAAACAATAGCAGAGGACAACCACCGGGATACAGTCTGTTTAGACACAGGCTGGCTTTTCGTAGTCCCAGCACAAGAAACAAGCAGCTATTTAGCCTTTCTAAAAGGACTTGGTTCTCCAAGTTAGTACTTGAGCTGCCTGTTCACATCCAGTGCGAGTAGAATCTGTTCTCCTTTGTTTTTTTTTTTTGGCTCTAGGAAGAAGACTGGGAGACTGACTGCTTTATTCAAGGTAAACTCGGAAACACCTTTAGGCATTAATGAAGGATTAGTGCGTAATGCAACCCTATCCCTGTGGAAAACTAGACAGTGTTCACCCACCATGAGAACTTGTAACTCACCATGTGGATGTAAAAGCAACAAGTAAAACTGTTTTCCAAGTAATGAACTGCAAGTCAATCTGACAGGCCAGTTCAAAGGAAGTTAAAATCAGTTTTTTCTAGAACAAAACTGATATCACAAGGTAGAGGAATTTGCTTGCCAGGGGGTCTCATATGCAACACTCCTTTTAGAAACTGGTTGACCGCAAACATAGGGAGATCCACAGGCAGACAAGCTGAGATGGCTGTAAGATGTACCTTGATTGAAAGACATGACAAGCCATCCTAAAGTAGCTCATACAAATATTTGAGAACTAGAGCTGTTACTTCCCTTAGAAGACCCCTGTGATCGGCAAGGCACCAACAAGGAAATTTCTTCCATTTGCCAACATCAGAATTTCTAGTAGCAGTTTTTTTTTTTTGCCTCCTTTAGTAGCTGTTGCAAGTGCTCATAAAAAAGTTGCCTAAAGTATTAAAATTAATCACACAGGCTGTCAGTTGTAGTTGATAGATGTTGGGCTGTATCAAAATCCCCATGTTGTATGAATAAATCCAGCCTGTGGGAAAGTGTGTGGTAACTGCCTTTGTCCAATTCCATAAGAAGGGAGAACCAATATTGCCTGGGCCAAAAGGGAGTTACCACAATGAATCTTTAGAAGAATCTTGGAAATCATTGGAAAGGGTGGAAAAACATACAAGAACATTCCAAACCAAGGGAATGACAGAGCATCTGTTCTCCATGCTTGGCTGCAATGATATCTGAAACAGAATTGTCCTAGGACAAATCTATTTGAGGTGTCCCTCACATCGGGATCAAGTCCTAGAACATGCCTATGTTGAGTTTCCACTTGTGAGGGTCCACATCCAGCATTTGCAGTCTGCCTACCACAATGTTTTGCTCTGATGGACTGTAGGAGGCCTATAGTGTCAATGAAGGCTGAATAGCAAAATCTCAAGCCAACACGGTCAGTTGGCAAAGAGGGTACACTTTTTGTTGCATCCCTTTGTTTGTTGGTACTATATCACTTTGTTGTTGTCTGTAACCACCTGTAAAGGGCCACGAGCCCGCAGATGGTAGAGAGACTTCATGGCATGAATCACTGGTAGCAATTCTTGATATGCTATGATCTGTTTGAAAAGTCCCACAGACCTTGCATTTTTACTCCTATGAAAAGTGCACCCTGAACATAACCTTAAGAGTTGGTCTGGACAGACTGAATTGGGTATGGAAGAGAGAAAGGTAGTCTTGCATTGAAAGCTATTTGATCCCTCCACCACTGCAGTTCTCACCTTATAAACCCCAGCATGGGAATCTGAAAATCCAAGGGGTATAGGCACTGGGTCCAAGAATTATTATTTTTTTTTTTTTTTTAGGTACTGCTGGATTTTTCTCGAATGTAATCTAGCAACTGGTATCAAGAGGATCATGGATGACATGAGGTCTAGAATCCTGAGAAATTTTCTTCCAGCAGCCTGAAGCTGTTGAGAAAAAAAAAACTCAAAGATCTGCCTGTAAGTTAGTTACCTTTTTCTTTTGGAAGGAAGATCTTTTGCTTGAGTGTATCTATTATTTATTTATTATTTATTTTAACATTATTTTACCAGGATAAATCCAAATGGACACAAAGTGTCAGTTTTCAGTGGAGTCCTAGAGAGAAAAGCTCCAAGGAAGTTAACAGAGTACATATATGGTTTAGATAACAATAAAAAAACTGGTATACAAGGTAAGAGAAACAAAGAAGTACAAGAACAATTTTGTAAAACAAAAAGATACTCAGGAGTAGAACCCTTATTTACAATTATTACAAAAAAAGTACATATCAGGTGAGAATATAGTGTATGCAATGGAGGCATACAGCGGGTCACTTATATGGAGTAGTGGGTCTTCAAGGGGGGGGGGGGTCTCCCTAAAAAGACAATTTTGTGAGAGGGTGTGAGACAAGACTTTTGTACGGTCAAGTGAAATCCCAGATGTGATAGGAGGTTGGACACCTTTGTTAAGGACTCCAAACATATGAGATAAGACTCTACAGAAACAAACCAGTTGTCTAAATAAGGAAAAATGTGGCTTCCCTGCAATCTGCAGTAAGCCACCACTGGGGAGACAGACTGTGAGCACTCAATGTGCAGTACAGAGCCGAAAGAGTAATGCAAAGTACTGAAAATGTGATAAAGCTATGGGAGACCTTAGAAATTTCCTGACGCTGTAAGCAATGGGTATGTGATGGCAAGCAACTTTGAGATCCAGTGTTACCATAAGACAATGGTCTGGAAGCAGTGCATCACTGACTGTAGGGTCAAGCATACTGAATTTTGGAAGTTCCACATAAAAGTTGAGAAAAGACAGATTTAATACAGGTCTCTGCATGAGCTCATAATTTGGTACCAAAAATATCATTGAATTAAAACCTTTTCCCATGTGATTTCCAGATACTAGTTCTATGACCCCTGTTTTGTCACTGGTGGAAACAGGTCTGTCTGGCTTGGTGGATATGAGAAAATTTCCCAGAAAGGACACCAGTCTACCCACTGCCTTCAACACCCATCTTTCTGAAACCTTCTGACTCTGGGGAGGGTGTTGAAGGTCAGTTGGTGTGAGACAGAGAAACTGAACTAGGAGGTATGGGTGAGGTGGTCAGATTCCCAGCATAGTCATTCATTATCTGGAGCTTGACTCTTTTGGGGAAAAGTTACTTCTTTTATTTGGTTTGGAACAGTTATGCTCCTGTCATTTTTTCTGGGGTCCAGCTTGTTATTATGTTGGAATTTCTGTTTGTTCTGCCCTGTAAAGAATTGAGAAGTGGCCTTGTTAGGGGAGAACATGGTTACCTGAAAAATTAGAGACTCCATTCATCAATTTACCTGTATTATCCCAGTGTTTCAAGATTTGTGTAGACATAGGCCCAAATAACAGATCTGGGCTAAGTGAAGAATTACAGACTTCAAATAATCAGAAAAATTCTAATTACGCAAACAAATAAGTCTCCCTACACCACAGAAGAATCCCTAGACATAGTATCAGTACTATGATACCCACTTCTCACAGCATGTTTAGAAATGAGTCAAGTTAAAAACAATCTCATTCAAATAAGTCCTGCCTTCTAGAGACAACAAAGCTGCAAATTCTTCCAAACTATAAGCACACTTCAATACAAAGGTCAACGTGTACTGATAATTCAAGTTACTAAAGGTTACAGCAGCAGAAGCAAAGCCTCTTACCTTGCATGCCTAACCACTTGCCCTCTATCAATGGGGACTTGTTTAATGGAAGCCGAAGATTTCTTCTTAGCTATTGCTGCAGCAAGGTCAGCTGACAGTCAAGAAAAAATAAGTTATGTACTCACCACCAGTTGTACTTCATTTGGTCTTCAACCTGTGGGTTATGGATCCGTATCGATCTGAGCCGGAAAATATTACTAGCATCAGCTCCGAGTTCCAGACTCCTCCCCTTACCCATAAGACACCTCCACTGCCTTCCATCCCCAGATCGAGTTTGCTGAACTTATACATAGAACCCGACCTGATAACATACTTGTGACCTATACTGCAGCCCGTAGGCTGATCATTCGCCAAGGTACTGGGGAAGGAGGGAGGGACGGTTGAAGACTTAAGTACAACTACTCAGAAGGAATGTTATGGTGAGTACATAACTTCTTTATCTGAAGTAGTTTACTTCATTTGGTCTTCAACCTGTGGGACAGGATCCCCAGCTATTAAACTCCTGGAAGGCCCTCATGGAAGGATATTTCGAAGCACAGCTGAGCCAAAGGATGCTCTCCTTCTGGAAGTCAAATCCAATTTGTAATGAGAAATGAATGTATGGGATGAGGACCAAGTAGCTGCAGAGCAAATGTCATCCAACGACACTCTAGACCAGAAAACTGCAGATGTAGCCATGGACCTAGTGGAATGAGCTTTTACCTGATCTGGAGGAGACATGCCTTTGTCCTTGTAGACCTGCAGGATGCATGACAAAATCCATCTAGCTAACAATTGATCAGATTTATGAAAATTTTTTGTCCTGTGTAAATAGAATCGTAACTGTCTATGAACATCCAACATGTGTAAATTGTATTCCATCTTGTTCATAATGTTGGGAAAGAACACAGGCAAATTTATAGTCTGATTGATATTGACTGGAGATGCCACCTTAGGAAGAAAGGATGGATTGGTTCGAATGGAAACTCTGTCTTTATGAAAAATCATGTACGAAAGTTTAATGGACAAGGCCTGTAATTCTGAAACCCTTCTAGCAGAGGTAATAGCTACCAGAAAAGCTGTTTTCCACTATAGAAATTTTAGATCTGCATTTGCGGCAGGCTCGAATGGCAGAGCAACCAGAGCTTGGAGAACCATAGTAAGGTCCCACGGAGGAAGAGAATCTTTGACCAGGGAGCGTAGCAAAAAGGTGCCTCTGACAAAGGCTTTACACAGTCTGGAGCATGTTAAGGATGTAGAATTCTCCCCCACATGAAAATGGGAAATGGCAGCCAACTGAACTTTGACAGCATAAGAACTAGCTTCATGCTGAAAAATAGTTAGAAAATCAAGAATAGTGGAGATAGAAGCAGTGAAAGGGTCTAAACTCCTCTCAGAGGCCCAGAAAAAAAAATGCTTCCACTTGCCTGCGATAAACCTTTCTGGTTGAAGACTTATGAGCAGCTACCAAAATGGATCTAACTGAGGAGGATAGTCCGGGAGTCCTAGCAATTACGGGAACTGGAGCAGCCAAGCTGTGAGCTTCAGGCTGTCCAGACTCAGATGAGGCACCCTCAAGGGGTGTGAAATCAAATCCTGAATGGGATCTAGGATCCAAGGTGGAGTCAGAAGGTAAGACCAAAGGAAGGGAAACCATACCTGGCGAGGCCAGAATCACCTTGCTCCCCAGTTGACAAGCTTTCTGCAAAAACCTAGGGATGAGAGGTACTGGCGAGTAAGCATACAGAAGACCAGTAGGCCAAGCATGAACTAGAGCATCTTTGGGGGACTCCCCCAGCAGGGGGGGGGGGTGTTTCAGAATGAAAAACCTGCTGCACTTCACATTGGAAGGAGATGCGAAGAGATTGCAGCAAGGTTAACCCCACTCGCTGAAGATCTGTTCCGCTACTGACAGATTCAGAGACCACTCGTAAGGCATCAGAATGGTCTGACTTAGCCTGTCCGCTAGAATGTTGGAACGTCCTGGAATGTGCATTGCGATGAGAAAGCGACTGGTGGAGATCGCCAATTCCCACACTCTCATGGCCTTGTGACAAAGGGGGTAAGATCTGGTCCCTCCCTGTTTGTTAACATACCAGACTACTGACATGTTGTCTGAGTGAATGGCAATCGTCCCCGGAGGAAGGGCCTGCAACGCTAGAAGGACCGCCCTCATCTCTAGGACACTGACATGCAAGCTGGTCTCTATGGGGGACCACAGACCTTGGACTGTCCTGCCCAAACAATGCCTCCCCACCCAAGTTGGGAGGCATCCGTGGTCACTGTGGTTTGGGCCTGGGCTGCAACAAAGGGTCGTCCCTCCAAAATGTCCGGAGAACTCATCCACCATATGAGGGACGACCAACACACTTGACTTAGGTGGACAGGATGAGTTAATGGTAGTTACAACAGGGACCACTGAACCGCTAGAGTCCACTGAAGAATCTGCATGTGTAGCTGAGCACACAGAAGAATTATGGTCGCCGCCATCGAGCCTAAGGCCCTCAACACTGATTCTGCTGTTAGGAGGTGAGAATGGTAGATCAGGGAGACATGCATCCTGAGGTTTTGAACTCTCTCTGAAGTCAGGAATACTTTGCACTGAAGTGTGTCTGTCCTGGCACCAATGTAATGTATTACCTGTACAGGATCTAGGAGAGATTTGGATGTGCTGATTGTGATACCCAAACTCAGGGCAAATGTCAGAAAGTAATCCCTGGTTTGGGAAAGTAGACACCTGGTGGGAGCAGTGAGGAGCCAATTGTCCAGGTATGAATAGACCCGAATCCCCTGAAGCTTCAGGTGAGCCGATATAACTGCCATCACTTTGGTAAACACCCTGGGGGCTGTGGTGAGACCAAAGGGTGGGACTCAAAATTGATAATGATTGGCCCCTAGCTGGAAGCGGAGGAAACTTCTGGAGCTTCTGTTCATCTTTATGTGATAGCACGCATCCTGGAGATCTAACGAGCACATCCAGTCGCTCTCTTGCAAGTATGGCATGATGGACTGTAGTGTGACCATCCGGAACTTCTCTTTGGCAACTGACAGGTTCAGGGTAGGGCCTTAAGTCCCCCATTTTCATTGGCACCAAAAAGAACCTGGAGTAGAAACCCGATCCGGACTGATCTGTGGGGATGATTTCTATGGCTTGTTTTCCTAGCAGCTTGGAAATTTCCTATGCTGCTGCCTCCCTTTGCATGGGTGGAATGTTTGGGAGGTGTCTGGGAGATACGGGATGACCCCCGAAGGGGATAGAATATCCTCTGGATATGATTTGAAGCACCCAACAGTCTGTTGTTATGGACTCCCATGCCACTGTGTGCAAGGACAATTGTCCCCTGACTTGACTCCAGAATACAGCAGCTGGGTCATCTCTCAAGGTTGCTGCCCAGGTCTGTCCGAGAACAGTTCTCGAGACCCGAAGTTTCACGGACCCCCCTCTTCCTCTGGCCCGGCATCCATTCTGTCCCCCTCCTGCTTCTAGGGGAAGAAAAGCAAGAAACGCCTTGAGTGTCCCAGGAATACTGAGATTTCTGGTTCTGGGAAAAAGACCTTTGAGGGTTAGAGAAGCGGATTCTGATGGCAGACAGTGTCTTCCCGTCCTTCTCACTCTGGACTAGTGTCTCCTTGACAGTCTTACTGAAAAGTGTTGAGCCATCATAAGGGGCATTGGCAAAAGATGCCTTAAAGGGTTCGGTAAATTGACACAACCTGAGCCAGGCACTGCACTTCATGGACACGCCAGACCCAGCCACCCTAGCCACTCCTTTCATAGCATGGGAGAGGAGGTGCATGAACGTATTTGATACCGCTTTTAGAGTGTCCATTTTCACAGAGAACTAAGCCTTGTCCTCCTGTGACATGAACTTGGGTGGAGACTCCTCCAGCTCCTTTACTAGGTCGCGTTGGAATCTAGTGACATGGGCCAAGTAAATTCAGTGCCCTGACTGAAAAGGTAGCTGAAGCATACACCTGCTTCCCTAGGCAATCCATCATCCATGACTCCCAGTCAGGAGGGTGGACCGAGGAACTTTCTTGAGATAGTTCACTCTTAGTGGCTGCTGCTACCACCATGGCGTCCACAGGGGAGCCCTTAGTCCCAGATGGTCTGTCAATGGGGGGACTTAACATTTTATCAGGTCGCTTGGGGATGGGCTCCATGGTGTCTGGTTCCTTCCACGTCCACGTGGTGATCAAATCCACTAAAGGATTCACAGGAGGGGGCACCCAGGAAGTAGACGGGCCTGTGCCAAAAGCCTCCAGGAACACAGACTCATCAGAAGAGGGCTTGGGGGCAGACCAACCTCCCTGCTGGTGCAGGATCCAAAGGAGACATCCTCAGGAGGTGATCCTGGGAAGCCCTCCCCATCACCTAAATCTGTGTACTTGGTTAGGGACTCGGGGGAGTCCAAGTGCCTCCTCTTGCACGTATGCTTGTGAGGTACATCTCCAGTGGGCCTCTCAGGAGAGAGCTCGCAAGGCATCTGTTCCTCAGGGAGAACCGTCTGGGGCTCTTCAAGCACAGGCTGTCCCTCTGGTAAGATAATGGGGACCATAGACAGAGCTGAGGGGGTGGTCAGGGGTCTCGATCCGATGGAGAGGACCCTTTCTACCACACTGAATGCCAAAGGAAAGTGGACCTTCTGGGAAGCTAATAAGGAGGCCGGTCTCCCTGGGTCCGATGCAAGAATCAGAGCCATTCCGAAGTGGACAGAGTGTCGAGGGAGGGGACCTGACCCAACAACTTCGGCGCCGATGGAAGAGGTTCCACTCCCTCGGATCCAACACTCAAGCTCCGGCTCAGAGAGTGGCTCGGATCCAAACTGGTCGGATCAGAGACGCTCCAGGCAGCTGTTGGCATTGAGGAAACAAGTACCGTCGGCACCAACCCCCTGACCAAGGACAACCTCGGATCCGAGTACTCCAAAGCCGAAGATGGGAAGGAGAAATGGGTTGAAAAAAAGGAAGCAAGTTCCCCCTCCAGAGGGAGGGGGGGGCTGGCAAGACCCCCATCTGGATCTGTGTATGGATAGAGTGCCTCATCATCTTATCCAGATCCATATCCGATGAGGAGAGAGTTGACCATGACAAGGCCACGGACTCTGACCTGGTGGGTCGGGGAACCGAGGCCTGGGAGACTGACCGTGCCTCCTCCGGCTCCGGGGAGAACCTCAAAGACCAGGGCCATGGGGAGTCATGGATCCATGCTGACTTGCTCGGAGAAGCGAAGTCTGGGGACCTCTTCCTCTTTTCCTTCGTCTTCGACTCTCTCTCCCATTCTCTACCACTCCTCTGCTCCACTACCACAGGCTTAGATGCAGGAGTTTGAGTCCCAGCCTGGGAGGGAGGGAGGCCAGAGGAAGAGAAGCAGGAGAGGTAGTCACAGCAGCCACTGTGACTGAAGCCGAACCTAAACTAACCTAGATTGGCTAAAAGAAACAGAAAATTTTTAACTTACAGTAGAGAAATAACCCACTTCTAGCTGGAGCTCTGAAGACACTATGTATAACAAATTGCAGCAAATGAGATCTGGGGATAGAAGCCAGTGGAGGTGTATTATGGGTAAGGGGAGGAGTCGAGCTCAGAGCTGATGCTAGTAATATTTGCCGGCTCAGATCCAATACGGATCCATAACCCACAGGTTGAAAACCAAATGAAGTAAACTTCTTCAGATAATACATTTATAATCAGGAGAGACCCTTTACTCCTTGTTAGCTTTTCTTTGGAACTGCTGCCTGTGAGTCAGGAGCCTTGTAAGCAGCTTTAAAAGTGTCTTCAAGAGCAGGTAAAATGAGAGGAATAGGTGCAGAAATAGGAACCTTGCCTTGTAATGAAGCATACAGTCTGCCGAATTCTGGGGGAGGCCCTCTTTGCTCTCAAGCAAAAGCATCCCTGAGTATCTCAGCAGAAGAAAAAACTTGTCTAGGATTAACTTCTGGTTTGCCATCTAAACTGTCAGAGCTCTGAGCAATGGATTCTTGAGGAGAATCAGCCCTTTGTCAGAATCCTCATCACCTGAAAACACACACACTTCTTCCAGCAATACCTGTACTAGAACTGTGAAAAGGCAAAAAGCCACCAGAAACGACCAACTGCAAACAGTCTTAGCCAAAGATATAACATCTTTCTTTTATAGAGAAACAACCTAATAATCTGCCCTGTAGTAAAGTTTTTGTTTCTTTTTTCTAGGAATATCCATAGCAAGAGGTCTCTTTCCCCAGACAACTCCAGTACCTACAGCTTTTGGTTCTCCCATACCTGAAACAGCCCCTGGGAACGTGTCAACTACTGGTCTATAGTAGCCATTGCCACTACACTAGAAGGAATCAAGGCAATAGGCAAGTGTTCTGTGGAGCTGTCTTTGACCATACCAGAGTCACTAACCATAGGCTAAGGCAATAATTTTACTTTTTTTTAGGTACAATCAGAAAAGAAGAAGCAGGACTAGGAATATTGCTCATGCTGTAGCCAGAGAAGAAATTGGGACCAGATAACTGGTACAGTTAACTGGGTGAATGCAAGTATTCACTAGTAAGCAACAAACATACCTTCCTTCCCCAAACACACACAAGCAGTACACTGAAAATTGTGTCACCAGACATTAAACATTTCAGTCATAAATAGCAAAGACCATTTGTTATTTCAGAAATGAGAAAACATTCTAATCCTGCTAAAAACAGTTACAGGTGGGAAAAACACACATTCCAATTGTAAAAGCAAAAATAAAATCACAGTTTTTCACACAAAACTGAAAAATAAGCCAACTAAACAGAGCAGATGAATATATAATCCCAGACAGAATTTGGTATTCTTAAGATGGAATACCACAAATAGCATTTTTTTAAATGTAATAAGGTAGATCAGAAATAACACTGCTAATATTCAATAAAGTACTTATAACAGGAAGGGGGTCCCCAAAAAACGGTCCTATTTGGAGTCAAATAGATGCTTCTCCTTGAGGTGACACAAGAATCCTGAAGATTTACCTCACTCTGGTTGCTGATATACTTCCCTCCAAAAAGGGTGCAGTCTGTCAGCAGCCAGAGTGAGGGAGAGGGGGGGGACTTATGAGTTTGCCAAGCTGGCCAGGTCTGTGTCCTTGCCAGGGCACAACTCATAGGCTACGCAGCAGTGAGAATGAAGAAAATTGCTTTTACATTGATGTACTTTGGTCTGTCTTCTTCATCCCAATGACTGCACTTTTATTCCCTTTAACACTGCTCCTCAAGCGAAGTCCAAGTCATATGTTATGACTGACTGTGCTAGTGCAGGAGAGGTGAATGGGAGACCTGTACTTGGAGAGATTTGTTGTCTCCACCACAGAATCTCCCTTTTCACAAATCCTAAACATGGAATTTGAAAAGCCAAGGGAATTTGATGCTGAAAGCATAGAGATTTCAAGTACCATTTTAAATTTTTCATGTGGAGGTTTGGAAGAGATTTCATAAGTATCTTTGATGTTATGACACTAAGAATCCTGAGGAATTCTTTTGCTGAGGCAGAAATCAGAGAGAAAACCCTCTAGAAAAGATCAAAATACCACTAATTTTTTCTTGTGGAAGAAAAGATATCTGAGCTGAGATGTCCAGCAGACACCCCAGAAAACATTCCTGAGAGAAGTCAGAAAAGACTTCTGAATGTTCTCTTAGAATCCCAGCCTGTGTAGGAGATCCCTTTTCGAAGTGGGAGACTCCAGACACATTGACTCTGCAAAGACAATAAAGTCATCTAAATAAGGAACTGTTATGATCTTGCAGTCTGCAGTAGGCTATCACAGGAGCTAGACTCTTTGTGAACACCCTTGCAGTAGTAGATAGCCCACTAGGTAAGGCACAGAACTGATAATGTGATACAGACACACAAAACTTTAAGAAACACCTGAACCCTGCATCTACAGGAATGTGCTGAAAAGCATCTTTTAAATCTAAGATCACTATGAAGCTGAGATGAGGAATAAGGGGTAACAAGTTGTGAAATGACATAATTTTGAACTGTGGTACTATCAGAAACTGTTTCAGAAAGGAAAGTAAAGGTCCACAACTGGTGTCCAAGAATCTTCTTTCTTTGGCACCAGAAATACCCTTGAACAAAAGTGATACCAAAATTGATAGATATAGATCAATTTGGTTTTGTGGTGGGAGGGAAAACATTTGACAACTTTAATAGAACAATGACAGAAGCAGAATGTAAGAAAATGCCAATGGTGCTGGTGGCAGCTGATGTAGAAAAAGCATTTGATACAGTAAGTTGTGATTTTATGAGTAGGGTAATGGAAACATATACATTCCCTGATAAAAAGGTAAGGTTGATTAGGAGGATATATGAGAGATCAGAGGTGAACATTAAAGTGGTGCGGTTCCTCTCAGATGATTTTTGTTTGCACATAGGAACTAGGTAGGGGTGTCCTGTTTCACCTTTGTTATTTGTGTTATATTTAGAACCAGTGACAAAGAGAACAAGGGGCTCAGAAATTCAAGGATATAATTGGTATGGTAATCAAGAAAAGTTGGCTTTATTTGAAGAGCCTCACAGTTAGACGTTGCACGTTCGATTCTCAGAGCGTCTTTTGTGTGTCGACATGCGTGAATGGGCGTTCCTTCATTAAAGGTTGTGCGTTAGGCCCGGCAAGCCGGCACGTAAAAATCTACCACCAATCATTTGCGGACCGGAGTTCCTCTGTGGCGACCCCTAACCGGGAAAAGCCGAAAGACATTCTATTTTATACCTGATATCAGAAAAGGGCAATTTGTTGTTCTACATTCTGAGACAACATCAATTCTTTTTGTGATACAAAAATTAAAAAAAAAAAACAAAGGCAATAGCTGTAAACTATATAGCCACACATTAATCTGTTCAGCAATACTCATATTATGAAGACATGCTAAAATGGAGTACTTGGCAGCATGGATTAAAAAGGATTCTGTTATGGCAGCAAACAATATGCAGAGACTAAACAAAAATAATACCAAAGTTGAAAAACTGGAAGCTCTGTTTTATGGAAATGGATAGCAAGATACAAGCAGTGAAAATACTTTATACACAGGTCAGGCATATTTTTATCAGCCAGAGGAGTTTTGGATAGCAATTAATAAAAGAGTTGAAGGATTTTATCTGGCAGGGGAAGAGGGAAAGAGTCAGATGGGATAAGTTGATCCTTCCAAAACAACAGGGTGGTTTGGGATTACCTGATATGAAGGGGTATTTCAGAGCTACACAACATAACAAGCAGAAAGCTATAATTCAAAGTGGAAAGGAATAATGATGAAATGGAGGAAGCTCAAGAAATAAGGACACACTGGAATTTTGGATGCAGATCCTTACGGAGAACCATTCAGAATATTATATTCATAAATAAGCAGAAATTATTATAAGAACTAAGCCATCACGAGAATGGAGAAAGGAGATTTTTGCTAGTAGTGGTGACTGTAATTAGGGGTACAGAAGATAGGCAACAGGAGGCTGGAATTTACTGTAGAAAACTGGCAAAGGAGCCAAGGTATTGGGAGCAAATAATTAGAAATGGAAAGTTAATAGAATGGGAAGAGGCGAAGAATTCATCTGGATTGCAGGATAATGAGTGCCTTCCTTATCAAGGATTGATATCAGAAGAGAAATAAAGGGATCCTAAATGATAGACCAGCACTGGTGTTTTTAGCAGAGTCTAGAATAGAAGCTGCTTTTGAAAAAGGGATAATAAGTAGGACATATAAAATACTGCATGATAATTACAGGAATCAGTCAGAGGAGGTTATCAAGAATTGGGAAGAAAGATAGGATAAGCAATTCACAAAGAAACAATGGGAGGATATATGTAAGGCACCTACATATGCAACAAAGTCTAGAAGATTTAGGATCTTTGCTTGGAAGTGTTTGATAGGTATTTCTATACCCCAAGCAGACTCCAAAAAATTTTTCCTTCAGGTAGATTGCAAATGACAGAGGTGTAATGGGGAAGAAAGAAGTAACTGGGAACATATTTTTGGGATTATAATGAGATGACAGAGTTTGGGCAGCCACAGTGGTGCAGTGGTTAGCGTTGTGAGAGGTTCTCTGGTTCGATCCTCGGCTGGGGTACCTTCTGTGCGGAGTCTGCATGTCCTCCCTATGGCCGTGTGGGTTTCATCCGGGTGCTCCGTTTTCCTCCCACATCCCAAAAACATGCTGTAGGTGGATTGGACACACTAAATTGGCCCTAGGTGTGAGTGTGTGTGTGTGCCTTCTGTGGAAGGCCGGGCTGGCAACTCGACACTGTAAAACTCCACTGCCAATCATGAGCGGATAGGTGATCCGCTGTGGTGACCCCTAACCGGGAAAAAGCCGAAAGAAGATGAAGAAGAATGAGGTGACAAACTTTAAAAAATCCCTGCAGACTACTCTGTCAGAAATACTGGGTGAGGAAATTGTTGCAACTAAAGAAATCATTTCTGAGCTGTGATACAGAATTAGAATTGCCTAGACATAGAACATTCTTGCAGAGTTCAATTCTGGTGGTTGCCAAAAAAACAATTACTTGAAAATGGAACTCAAAGTCTAAACCAACTGTACTAGAAGTAGTTAATACAGTAGCAGAAATAAAAGAATTGAAGGTGGGATCTTTAGAAATGGGTAGGAGAAAATTACATAGAAAAAATGGGAATTTTAGGAACAACACATGCAGATTAATGTTTTAGAGGAGGAATGAGGTGGAACGGAAAGTAGGAATTGAAAAAGCTGTATAATGTTTGGCTGACAATGACTTTATAGAGTACAAGTGATGTATAATGTTTGCAGCTAAAAATATGTCATTAGGGTTTGTTTTAATTTATATAAATGTTGGATTTCTATGTCATAAGTGATAATACAATAAAGATGTTTCACGTTTTAAAAAAAAGAAGAAATTCTTTGAACAGAATCCTTCTCCTACCGGAGGAGAAGGGACACCATCTATCACCCTCTGAGTCAGAACATGCCGGATGACAGGAGGAAAAAAGAGTTTGGTCTTTTGGATGAGGAGGCACCCCCAGAAAAGGAGGGAGATACTCCCACTGCCATCTGTAGCCTAGAAGAATTACTCTCAGACCCCATTAGTCTGAAACAGTCGTGACATAGAAATAAATGGAAGTTTAGACTTTCTGGCAAGATTAAGGGACTGCCAGGGTAAAATTCCAGTGGCAGCAACCCTGGATGTAGCATCAGCAGTACATTTTAAACTATGGGTAGTGAATTGAGAAACAGTAGAAACCAAATGACACAAAGCAGATTTCTCCTCATAAGAGGAAACTGAAGCCACAACATTCCTCATATTCTCACAAACAGTGAAGAAAAACTTCAACACATGTGCCTGACAACTGAAAATTCTAAAGACAAGAGTGCAGACGCATACACTTTTTCCACCAAAAAACCCTTCTCATTCTTGTTAGAAGAGGGATTAATATTAATTAAATGGTTAGCAGCAGCTTATTTTACTAAAGCTATAGCTGCTGGGTCAAGTCTGGGACTGATGTCTAAAAACTTAAAAGACTGATGAACTTTACATAACGTGTGTACTTCTGTTTTTTTAGGGGCAGTTGGCTAATGCATCAGGGAAATTTTAGGTTGTGACGATACGTTCTGGAAATTCCATTTGTAACAGATCATAATATTTTCTGAGGGACTGAGAAACATCACGGTTTCCCACTGAAACAACTGATTCATTCTAAAATAGTCTTGAGAGAAATAAAATCCTTCACAGGGATTATCCAATGCCCATACTCATCAGAAATCTGTGGAGACATACAATCAGTCCCTTCACATTCCTTCTGAGGTTCAAACATTTGCATCTTTTCATGGAAAAGAATAACAGCTTTTTCTTTTAACAAAACCAGCCATATAGGAATGGTCAAGAGACTGGACTAAACATTGAGCTAAGCCCAATAAATTGCTCATGTCCAGTGTCACTGACTTAGCTCCCGAAATATAGGTACAAATATCTTAGACCTAGTACTCACGCACATGAGGTGATGCTGCTCTCTTCTGTGCATTAACTCCTCCCTGATAAGATCTGATCACAAAATGATCTCCTTTAGTATTAAAATTAACCTACAACTCCCATCAAGCTCCAAACCTGTTAAGAACTTTGCTAAGGCCAATTACCTCAAGCACAGCGACAGCTTATCAGACTTCCATGTCCCTCCAAACCAGGATGACACTGAGGCCTACTCTGAGCTGCACACAAAAGCAATATACAACCACAGTCATAGCTGCACAGAGGAGGCAGTACCTGTCTGAGTCAAACTATGATTACTGGCAAAAATAAACCAACCAGGTGGACCCCTAGCATAAACAGGCTATTCAACTAAAGGAAAAAAAAATCCTCTCCAAAGCCAAGGAGGAACAGACAAATCAGTGCAAAAAGACACTCGCCAGTCTAAACAAACAAATTAGAGAGCTAGCCAAATCTGCCAAAGTAAACTATGAGGTAATGATGGCATCCTTTGTGAAAGTGTTTTTAATTATGTTTGTAACCTCAGGTGAAACACTCAGCAATGCACCCAGTTAATCATGAATGGCAACACTTACACCCAGCTTAAAACTATAGCAAACCTGTTGGCCAACAAGTACAGTTGAAACGTCTCTCTCCTATCACCGCCTCCTACACCTACAGAAATACCTGCAGCCATCTCCCTACCAGTCATTAGGAGGGAACAGGTACTTACTATACTCGTTTAAGCGAAAACACAGCCTCCATGGGTCTTGACAACATTCCAAGATGCTTCTTAAATAGCTGAAAACATAATCTATCAAGGCCATTAGAAACCCTGTTTAACTACAGCCTCCGAACGGGCTTTGTCCCAAATGAATGGAGGAGTGCAACAGTCATCCCTCTGCACAATGGGTTCCCATCAACTGACCCAGGAAACTACAGATTTACAAGCTTGACCAATCTTATCTGCAAGGCCATGGAGAGAATTACCATGGCCCTAATCAATTATGACATAGGAACTCTCCAAAAATTTGCCCAGATCTAATTTGGCTTTGTCAAAGGGACGTCTTGAATGCTCAATCTGGTGGACTTCTTCGAGAAAGTCATCAGGGTCATGGATGAGGGTAAAATGGTACACACCACTTATCTACACCTGGCCAAAGCTTTTGACACAATCCCCCACTCGGGGATCAAAGATAAACTTACAGGCTTAAGCATAAACCCCTACATCATCAGATGGATGACCAATATGGCTTATTGTCAGAACACGTTGTCTGGACAGATGAATCCAATTCCGGTAAGAAACCTGTTACTAGTGGTGTTCTAAAGGGCTCGGTATTGGGACCCCTCCTGTTTGGTATGTGCTTCACTGAAGTGAAAGCCAATGTTGGGGCCTCTAGCCCACCAAGTTCGCTGATGACTGTAAGCTGGGAGCAAACACTGAATCCTCAAATGATGTTGACATCCTACAAACCGGCCTAAAAATGACAAACGATTGGTGCCAAAAATATGGTCTGAGACTAAATGCTAAAAAATGCATAATCATACCCTTCAGTGAATCACACATCCCTTCAAATTATAATATTGACTGCACACCCCTAAAAGTAGACCCAGTGGTGAGGGAACTAGGAATGCAGACAGCAACCTAAACTTTGACCACTAGGTAGCTACAGTAGTGAGGAAATCCTTCTGTGTAGCTCAACTTATAAGTAAAGGCATAGCATCAAGATCAAAAGAAGTCATAGTGCCACTGTACTCGACCCACATCAGACCATAATCAAGTACAATGCTCCCCTTCTGCATGTACCTATCCAGGCACATACACCAACTGCAGTGGCCCCAGAGGTTTCTCACTAAAAAAATACAAAGCATAAATCACACTAATGGCCCCATCCCTTTATTCCGTCTCATATCGTTTATTGAGAGGAGACTTATGCCTACCCTATAAGGCATTCACTGATCCAGCCCTGATGAATATGTTACATATTCACAAGAAAAATTATACAAGGGTAATGCATTTCATGGACCTGAACCTTATTTGTGACTCTAACTGAATTTGTTGGAGACAGATTAGTATCCCAACGGCTACCTCGTCTACGGAATAAACTTCTCATCTTCGTGAAACACAGCGTATCCCTTACTCTCTTCAAAAAATAATTTGGATAAATGGATGGGAACCATAAATTCACTCCTGGGGTACTGCCCATGTCCCTTATGGACAGAGGCAGTCTGTAAAATGATTCAGGGCTCCAATACCCTAAGACCCACTGCTCTGATACTACCCCATCCCATATGTGGGCAATTAAAATATAATATTGTCATATCCTGGGTATTATTGGCTAGACTTGTAAAGGTTTTTGTGCCACATGACCACCCAGGACATAAAAGCATGTGCTCCATAGGTCTCAAATAATACTGCTTCATTCTGAAAAGGGGCTTCACTTGGCCAAGATCCACTCTGTCTCATGAGCTCCAGGGTCTCCCCAAAAGAAATGTCCTCTGGAGGAGATATTGGGGAACCCTCTGCATTACCTGAATCAGTATCCAAAGTGACCGACTCAGCTGGTGAGTCTAGACATTTCCACTTTCATGACCTCTTTTTTAGGTGGCTTAGGGGATAAGGCTTCTGAGTCCTTAGAGGACTGCCTCTGCACTAATGCAGGAAGTTTGGAGTCCACTGAATGAAGCTGTCCATATAATGTCTGTTGTGAAGTCACACCCAATTAGTTGAGGTGAAAGGTTGGAACCATAGTCAGGGGAACCTGTGGATCCATCTTTAGTAGTGACAAAATGATCCTCCCCAGCACCTGGGAAGCTGTACCAACCCTCCTGGAGATCAGTGAATACTGTGTCCATCATCAGATCCTACTCCCCAAATAAGGAGTATTAAATTGACCCGGGCAGGATCCAACTGAGTGGTCATCAAGGAGGAGGGGATGGGAGCCGAAGTCTCAAAGGCTGACATCTCTGATAGAATTAATGGAGGTGTCCACCCGATCCCTCTGCTCTGAGACTCTAGACATTGGGTCTGACATGGCCTGAGCCAGATAAGTCAGATCCAAACACTTTGGAGCCAATGATACATGGAATGATTCCCAGATGACAGGATCTGGTTGACCAAATGGCTCCAAAAGGAATGGAGCCGATGGACAGACCAGTGAGGTAAACTGGATCAGAATGAAATGCACATATCCCACTGGCTTTGGAGACAGTGGACTCACAATAACCCCATCTCAATCTGGGTTTTGAGGAACTTTTGTAACAGGTGATCCAAATCAACTACTAAAGAACTTTTGTAGGATTTTTAAGGACATTGTAGATATGGACAAAGACGGCCCTGAAATCAGAATCTCACTTCTTTTGAGAGAATCTTAAATAGTGATTAGAATTGATTATGGATCCAGAATTGGGGCTATAAGTTGGGGTCCAAGTCACATGGTCTTTTATTCTTGGAGCTTTACGGGTCAACACTGTAGCCAACATATTGGATGGGAACTTCCTGAACAGTGAATCCTCAGGTTTCGGGATTTTTTTCAGAAGACTTTTTAGCTTTTACTGGCTCTGGATCTGGAGGAAGAAGCCCTTTGACTAATACCATATTCCTCCTTTCTGAAAAGACCATAGGCACAAAGCCCGCAAAGAAGTTGCGTGAGGCACTGAGCTGTGCTACCTCTCCAAGACAGACTACAAAAGGATCGTGGGGGTGTTGAGGGGAAATTTTATACCTGCATTTGGAGCTCTTCTTGAAGCTGGTAGCTTTCTACATTACAATAGTTATCCCCAGCCTATGTAACACAAACTCTGCAGCAAAACAGAAATCTACTTTCAACAGTTATATATATATATATATATATATATATATATATATAAGAATAATAGGTCTTAAATCCTACAATATAAGCTTAACCTATAAGCAGACATACACATCAATTTTTATACGATCAATAATACTATAAGGGGAACACACAAAAAGAACTACTGTAAACAACACTAACTTCAATATTAACTATATAAACTTTTGTACCCACCATAACTGCACCTGTGTTATCCATTTTCATTCTTCCTCAATATATGGGGTCCCGGATCGAATCCTTGGATCTGACTCGGAAAATCTCTTTAGATTTTTGGATCAGACTCTCAAGCTCCTCCTCCTTCTACTCATAATGCCCCTTACTTGCCAGATTCCCTCAGATTGAGTTTGCTGCCGTTAAATAAGCCTGAAGTCAGAAATATTTCTAATAATAATTACAAGAAACAGAACAGGCATGGAGCAGGGGCTCAAAATGGGAAGTACAGTTGTGTACACTTACCATAAATTTAGATGTTCGAGTGTATTCACTGCTGCAGTCATCACATTTGGGTTATCCTGCTAGTGGTAGCCCTCAGTTGGCCCAAATACCAGAGGCTTAGTATTTCTGCATAGGTTGCTGTCACTCCAGGACTGACATCAGGTCGTCAGTGGTATAAAATCAGGGAGCCGATGCCATTACATCAGTTTTTCTTGCCCCAACTGTCAGGAGCCCCCAAACAGGGCGCTAGGTCATGGTGGAAGAACACCACCAGTAGAAAGCAAATACCAAAAATTTCCAGTAAGGAGTGAGGAAGAGAGAGAGAGAGAGAGAGAGAGACAAGGGGGATGGAGGGTGGGAAACCAGGACTGCAACAGTGAATACACTCGAAGATCTACATTTATGGTAAGTGTACACAACTGTACTATGTTCTTCGTGTTTCACTGTTGCAGTCATCACACTTGTGTTGATTCCCAAAGCTGAGGAAGGATGGAGGCAATCAAGATGAGTTGGGGCTGGCTAGGATGCCCTGCAATACTGTGGTTGCAAAGCCTGCCCTGGATTTGGAGAAGATAGGCAGGTGGGAATGCTTGGTAAGTCCATGTTGCAGCCTCCAGGATGTCCCTGGTGGGGACCCCTCTGAGAAAAGCTACAGGAGTGGAGGTTGCCCTGGCGGAATGCATTCTGACCCCCTTAGGGGGTGGTTTCCCATGGTGTTTGTAGCAGAAATGGATGCAGTGTGCTATCCATTTAGAGATTGTTTGTTTGGATATGGCCTTGCCCTCTGCCCCTGCTGCAAAGCTGACTAGCAATTGGTCAGTTTTCATAAAAGATTTAGTCCTATCCAGGTAGAATCTGAGCTGTCTGTGCACATCTAGAGAATGCAGAATTATTTCCCCCTTGTTTTGTGGGTTAGGAAAAAAGGTGGGCAAATTAACTGATTGGTTGACATCCAAACTGGACACCACTTTAGGCATGAAAGTTGGGTTAGTCCTGAGGAAGACCGTCAGCATGGAAAATGATGAAGGGCTCTACAGCCATGAGTGCTTGTAGCTCTGAAACTCTTCTACTGAAAGTGATGGTCAGAAGCAAGGCTGTTTTCCATGTGAGGAATTTTAACTCTGTTGAAGCTGTAGGCTCAAAGGTGTGTGTGTGTGTGGGGGGGGGGGGGTAGGGTGAGTTTTTCCAACACAAAGTTAAGGTCCCAAGCTGGGGTAGGAGCTCTTCTGGGTGGCCTTAAATTGTTAGCCCCTCTTAGGAACTGTTTGATGAGAGGGTATGAGAGGAGAGGTGGCTCTGTGCTGTAATGAGCAGAGATGGCAGAGGCAATGATTTTTAATAGAAGAGAAGGATAGGCCCCTGTGTAGTAGGTCTGCTAAGTAATCCAGGATGAGAGGTAGGGAGGGCTATGCTGTTTCAGCTCCTTTAGCCTGGATCCAGGTGCAAAACCTTTTCCGCTTGTCAGCATAGGATCTTCTAGTGCTGGGGCATCTGGCCTCAAGCATAACATCCAGGACTTATTTGCTTAGGCTGGCAGCTGGAGGAGAGGTCAGGGAATAATCCAGGCTGCCAGGTTCAGGGTCTGCAGTTGTGGCTGCATGAATTCTCCATTCTTCTGGGTCAGGAGAGTTGGGATCTGAGGTAGGTGCCATAGTGGCAGGGGTGACAGGCTGCACAGCAGTGGGTACCAGTGCTGACATGGCCAGTCTGGGGCAATCAAGACTGCCCTTGTTTTTTTTCTCCCTTATTTTGAGCAGTACCCTTGTAATTAGTGGTAGAGGGGGAAATGCATAGATCGAGAGGTTTACCCTTTGGAAGGATAGAGCATCCACTTTCCAGGCCTTGCTGTGAGGTTTCCTGGTGCAGAATTTGCTGAGCTGGTGATTGCTGTGGGAGGCAAAGAGGTCCGCCTTCGGGGTGTCCTATTTCTGGATTACAAGGTTGAAGGTTCTGTGGTCTAGCTGCCACTCGTGTGGGTCTAGCACATTTCTGCATAAGTTGTCTGCCAGAGAGTTTAGGGAGCCTGGCAGGAATTGTACTAGCAGGTGAATTTGCATGGCTGAAGCCATGTGACAAAGGGTCATGGCGAGCCTGCAGAGGGGATAAGAGTGAGTTCCTCCCTGCTTGTTTTTACACCACATCACTGTGGTGTTGTCTGTTTTGATCACTAGAGTGCCTGGGGAAAGTAGGGGTCTAAAAGCTGTCAGAGCATGCTGAACAGCTAGCATCTCTTTTTGGTTGATGTGCAGATGTATTTGATTTGGGCTCCAATGGCCCTGAATGCACCTGCCATCCAGGTGTGCACCCCAGGTATAATCTGATGCATCTGTGGTGAGGGTCTGGGTGGCATGGGGTTGTGAGAAGGGAAGACTCTTGTTGTTGTTGCATGCTGCTGCCCACCAAAGAAAATCTTTCCTTAGACAGGGTATCATAGGTATGACAGTTTCCAGGTCTTGAGTGTGTTGACACCAAAGACTTTTTAGGTACCACTGTAGTTTCCTCATATGCAGTCTGGCATATGAAATGAGTAAAATGCAGGAGACCATGAACCCTAGAGCTTGCAAGATTTTCCTTGCGGATAACTGGGTTCTGGTGGCTAGTTGAGAGAAGTAGCCTGTCAGGTAGGCTTGTTTTTCTGGAGGAAGGAATGCCATCTGGGATGCTGTGTCCAGGCTTGCTCCCAGGAATGCAATTTATTGAGTGGGGACTAGTTTTGATTTCTTTTCGTTTATAGTATACCCCGGGAGGTCACTAGGTCCTTTACAAAGGTCAGGTGATGTAACAGCTTTTCCTGACTGTCTGCCTGAATAAATTTGAATCTTTCTTTGTCTGCAAAAAGCAATGGCTGGAGCCAGGCATTTTGTGAAAACTCTGGGAGCAGTGGATAAGCCAAAGGGAAGCGCAGAGAACTGAAAATGCATAGATCCTGCCCTGAAACGTAGATATTTCCTGCAAGATTCCCTGATTGGGATGTGTAGGTAGGCCTCTTTTAGGTCTAGGGTGGCTAACCAAGTACCCTTGGAAAGCATAGGAAGAAGCTGCTGGAGGGTGAGCATTCTGAATTTTGGTATCACCAGGAAGGTGTTTAGAATCGATAGATTGAGGATTGGGCACTAGGTACCCTCTTTTCTGGGTACCAGGAAAAGCCTGGAATAGAAACCTTGGCCTGTCTGATCTGCAGGAACAGGCTGTATTGCCCTCATGGAGAGTAGGGAATGGACTTGTTTTTTGGCCTCTGCCCACTGGTTTGGAGGAAGATCTAGGAACCCTTTTGGGGTTGGCAGAGTGTGGAAATAAAATTTGTATCTCTGGGACACTATGTTGAGGACCCATTGGTCACTGGTAATAGAGGCCCAGTTGTTTGCATGGGATGAGAGTTTTCCTCCTAGGGGCACAAGTAGGTGGGCAGAGGTAAGGGGTGGAGGTGTAAAGTCATTGTGATTTCTTTCCATAAAGGGGTGTCTTAGCACTCCCTGTTTTTGAAGTGGAGGAACTCCATTGCTTAGATCTCTGCATTCCCTGGGACTGTTGTCTGGGGGGTCTGCTTGCCCTAGGTCTTGGCTGAGCTGGCCTGGAGGGGGGTGGAAAGGACCAGTGCTTGGAGGGGCAATGTCTGCTGAACCTTGGAGGCTGGACCTGTAGGAAGTCTTTAACTGTCTGCATAGAATTAGCTTTTCCTTCCATCTTTTTTAAGACCTCTTCTGCCTTGGTGCCAAACAAAATGTCTTTGTTCAATGGTGCGTCCAATAGTTTTGATTTGACATGGTCTGGCAAGGTCTGTTCCTTACGCCAAGCATGCCTTCTAAGTACAAAACCAGTGACTGCTGCCCTGCAAGATGCTTTTAGGGCATCAAAGCCACATTGCAAGGTGTGTTTAGTAACTTGGCTTGCAGAATGCATAAGCTCTTGTAATTCTTTATTTTCTGCACAAGCAGGAAACGTAGATATTTTTTGTGTGAGGAGTTCCATGGTATGTTGCTGGTATTTCAGCATGTGAAACTGAAAATTTAGTGCTTTAATGGCAAGAGTTGCAGAGGTGTATACATTTTTACCCCATCTATTTAAAGCTCGTGAATCCCTGTCCGAGGGTGTGGGATTCTTAGCTGTGGTTGCTTTAATTCCTTTAGGTCCTTGGGAGATTACCTCTGGGTCAGCAGTAGGATTTTTGAAAAGGGATTTGTGAGTCAGGGACTCTGTAACACCTGTCAGGTTTCCTGCGAGCAGGAGGAAGGGTGTCAGAAGTCAAACTGTATTCCATAAAGACATCATCCACAACATCCAAGACAGGAGGAATGGCTAAAGGTCTGTGCTGTGATAAATCTAGGAATTCCCTGAGTCTCTTTTTGGACTGAGGATAGTCCTGACATTCCCATTGGAAATGCTTCCTTAAAGTATGTAGAGTTTTACCAAATGAAAACTCCTCTGGAGGAGAGGCAGAAGGAATGGATTCCTCTGCATCTGAATCCTCATAAACAGATGGGGGTTGCATGTCTTCATATTTAGAAACCTCAGAGTCATCGGACCCCTGGTCAGATAAAACTGCTGGGGACAAATCTTTTTTTCTTTTGGAAGGGGCAGGCTGGCTTCCCCTAATAAGCATGATAAGGTCTTCTGTCATTTTAAGCATTTGAGATTGAGGCATGGAAGCAGGTGCATGTGCTTGGGTCGTCGTTTTTTTAGGTGTAGTTCATACCCTGGGCCTTAGAAACTCGGTAGTTTTAGAAAGAACTGAAGATGTGAAAAAAAGTCATCGGTCTGTGTCTAGTATCAGTAGTGCAAAGAACTTCCTTGGAAGCCAGTGCCTTATCAGAGGCTCTGGACCCATCCAAGGTAGACATCCGCAGGATCCTTAGTCAAAGAAGAATCTCGTGGCATACCAGCCTCAATGACGACCGGAGAACTGATGACTAGCTTAACCGAAGCATTGTCGGCAGTTTTGGACCTGCGCGTCTGTTTCTGTCTTTATCCTTACATTTTTTCAGAAGATCGGTAGTTGGATGGTTTACTGAAGCCATACTGGAATATGGGAACTGAGAGCGAAAATATTTAGCTACAATAAGGGCCCGGTGACGTATAGTTCTGGCATTAAACAAAGCACAAAAGCGATAGTGAGGTACATCGTGGTCTGGGCCTAAACAGGTGACGCAGTAAGAATGGAAGTCTCTGTGTGCTATTTGTTTTTCACAGGCGGGACAATTGTTAACTTTTTCTGACATCGGTTAGAGCAAGAAAAAAAGGATCCCAAATGGGATACTTAGCTTTAGAAGACTTCAACTTCAATTAGGAAATGAAACTCAGGTAGCGGCCGACCGGCACTCATGTGAACTGCTTCTGCTTCGGCTCCTCGGCAAGAAAGACTGATGTAATGGCGTCAGCTGCCTGATTTTATACCACTGACGACCTGACATCAGTCCTGGAGGGACAGCAACCAACGCAGAAATACTAAGCCTCTGGTATTTGGGCCGACTGAGGGCTACCCCTGGCAGGATAACCCAAGTGTGATAACTGCAACAATGAAACACGAAGAACATCAATAGTTCCCATATACTTCAGCAGTTCACTCCCAAAGGAAAAGGATTGGGGGTAGGAGATTTGGAAGTTGAGTAAAAATGAAAATGGACAACACAGATGAATAACTGTGGTGAGTACATAACTTTAATATCAGATGTTATCATTTTCATTCATTCCTCAACATATGGAACAGTGTCCCCAAGCTATGATAATCGTGGGCTGCCCTCATGGAAGGATATTCCAGAGAACCATGCAGCCAAAAGCAGCCCTGTTCCTGGATATGATGTCTAACTTGTAATGAGCAATACAGGTATGGGAATTGGACCAAGAGGCTGTAGCACAAATGTAATCAAGTGAAGCTCTGGCTCAAAAGGCCATGGATCTAACTGAATCGAGCATTTGGAGATTTAGGTAAGGACAGTCCTCTTAAGGAATCCACAAAGGAAATGTAATCTGTTCTTCATTTAGCTGAAGTAACTTTAGATACTGGTTATTCCAGTTTGTTTTTTTAGCAAAGGAAACAAAAGTTAATCAGTTTTTTAAAATCCTTTTGTTCTATGGAGGTAAAATGAAGTTGTCTATGTATATCTAAAATATGTAGCATGTATTCTCCCTTACTATCAAATTTTGGAAAGAAGACTGGTAAATTGACTACTTGATTCATGTTTGATTTGGAAACAACATTTGGCAGGAAGGAGGGGTTTGTACGTGTAGTCTTGAAGAGAGTACTTGGAGGTCAGAAACTTGCCTTGCTGATGTAATGGCAACAAGAAAAATTATTTTCCAAGAAGGAAATTTTAGGTCCGATTTAGCTGAAGGTTCAAAGGGAGATTGGGTTAAAGTTTGTAATAAAACAGTAAGATCCTATGGTGGAGTAGGGTCTCTTACTTGAGATCTAAGCAGAAGAGTACCCTTCAGAAACTCCCTACAAATTTTAGAAGAAGCTAGGGGGAAGGCATAATGTCCTATGTGGTAATTAGAGATGGCCGCAAGCTGGACTTTTATGGTGGAGAAACTGACACTATCCTGAAAAAGTGAAGCCAGAAAATCTAATACAGGAGGAACTGGAGCTGTAAAGGGATCCAGACTCTTTGTAAATCTTCCTGGTAGAAGGTTTTTGTGAGGAGGATAAAATCCAATGAACTGTAGAGGAAAGCCTGGACTGTCTAGCCATAACTGGAATGGGAGAAACCGTGTGGTTAAGTAGTAGGCCTTGATTGTGCAGATGAATCATTCCTGATGGGTGCAATAGTAAATCTGAACTGGGGTCTAGTATCCAAGGTGGACATAGCAGATGAGACCAAAGAAATGGTAACCACAACTGCCAGGGCCAGAAGGTGGCAATGAGGATTATCTTGCTCTTCAACTGATCTGCCTTCTGGAGAAATTTGGGTATTAAGGTAAGGGGTGGATAAGTATACAGGAGACCAGGGGGCCAAATGTAGACTAGACCATCTCTTGGTGACTCCCCCAAGGGGGAATTAGGGCAAAGAACCTGCTGCACTTGTTGAGGGGAAAGGCAAAGAGGTCGCAACAAGATTGACCCCAGTGACAAAAATCATTTCTGTCACTACAGGTTTCAGAGACCACTCGTGTGGCATCAGGAGGGATCTGCTGAGCTTTTGGGCTAAGACGGTGGACTTCCCCGGAATGTGTGTCACTACAAGAAAGTGATTGGAGGTGATCATCCACTGCCAGACTCTCATTGCTTCCTGGCAAAAGGGATAAGATCTGGTTCCCCCTGTTTGTTTATGTACCAAACCACTGACGTATTGTGCATCTGGACAGCAGTCATACCTAGACGGACAGAGTTCTGAAAGGCCTGCAATACTAATAGGATCACTCTCATCTCTAAGACATTGATGTACAAAAATTGGTCTTTTTCTGAGGACCAAGTACCTTGAACAGACTGTCCCAAGAAATGCCCCCACCCCACCCCAATTGTGAGGTGTCTGTGGCCAGCATACCTTTCAGGGGAGGAAAGGTAAATGGGCTTCCCTGACAATGCTCATTGGACTGGATCCACCAAACTAGGGAATCTTTGCAGACTCACAAAATTTTTTAAGGATACTTCAACAGATCCTGAAGCATTGATCATTGTACTGACAAGGTCCATTGGAGAATTCTCATATGAAAATGAGCCATGGATAATAGGGTGATTGCTGCAGCCATCTAATCTAAGGCCTGAAGACCCAGTCTCTCAGGAGGAGAGGGATGATCTAGAATCTGTCTGACATGCAATTTCAGGGAATGAATTCTGCTCTGGGGTAAGAATGCAAACTGTCTGTGTCCAGGCAAGCTCCTAAAAACTCCAAAACTTGGACTGGTTGAAGCTGGGACTTGGAATGATTTACTGTGCTCCCTAGGAATGGACACAACTGGACTAAGTAATCCCTGGCCCTTTCGAGGAGATGCTTGGTTGGTGTGGAAAGGAGCCAGGCATCTAAATAAGGAAACACTCTGAATCTATGCAGTCTGAGATGAGCTGCCACCACTGCCATGCGTTTGATGAACACCCTGGGGGCTGTGGTGAAACCAAAGGGCAGGACTCTGAATTGGTGATGACTGGCTCCCAAGCGAAAGTGCAGATATCTTTGAGACCACCCATTTATTTTGATGTGATATATAGCACATCCAGTCATCCTTCTGTAGAAGAGGCAGAATGGACTGAACCATGACCATCCAGAATCTGGAGGTCTTCACAAATTGATTTAGATGACTGAGATCTAGGACAGGTCTTAGGTCCCCTGATTTCTTTGGCACTAAAGAGATCATTGAGTAAATTCTGGATCTTGCTTAGTCTGCCAGGACCTTTTGGATGACTGTTTTTTCTAGCAGCTTTTGAATTTCTAAGGCTGCTAATTCCCTCTGACTGGGTAGAACATTAGGGGAGAAGTCTATCTTGTGACGGATTTTGTAAAAAAGGTATGAAGTATCCTCTGGATATGATCCTTTGCACTCAAGAATCTTTTGTGATGGCTGTCTAGGCATTTGGGTGCAAGGAAAAGCACCCCACCCCCCGACTGCCTCCAGAGAAGAAAAGTCAGGCAACCCTTCAGGAGTGCTGAAAGGTGCTGTCCAAGAAAGAGACTCAAGACCCTTGGTTCTGTGGAGCCCTTCTGCTACAAGAATGGTGTCTTCCATTACTATTTCACCCTCTCCCTCTGGGAGAAAAATCCCCATGAGTCCTGAAAAGGTCCTTGAGATTTTCAGAACCACATCTTCTCACCACCACACTGATTCCTAGAGAAAGATCTTTTCGGGGTAGAGAAATGGATTCCAGCAGCGGACATGGTCCTGCCATCTTGCTCACAGCAGGAAACCATATCTAATTGTGGGCCCAAACAGGGAAGATCCATCAAAAGGAGTAATGATGAAAAAGGGCTCCACAAAATCTCACAATCTCATCCAAGCACATCTCCTGATGGCTATGCCTGAACCAGCACCCCATGAGGAACCTTCAGCAGCATCAGATATTGACCTCATGAACGCTTTGGATATAGATTGTAGGGTGGCCAGTTGGGAAGAATAGGTTTTCTCTTCCTTTGCTGACATGGAACCTGTGATAGATATACAGAGTTCCCTTGTTCAAGTCACTCTGTAATCTAGAAAATGTGTCAGGTAGTTAGGCAACCACAAGGCGAAGGTTGTCGAAGCATAAACGTACCTTACAAATCTGTCTAACGCCCTAGACTATCTATTAGGAGGGTGGAAAGAGGAAGTCTGTTTGGCTAGTTCCATTTTGGCGGCTGCTGCCACAAAAGCATAGCATCTACAGGGATTCTCTTACTCCAAAACTACCTGTCTTTAGGGACTCCTAGAATCTTATCTGGTCAGCAGGGGATAGGCTCCATGGTGTAAATTTCCTTCCATGCCAGATGAAAGACAAGGTCTATAAGGTCATCCACTGGGGAAGGCTTCCAGGAACACCAATTCCTCTTGGGAAGGGCTTTGGGAGGTCTTTCCAGTAAGGATCCCTATCTCCCTCCGAGTTCATGCCACAGCATCACTTCTCCAAGATTATAAACACATTACACCACTCTTTTTTTTTTTTTTTAAACAAGATACATCTCTACCAAACTATCACTTATAACACAGGCAACCACACATGCATATAAATGAAAACAAACCACACTGGCATAATCCTAGTTGCAAGCATTTTACATCACAAACCACACACAACCTTACTTGCAAACACTGCACATCATTTATAGTCGACCCAATCACTGTTAGTCAGATATCACACAGCTCACTCAGATTCTGCCTTCCTTCAAACCTCAATCTTCCACTGTATGTACTGTTCCCACAGTTCACATTTTTCCTATGTAATTTGCTCCTACCCTTTTCTAAAGATCCCAGTTCCAGTCATTTCAATTTCGTTACTATATCCACTATCTCTATTGAGGCCGTGGTGGTGCATCGGTTAGCATTACTGCCTCACAGCAAGAGGTTCTCCGGTTCTAATCTCGGCTGGGGTGCCTTCTGTGCAGAGTCTTCATGTCCTCCCTGTGGTCGTGTGGGTTTCCTCCCACATCCCAAAGACATGCCGTAGGTGGATTGGAGACACTAAATTGGCCCTAGGCGTGAGTGTGTGCATGTGTGTGCCTTCTGTGGAAGATTGGGCACCAGGCTGGCAACTCGACACCATAAAACTCTACTGCCACTCACTCCATGGACCACTGTTCCACTGTGGTGACCCCTAACCAGGATAAGCCAAAAGGAGATGATGATGATGATGATCCACTACCTCTAGTACAATTGGTTTAGACTTTGATTTCCATTCTCTAGTAGTTGTTTTTTTGGCAGCCACCATGACTAGATTCAGCAAGGCCTTACTATGTCTAGGCAATTCTGATTCTGTAACATAGCTCAAAAAATAATTTCCTTAGTTACACCAATTTGCTCACCCAGTATCTCTGACAGAGCAGTCTGCAATGAATCTTTAAAGTCTGCCAACTCATTACACTTCCAGAAAATATGTCCTCAGTTACCTCTTTCTTCCACATCTCATCCCCAACACTTGAGATCTACCTCAGGAAAAATTCTTTGAGGTCTACTTGGGGGTATAAAAATACCTATGTAAACACTTCCAAGCAAAGATCTTAAATATTCTAGACTTTCTTGCATATTTGGGAGACATACATATATCCCTCCATTGTTTCTTTGTGAATTGCTTATCCAGTATCTCTCCCTAAGCCTTTCTAACCTTCTCTGATTGATTTTTATAATTATGCAATATTTTGTATGCTGTACTAATTATTCCAGTTCTAACAACAGCTTCTGTTCTAGATTCTACTACCAGTGCTTGTCTTTCACTTAAGATCCCACTATTTCTTTCTCTTTGCCTACACTCAAGCAGTCTCTGTCCTCCAGTCCAAATAAATGGGAAGAAGCCAAAAATTTAATTACCCATCCCTTTCTATTTGCTCCCAATTCCTTTGTTCTTTTACCAGTTTTTTCCAATAAATTCCAGCCCCCTCCAGCCTGCTGTCTGTATCCCTAACTGCAGTCATCCCTATAGGAAGAATCTTCTTTCTCCATTGCAGTGTTGGCTTAGTTCTTAGAATACTTCCTGCTACTTTATAAATATATTTTGCATGGTTATTGTTATTCTCCTTAAGGATCTGCATCCAAAATCCCAATCTCTCCTTGTTATGTAGCCCCCCCCCCATTTAATCATCACTCCTTTCCACATTGAATTATAGGTTTTTACTTGTGCAATGTACAGGAAGCTTAACTGTGTACTTCTGAAATAACCATTCAAATCAGGTAATCTCAAACCACCTTGTTCAATTAGAAGAATCAGCTTATTCCACTAGACTCTTGCCATCTTCCTTTCCCAGATAAAATCCTTCAGCTTTTTATTAATTGCAATCCACAACTTCTCCTCTGCTTGATAAAATATGCCTGACCTGTTTATAAAACTAAAGGGAATACATTTTAACTCCTTGTATCTTGCTATCCATATAAAAGAGCTTCCAATTTCTCAGTTTTTGTATTCTCTTTTGTTTAGTCTCTTCCCACATATCCTTAGCTGCCACAGCAGAATCTTTTTAATCCATAATCCTAAGTAGCCCATTTATCATGTCCACATAAATATGGATATTGCTCAACAGATTCTTGTGTCGGTACATAACTTACAACTACTGCCTTTGTTTTAGCTTCATTCATTTTGTATCTCAAAAACATATGAAACTGCCTCAAAATGTTCCACAACACTGAAATGTCCTTTTTTGGTTTTATCAGGTATAAAATAATATAACCTGCAAATACAGACAGCTTTTCTTTGCCAATGGTTCTATATACATAGTGCAAATAACAAAAGGAAAAAAGGACACCCCAGCCTGGTTCCACTGCTCAATCAGAAATTATCAGAGAGGAAACCACCCACTTTAATTTTCACCTCAGATCCCTCATATATCTCCTAATCAACCTTGTAATTTTATCAGCGAATGCAAATCTTCCATTACTCTGCTCAAACTCCCGACTTACTCTGTCAAATGCTTTTTCGTGCATCAAGACCCAACAACAGTGGTATTTTCTTACATTCAGCTTCCCTCTGGATCATCAGTGTTCTGTTAATGTCAAATGTTTGCCTCCCCTCCACAAAACCACATCAATCCAAGTCTATCAATTTTGGCATCGCCTTTGCCATTCTTGTAGTCATTATAGACAAACACTTTGTAATCATGGTTTAGGACTGAAATGGGCATATATGAAGCTGGATCTGATGTGTCTTTACCTGCTTTAGGTATTACAGCCACCACCTCTTTCTTCCAGGAGGTTGGTGTTTCTCCTCCTCTTAGAATACTGTTAAACTAAACCTTCCAGATCTTTATCAGTTTGTTCCTTTCTAGCTTCCAAACTTACATGGGAATACCATCTATTTCTGGGACTTTCCTGTTGATTAGTTATACATCACTATTTTATTTTATCTCCTCCAATCCATCTCCTATTAGTAATTATGCCTAATCTACCTCTAACCTTGGCATATTTAATTCTTCCATATACATTTCCATTTGTACCTTTTATTGATCTGCATATTTCTCTGCTTTATACAGACTTTCATAAAATTTCCAAAATATCTGTAGTACCCCTACAGGATCTGTTGTTATTGACTCCCAAAGCTTGGCAACAACCCTTTCTACTTTATGTTGCCTGCATCGTTGTACTAAAAGTTTTCGTGCTCTGGCATTATCAGAAAACAGTAGCTTAACAGCAATCTTTCTAAACTCATGCATATTATCAAGGTAATCCTTTAGTTTCTGCTTAGCACTCTGCAATTGCTCCTACTCTTCTTTTGTGAGATTCCCCCATTCTGCAATACTTTAACATTTGTCAGTCCCTCTAAATAACTCCTGTTGCTTCTTAACCATATCTCTCTCTTTTTTTCTATCCTATTTTAAACTCCACTTTAATTTTATCCCACTCCCTAGCTATATTTTTAGAAGAAATTTCTGTCTTCTCTAAAAGATCCCAAATAATTTCCACTACCCATTCCTTAGACTCCTCTATTTTCAACAGATAGGTGGGAAAGTGCCAATGTCTCATTTTCAGTTCATTAGCCTGTGTTTTTATTGTAGTTATTACTGGAGTGTGACCTGAAATAGTTATTGGATGCATATCAAAACTTTCAATTAAATGCATATGTTCCTGTGAAATATAAGTTCTGTCCAGCCTAAACCTGTTTTTGTATCTTGGGGAATACTATGCAAATTCACATCTTCATTTCTAAACATTTTCATGAATTTCTTTAAAAATCTACTCTCCTTTGTTATATTTCCTTTCTGAGACCCCCAGACACATCTTACCTACTGCGTATCAAATTAGTTCCCACTTATACGTAATATTCCTTGCCGAAAACTTATTATTTTTCCCCAAATCTTCTTAAGCTCCATTATAGCAGTTTTAGGTGGAATATAAATACATGTAAGTAGTCCTCCTCATTTGCCAGTAGTCCCTTAGTAGTACATAATCTACCATTATTATCTTTTTTATCCTCTTATATTCTATCACTACTGGAGCTCCTCTTGCAATGAAGTACTCTTCTTTTCCTTTGTCCCTTGTACTGCACTGAATAAAATTCACATGTTCATTTCTTTCCAGATTTGTCCCCTGTAGAATAGGTACTTACACTCTACATTTTTTAGTATAGATAATACTGAAAGGCTCAGTTATTATTCCCACCTTTTACTTGTAACAGATTTTTTAAGTATCTGGTTCCAGCTTTTGTGTAACATGCACGCACTAATGTTTGGCAAGTTGACTTTTTATATAGTTTTTTGCCATATCCACTTGAGCCTATGTCATGTCTTACAAATGTTTTTGTTTTATTGAAAGTCTTCAAACAAAAAAATACATCCCAAAAACCTATTAACTTAATATTAACACACAAAACTCTGTACACATCTTAAAGTACTGAAGCTTTACCTTCCTAATAGGAACAACTGTCCCAAGCTGACAGCACACTGACAGACTTTAGTTGACCTAAAAGGAAGGTTACCCGTGCAAGGACACTTGGTACAGCATATTGCTTCTACGAAGTGCTGTCTGGATTTGGCTTATCTTTATTGCTCTCCCAGAATGAGAAAACACTTGAATGCTTTCAGAAAACATCATCTCCTAGCCATTGAATGAAAGCCATTAAAAGAAAGAAGCATTCTGTTTTTATTGCTATCAGATTATCTCCATGGAGACATGAGAACCAGATGCATGGCTGCTTCTACAAGAATTTATTTGCTAGAAGAGAGCTTTATTATATTCAATGTTCTTTTTTATTTGCATTCTCTTACAACTTGTTACTAGATAAAGCCAAAAAACCTTAATCCAGACATTTGCCTATGCAAGAATGAGAAAACGTACATTTTTTCTTGTATCATACTCTTTTGAACAGACTTTTCTTTTTTCTTTTTTACACTGCAGTGACTACATTTCTTAAACCTGAACAAAGAGAAAGAGAAGAGAAGAAAAAAAAACAGGGGCACTTGTTTACTTTAGTATCCCCATATCCACCATTACACTTCAGCATACCTGAGAAAACTTTACTTTATAACATGCAGATATTATGCACTATTATACAAATATTACTGTTAAGAACAATCATTTGTTTTACTTACTGTTAATTCTTTCTTTTCTCTTCCCCTCTCCTAAGTGTTCCTCCAAACATTAATGACACAAAGTACGGCATATGCTTTAAAGTCCCCTACAGGTTTAACAAAGTCAAAAAGTCACATATTTCCAGGTTTTCTTGTTCTGAATTGTTTCACAAATATAATGCATTATTATTCCATTTTTGTCAATTTCCAAGTTGCGGGTTTTATTCCTGTTTATCTCCATCTCCCAAATCAAGTCTCTGCTTCCTTTCCAATGCACTGTCTGTTTTTCTAGTCAAATCTTGTGCTTTTTTTCCTGTCTTGCAAGCATTTCTGTTGAAACACTGGAAAAGGTTTAACTGGTATAGTCACTCTGTGCTCTTCTTTATTACCAGAAGAACAAGAAGCAGAATCTCCTTATGTTTCACAGCTCACTTTTTGTTGGACAAACTTTTGTATTTCCTGGACAAACTTTTGTATTTCCTCCTTAGCATGTTCTGCATCAAAAAATGGTTTTGTCCATCTAGGAAAGAATATTCTGAAGATAGCTGGATACAGTGGTTTGAATCTCACACCTGCTTCTCGATTCCAATTAGTGGAATAAATGTACTCCTCTTCTCCCTGGTGTAAAGTGGGTAATAATTTTCCACAAACACTGTACCATCTTCCCACTTTTAGTACTTCTGCCACAGTTTTGTCAGAATCAACGCCTTCTGCTCGTAGGATTGCATTTTTACTATTAAAGGTCTAGGTTGCTTTCTCATGGGCAGATTTGGCGCATACACATGAAGTGCCCTTTCAATTAACAACCCCTGCTGTGGAATACCAGTCCAGTTGCTTATTTGTACTTTCATAAAATTAATATAGTCTGTTCCTTCCAGCTTCTCTAGTACAGCAGAAAAAATCCGGGTTTTCCCTGCTTGCTATGTCCTCTAATTATATTATTTTTTGAAACATCTCTTCTTGAGCAGTCTCATAATTAGCCATTTTTTATAATTTTGACCTCAGATTTTTGCAGTTTTATCAGCTCATCTGAATACCCGTTTAAAGCTTCTTCCATTTTATCCATCCTTTTGTTATTTGAGTTGATATACTCTTTTGGTGTTTTATTTATTTTAATGAGTTCTGAGCAAATTTGACTTATTTTTCCTCTAGATTACTGGAAGTCCAGCCTTGCAGCAAAGCTGGAGCTGGCACTGTTTTTTGCTGAATGTGTAAAGAATTATGCAGATAGTACAATATAAGATATTACAAAACATCTCATGTCTTAACCTCAAGTGGTTGTATAAACTTGTAAGGAATTCTCAGTGTTGTAACATTTAATCATTGTATGTGTTGTTATTCACAGTAGATTAATATACTTTTCTACTCTGGTATTTCTGGAGTTATACCTACACAAGTATATAAGGTGCATTAAGTGATCTAGACAGAATAAATGCACACAAGTATATAATGTGTTTCTATCCATCTTGTGGCTGAAAAATCATCACCTAGTGACAAATAAAAGAGAAATCTAGATAACACAACCTGGGGAAAAAAGTCAACCACCATTCAAACACAGAATATATTCTTCCATAATTTCTTAGTAGTTCACAGCACCAAACAGCAAACTATGCTTCAGATGTAGTTCAAAACACTACTAGTGTCCACCAAGCCAAAACCATAGAAATGCACATACAAAAATAAAAAATTCTAATGCTATTACAAAATGTATCAGTAAAAGAACAGTTACTACATAAATTACAAAAAAAAAAAAAAAACAGGTACAGATGCACATACAGCATGAATTTATTAACTAGCTTAAATAAGAAATCATGGAATAACATTTCAAATTATGTGTTATTCTTCAAACTTCAATATTCAACACAAATAAAAAAAAAAACAACTCAATGCAAATGATATAAATCAATAACAACAGAACCTAACTTATGGAAGTGTATCTCAAAATGTTAGTTTCAGTAACACTGGCTTCAACAAAACCAGATTTGAGAAACTTGAGTGCGTGTGTCTTTACAGCTGTTAATAAGAGATGAAGCATGAGACGTACACACATACACACACATATGGTTTCACTTCATAAATGGGAATTGCTGAAATATCGAATTTCAACAATTCGTGTCCATGAAGCCGAAACCTCTAAATAATGAAAGTGCATAATCGCAAATAGGACTATGTCGAATTCGTGCTTATACATTTTTGTTATTGTACGGCAGTGTTTGGATGGTGTTTGCAGTTTAAGGTGAGTGAGTGTGCGTGAGTGCTTTTGTAACTTGTATGACTGGGTCATGGTAGGAATGTGGGGGTATGAGTGTGTATGTTGGCTGTGTGTGATTTTTTTTTTTTTTTTTTTTTTTACTGTTTGTGTGATCTCTGAGTTAGTATATATAAGTAGGGGGTGTGGGGATGCAGGGCCCCCTGCATATGTGTAGTGTAGGTGTGTGCCTGTGTGGTGTGGTGTTGTGTTGTTTTTCAGTGTTTTGTGGTGTGGGTGTTATGATTTGTGAGTTGTGTGCTGTATGGTGTGTGTTCGATGTTGTGATTTCGTGGTTGTGAGGTGTCGGTGTTTTAATCGTTTCGACTTTATACTGCCGAAATGCTGAAATTCGATATTTCAGCATTTCGGCAATATGAAGTGAAACCACACACACACACACACATATATATATATATATATATATATATATATATATATGTGTGTGTGTGTGTATCTATATCTATATATATATATATATATATATATATATATACACACACACACACACACACACACACACACACACACACACACACACACACACACACACACACACGTCCCACAAAAAAAGCAGAGTCCAGTACCCTAACTCTTTAGTTAACTGCGTTGTAAGGGGGAACAGTATGTGAAGTTAGCCTTCTTTATAAAAGTATTTAATTAGCAACAATTAACTAATTCATCATGTAAACATCAATTCAGAAATACCTTCACATAAATATAAATCATTCCAAATCACAGCTCAGCACTGTATAAACCAGTGTATTGTATTTTAAAATCGACAATACTTCTTTTTCCAAAAGTATTTTTTTCAACATCCCTACCAAAGTGCACTGGGCCTACATATACAACACAGCATTTTTAGCACACATCATGACCCTGATTCACATTCTTTGCTATGCACCTTAATGGAGGACTAAGCTGTAGATCTCAAAGTGCTATGATATCCTATTTTTAAATCCAGTCATGTTTTTTTCCTATATACTGCTTGTTACATTGTTTGCTACAAGTAATCCGATACACTACATTTGTTTTGCTAGAGATATAGGTTGTATTAACCTTATGTACATGTCTGTTTACAGTAAATGCTTTGCTTGTAATACATGCATACAAAATGTACACATTTTACAGCATACCTTCCCCTTGTTTATTTGATGGTCCACAGGCAAATATGCATTCACTGTGGTCACTGACTGACCATTCTTAGCAGTTCTACATGAGAAAATTATTCTTTTGCACAAAATTTCTCACACAACGTCTGCCAGTTACATAATTCAAAAACATGCAACAGTCGACTGAAAAGGCTCTAATTAGACACAAAATATATCAATACTATGGTTTTACCCACATTAAATTTTAGAAATGGATACATATGCATGACATCTAAAATATATTTTGCTTTAATTACTTTTGAAAAGGTTGTGCTTGCAAGGACAAGCCAGGCACCAAACTGGTTTTAAAAAAACAAAGAAAAGACTACAATGCCTTTTTAACAGTAACACTCTAAGAAATTTTATGGAATTAAAAAAGGGAAATGTTGATCTTTTATGTCCCACAGATAATGGAAATAACCTGGGATTATTTAATCCTGAAAAATATCAGGGAATGTGTTATCAGCTATTGAACAGCAACAAAAGGTTATTATTAGGAACATCCCTGTACTGCAGTTTAATAAGACACTAAAGGATATACTTTTTAGAGCTTGTGATTTGGGCTATTTAATCCAACAAGCGTTAGATTCACTGCATATTAAATATCCAAAAAAAAACATATTTGATGCCTAAACCAAAGTGCATAAAACCTTGACTAACACGCTGGGTCACTTGGTTGTTAGTGTAAGAGTACTTGTAAGCTGTGAACTTGCAGTTCTTACAAACACTGCTAGTAGAAGACCACCCACTGTGGTATGCAAAAGAAGACTGCATACAGGTCCTCCAAAAGAAAAAAAGCAGTCTGCTTTTCCAGCATAGGAAAGGTTGCCATTCTCCATGACCTCTACACAAACACAGCCAGATACATTTAATATGCAGTTACTATTTATTCTCATTCTTTTTCCACCCCAGTTTGTGTCCCCTATCACTATGCAACCTAATGCTGAGTGATGCCCCTGGCCTGTCAGTCCAGCACCAGCAGTGGTCAAGTGCACTATCCCCAGTGTGGCAGTCAGCAAAAACTAACATACTCCTTACATTCTGTTGGTGAGTGGAGATCCCACAAACCATTATCTATTGAAGTACTGACCCTTATTGTCTACAGACTCCACCTTTCTATCAATGATCAAAGTCTACTGCCTCCTTCACCTATGCAGTAGTCAATCTAGTCAATTATCAGCCTTATTGATTTACCTATAAAACTGGGCACAACTGAAAAACAGAATAAGAACACAAGACAGTTGCAATAAAAAATATAAAATGATTACCAATTAACTTCTACAGAAACCGATTCTAACAGTTACATATGAAGAGCTTCACTAATAGTGTCTAAAAATGGGTGCATCTTATGGCATCTTCTAAATCAGCCTCACACATGTACTAATGAAGCTACCACAGTAATAAATACCACAGCTCCATGGCCTACGTAAAAGAAGGCCTTACAGATCACTTGCAGCTATACAACAGCTGAAAGAAGGTTGCAGGTAGGCTATCAGGGTACCAGAAGCTCTATTAAATAGGAGAAACTGTAGTTATGTAGGGCTTTAAAACCATCACAAGGATTTGTTTTCCTAGGCACACATTCTTTCCATACCTACAGACCACCAGCTCTCCCCATTTCACCAGAGATTCAGCCATAGATAAAAGCCATCATCCATGCAACAGTAACAGGGTTTTTGCTAGCCTGTCCCTCAGTTCTCCCACAGCAGCCTGACATGCATATGTCTGCCCACAGTGTCAGCCTCATTGAATGTGTGCTTCTGCAAAATCTCGGATAACAGACAATACTGCTGGACTGGCACACTTTTCAGTATTCTGTAATGCTTGCCATATTATCTGTCCTCTGCCAGCTGACCAATGTGCTGTGTTGCCTCCCTCCACTCAGAACGGGAAAGCTGCTGATGGCCACTCACTCCACCCTCCCCAGTTGGATCTCCTAGCACCTGGACTGCTAATCAATCCTGAGTCATCCAGGCTGAAGTCGAGGCTTTATTCCTCTGTGGAATGAGCCAACTGATATTTTAAATGTGGCTCTACTTTACAGCCAGCCAGTGCAAAGCACACAAGAAGACTGGCTGCTATGTTTGGCACTCTCTTCAACCTGTCATGCTCAGTATTTAAAAGACCCATGTAAAGGGCATTGCAGCACTTTCCAGACTTCACCAATGCTGGTATAACCACTGATAGATCTCCAGATGGAATAAGATGCTTAATGTCGGTGGTAGTCAAAGCAGTCACATTATCATCTCATGAAGGCAGACTGCTGGTCCAGGAATGTTTTCCAATTATGGATCATGCCAAGGTTACACAGTTTGGACATAACTCCAGTATATTTCCCCACTATCCATGAGATGAGGGTCAGAAAACCCACTGAGCCATGGCATGGCATGAAAGTCCATGGCAGAAGTCTTGGATGGGCAGGTTATGAGATGGTTAACACTTCTTCCACATTTCAGGAACCAGAAACAAGAGAAGATATGTCAACTGCCAAAATAGTTGTAGATAACAACAGTTTTATTTCACAAAATAAAACTTCACATCTACCACTTTCATCAATAACAACGAGTTCTTCAGAATCTGAAGTAAAAAGGCAAACTTTCTTTTAAAAACATCAAAAAAAAATCACATCTTAATAAACAAAAACAAATATGTAATTTTTGCTTACATAAATACATTTTATTTAAAAGCCTAATAAGTAGGCATTAGTCAGTTTAAAAAAAACGACTTCTTAAAAAAACAAAACATCTAAAAACAAACTTTGGGCAAATGCTGTGGTGTCAGCCTAGAGAATGCCTTTTCATCTTTTGCTGTTTTGAGTTTAAGCCTGATGACAGTAAAGCTCTCCTCGTACCCTTCTCTTAGTATGTAGTTTAGTTCTTAATGGAGGGCAGTGTACCAGCTTAATAATGCTGTAGATCTATAAGGAGAGTAGCAGTCTACATTGTCTTAAGTGGTTACCTGCTAATAAAAATTAACAAGTAACTACTTAAGATATTGTAGAAACTGGCAGTGATGGGTTACTTACTCTAAAGGAAACCGCAGATTGCAGTATCTTGAGAATATATGCACTGAGGACCACGTAGCTGCTTCTAGGACAGATTGACTGCTAATCCCTGAGGAATGCTGTGGTAGATGCAGTGGCTTTGCCTTGTCTGTGAACAGTTTCACTATCAGCAGAGCAGCAACAGGAAATACAACTTGCAAACCATGTGGAAAAAGTAAGTTTGTTGACACCCTAACTCTCTTTATTCATAGCCAAAGAACAAACAGCTTGTCTATCCTTGTGAATTCTATAGCTCTGTATAAATAAAACCTCAGCTGTCTGTGCACATCCAAAGAATGAAGAGTTTTCTTTCACTTGTTTTGAGGGTTAGGAAACAACACAGGTAAATGAATGGCTTGTCTAAGGGACAACTCTGGTAGACTTTTAAGCATAAAAGAGGGAGAGGTGCAAAGGGACACCCTGTGCTGATAGAAAACTAGAAAGGGTTTTATTCCCTGCACACCGTGTTTACAGTTTTGAAATTTATCTAGAAAAGGTAACAACCACAATAACACTGTCTTCCAAGATAAAAACTGAGGGCTGGAGAAGCAATTGGCTCAAAAAGGTTAGGGTCAGTTCCTCTAAAATACAGTTAAAATTACATTGTGGAGCCGTCTCCTTTCTTGGAGGTCTAAGATGCAAACCCCTTTTAATAACAGTTTTAGTTAGAGTTCAGAGGGGGTCCATGGCCAAGCAGGCTGACATAATAGAAACATAAATGCTTAAAGAGTATAAGAAAATCCAGGACGATCACCACTTGCACACTATAGGTCTTGGTCCTTGCACAGGCATCAGAGGGACAGTTTTTTCCCAATTCACTAGGAATTATTTACTTGTTTCCTAGCCTCCATAATAATGTTTAGCATATCATTAGAATATATGTGCATATAAAAATTGTCCCTAATAAGAAATCATCCAGTCTGTCAGCCTTAGTGTTTAGGTTAGGGTGTAAAAGGGACTGCTTGTTTTGTGTGAGAAAGTCCACCCACTGAGGAAATAATTTCCACTTCTCCCTTACTAGGTCATATTGGAGAGAACAGCAGCATTTTCTTGACCCAAAGGAAGCCACTACAATGACTTTTGGCTTTTCTTCCATAATTTTAGTAATACTGTGAGGACTTAGGGGAATAAGAGGCAAAACACAAAGAAATGGACCTGTAAATTTGAGGGAGAATACATCTATCTTCCAGGTTTCTAGAAAGTACAGTTGTGTAAGTAAACTTATCATTACACTAGACATTCACATGATTACTGCTGCAGTAGCCTAAGCTATATCGATCAATAGCCTGCATAGGACATAACAGCCAGCCAGCTTCCAAAGCTTCATGGTACCTTCCACTCACTCAAGATGAGCTGACTAAAAAGACTGGTTTGGGTGTCAGGCCCTTCACAGCTTTCATGCCCATGAAGAGAAGGAAGCTGTTCCCTTAAAGGACATTGCTAGGAACAACAAAAATAAATGTACATACCGCGACATAAAAAACACACCAAAAAACAAGGGGGTTGAATGGAGGGAGGAGCTACTGCAGCAGTGAGCATTCAAACATCTACTGCCATGATGAGTTTATTTACACAACTGCACTAGGTTCTGCATATTGATCACTATATGTATAGATTATCATAGCTTAGAAGAACTAAGAAGTGGAAGGAAAGGGTCCAGCAGCCCCTGAAGAATGCTCCTAGCAAAGCCTTACCTATACCTGGAGAAGGAATCTAGTTTGTAGTGCTTTATAGAAGTATATACGGAGGAACAAGTTGCTGCTTCAAGAACACTTCTAGAGTCCAAGCCTTTACAACTCAAAGAGGTCACAGCAACCAGTAAAACTGTTTTCCATTTTAAGAACCTCAAGTCAGCTAGAAGATCTGGTTCAAATGAAGCAAGTGTTGGCTTCTATACCAGAAAATTAAAATCTCAAGAAGAAACCATCATTTTTTTCTGGAGGTCTCTTATGCAATCCCGCTTTTAAAAACATTTTGACATGGAAATGCCTTGAAAGACATGCTGATTTGGGTGACAAATTAACCTTTGTAGAGTAAGACAAGGCCATAGGAAAGTAGGTCATGCACATATTGTAAAACCAGAAAAAGACTAGCCCTGAAAGGGTGCTGGTTATGTTGGTGAAACAAACTAGACAACCTTTCCATTTGCTAATACATGTTTTTTAGTAGCAGGCTTACTTACCATCTTTAGTACCTGCTGCATGTCCTCAATAAACAGGTACCAAAAAAGGTTTTAAGACCCTATCATCAAGACATCTGAAATTGTTTGGGGACAGGTTGCATCAAACACCCCTATTCTTGTGTGAGTAAATCCAGTCTCCGAGGAAGTTTGTGGTAATTGCCCCCTGGCCAATTCCAGTAGAAGGGAGAACCACTGTTGCTTGGGCCAGAATGGAGTCACCACAGTGACCTTGGGGGATTCCTTCTAAATCTTCAGAAGTACCCTGGATATCATTGTAAAGGGTTGAAAATATACAGAAACATTCCTATCCAAGGAAAAGAAAAGAAAGGCATCCATTTTCCAGGCCTTCTTGCATGGAGTCCTGGAGCAAAATTTTGTCAGATGACTGGTAGGAAAGGACGCAAAAAGGTCTGTTTGGAAAACTCCCTACTAATGTATCAAATCTTTGAAGACCCCATGATCTAGTTTCCATTTTGTACTTTTGTCCTCCTCAGCTGGTCTGACACTTAATTTTGTTCTGACAGAATGTAGGAAGCCTGCAGAGTGAGACTGTGCGGTAACTCTATATCCCATACTAACATGGTTAGAATGCACAGGAGGTTAAGACCTGATTCCCCCTAACTTGTTTATCACATCACTGTAGTATTGTCTGTAACAACTTGAAGTGATTCTGGGGACCAAAGATGATTCAGGAAGTTAAGTGCCTTGATAAGTGTAAGCATTTCTTTTATAATTATGTGTTTGTGTCTGTCTTTGTTGTCCCAGATAACTTGCAGTTGGTCCCCCTTGACACACTTCCCAAGCATAGTCAGAAACATCTGTAGTGACTAACTACTTTAAAGAAGGAAGGGAGAAGGAAAGATCTGGACTCAGGGATATTTGATGTCTCCACCAACTGATTTATTTTCTCACAAATCTCAGAACTGGAATCTGAAAGGGCAATGGATGTTGGTGCTAGGACCAAAAAGACTTCACATACCACTGTATCTTTCTCATGTGGAGTCTTGCCAGAGGTAACTTAAAAATCACAGATGCCAAGAAACCCAGTATCCTGAGGTATTCCCTCACAGTGACCAAGGTCTGACTTGTAAACCCCTAGTAAAGATTTAAATGTAGATCTATTTTTTCCCCGTGGAAAGCAAGCTCTATATACTGGGGTGTCTAGCAGACACTCCAGGAACACAATTGTGTGATGGAGTAAAAAAAAAAAAAAAAAAGATTTTGAATGTTCTCGTGGAATCCCAGCTTGCATTGGAGATCTCTCACCCAAGAAAAAGACTTTGCAACAATAGCAACTTGTCTAAACATGGAGTAATGTGGATACCTTGTAGCCTGCAGCATGTTAATGGCCATGTTTTAAATATAAAGTTACCAAAAAATGTCAAATGAGGAAAAAGGGATACGAGGCAGTAAAAGCATGTTGAAACACGGCACTATCATAGACTGGTTTTAGAAAAAAGGGTTCATAAATGGTCTTCAGGAATTTTCTTTCTTTGGCACCAGAAACATTCTTAAATAAAAACCTCTTCTCATCTGGGAAGGAGGAACAGTTTCCATTACCCCTGAGAAAGCGTGTGCTGTAGGACTGGAGGGAACAGAGAGGCTTGGTCTGGTAGATGTGGAATAATTGCCTAGAAATTAGGGATTTCTTCACATCTGTATCCTGTGCTGAATCAGTCTCAGAAACCAATTGGCTGATCCAATCTGTTGTCAACTAGAGAAATGGAGGTTCAGACTTTCTGTATCAGCTTACTCCTCTCATCACATTTTCTTTGATAACCACAGTAACAAAGGGATCAAAAACTAAATCTCTGTCCAAAGGTAAATTTAAAATCTCATTTTTACATCCTCTGAGAATGCAGCCAGGCAAACCTCCTCAATATAGTATGAGTGACAAGTGACCTGGATGTAGTATCTACAGAGGTAAATATTAGGCAATCAGTTTGCAGACTATTATAAGCTTTGCCAGCAACCAGAGGACAGAATCAAATCCTGTACCTTGTATCTGTGAGGTAAAGATATTAACTATCACCCCAACCCCTCCCATACCTCTCAACTGTACAGATTTTCGCAGAATGTCCAGATTGTTGCCTCATATTTTTGGTCCATTTTTTCATAAAATTGAGGTTTTCTGGCAAATTAGTGCCAAATCATTAAAGACTAAAGTTAGAAAATAATGACAGAAATTTCAGCTTCAGACTTCATACCCTTCAGAAAATACATGATAATGCAAAATTATTCTATCAACTTTCTAAATTTGTAGGAGCAATATTTAAAAATTGTCCCTATTTTTGGGCCTCTGTCCCACTTTTATTTATGGCTTTGTACAGATTTCTTGCTCTAAGAGGTTGGGCGGTATGAGTCCCCTCCCCAGAGCCAAAACCGCACTTTAAACAATGAGTAGTGACCTGAGAAAGAGAAGAAACTAAACCACATGGAGCAGATTTTTCACAGGAAGGAATGGCAGATAAAACATTCCTCATGCTTTAGCAATTAGTCAGAATAAATGTTAACATATGAGCCTGACAATTCAAAATTCTAACAAAGTTGCAGAAGCATACACTTTTTCCCCAAACTTATCAGCTGTTTTATTATCCTTGTCAGAAGGGGAAGGATTAGAAATAGCAAAATGCTTGGCAGTGTCTGGACTGACTAAAGTTACATCTGCTGGGTCAGGTCTGGGATGAGTATGTAGAAAGTTGAAGACTGAGGAACTTTTTACATTCTGTTTTCTTATGTGTAGCAAGTTCACTATCAGGGAAAACAAAGGCTGCGAAAAAAAAATCCTCCAATGCTGACAGCACTGGGGGATGGGAGAAGGGTCTGGGAACTCCAGTTGTAACATTTCATAGTGTTTTCAGAGGGATCAAGAAACCTCAGTGTTCTCCCACTGAAAACACTGGCACATTTGGGAAATATTCTCACAGAAAGAAAATTATTGACGGGGCGATTCAGATAATGTGCTCTCCTCTGAGTCTGAATCAGAATTCTGAGAAGAAAAACCTATATCTGTTCTATCACATTCCTCCCCAGATTCAATTTCTCGAATCTCTTCAGAAAACAGGAATCTCTTTCTCTATCCAGAAAGTGCCTGATAAGAAGGGTCAAACAGCCTATACAAGACCCTGGATCAGACTTAGTAAACTACTACTATCCAGTGAAACTAGAGTAGAAGACATGTTTGGTTTTCTGCTTCTTTCTGACAGGAAAGTAAGGGCAAACATGATTTTTTAATGGCAGCAACAGCTTCCACAGAGATAGGTACACCATTCTGGTTAAGCAGTGGCACCTTCCCTGCCCTGTCTCCCAATGCTGACAAAAGTGTCTCTTTCTTGCCCACTGAGGGGACCAAAACAGACGCAGAGCATTTGGCAAACACCTGGCCCATAGTGGCTGTAAGGGAAACACCAGAATAATCCGAGTAAAAATATGCTGAGGCACATTGCTAGCCTGATGTAGTGGCAAAGGCTGTTTAGTTAACTCTGTTTTTATGGCTGGAAGAAGGATCAACTGTAGAACCTGTAGTTTTGTTCTATGATCAAGCTGAAAATGGTGACTCTCTCCCAGGAAAACTAAGCAACACAAGCTGGTAAAACTTTAAAAGTAGAATAAAGTCATTGTTCCCAATAAAGACACAGTAAAAGCACTCTAATATACTTTACCAGCTCCAAAAATATTTTAAACACAGTTTCTCCATGAAAAGTTTTAGAATATTTAAATCAACTTTTAAACTGTCAAACACAAAAATGCGCTCCTGTTTAAAAGTGCAGCAAATACAAGTGACAGCCAATAAAAATATATATTCCTAGCTTATAATGTACTTTCCCCATACAGGAAAGTAAGTTAAACTATTAGAAATAACACGTGAAAGGTTTTCCCGAAATGGGAACCATCTGCCCAGCAATGGACAGCACAAGTCAACTGTAGATCCTCAAAAACCCACAGAGGAGCATTCCCTTTGGCAGCAGAAAAGCTCTGAAGGGACTGGCACCCAAACCTCTTTTTTTAGTCAGCTTCACTAAAACTGATCAACTGTTTAGGCATATGGAAGGTGCCATGAAGCTCTGGAAGCTGGTAATCTGTTGTATCCTATGCAAGATATAACCTAGTCTACTACAGCAGTGATCAATATGAAAAACATCTGCTGTTTTTCAGCAGACATTCCTTAGCTGCCTGTTTTGAGTTGAAGCAATAATATCCATTTCTGGTGCACATCATATCCTGATCACAGGTTCACAGACAAGTACTGGACAATCAGTCTGCAGACCATTACAAACCAGCCAAAATTCCCTATTTAAAAGTTCCCTACAGTCTCAAGGGGGACAAGACAAAACATGAGGGAGAAACTGAGGCTGCCCATCCAATTACCTAGGTTTACCTTGAAGGCAGCAAGGGTGCTACTCTGCTTGACATATAATGGTAGTTTGCTCCAGAGGTAAGGGTTATATTAGGATATGAATCTGTCATTCCAACATGTTTTATGTATCTGTTGATAAAGGGTTAGTTCCCTTTAATTGGGTAACTGAGGTGCTTGTTCTGTGAAGGCATAGGAGATCAGAGAGGACTGGATCTGCCATGGTTCAAAAGGCTATACCCGGATATCTATGGAGGACTCTATAGGAGACTTGAGTACAAAGACAGGGCTGCAAGTCTGTCCTGATATAAAATTTTAGTGGCCACTGATCATTTTAGTTATGAATCTCTGAGGTATCTCAATGTGAATGACATGTTTAGACAAATACATGCCAAAAGGTACATTGTGTATTCAATAATGGGCTGATGAGACATGACTAAAGGGCATTTAAGAATTTTTTGCACCTAATGGAGATGCATTTGGAAATTAGATGAGGTAGACAGAAGGGTTTCTGAACCACTGCAGACACATGGATGGTCAGACGGTAAGGAATTACAAACTGGAGTGCCTAGATTCCTTACAAGAGTGTCTTAGAGGGGCGTGTCACCTATATGTTTTTGAACATGTTTTGTTTACCAAAATGAACTTTGCTACATTTTTTTCCATATTTAATTTGAGACCATTATCCTTACACCAATTGTTAACAAGGTCTGACCCATGTTTTAAGATTGAATAACAACACCCAATATACGGTCATCTGCAAACTTAGATAACCAAAAGACAGTAATGATGGCCAGAAGGTCTCAGAAATAGATGCCAAATGGAAGACAGCCAAACACTGAGACCTACGGTACACCATTGGTACCTTTTGTCCTTTCAGAAGTGGCACATGCAACTCTAACCATACGAGTTCTGTCAGACAATCAGTTAGCTATACAAAGCATGATAAAAGGATTTATATTCTGATCTACAAGTCTGTCAGTAATGCCTGCATGAGGAAGTGTCAAAGGCCTTGTCAAGATCTAGATATGCTACATGCACTGCATAACCACTACATACTGTTTATTACTTTTTCAAAGAAATTAATGAGGTAGAACATTCTTTTCACAAAGCTGAACCAATAAGGTTCCAGGTTAAGAGATTAATGTGGTCTGAGATAATATGCTCCATACCTTTACGTATATGGGTTAGTCAGACTAACAGGTCTATAGTAACCAGGGTCCATGGTTGGGCCACCCTTGTGTAACAGCATAACAGTGACTGATTTTCAGGCTTCAGGAATGAAACCAGTGGAGACTCTAAGATTAAAGAAGTTAATTAGGGGTCTAATAAGACCATGTTCAGCATCCATTAAGGAGGGTCTGTTTGAAATCTGTTCAGCCAGCAGACACATTTTTTGGGATGGGCTGTAGGCTACTGACAGAGTCCTTGGGCTATCTCCCATGCTTACTTAGTCTGCAAGGTAGATATGAGTGGGTCTCTCCCTGTTTTCTGATTAACTGCATCAGTGTTGTGTGGTCCTGTCATGATTTGTAGGACCCCTAGTTTCCAAATCTAGCTGCAGGATTTCAATGCCAGAAAGTCAGCCATCATTTATTTTTATTTTTTTATTACATTTATGTGATTCTTCCTAACGACACTTCATCCTAAGTATGCTCTCAACTGAGCCCCCCCCCCCCCCCAGGCTGGATCTGAGGAATCTGCTAGAATGATCACACTGGGCTGCCCTGAATGGCAATCCCCAAATGAGCAGTAGCCATTCTGTCCACCATGAAATCTATTTTTCTGCTGCAAGGGAAGATGAGAACCTTGGTTTCCAGTGGTTGTGAGTGTTGATACCACCAGCTATTAAGGGACTGCTGCAGATTTTTTAACCTGCAAGTGGGTAATGGCACCATGAGGATGCAGGAAGCCATGCAGCAACAGTGCTCCAAAAAACTCCCTGGCTGTTACTACCTCCAAATGTAGGATATTCTGTAAGCATATGGCCAGAAAGATAACCTCATCTTTATAGGTTCATGTTCAGAAGCTACACCAGGAAAACTAGGCTATTTCAGGGGGTGAGATAGGACTTCTTCAGAATGATGGAGAGGTCAAGGTCCCTGAAGCAATACAGAGTAAAAGTCCAGAGACTTGCTTGTCCTCTCTGGATAATTCTGCTTGAATGGGTCAATCATTCATGCATGGGTAAATATGAATGAATGCCTTTTGCCCACCAGAAGACTATTACTGGAGACAGGCATTTAGTGAAGACTTTAGGTGCAGCAGACAAAAAGCCAAATGGCAAGCAAGTAAGTTGTTAGTGCTCACTCCCTCCTGCAAACTGGAGGAACTTTCTGGGCTTTGGCAAATGGGGATATGGAATGAATGCCCTTAAGGTCTAGCTTGGCCATGAAGGCTGCAGGGGATAACAGAGGGAGAAGGTTTTGAAGCATTAGCATTTTGAACTTTGGGATGATGAGGAACTTGTTTAGATGGAAAAGGTACATTATGGATGTCCATGTGTCCTCTTTTTGACACCAGAAATAGTCTGGAGTTTGTTTTCCTTTTCTCTCGGCACTTTTTCCTGTGGCTACTGGTTCCAGCAGATCCATCAGTACAGGAGGCACAAGACTGAGCTGGCCTTTTGGAAAAGTCCCTCTACAACTTGGGACTTTTTGAAATTGCAGTTTGTAGCCTTGCTGAAGAATGGTTAGGATCCACTGATCATGAGTAATGTTTTTTTCATGTTCACCAGGTGTACACGGTACTCCGGTTTCATCTCAATCTCTAAGACATGTGGTACGTGGACAGGTGACTCTAAATTGCCTGCAAGTCTGTCTGTGTATGTGATGTATGCGTGAAGTGAAGTTACAGACAGATCAAGTGATCTTTAAGGCAAGGAGTTGAGGGACTGGTATAATGATTAAGGTTTTTATCTCACAAACATGAGGTTCAATTCTTCACTTTGAAAGGGAAACTAGCTAGGCTTAAAATGGCCCACAAGAGCAGGTAGCATAGTACTCACCTATGAATCTACTTCTATTCCCAACTTTACTAGTAAGCTCTCTGCGGTGGTGGTGCTGCGGTAGCGCTGTCACCTCACAGTAAGACGTTGTCCCGTTCAATTCTCAGCTAGAGCGTCTTCTGTCTGGAGACATGCGTGAATGGGCGTACCTTCGTTGAAGGCTGTGTGTCAGGACTGGCAACTCGGCATGTAAAAATCTACTGCCAATCATTAGCGGACCGGAGTTCCACTGTGGCAACCCCTAACCGGGAAAAGCCGAAAGACACAACAACTAGTAAGCTCTCCAGACAGTATCACCAGTTCAATGAGTAGCTACAGGAGTTGGATGTGCCTTCTCAGTATTAAACGGACATATGACTTTATGAGCCAATGCTGTACTCAAAGAAGGATGTACTGCTAAGAAGATATATGCGTGACATAATGCTGTGTACCCTAACAGCAAAGGAGCCAGAATAAGTTCATATCAATAGCAAAGACTGGGATGACTGCTGCACTGAAGTATTCTTATGAAGACTATAAGAGAGATTTAATTAGCAGAAGTATTATTTAAAGTGATTTTTATTTATTTGCGTTTCTGTACTATGCAATAATAAAATCCAGCTTCCATGTAGAAAACATTAGCTAGTTACATGAAAAAAATGTACAAGCAAGATAACAGATAAAATGTGAAGTGTCATACTACTTACTGTCTTCTTGGTTATAACTCTTTTGATAAAGATGTCTCGAGCAAGTGCACAGAAAGACTGTAGAACAATAAAAAAAAATCATAAATGTGAAAATTTACCTTACACAATCATATGCAAAGTCTAATTTTTATTTTATTTTTACCAGGAAGGTGGACTGGATCTCATTCTAATATTATGTCCTAATTTCATAATGTATTCAACAGCAAAGAACATAACACTCAACCACAGATCAGAGTTTGAACTGCCATTGTACATAAATAAGCTAGATAAAATATTAAACAGCTAAGTAATACAATCAGACAATTTCTCCAAAAAAAGTTTGGCAGGTTTTGAAAGAACCAGAGGACAAACTGCTTGGCCTGCTACTACACATTAATGACCAACTAAGCTAACAAGCCTTGCGTAACAATTACATGCAAAACTGTCACTGTTATTTAGGACTGTTAAGCTTATATTTTAAGATACACCTGTATTTTCATTAGTAGTCCATGAACTCCTGGAAAAATGTATACATTGTAAAATGATGCTGACTGTTCTACTGATGTGGGTTTTATGTGCTATATTACTTATGTTCTACAGATGCGTCTTGAGCATTACATGCCATAAATGCTATATAGTGTATGGTAATCGCCTGTCAGGTTATATAATCCTGAGTGCTATAGTACATTTTTGCTCTTAGTGGATTCAAATATACGTAATGCAGAGCTTTCCTCCCTGGGCCTCTGCTGAAAAGGGGCTTTGCCTAGTTGGACTTTCCCAGTAAACAAAGGCAAATGAAAAATAAATACAAAGTCAGATTTGACAAAAAGACATTTTCCTGAGATGTAAATATGTTATGCAAGATTTGTCCCTGGACCAACCGTGAATATTCACCACTTTTCGCAAGCTACTTACACTGATGTGCATTCTGCTTAGGGATAACTACCATTTCACAAAGAGTAACCAGTAGAATACTAATTCCCAGATCATGACTACCAAAATACAGAAGTCATCAAATTGTTATCCATTAGTCAGATGTACTTCAAAATCAAAGTTATGCAAGCCTTTGTTTCAGCCTTGCAGAGTGTTTTTCTACTCCTTATGGTTGTGTGACCCCCCCCCCACATGCAAATAAAATGATTAGTTACTGAGAACACCTGGAGTTTTGGAAGGTGTGTTTGACAAGTTGGACTAGCCTGGTTCTCTGTCTGTGGGTTGTGAGTCAGCTTCTTATTGTAGACCCATCCTGCCAGGTATGCAACAACCAGCTCCAGATATGTAGTTCCAACCTATCCTATCACTAAGAAAACATGATAGGAAAGTATGACCTGAGAATACTGCAAAACCTTCTACTCAAAGAACCCGTAAGTGCAGGGGTTGACATGAAAAAAGCAAAACATGTAAATGATCATACCATCAAGTGCAATGCACATACTGCTTGAAACCTTAACTGCACGTTTTTTGTTGAAACTGAGTAAGCCCACGAAACATGAGTATCTATTTTCAGGGGGCACCCTGGAGCACTATCTGAGTAAGTGGCTATTTACAGTCACATGACTTACTAGAAGACTCTGACATAATCTTGAGTGACTCCTAGCTTGACCATTGATGTCCTACATTCATCACAATCTTTCATACCACTCAAATATCTATATTTTCACAGAATGTCCAGATTTTTGGTGTATTCCTCATATGATTTGTGGTTTTCAGGCAAATCAATGAGGAGTAAAGTCACTAATAATGACAGGCATTTGAGTTTCAAACTTAAATGCATGCAAATGCAAATATCTGCTTTCTAAGTTTAAAAGATCAATACTCAAAAAAAAAAAAAAAAAAAAAAAAAAAAAACTTGTCCCTATTTTTGGGCCTTTGCCCCCCAACTGTTTCTGGCTTTGTCCAGAATTCTTGTGCTAAGATGAGATGTATGCAATCCTTTACCTCTCTACATGGCACATACAGCCACAAGGCAGGAGTGATTAATGGAACTAAGGGTTTTCAAAGAAATAACAGCTATATGACTGACTACTTGCTATATTCACCATAAAGTACAGTTGTGTTACACTTACCATAAATGTAAATGTTCTAGTAGATCACTGTTGCAGTATTGATTCTTGGGCCTTCTTGCCATGCAGAGGCCCATGACCAGCCCATTTCCCAGAGCCTTTGCATCATCCCCAGCCAACAGACATCCGGGTATAAGAAGGGCATCTGTCGGTGCCATCTTTTGGTTTTTCTAGGCTGTGACAGTCTGATGCCTGTGGACAACACGAGCCTTCAGTTGTCTAAAGTTCTGGGACAGTGAGAAAGTTGATTAGAAATAGTGGAAGGGGTTTACAAGGTGGGGTGGTGATGATGATAAGAAAAGAGTATCCACCACAACCCCCAGCCATGGTGAGCCAAGCAGACAGAGGGGAAGGAGGGGTGTGAGTTAGTACTGCAACACTGATCTATATCAACATCTACAACCATGGTAAGTTTAACACAACTGTACTATGTTCTTTGTAATCTGAATTGCAGTTATGTCTGGCAAATGGATTGATGGTGGCCAACACATGGTTCAGCAAAAGAGACAGTCACAAGATCACATGCAAGAGTGGCCAACATATAACACAGGTAAACTTCTTTCTAGTAAGGAAAGGGTAATGAGATAGAATCAGAGATTGCAAAGTCTCTCCCAGTGAAACAACAGGCCCACAGCAAAAAACACTAGTTGCCACAATCAGCTGCAAGCACTGGCCAAAGATCAACAGAGACTAGACTGACAACCTGAAGGTTGACTAGAGAGAAAGCACAAGAGTTCAAGGAATTACTCAGGGCTCTAGCACCTCAGGAAGAAGAGGAAATAGGTGGTCCGGAAGAAGAAGAATGTCAGTGCCTCAAAACAGCATGTGTGAGGACATATGCAGGCAAGCTAAGTATGGAAATAAGATACACAAGGAAAGCTGGTGGTGGAATGCAGAGGTCTAGGAAGTCATCACAAGAAAGGAAAAGTCCAGGAAAAAGTGGGAGACAGAAATGATGGAGCAGGCTAGGAAGGAATACTGGCTGGCTGACAAAGAGGCTAAGAGAAGAGTTGCAATAGCAAAGAACAAGGCATCAGAGGCACTCTACTAGCTTCTGGAAAGTGAGTCAGTATATGGCAGAAAGAAACTATATCAGCTTGCAAGGCAAAGACAGTAAGATAAAGAAGATAAGCTGACACCTTTCATAATGAATGCTAGCAACAACCTGCTCACCAGTCCACAGGACATCAAAAAGCAGATGGAAGGAGTACTTCCAGTAGCTTATGAATCAAGAAAACTCCACAGAGGCTGTACTGCCCCAGACACAGCCTATGATGAAAGAAGAAGAGCCCATCTTAGAATAAGTATATAAGTATTAATACCAGTAAGGAAAATTAAGTCAGGAAAAGCAGCAGGCTCAGATGAAGTCACAGCAGATATGATAAAGATGTTGGGTGAGGTAGGGGAGAAATGGGTCCTGAGGTTACACATAGCAGTATGGAGAGAAAGGCATATCCCAGATGACTGGACAATAAGCATAATAGTATCAGGTAAAAGAATGTTGACTGGTGTTCAGGCTGATAACTGTTATACAATTTCAAGGTGTAACAGTCTCAAGACTTTTTGTTTGTTAGTAACTCTGTACCCTAATAACTCAGTTAGCAAAAATAGTAAATTCCAGCAGGCTGTAACATACAGACCACTAAAATGCGTTGAAAATCAACAGTACCTTTGTGTTAGATAATAACACGCCAAAATTATATCAGTGCCTCCAGTATGGCATGAATTCAGGTCACGGTCCAGATCGCCCAAATAGTATTCACTTCTCCAGGCTCCTCTGAATATTAATGTATATAAAATACGATACAATACAAATCGCCCAAACAGTATTCACTTCTCCAGGCTCCTCCAAATAATTACGTAACCAAGATGCAAATACAAATAGGTAGTCATGTAATGAACAGGATACACTCAATGCTTCTCGTCGTACGACAAACTTATTATAGACATAAGTAACGTGTAGTTTAACGTTTTATTAAATTATATGACAAAACAAAAAAAGATTGGCTAGCTCTTTCACCTACTGGCTTCCTCAGGCCGTTAATACAATCTTGTTATTACAGACCTTTTATAACTTCAAGAATTTGAAATTCATAGCGTCACTTCCTGTAATTCAATATATCTTGTAATCGCTTCATTGCGATACATAGTAACCTTTCATTCAATGTATCCATTGCATACATTGTTACATTGTATATGTTATTATGACGTTCATTAATTCAGTTCAAAAAGCAAAAGCGAAGCTTGTACATAAAATTTTAACTTAAATATAAAGTACATTCATAGATTTAAAAATGTATGTAACAGTTTGTTAAAAAAATGAGTTCATTTAGAATTTATAATATAATTAACCATTAGTAATGATGAAATTATTTTGTATGTGCCATCTTTACAACTTTAGTGCACGTGTTAAGAAGTCTCTCAGTGGACTCAGATTGTTATATTCAACTGTACTTCGTATCTACTGCATGCATATTTATAGTATAATAATATAGAAATGTATATGTAAATATAAAATATTTGAACTAAATAAATTAGTTAATTAATTCAGTTTAGAAAGCATAAATTAAAATTTGTACACAAAATTTTGAATTGAATATAAAGTGCATTCATATGTTAAAAAATATATGTAACAGTTCGTTGTAATACTAAGTTCATTTAAAATTCATGGTATAACTAACCATTAGTAATGATGAGATTATTTCATATATGTCATCTTTACAACTTTCGTGCACATGTTAAAAAGTCTCTCAGTGCACTCAAACAGGTTATTATAATCTACTTTACTTCGGATCCACTGAATACATATTTATAATATAATAATATAAATATATATATATATATATATATATATATATATATATATATATATATATATATAAATATGGAATAACTGAACTTGGTAAATTAAGACGTGTTTCAGCATCATATTTCATTCATTACGATGCCTAATAATGCTTTATTTTATACTACAATTTCATTTCCTATTACATTACGTACATTATTATAATAACTATAACTTCAACAAAATAAACAACAGTTTATGGCGAGATCCTATGGTGAGATTGAGGTCAATATAGAGACAGTACAGTTTTGTACCTACCATAAATGTGGATGTCTGATAGATATGCAACTGCAGTCATAACATATGGGTTGTCCTGCCTCAGGCAGCCCTTGGTCGGCCGGATTCCAAAGTCTGGGTCCGGCGTCGGCCGGTGTCGCCTCCTCACCGACATCAGAATGGCTGGAGTATAAAGGCATCGGCCGACGCCATCTTCTTTAGTGTTTCTTGCCTCAGATGCCAGGTGCCCTCCTAGGAAGGCTAAATTTGGTGAATGGATAAACAATTCCAGACATGCATAACAGTAATAAACAGATACACCATAGGAGATACCCCCAGCTAATAGGAATAGGGGTAGTGGACCCATAAAGAAGGTTGCAGAGGGGTAGGAGGGTGGGAAAATCCGACTGCAGTTGCATATCTATCGGACATCTACATTTATGGTAGGTACAAAACTGTACTATGTCCTTCAAGAATGCAACTGCAGTCATAACATATGGGTTGAATACCAAAGCCAAGCTGGGGGTGGATGGAACTAAGAAAGGGATGGTGTAGCTAAAATGCCCTGCAGGACTGCCGAAGCAAAGCCTGCTCGGGATCTGGAGTATAAGGGCAGGTTGTAGTGCTTGGTAAATGTATGCACAGAGCTCCATGTAGCAGCCTCTAGAATGTCCTTTGTAGCCACTCCTCTTAGAAAAGCTGTGGATGTGGCTATAGCTCTGGTGGAATGTGGCCTAATATTGGCTGGCACACCTTTTCCATGGAAAGAATAGCAGAATCTGATGCAGTGTCCAATCCATTTTGAAATTGTTTGTTTGGAGATTGCTTTTCCTTGTACTCCAGCAGCATAGGCTACAAACAGTTGGTCAGACTTTCTGGTGGCCTTATTTCTGTCCAAGTAGTAGCCTAGTTGCCTGTGTATGTCCAAAGTATGCAGCAGTTTTTCTCCCCTGTTTTGCGGATTGGGGAAGAAAGTAGGCAGGTGAATAGCTTGATTTAGAGACACCCTGGAAATTACTTTTGGCATGAATGTAGGATTGGTTCGTAGAGAAACTCTGTCCTGATGAAAAATGAGGAAGGGAGGTACTGCCATGAGTGCCTGTATCTCCGAGACTCTTCTTGCAGATGTGACTGCCAATATAAAAAAACGTTTTCCATGATAGAAATTGCATTTCTGAAGTTGCTGCTGGCTCAAAAGGAGGAAGAGTTAATTTTTCCAAGACGAAATTGAGGTCCCATGCAGGTACTGGCTGTTTTCTGGGAGGTTTGATATTCTTTATCCCTCTTAGGAACGGTCTTAGCAAAGGATGTGAAAACACTGGTGGATCACAATTGTATTTTGCTGAGATTGCTGAGGCGTGAATCTTTATAGAAGAGTATGAGAGTCCAGTATGAAACATTTCTGCCAAGTATTCCAATAGCTGAGGTATACTCAGTAATGTTGTATCCTGACCCCTGTTGGCATTCCAGATGCTGAATCTCTTCCACTTGGCTGAATAGGTTTTTCTGGTGGAAGGTCTGCGTGCTTCCAGTAAGATCTCTTGAACTTTTTTGGAAAGAGAGATAGCAGAAGGAGTCATGGTAACCTCCAGGCTGTCAGATGCAATGTTTTCAGGTTCTGATGGACAGTCCTGTAATTGTGTTGTGTTAGAAGCAGGGGCCATAGGGGCAGAGGCCACGGTTTGGTCCGAGTTATGCTCAACAGCAATGGGTACCAGTGTTGCCTTGGCCAGTCTGGAGCTATCAAAATGCCTGTTGGTTGTTCTGCTTTGATCTTCAGTATCACCTTGGTCAGCAGAGGTAGAGGAGGGAATGCATAAATTTTTAGGTAATTCCAGCTGAAGGAGAGAGCATCCGTTTTCCAGGCTAGAGGATGGTGGGTCCTTGTGCAGAACTTTTCCAGGTGATGATTCATGTGAGAAGCAAAGAGATCTACGTCCGGTCTTCCCCATGTCTTTGTTATTTGTGAGAAAATGTGAGGATGCAGCATCCATTTGTGTGGATCCAAGAAATTTCTGCTCAGCTTGTCCGCCAGTACATTGTCCTTGCCTGGCACAAACTGGGATTGCAAATGTATCTTCAGACTCGGGGATTTTTCCCAGAGAATCATTGTTAGTCTGCAGAGGGGATAAGAATGAGTGCCTCCCTGCTTGTTTATATACCACATGACAGTGGTGTTGTCTGTCCTTATTAGCAAATGCCCTTGTTGTAGTGATTTAAGTCTCGATTGCATGTATCACTGCCAACATCTCTTTTTGGTTTATGTGCAGATGTCTTTCCCTTGGTGTCCATAGACCTTGAATGCATCTGCCCTCCATGTGCGCCCCCCATCCATGATCTGAGGCGTCTGTTGTAATCATTTGACCTGCTTGAGGTCTGTTGAAAGACATGCCTTTGTTTAACTGACTTGCTTGAGCCCACCACAAAAATTCTTTTTGCAGACATGGAATGAGTGGGATTACGTCCTCTAGACTTTGGCTGTGTTGGGATCATAAGCTTTTTAAGTACCATTGCAGCTTTCTCATATGAAGTCTTGCCAAAGGTATCAGAAGAATGCAAGATGCCATGAACCCCAGGGCCTGCAGGATTTTCCTTGCAGTCAGCTGGGAGAGCTTTGCTAGGCCTTTGAAGTACTCTGGTAACTGCTGTTGTTTTTCCTCTATGAGGTAGGCCATTTGAGTTTGTGTGTCCAGTTTGGCTCCTAGAAAAATAATCTGTTGGGATGGCAGTAGTCTTGATTTCTGAATGTTGACTGTGTATCCCAAAGCCTGCAGTAGCTGAATGACATAGTCCAAGTTTGCTATTAAGGTTTGTTTGTTGTCTGCTTGTATGAGGCAGTCGTCTAGGTAGGGGTATATTTGAATCCCCTGGAGTCTGCAGTGTGCCACTACTGATGCCAGGCATTTCGTGAACACTCTGGGCGCAGAAGATAAGCCAAACGGCAATGCTGAGAATTGATAATGCTCTGTCCCTGCAAGAAATCTGAGGTATCTTCTGCAGCTTTGTCTGATTGGGACATGCAGGTATGCCTCCTTGAGGTCCAGAGTGACCAGCCAAGACCCCTTGCCCAGCATGGGAAGGAGTTGCTGCAATGTCAGCATTTTGAACTTTGGCACAATGAGAAAAGTATTTAGAGTAGACAAGTCCAGTATAGGCCTCCATTTGTTTTCTTTTCTTGGAACAAGGAACAGTCTTGAATAAAATCCCTGGCCTTGTTCCTGAGGAGAAACCCTTTCTATTGCTTTTATACTTAACAGCTTTGAAACTTGAGTGAGTGCCTCTGCCCTTTGATGATGTGGCAGGTTTGGCATGCCTTGTCTTATTGGTAAAGTATGGAAGTGGAATCTGTAACCCTTGTCTATTAAATTCAGAATCCAGTTGTCCTTGGTTAAGATATGCCAGTTTTTTGAGAATAAGGATAATTTTCCGCCCAAAGGTGCTTCTCTTTGAGCCTTTGTAGGCGGTATGAAAGTCAAGTCATTGTGATTGTCCTTGTGGTGCAGCTGGGCTGCCTGCGCCACTTCTTTGATTTGGAGGTTGCCATTGGCGGCCCCTGTAGGATCCTTGGTATTCCCTCTACCTCGGGCACGCCTGTTTTTTCCCCTTTGAAACTTGTCCAAGTCTGGGAAGGACCATTTCTTTGAAGGCCAGTTTCTGCTGAATCTGGGTGGCTGAACCTGGAGGAAATCCTTGACTGTCTGTACTGACTTAGCTTTTTCCTCAATGGATTTCAACACATCTTGTGCATTAGCATCAAAAAGCTTCTGTTTTTCCAGAGGTGCATCAAGCAACTTTACTTTAACATGGTCTGGCAATGGCTGATCTTTTAACCAAGCATGTCTATGTATCACAGCCCCAGTCATAGCTGCCCTACATGAAGCCTCCAATGCATCATAACCACACTGAAGAAAATGACTGTTAACCTGCTGAGTGTTATGTATATGATCCTGCAATGCTTTTCTATCAATAGGCTCAGGAGAGGCTAGCTTTTTCTTTAAATCATCCAGTAAAAAATCCTGGTACTGAAACATATGAAAAAGGCAGTTAAGTGACCTCATGGCTAGGGTGGTAGAGGTATAAACTTTTTTACCCCATCTCTCCAGGGACCTAGCTTCCCTATCCGCTGGCAGTGGATTCTTGGCAGTGGAAGTAGCCACTCCCTTGGGGCCCTGTGAAATAGTTTCTAGATCCACAGAGTGGGCCTTAAAGAGATGTTTGTGAGTGTCAGGGACCCTATAATATCTATCTGGCTTGACAGGAGCAGGGGGGAGAGAATCAGGGTTAGCACTGGAGTCAGAGAAAACACTATCCAAAACATCCATAACTGGAGGAATAGCTAAAGGTCTGTGCTGGGGAAGCTTGAGGAAGGTACATAGCCTTTTCCTGGAATCAGAGAATTCCTGACCCTGTCATTTAAAATGTTCCCTCATAGAGTGCAGGACTTCACCAAACGAGAAATCCTCTGGAGGGGAGGCAGAGGGAATTGATTCCTCAGCATCAGAGTCCTCATAGGCCTGGAAGGAATCCTCTTGGGTATCTGAATGCTCAGAATCCCCAGAAGCTTCATCTGAAGAGAGGTTGTCAGCCTGCTCAGTTCTGGGCCTTTTCTCTGCAGGTGGCTGAGAACCTCTGTCTGGGTGAGGCTGAGACCCCCTGATAAGAGAAATAAGATCTGCAGCAAGAGACATGATCTGTTTATCAGAAGAAGGGGCCTGAGCAGCAGGTTTAGGATGGGCCTTGGCCTGGCTGGCGGCCTTAGCATGTGCAAAGGCCTTGATGGACATGGATACAGGAGGCCTTGCAGCCCCACGTGCAGGAGTAACCTTGTCTACAGGAATGGTGTCGGGTAGATCTAGAACTTCGGTTTCCGGAGGAAAATCAACAACCGGCACCGGAGAGGTCTCCGAGACCGAAGGACGTGTTAACGCTGTGTCGTCGGCCTGGAGCGGTTGAATTACCGCTTCCGAAGGGACCGAAGCACTAGCGGAGGGTTTAGGAGGAGTATCGGTGGTGGACGCGGGCCGAGGATGTTGGTCCCGGTCCTTTCGTTTTTTGGTAGGTTGAGATGTCGGTTGATCCGACGGCATGATATACGCGAAAGATTCACCGAAAAAGTCTTCGGCAAATTCTGCCCGGTGCCTGAGAGTGCGCTTATTAAAGCAAGCACAGGCAGCACAGGCCGAGACGTCGTGGTCTGGGCCCAGGCAAGGAAGGCAGTAAGAATGGAAGTCCTTATGAGGTATTTGTTTACCACAAGGCAAACAATTATTAACTTTCTCAATTTGTTCTGACATCGGCTGAGGCAAGAAAAAATGTTCCCCAATGGGGTACTTAGCTTTTAGATGACTTCGGTACTGAAAACACAGGAGCTGACCGACCGGCACTTGCGAACTGCTTCTGCTTCAGGCACCGCGTGGCAAGAAAGACTGAAGAAGATGGCGTCGGCCGATGCCTTTATACTCCAGCCGTTCTGACGTCGGAGAGGAGGCGACATCGGCCAACGCCGGACCCAGACTTTGGAATCCGGCCGACCGAGGGCTGCCTGAAGCAGGACAACCCATATGTTATGACTGCAGTTGCATTCTTGAAGGACATCAACAAAGTGCATGATATGAGAAGGAATAGAGCTTTCCCTTATTTTTCTGATCATTATAAGGAATGCTCGGATCCCCTAGATAATACCAATAAGGAGAGTAACAACCAAATGAGGGTATTACTCTACTATACACAGGATATTGTCAATATTAGACAAATTTATGAGAAATATTGGGGAATATTGACTGTTAATTCCGAAATACAGAATATTGTGGGGGATATACCTAGGTATACCTATAAGAATAAATATAATTTATATAGAAAGTTATGTGGACCTAACAGAATACTAGAGAAACAGGTGGATAAAATAGGCTTAAATGCCACTACACCTTGCAGGAAATGCAATTATTGTATGTATATTGATACAACGGCAACATTTATACATCCTGTAACATCAAAGCACTATACGTTAACAGCTAAAGCTACCTGTAATACTAAGCATATAGTATACATTGCTCTCTGTACAGTCTGTTCTGCCTTCTACGTAGGCAAAACAGATCGTCGTCTGAGAGATCGTATCAGGGAGCATTTGTATAATATTAAGATAGGATCTACCAACAATGCTTTATCCAAACATGTAATCAGTACCTCTATTGAACATACTTTTAGATTTAAGGCATTACAGAACAACCACATTAACATCAGACGGGGAGATATATTCAATAAAACGGAAGAACTTGAAATGAACTGGATTATTCGATTGAGAGCAGATCAAAAACCAGGTTTAAATGATAGAATTCCTATTAAACCTATTCTAAAAGCTAGAAGGCTAAGTATAAACAAAGTGGCTAGATAACATTAGTGTAGCTATGTGAATAGATCTATACTTGCATTAATTTGGTTATGACATTGCTTAGCATTTTATTATGAATATATCTTACTTATAGTGAGAATGTACATAGTTCAGTTCTTTAAATGATTATGCTCTATAATATGAATTTGATAAGCTGTCATAAATTAGACTAATCATATACAAATTTATTTTGGAAGTGAACATGATTGACTATATGCCATGAAACAGCATATTTTAGATTGCAATGTCTTTATATACTGTCCTTCAAAATGCAAGGGACTTGAAAATATAAATATTATTCTAAATAATATCTACCTATTTGTATATTTAAGTGTTGAACTACTAAATTATTTTCACTCATATTTATGTATGAATTAATAATGAGATTATTTGATCTATGATACATTAGTGTGTTTTAAAAAAGTATCAAAAAGATTTCTTGGCATATATGGTATATGACATAGCTGTTATCACATCATGCAGTCCATAGTAAGGAAGTTATTTTGTTATCAATGCCAGCCAAATACGATTTTTTATAGACAAAGAATATGGGTATAGGATATACAGATTAATATCCTGGTAACAATATAGCCAGTATCGTTTATTTATATGATAGGTAGAATGATATTTTACCTATGAATATATAGTAACATTTGAATACATCATATATTATATTTTATTATGAGTTCATATATTTTATAGACATAGGCAATAATATATATGAGTTTTATATATTTGTAGTAGTTATTTATATTTATTATTATTTTTTATATATTTTTTCGTAATTCATAGCGCTAAATTATAATCTTCGCTTTAGAAATTCTTAGAACTTTAAATAAATCCTTTTTATTAGATATAAAATTTATAGTTTACAATGTATAATTTTATTATGTTATATTTTATATAAATATGTTTTATGTAGATTTGCGGCAAGCTTATATCATTACATTTTGCCGGAATGTACAATGAATTTGAATATATAAATGAATTTCGGCAAGAATGCATTTATAATGATGAATTAGTAAAGATATTTGGTTTTACTATACTTCTAAAAGAATCCATTGTTTTATTTTTATATTTTTTAATTAATTAATAGTCTTAAAATAACATTATTAAATACGTACAAATAATTTTAATTTTTTCCTATGATGCTTCGGATGAAGTTATAGTTATTATAATAATGTACGTAATGTAATAGGAAATGAAATTGTAGTATAAAATAAAGCATTATTAGGCATCGTAATGAATGAAATATGATGCTGAAACACGTCTTAATTTACCAAGTTCAGTTATTTCATATTTATATATATATATATATATATATATATATATATATATATATATATATATTTTTTTTTTTTAATATTATTATATTATAAATATGTATTCAGTGGATCCAAAGTAAAGTAGATTATAATAACCTGTTTGAGTGCACTGAGAAACTTTTTAACATGTGCACGAAAGTTGTAAAGATGACATATATGAAATAATCTCATCATTACTAATGGTTAGTTATACCATGAATTTTAAATGAACTTAGTATTACAACGAACTGTTACATATATTTTTTAACATATGAATGCACTTTATATTCAATTCAAAATTTTGTGTACAAATTTTAATTTATGCTTTCTAAACTGAATTAACTAATTTATTTAGTTCAAATATTTTATATTTACATATACATTTCTATATTATTATACTATAAATATGCATGCAGTAGATACGAAGTACAGTTGAATATAACAATCTGTTTGAGTCCACTGAGAGACTTCTTAACACGTGCACTAAAGTTGTAAAGATGGCACATACAAAATAATTTCATCATTACTAATGGTTAATTATATTATAAATTCTAAATGAAATCAGTTTTTTAACAAACTGTTACATACATTTTTAAATCTATGAATGTACTTTATATTTAAGTTAAAATTTTATGTACAAGCTTCGCTTTTGCTTTTTGAACTGAATTAATGAACGTCATAATAACATATACAATGTAACAACGTATGCAATGGATACATTGAATGAAAGGTTACTGTGTATCGCAATGAAGCGATTACAAGATATATTGAATTACAGGAAGTGACGCTATGAATTTCAAATTCTTGAAGTTATAAAAGGTCTGTAATAACAAGATTGTATTAACGGCCTGAGGAAGCCAGTAGGTGAAAGCGCTAGCCGATCTTTTTTTGTTTTGTCATATAATTTAATAAAACGTTTTGTTTATTTAAACTACACATTACTTATGTCTATAATAAGTTTGTCGTACGATGAGAAGCATTGAGTGTATCCTGTTCATTACATGACTACCTATTTGTTGCATCTTGGTTACGTAATTATTTGGAGGAGCCTGGAGAAATGAATACTGTTTGGGCGATTTGTATTGTATCGTATTTTATATACGTTAATATTCAGAGGAGCCTGGAGAAGTGAATACTATTTGGGCGATCTGGACCGTGACCTGAATTCATGCCATACTGGAGGCGCTGATATAATTTCGGCGTGTTATTATCTAACACTAAGGTACTGTTGATTTTCAACGCATTTTAGCGCTCTGTATGTTACAGCCTGCTGGAATTTACTATTTTTGCTAACTGAGTTATAAGGGTACAGAGTTACTAACAAACGAAAAGTCTTGAGACTGTTACACCTTGAAATTGTATAACAGTTATCAGCCTGAACACCAGTCAACATTCTTTTACTGGACACTCTATTGGTTTATTTAGACTGTGTGTTATTGGAGCAGTGGTGATTTTCTGTGTTTACATAATAGTATCAGTATTCAAGAAAAAAGGGGACATTCACAACAACTGTGGGCAGTAGAGAGATATCAGACTCTTGTCACACTACATGAAAATTCTGGACAGGGTGACTGATAAATGAAATTGCAATAGTAGAAACTAAGAGGGGAGATGAGCAGTTTGGATTCAGATCAGGATGCAGCACAACTGACCCAATGTTTGCAGTTAGACAGACAGCTGAGAAGAAACTAGAGATGAGGAAAAGTCCAACTGGGCATTCCCAGACCTGGAGACTGCATACAAGGTCCCAAGAAAAGTGACTTGGGCAATCCTCCAGTAGGTTTGAAGTCCTGAAATGATAGAATTAGTGTAGAATATGTACAAGGTCCCAATGATTCAAATACGAACAGTGTTCAGTCTCACAGAGGGGTTCCAAGTGGGAGTGGGTGTGCATCAAGGTTCAGCTCTGAGCCCACTACTATTCATACTGGTAAGGGACTACATTAGCAAACAGGTCAGAAGGGACAGATCAACAAAGTTGCTGTATGCAGACGATGTGGCATTACAGGCAGACTTTGAGAAAACAACTTCAGCAAATGGAATGCAAAACTGAAGGCTTGTGGGATGAAACTGAGTATAGATATGACAGTTGTAATGGCAGCAAATGGGAGAAATCATAAGAAGCTGAGAACTGAGATGGAAAATAAATAGCAGAACAGGTTAACAGCTTCAAGTACCTGGGAGGTGTGATTGACGAAAGGGGATGTCTGAGGAGGTCAAACTTACAATCAGACAGGCTGCAGTCAACTTGCACAGTGTCAGGGGTAGTGTATAACACAAGATTGCCACAGATGCTTAAAAGTAAGATATACAAAACAGTGGTGTGACCAGTATTACTATATGGTACAGAAACCTGGGCAGTACAGGCAGAGCAATTGAAGCTAGAGGGGATGGAGATGAAGTGCCTGAGATGGTTTGTAGGATACACACTGTAGGATAGACAAAGCAATGAGGACATCAGAGCAGAAGCCAAAGTAGCTTCAAACGAGAGTGTCCAGCAAAAGTACAGTTGTGTACACTTACCATAAATGTAGATGTTCAAGCGTATTCACTGTTGCAGTCATTACATTTGGGTAATCTGCTGGCAGGTTGCCCTCAGTCGGCCTGAATAACAAAGTCTTGGGTCCTGCGTCAGTTGCTGTCTCCTCTTCCATGACGTCAAGTCATCATGGGTATAAAACATGCAGCCACCACCATTTTATTCAGTTTTTCTTGGCCCAGGTGTCAGGTGCCCCCCAAATGGGGAGCAAAAAAAATATATATAAATATAAATAAACAGTAATATATGAAAATGTATTTTTAGCAACATAAACTTTACCTTCATCTAAAAGCAAATACACCACAAAGGCTTTAGGGTATAGTGAAGGAAAGAGAAGTTATAGAAAAGGGGGATGGCGGGTGGGTAACCCGGACTGCAACAGTGAATACACTCGAACATCTACATTTATGGTAAGTATACACAACTCTACTATGTTCTTCATGTTTCACTGTTGCAGTCATTACATTTGGGTAGAATCCCAAAGCTATGGATGGCAGGATGGAACTAGATAGCATTAGGAGTGGCTATAAGGCCCTGCAAAACTACATTGGCAAAGCCTGCCCTGGATTTAGAGAAGAGAGGCAAATGGTAATGCTTTGTGAAGGTATGAACAGAGCTCCAAATAGTAGCTTCTAGAATGTCTTTGGTTGGAACTCCTCTGAGAAAGGCTGCTGAGGTAGAGGCAGCTCTGGTGGAATGTGACCCGATTCCCTTGGGTACAGGTTTACCATGATGCAAGTAGCAGAAACGAATGCAGTGGCTTATCCACTTAGAAATAGTCTGCTTTGATACAGCCTTCCCCTCTGATCCTGAAGCAAATGCCACCAGCAGTTGTTCAGACTTTCTTAGAGATATGGTCCTGTTTAAGTAGAATCTTAGTTGTCTGTGTATGTCCAATGAATGCAGAATCCGTTCCCCCTTGTTCTGCGGATTTCAGTAAAATGTTGGCAGGTGAATAGTTTGGTTAAGAGCCACACTGGATACCACCTTAGGCATAAAGGAAGGATTGGTCCTGAGGGACACCCTGTCCGGGTAAATTGTAATAAAAGGCTCCACAGCCATGAGAGCCTGTAGTTCTGAAACCCTTCTTGCTGAAGTGATTACCAAAAGGCAAGCTGTTTTTCAAGATAAAAACTTTAGGAACAAAAGGAGGCAGGGAGAGTTTTTCCAGCACAAAATTGAGGTCCCATGCAGGAGTTGGTGATCTTCTGGGAGGCCTTAAATTTTTGGCCCTTCTAAGATACTGTTTTAGCAGAGGATGAGAAAAGATGGGAGGCTCCGTGTAGTAATGAGCCGAGAAGGCAGAGGCATGGATTTTTATTGAAGAGAAGGATAGGCCCTTGTCAAGCATCTCAGTCAAGTATTGTAAAATCTGAGGGATATTTGGTTTTTCTGTGTCCGTTTCCTTGTGCTTGGTTCCAAGTACAGAATCTCTTCCATTTATCAGTATAAGGTTTTCTAGTACTGGGCCTTCTGGCTTCCAAAATGACATCCATAACAAATTTACTGAGTGGTATTGTTTGAATAATTACATGATCGGCCATGCTGCAAGGTTCAGAGTTTGGAGCTGAGTGTGCAGAATTTGATTGCTCTGCTGAGACAGTAGATGAGGTATTTGAGGCAAGTTCCAAGGAGGGAGTTGAGACATATTCCTTAGAACTGGGTACCAGTGCTGGCGAGGCCAGTCCGGCGCAATTAGGATCATTTTTTGTTTTTTCCTGTCTGACCTTTAGTAAGAGAGAAGAGGCAGAGAGGGAAAGGCATAGACTGATAGGTTTTTCCAACTGAAGGATAGGGCATCCACTTTCCATGTTTGTCTGTGATAAGTCCTTGTGCAGAATTTGTCCAGTTGATAATTTTGGGGAGAGGCAAAAAGATCTATGTCTGGTCTCCTCCATTTCTGTGTTGCCATGCTGAAGACTTGTGGATCCAGTTTCCATTCGTGTGGGTCCATAGGATTTCTGCTTAGATCATCTGCCAGAGTATTTTGTTTTCCTGGCAGGAATTGAGCTTGAAGATGTACTTGGTAAGTCAAGGCTGTGTTCCACAATGCCATGGCTAGTCTGCAAAGGGGGTAGGAATGTGTACCCCCCTGCTTGTTTATGTACCACATAACCATGGTGTTGTCTGAGTTTATCAGTAGTTGTCCTGGATGAAGTCTTTGAAGGCTGTCAGGGCATTCTGAACAGCTAGTATCTCTTTCTGGTTGATATGCATATGTATTTGTTTTGGGCTCCACATGCTCTGAATGCATCTCCCCCGCCAGGTGGGCCCCCCCAAGCATAGTCTGATGCATCTGTAGTTAAGGTTTGAGTGGCAGGGGGTAGAGTGAATGACAGTCCCTTGTTTTGGTGACATGTCTCTGCCCACCAAAGAAACTCCTGTTGTAGGCAGGGAATGAGAGGAATCATAGTTTCCAGACTGTGACAATGTTGACTCCATAAACTTTTTAGGTACCACTGAAGTTTCCTCATATGCAGTCTTGCATATGGAATTAGTAGAATGTAGGATGCCATGAACCCCAAAGCCTGCAGAATTTGTCTTGCAAATAAACTGGGTTCTTGTTGCCATCTGTTTGAAGTATGTAGTCAGTTGCCTTTGTTTGCCTGGCATAAGGTAAGCCATCTGGGCAGTTGTATTCAAGCTTGCACCCAGGAATGTAATTTTTTGAGAGGGTACCAGTTGTGATTTCTTTTCATTTATTGTGTACCCTAGGCATGTTAGAAGCCTTTTTACAAATGCCAGATGCTGAAGTAGAGTGTCCTTGTTCTCTGCTTGAATGAGACAGTCGTCCAAGTAAGGATAAATTTGTATGCTTCTTTGTCTGCAAAATGCAATTACTGGTGCCAGGCACTCTGTAAAGACCCTGGGCGCAGTAGATAAGCCAAAGGGCAGTGCAGAGAATTGGTAATGCAAAAAACCTGCCTTGAAGTGGAGGTATCTTCTGCACGATTCCCTTTTTGGGATGTGCAGGTATGCCTCTTTTAAGTCTAGTGTCACTAACCAAGCGTTCTTGCCCAGCATAGGCAGTAGCTGTTGTAAAGTCAGCATTTTAAATTTTGGAATGTCCAGGAACGTGTTCAAAATCGATAAGTCCAGTATTGGACACCAGGCATTATCTTTTCTGGGTACCAGGAACAGTCGAATAAAAACCTTGTCCTTTTTCCTGTTCTGGTACTGGTTGAATAGCCCCCATATCCATGAGGGACGTAACTTGTTTCTGAGCCTCTGCCCATTGATTTTGTGGCAGATCTGGCCAACCGTTTGGAATTGGCAAAGTATGGAAATTAAATCTGTACCCCTTGGATACTATGTTTAATACCCACTTGTCCTGGTTAATTAACTGCCAATTTTGAGCATGAAGTGCTAATTCCCCCCCCAAGGGGGCTGCCAAAAGAGAAGTGCTTGGTGATGGTAGAGGGAAGTCATTGAGACTGCTTACTGTAGGGTTGTGCTTTGCTTCCTCCAGATTTGGAGGTGGAGGCACCCCATTGCTTTGACCTGTAAGAACCCTGTGATTGGTATCTAGAGCCTTTTGAGCGCCTGGATTTGCCTTGAGAGGCTCTGTTGGACACAGGAAAGGACCAATTTTTAGTAGGCCAGTGCCTACTGAATCTGGGTGGCTGCACTTGTAAGAAATCTTTTACAGTTTGCATAGATTTAGCTTTGTCTTCCATTTTCTTTAAAACCTCTTCTGCCTTATTACCAAACAGAGTATCATGCAGTAAAGGGGCATCCAACAATTTAGCTTTAACATGATCAGGCAGATTTTGCTCCTTGAGCCAGGCATGCCTTCTAATCACAGATCCAGTAACTGCGGCCCTGCAAGAGGTCTCCAAGGAATCAAAACCACATTGCAAAGTATACTTTCCAATCTGTTCTGCTGCATGCAATAATTCCTGTAATTCTTTATTTTCCACACAATCAGAAATCAACATCATTTTCTATTTCAATAAGCCCATAACATGCTGTTGATATTTAAGCATATGAAACTGGCAGTTTAAGGCCCTAATTGCCAAGGTTGCAGACGTATAAACCTTTTTTCCCCATCCATCCAGCACCCTGGAATCTCTATCAGAAGGGGTAGGATTTTTGGCTGTAGAGGCCTTTACATCTTTGGGACCCTGTGAGATAGTTTCAGGATCAGCAGTAGGATTTTTGAATAGAAATTTGTGGGAGTCAGGAACCCTGTAATATCTGTCGGCTTACTAGGAGCCGGAGATAGGGAATCAGGAGCATGCTTGATTCCGAAAACACATCATCAACAATGTCTAATACAGGAGGTATAGACAAAGGCCTATGCTGAGGAAGAAGAAGGAAATCCCTAAGCCACTTTTTTGATTCAGAGAAATCCTGACTCACCCAATGAAAATGTTCCCTTAAAGTATGCAAGGTTTCTCCAAAAAAATAATCCTTAGGAGGAAATGCAGATGGGATGGATTCTTCTGCATCTGAATCCTCATAGGGTGGTATAGAAAATTCCTGATCAGAACAGGAATCAGTAGAAATAGAAACCTGATCTGAAGATTCAACAGTGTCTTGCCTAGGCCTCTTAGCGGGGGGTTGGGAACCCCTGATCAAGGTAATTAAGTCCTCAGCCATTTTGATCATCTGTTTTTTAAGCATTTAGTCTTAGAAGTTGTTTTTTTATTTTGTTTTTGAAGCTGGCGTCGGTTTTATATAAAAATGTTGAGACCTGAAAACACCCTCAGAAGCCAGTGCCTGCTCAGTGGCTCGGGACCCATCCATCCACGGGTTCAATACTCTGAGAATCTCGCGGCATACCGGACTCGGCATGGGTCTCGATAGAGACCTGCGAATCAAAAGTAGCGGGTATCAGGGGCTGCGAAAGCGCCTCACGGAGTACTGGCGACTGGCTTAGGAGAAGCTTCGTTGTCTGTTTTGGACCTCGACGGTCTGTCTCCGTCTTTTTCTTTGCGTTTTTTTGTGAACTCCGGTAGTCGGATTGCTATCCGATGACATTTCATGGTAATTAAATCTGGATCCAATATATTTTGAAGCAAAAATATGCTGACGCTTAATAGTGCGTTGGTTAAATTTAGCACAAAACCGACAGCAAGGCACGTTATGATCTGGGCCTAGGCAAGGAATACAGTACAAATGAAAATTCTTATGAGGTATTTGCTTCCCACAAGTAATGCAATTATTAACTTTTACTGACCTTGGTAAGGAGCAAGAAAAAGTTTCCCCAATGGGGTACTTAGCTTTAATTAAAGACTTTGGTTCTGAAACTCGAATGCGAAAATTTCAGGAGTCGGCCGACCGACACTTGTGAACTGCTTCTGCTTCGGGCACTGCACGGTAAGAAAGACTGAATAAAATGGCATTGGCTGCATGTTTTATACCCCTGACAACCTGACGTCATGGAAGAAGAGACAGCAACCGACACAGGACCCAAGACTTTGTTATTCAGGCCAACTGAGTGCAACCTGCCAGCAGATTATCCAAATGTAATGACTGCAACAGTGAAACACGAAGAACATTAGGTGGATGGACTGTGTGACAGAAGACCTATGACACTTGGGCATGACTCGTTTCCTCTTGCCTTTTTTCTGTCTGTCCCAAATCATCTTCACCATATTGCCTTTTGCTTTTCTGCACATGTTCCAAACCACAATAATCTGTTTTCTTTGACCTTTTTTGCAACTGGGACTACTTTGGCTTCTGCTCTTATGTCCTCATTTCCGCATCTGTCCCATAGTGTGCATCCTACCACCAGTTTCAGGCACTTCATGTCCTTCATCTATAGCTTCCTCAACTGCTCTGCCTTTACTGTCTACATTTATGTACCATACAGCAGTACTGGTCACACCACTGTTTGGTAGACCTTACTGTTCAACTTCTTTGGCATTCTTCTGTCACACACTACATCTAACAGACTGTGCCAGTTGGCTACAGCCCCTCTGATTCTAGCTTTGACCTCTTCATTCAGACATCTCTTCTCCTTAACCACACCTCCCAGACACTTGAAGCTGTTAACCTGTTCCACTACCTTCCCTTCTGTCTCAGTTCTCACTTTCTTCTGATTTCCATTTGCTGCCATTACAACTGCCTTATCTGTGCTCAGTTTCACTACATGTGCCTTCAGTTTTGCATTCCATTTCCCTAACCTTTGCTGAAGTTCTTGCTCAGAGTCTGCCTGTAGTGCCACATCATCCGCATAGAGCAACTTTGTTGATCTGTCCCCTCCAATCTGTTTGCTAATGTAGTCCATCACCAGAATGAAGAGCAAAGGGCTCAGAGCTGAACCCTGATACACACCCACTCGCACTGGGAACCCCTCTATGAGACTGAACACTCTTTGTACCCGAGTCATAGGGTCCTTGTACATAGCTTGCGCTAATTCTACCAATGTTGCCAGGACTACAAACCACCTCAGGACTGTCCAAATCACCTTTCTTGGGACTTTGTCATATAATTTCTCCAAGTCTAGGAATGCCCAGTTGGGCTCTTTCCTCATTTCTTCTTCTCAATTATCTGTATCACTGTAAACATTGGGTCAGTTGTGCTGCATGTTGATCTGAATCCAAATTGCTCATCTCCCATCTTGCTTTCCACTACTCTGCTTACTTGTTTATCAATCCCTCTCTCCAGAACATTCATGCAATGTGGCAGGAGTTTGATACCACTGTATTGCCCGCAGTTGTCAATGTCCTCTTTGTTCTTGAACACTGGCACTGGTATGCTTTTTCTCTAGTCATCTGGTATACATCTTTCTCTTCATACTGCTAGGAGTACTCTCAAGAGCCATTTCTCACCTATCTCACCCAACATCTAAGCCTGCTGCTATTACTTCTATGGTAGGCTCCTCCTCTTCTCTCATTTAAGCTGTATCTGGGGCAGTACAGCTTCTGTGGGGTTTTCTTCATTCAGAAACTGCTCAAAGTACTTCTTCCATCTGCCTTTAATGTCCTGTGGACTGGTGAGTAGGATGTTGCTGTCATTCCTTATGAATGGTGCCTGGCTATCTTCTTTATCTTTATGTGTTTGCCTTGCAACCTGACAGTTTCTTTGTGCCATCTACTAAATCACTTTCCAGAAGATGTTAAGAGTTGCTCTGATGCCTTGCTGTTTGCTTTTGCAACTTCTACCTTAGCCTCTTTGTTAGTCAACCACTATTCCTTCCTAGCCAGGTTCATCTTCTCTGTCTCCCCCTTTTTCCTGCACTCCTCCTCTTAATGAATTCTACATTCCACCACCAGATTTTTTTCTTATATACCTTATTTCCATAACTGGCTCGGCCACATATCTGTTCTGTAGTTCTCACACATGCTGTTTTGAAGCGCTGCCATTTTTCTTCAACTCCACCTATTTCCTCTTCTTCTTCTTGAGATGTTAGACCCCTGAGTAATTCCTTGAAATGTTCTACTTTCTCGCCAGTCAACTTCCAAGTCTTCAGCCTGGTCTCTGCTGACCGTACAGCCTTCTCTGACCACTGTTTCTAGCTGACTGTGGCAACCTGTGCTTTATGCTGTGAGCTGACTGTTGCACTGGGGATGACTTTGTAATCAGTAATTCTACCCCACTGCTCTTTCCTTACTTGCAGGAAGTCTACTCAAGTTGCACGTTAGCCACTCTTCTACGTGATCTTGTGACTGACTCTCTTTCTGAAGCATATGTTGGTGCTACCATCAAGCCATTTGCCAGACAGAAGTCCTGAATAGTCCTTCCTCCTCTATTTCTATTGCTGCACCCATGTGGACCCAGGCAGTCCTCATATCCTGTTCTCTCTGTCCTGATATATGCATTCATGTGACCTATTATCCATGTTGTCCTGCTTTATCCAGCAGGTCCTGCAACTGCTTGCCTGAATGCACCGTTTTCATCACTATCACAACCCTGCTATTGGCATAGGCCGAGATTATGAATACTGCCCTATAATTACACTGGAGTCTGATTGCTGTGAGTCTGCCACTAATTCTGTTAACTTCCCTCATTGTCTTTTGAAGCCTCTCCCTCACAATAATTCCCACACCATTTCCAGCCTGTCCTCCTATGTAGTAGTCCCTGGATCCCAAGCCAACTGGCTTTGCTGCACTGCCCTTCCATCTCATCTACTGGATACACTTCCAAACCCTGTCCTGTCACTCAGCCTACAATGAATATAGCAATTCTTAGTTCATATTTGGCAGGTTGACTGGTTTTACGTCCAGGTTTTACTCAACAGAGCTACCCCAAGTAATCCAACCTGGGCAACTGGACACCAGCCAGTCAGCAGCTTACTGACCTACGGATGCTGGGTTTTATGGTGGACACACACTGGCTAACAGGGACACATACATCCCTCCCACTGTTAGCATAGGTCCATGGCAAATGGCGGAGTAGGCCAGGTCCTCAACCAACTTATCACCAGAAAATACCGTTGCTGGAGAACACAGATTACAGACTGCACACTGTGGCAGAGCTAGCCACTCAATGGTGTAAAAATATGGCTCTAGTTGATCCGGTCGTGCTAACTAATGTCACTAAAATGGGTACGGGCATTCTTTTGTTGTATATCCTGTTTAATATGGGATACCACCAGAGCAGTTTGTTTTTGGAGTTAGTTCTGGACTTCTGGTAGGTACAGCAGCCTCTGTGCAGCCATTGACAAGGCAGTACAGGGTGCTGCTTTCTCTGGGTTTTGAGGGGCTTTGTATTTCAACAAACTATCACGTAATAAAACGTAGTTTGCCTTTGTTCCTAACTTTTACTTTGTTTACTGAGGTTACTGATTTGATTTTGAAGGAGACAGCTTTACAGAGTATGCTGGAGCCTCTAGTGAACATATGCACTAACTGGTCAAGGGCATTTGTTTTTACAAAGCCAAGGAATCTCTCTGCCTGTGTTTTTAAGGCTTGAAGGGTACCCAGTCTGTTTAGTTGGATAGTGTATCCAGTAAGTCTAACTATGCTTTGCTATTCTGTGGGACTCTTTCCTGTAGGTGGAACACTTGGATACTTTCCCAAGCAATGTCCCACCTTGCTCCTCCCCACCAAAAAAGTGAGAAAAAGCCCAAAAAACAAAAGTCTGCCTTCACCACGGAATGCCCTTAAGGACAGCCACCAAAACGTAGTGTCTACTCTGAGAGTGGAGGTCCAAAATATATTACTTACAAACAGGGGAACCAGGTTTATAAATTTTTTGTTGGGTCTAGAATTTTCAGTAATGGTTTACAATGTGCAGTTGTGTGTACTTACAATAAATACAGATGTTTGAGTGTCTTCACTTTTACAGTACTAAGAATGTTGGTTATCCTTGCTGTGGTAGCCCTTGTCCGGCTCAGATACCAGAGTCTTACAACCCTCCACTTGTGCTGGTACACATCCTGATCCTGATGTCAGGATGTCTGGGTGTAAGGGTCATCAGCCACCACCATCTTTCAGCTCTTTCTTGCTGCTGAAGCCAGAAGCATCCATTTCTGCAGACTACACTGGTTGGTTTGAACAAGAGTTCTTCAAAAAGCTAAGTGCCCCATTCAGGAACATTTCATTATTCTATCAAATGGGTTTGCAGTTACGGGAGCATTAGAAGTAACACTCACCTTGACTGTGGAAAACACATTCCACATTGGGACTTTGATTCTCTTGATTTGTTTTGCATTTGCCTGTGGCATGACGTATCTGACATCAAGGGTCACTACTCAAGCACCTGATTTTCAGGGAAAATTGAGCCTTTTTAAAATAAGTTTGTTAATAAGGGATACCCTAAATGTTTAACTTCTAAAATGAATCAGTAGTGAAAAGCTTGATAGTTATCTCTCTGTCTAAAAAGAAAATGATCCTCCAGGTGGTCATACAGAGCCAGATCATGGTCAAATGGGGCCCTAGGAAGGTAACTGGATGAGAACACCCTACCCACACACAGCAGGGCTCACTTGGCTATTTCTCTCCAGTTGCCATAAACACTGCTCAAACCTGATAGTGTACATACCATTTTCTTCACTTCTACAATGCTTAAAACTTGTATTTCAAATTTGATAGCCATTTGCTAATAAACAAAACAATACAGTCTCACAATGAAAACAGACAGCATGAACAGTAAGCTTTTCTGCTCTTGAAACTCACATTCATTGAAACAGCATTGAAACCCACAATCGAGGAAAATGCATCCGGCCAGTGGCAGATTAATTTTACCTTTGGGCTGTTTTCAAACCATAGGCCTACCATGCACACATACATGTGTTCTTTGATGCGCAATACTGATTGTATTAAATTATATTCTTTGTACAGTACAGCACCACTTGTTAAGGTTATAGGTATGGATATTTTTCCAGTAAGCAATGAATTGCATGAACCCGTAATGACAGAACTACCCACTACAGAACATCTCAATCACAAAAGGCCACTAAAACTTCTGTCATGACAATCCACCAGTATCAGTCCATATACACAATCTCTGCAAAAGTAAAAGTCATTTGAATCACTCTACATTAAAGAGATCTATAACTAATGAAGTTGCTGCTGGCAAACAAGTTTATATTTCAGCATTTTGTGTACAAATTCAGTGCCTGTTGCCCTTGAAGAACAAACTGGTCATGTTACATTTAAAAAAGTTGGTAAGCTGGTAATATTGTAATAGGGAATGGTTGTCAAACTGACAATCGGATCTCATCTAGAGGACACACTCAGAAATGCAACACCCCCATCCACTTAAAGGGGGGGGGCACTGAAATATCAGCACTCCATAGCACAAACACTGACAATGTGGCCATTTGCTAAACAAAACAGTTACACATTGCAAAACAGACTTAGCATGAGCAACAGTAAAGCTCTCTTCCCTTGAAACTCAAAATTACTTGAAAAAAGCACAGAAACTCAACAGTCTTTGAAAATGCACTGAAACTCAACATTCTTAGAAATTTGCTTGTTCATGATAGTTTGGCAGTTGGTGTACAGGTTTCAGGCTCTAGGGTCCTGTATTCAAGGTACAGGATTTGAGTGTGAATGAGTTAGCCAGCCTACCATCCCTAACTTGGGCATTTCACACACACACACACACACACACACACACACACACACACCCTTATTTCATGAACGACCCATTCTTCATGTTCATCTGAAATGGCAACAGCAATTCACATTCCTCTAGAATAAAATCCTGTTTTAAAAATTGCACGCTCCATTCAAACACATGTACAGACAATGTAATGCACACTGCGTGCATTCTTAAAGAAGAAATGTTAATTTTTATGGCACACCCCCCCCACTCCAGCCAGTGGACCCTAGGTGACTGCCTAAGTCACCTAGTGCTGGATTGGCTCTGTGGCCACATTCAGGTAAGCCAAGACAGTAACATAAATTTAGTACTGATTGTCACTAACAGTTTAGATTCTGAATACATTATGCAAACTGTGCTAATAAATGATATATTATATTCAGAAACAAACATGGTGATCAATATTTACTTATAACAGAAATAATAACCTTAAGAATTTTTCAAAAAAGGTGGAGAATACAGTGACAAGTTCCAAGACAACTGTGATGCCCCATCACTTGCCCAGTAATCAAGGAGCCTCAATCCTCACTACTGGCAGCAGTGAGGGACGTGCACACTGGGAGGATGACAAGTACACACACAGTGAAGTGCAATTTCCCTTAAGAGCACACAGAGACCACAGTCAGTCTGGGGCTGGTTTCTCCATCTTTCTCCAGATCCCCAATAAGACTCCCCACTGGCACAGCTATAGAGTTGAGATCTCAGCGAAGTGACCAAGCCAAGACATCTGCCCCCTTCTGCCCAGACTATTCGGTAGTTTTCATTGCCACCAGCCACTACTTATCAGCTACTTTAAGGCCCTTAGCAAAAAGTGTCCAATCTTACTGTGTAACTTTACTATTAATCTAAATGGTAGTTTGACCAAGAGAAAGGCTATTAGGAGTGACCCACACAGTGTCACCAAATAAATATGCAAGTACTCAGAGCTTAAAACATTTCTAGACAGACCAGCCACAATTGAAAAGTTTAAATATATTTTAATAAGAAATAAAAGAACAAGAAAATACTCAGTAAACAATCACAGCTACTTCAGAGTTCAAAATCACAGGAAATATTTAAAACAATACTGCAGGACATTCTCAAATAAATAAAGAAAAATCTAAGCTATACTGCACTATATTCCTAACTGTATCGAAGAGAAATTACTGTACCCTAAACTTACTTACTTATTGCAAGACAAGACAGATCTGGTGAGTGGGTTTTCCAGCTGATGTCAGGTAAAATACAAAATGCACAGTCTTTCTCTCAGAGACTTCTTAAATTAATATTTCAAATATTGCTGCTAGGATACTTGCAGCATGACATCACTTTTTATCTGACTATCCCAGGGTAAACCCCCATTGCTAGAAATTGCCAGCATTTAGAATCTGCCTATGAAAATATATAGTTTTCAGATGTTTGCAGCTGCTGGAAGACATAAAACAATAAAACACTTACAAATACAATGCAGAAGGCTCCTTAGTTCTAGACATTATATCTCCTGTTGCACTAAAACTGAAAGATAACATCTCTTTTATTACGTGGTTATAAAATAATTTAATTTCAACTATTTTTTCTGAAGTTTTGCAAGTTAACCTTCTATGTGCCAGTTCCCATTGTTAAAGTCTATATACATTTACAATAGTGTATATACATTTCTGTTCTTTTCCAGTCGGGTATACTGTGGATACATCTTTTAAGCTCAGTACTTGTACAAAATCTCTTCAGTACGCATGCCTGTACAAACCATTTTATATGACATATAGTTCTAATACATTTGTAACATAAGCAATTACATCATGGTGATATTCACAAATGACACACAACAACTTACAAAATTCCAGACAGGTGAGCTGGCAGTATCTGTTTTTATTTTCATGCTATCTTTTTGATTTAATACATGTGTATTTGTCCTTAGAATGATGTATGTTTTATATATTTTCACAGATATATACTTGTATTCATTTTATACATATATTTTTAAATGGTTCTTGAATTAATTTTAGGACGTGTACCTTTAAGTTGGAATTTGTTTTGTCATGTGACCTTAGAGTAATAATTAAATATGGTGCCTTAGGTACTCGGATTTTATGTCACACCTGAAAAAGCACTTGGTGAAAGCGCTTGTGTGTTTTTATTAAAAGACTGTTTGTGAACCTGGAGCTCTGCCTGCATTGCTTTTTGTTAAATAAAATCTGATATTTATTCATGTGGCTTCGAAAGTAGGTTTGCTGGTAACAGCCAGCGCTATTTTAACACCACATTTAGTAAAACATTTGGTACTCCAGAAAGTTTTAACTGCAACTCAAGTACCCTTTTATATCTGATTAACTGTTATGTCCTGTGATATTTTCCGCATTGTAAGGACAAAAGAAAACACAGTACTAGAATTTATGAGCATATGCATTCAGTTAAAAAAATGATTCTAATGATGTTCTTTTTGAACATTTCCTAGTCTACCCTTAGGTAAATGTTTTTAATTTCTGCATTGTCGCCTCACAGTCAGACGCTGTCCGGTTTGATTCTCAGCTAGAGCGTCTTCTGCGTGGAGACATGCGTGAATGGGCGTGCCTTCGTTGAAGGTTGTGCATCAGGGCTCGCAACTCAGCACGTAAAAATCAACTACCAATCATTAGCGGACCGTAGTTCCGCTGTGGCGAAACGGGAAAAGCCAAAAGACACAACAACTGAAACAAGCAGTTATAAGATCTAGATGAAGTAATAACATATAACTTTTTCGACAAGAAACAGCCTTATTTGAAAGTAGTTTTGAATGCTGTTTAAAAGCCTGTATTAATGAAACTTTTAATTTTAAAAGCATCCTTAAAATAGGCCTTTTGAAACATTAGTTACTTTATTCTAGCAGGTACTACCTATTACTGTTTAAAAAAGTAGAAAGCGTGTAATAGCAAACTGGCCACTGGTGCAGAGGGAGCGTTCTTCTGACTGTTGACTGAAGCTATAGAAATTTCATCCCAAATAGAAAGAGGAATAGAAATAGAAAATGTAAAAAGACATGAATGTCTTGGCATTCAAGTACAAATAAAGCCCTGACTTTATTTTCTTACTTTACTTCTAACTCCCTGTAAATCAATTTTATAAATGAAGCAGTTAAAGAAACAATAATAAGCATCATTCACTGAAGGTATGCAAGACAGCCACCTCCTAAAACAAATTTGATTTTATGCTTTTATTCAATATTACAAAAGTCTGACTGAAGATCTGTGAAGAAAAACAAGAAATGCTTTGTGGTCACTTGATACTTTGCTGACAAAATTATTTTTCTACTGACAATGTAGGAAGTGAAATGCTGAGAGAAGTGACGAGAACATAAGAAAGCTCATAGCAATGCTGAATATACAGGAGGGTCACTCTGGCCATGCAAGATTCTATGAAGCACTTGTATGACATGACTCTTCATCATGAAAATGGGAATGCTACTGAAAACTGTGGTAGGCAGGAAGATGGGGTGGGTGGAATATAACGCCAGTATTACAACTTACTGTCACACTAACATTCCCTAAAGAAGATCTTAAGAACCCAATGCTAATCAGCTTTCCTTTGGAAAAGAATATTAAAAAGATGTACCAAGCATATAACAGAAATACAAATAGATTCGCTATAGAAAACCTATAAAGCTTAGCAAAAGTTTTGCCTTAAATATTTTAGTAGAAAAAAGTGGTGATATTGGTACAGGCAAACAGCAAACTGCCTGTAAGTGAAAGCAATGTGTAGTATAATAATAGATGATTTTTCTTCGAAACACATTTGAAGCACACTAAAGAAAAGTGTGCTGTACAGAAAATATATAAGCTCAGAGTATATAAATAATGCAAACAAAGACATAACAGTATAAGCAACTGAAATATGTACATAAAATGTTTGCATCACTATGCTTTTTCTTTTGAAGTAATTCAGTAAATTCAAGGACTACTTTTCAGGAAAACGATTTTTTTTATTTTTTTATTTTAGATAAAGAAAAGGAACTAGTCATTTAAGATTTACATCCAAAGAAGCAATACATCAGCTTATAGCACTTAAACATATAAAATCACTCCTGCTTGAAAACACTTTAGAGACATTCTACATACATGATGAGATAAAGTTAATACCAATTTGCAATGGATCCATGAAAAGTTCAAAAAAACTAAGTATTCAAAGTACATTTGCTGTATAGCCATAATTAAATATCTAAATATTTAAAGATGCAATGTTAATGGTGTCTCAAGCAATACCACCATCAGTCATCTTTCTTGCATGGTAACCCATGAGGTACAGATATGACAAATTTACTTACTTATTTATTGACATTTGTTGACTGGGAAAGTTCGACTGGATCAGGGAACCCATTTTCAGTAGAGGCCCGGGGAGAAAAGCTCCACAGTACAATATTCAGTCATAAAATTTTAACACATATAACACTAACACAGTAGAAAATTCAGTCATAAATGTTTAACACTTATAACAAGCTGAAATAGTGCAATATGCTAACACAATAACTAATCTGCTCTGCATCCAATATCCAGCTTCTCCAAAGGGCCTAGGAATCCTTCACAGAGATAGAAAACTGGTTAAATAAATCACAATTGATATTAAACCCAAAAAACCCCAACCTATGTTGTTCCACCCAATAAAGACTAACGACCTCACCACCTTCTCTATATTCTCAACCAGCAAGACCCTCATCACCCCAGTCCTAGAGGCTAAATTACTAGGACTTACAAATGACCAACAACTAAGATACAACTAACATATATTCCTAACTATCTCCAAAGTCCACAAAAAGCTAGGGACCATATATCACTCCAAAAAGTACCTAACTTCTGAGTCTAGAACTGCTACAGCCAAAACCTATCTCTTATCAACATTACTTTACACATCTCCAGTGCTAGCAAACCTAAACAAGACTGACAAACTTTCCACCTGTTACAACAAAATCACCAGATTTGCAACCAATGCCAAATCACGCTCCCACCACTGCCAATCCTTACATACATTACACTGACTTGAATTCCCCAATTTATTACGATACTGCCAACTCAACCTAGCACACCAAATACTATACTATACTATCCAGAGAAAAACCCTGCCCTGTCTTGCCTTCTAAACTTCTTCAATTCAAATAGACAATTATGTTCCAGCAACAAAGCCCTGATCGAAAATATTCCATATAAAAACAGTTCTGGGGAATCTTTCTTCCCTCATGAAGTTGCTAAAACCTGGAACACCCTACCTCCTGACATCAGATTACAAAATTGTACTTCCACTTTCAAAAAACTCCTTAAATCGGGTTCATGTCATTTGATTGACAGTTCATTTCACTGACAGTTCATTACATCGACAAGCATTTTAGGTGGGGGGGGCTGTGCCCCCCACACCCCCCCTAACTATATATATCAACTCCAGGGTCGCACAACATTGGGGAAGGGGGCAAATGCTTGTCGATGTAATGAACTGTCAGTGAAATGAACTGTCGATCAAATGACATGAACCCCTTAAATCATACTTTCACACCAACCATCTATGCAACTGCAATAGGCCACCTTGAAGCCTCACTAAATTGCTTCTGGTGAATACTAATAATGTGCTCAGTCAATGCTCATTGTAAATATTGTACATATGTTTTTCCTATGAAAATGTTATGCACACATATTGTACATATGATTTTGCCATGAAAATGCTATGCACACATATTTGTTCATTAGCAACTAACTTTTAATCTAATAGTTGCAATCGTCTCTGTTGTGTTCAGTAAGTTGTCTCCAACTATCTGCTTCATACTTGTTAACATTCTAAACTACCCTTTGCCTTATACTTGTTAACATTTAAACTTTTTGTAACATGTTGTTAACCACTGTTAACATTTATACTTTGTAACCTATAACTGTTACCATTGATTTCTGCTCATTTTGTACTGCGGGGAGCTTTTCTCCCTGGGCCTCCCCGGGCCTCTGCTGAAAATGGACACTAGTTGTCCAGTCAGATTATTCCCAGTAAACAAATGTTAAATAAATAATAATTTTGAGAACAAATGATGAAAAATCTGAGTCACCCCTTGAACCAGTGTTCCTTTCTCATCAGAAATTTTCAGGATGTCAGCAGCAGATGGTCCAACTACAATCTCCCCATCAAGGGGAGAATTCATCATTCCAACATTTATATCTTCAGGCAGATTTTGAGAACATAACCAGAAAAATCTGAAAAAAAAAGTTGCTCTACTATAACATATATTAGCTGAATCATAAGAATACAAGCATGTTTGCTTACTTGAGAAAGAGAAGCAATGAAAGCATTTAGAGGAGAATTACCCTGAGATGAGGAAAAAGTGGCAGTAATGTTGCCTGTAGTTTCAAAAGCATCAAGCAAAAACTTTAATATTTGAGACTAACAGTTAAGACTTCTAAAAGTAAGAGTGGAAAAATAAAATACAGAGGGACAGGGATTAGCATTTAGTGCGCGTTTAACTGCAGAAGCATTTGACAAACAAAATCATTGCAGGGTCAGATCTGGGATTTTAGAAGAAGTATTTGTAAGATTAAGGACCCTTGCATAATCTAGCTGCCTTCTTAAGGGCTGCAGGCTGTCTGTCAGGTATGTTGCAGACTATAATAAAAACATTCTCCAGAGCTGGAAAGACAGAAGGAACAGCAGTAGGTTGAGGAAATTCCAGTTGTAAGAAATCATACTTTTTCAAAGAAAATGGAATGTTATTTCTTCCCACTGAAAATATTGATTCATTCTAGATATGGTTTTAGAAACGGAAAATTCCTACAAAGGGAAAACAAAAGAAATACTCTCTGAAGAATTACAAATCTGTAGCTTGAGGAGAAATAACTGAATTTGTTCCCTGTAATTCTGTCCCCTGTTCATCACATAGGGAATATTCAGAAACTGAAGATTTTCTTTTCTTTTACAAGAAACAAACAGAATGAGAAAAGTTAAAAGCCAGAGGTAAGGCCTGAGATATGCCATTTTCCTGTCTAGGGTAACAGAGACAGGGGAAGATAAATGTTTAACTTTCTGCTTCATCTTAACAGGATTAACCATAAAAGCAGACCAGTTCATGTTAGGGGTATCATCCCAAGGAACAGGCATCTTAGTCTGGCCAGACCAGGAAGCATTCCCTGCTCCTTCTTCCAAGACCAATAAGAGTAGTTCCCCCAGGGGCTAAAAGTTAATGTTTAAAAAAAAAAAAAAAAAAAAAAAAAAAAAAAAAAAAAAAGCTGTTTTTCACATCTGGTAGGGAATACAGATAAGAAAAGAACAAACAGCAATCAGTGTAAGTGAAAACACAGGATGTAGCATGCGTTTCAACATGGGTAACCTTAATTTTAAGTTATTTTATTGCCTGTGGTACAGCTGTAAGTCCGGAGCAATTGTTCCTGTCTGGAGAGTTAAACTTCATTTTTTTGAAGATGTAAATGCTTTTGTGTGTTTGTTCTAAGTCAACGAGGATGGGGGTATTCTGAAAATGTCTTTAGATGTTTGAGGGTTCCATTATAACAAAAAGTATTGAAAATGTGACAAGTTCAAATAGAAATGAGAATAAACAACTGAATGTAAGAGCAGCCTGCCAAACATTAGTCTGTTCATGTAAAACAAAATTTAGAAATACTCACTAAAAAAAAGTGTCATATATAACAGGTGGGAACAATAGCTTTTTATCAGAATGGCTATGCTATCCACATTATCTTGGAATATAAATGGCCTTACAGGGGTAGACAAAAAGTAATGAGTACTGAACTATATTAAGAAATGCAAAGTGCAAATAGCAATGTTGCAGAAAACTAATTTAAAAAGAAATGAACATATGAATTTGACAAATAAACTATTTCAGGATAGATATTTAGCAGAATAGCAGGCACAAAGGAAACGGGGAGTCATAAAACTGATTGCTAGAGGGGCTCCAACAGCGACAGAAGAGGAAAAAAAGACTAATGGCAGATTTGTGGCAGCTAAGGCGCTAATGGCATGGGAGGAGGATTATACTGGCATGTATTTATATTCTACCAAAAACTGTTATTATGGAGTTTAACAAAATTTTGGGAGAAATAATCTGCTTTCAGCACTGTATTATTACTTGTAGGTGGGAAATGAAACTTGATTTATAATAGTGAGGATGTATCGGGAACCTAGAAGGGAAATATAACAAAAGAAAGTAGAAATTTATAAAAATATTTAGTATTGCAGATGGGAATTCAGTAGTAGGAACTCAGACAGAATTTGCATATTAGTTCACAAGGTACAATAACTGGGATGGACTGGATAGAAATTATACTTTGCAGGAACATGTGCAATTAACTGAAAACTTTGAAACACATCCAATAACTATTTCTGATCATGCACTAATAATAACTAAGATAAAATGCAGGATAATGATGCAGGGTAATGAAGCAAAAATGAAAAAGAAGTTATGTACTCACCATAACGTTCCATCTGAGTAGGTAATCTTCATTTGTCAGCAACCTGTGGGTATCGGATCCATATCGGATCTGAGCCGGCAGCTTCAAACAGCTAAGATCCGAGCTCCAAGCTCCTCCCCCTTACCCATAATCCCCTGCTAACCCTTCCTGACCTCAGATCGAGTTTGCTTAGTAACACAGAGTATTACAACACAGAAATCAGCTCCAAATCCTAACCTAAGGTTATCTGGAAACAAGGGCTAGGAATCCTTCTAGTACGCACTATATGTCAGGGGGATGGAGGGGGGGTTTGGTTGCTGACAAATGAAGATTACCTACTCAGATGGAACATTATGGTGAGTACATAACTTCTTTGTCTGAAGTAGTTAACTTCATTTGTCCATCAACCTGTGGGACAGAGTCCCCAGCTACATAAACCTTGGGAGGTCCTCATGGAAGGATATTCCGGAGCACTGCAGAGCCGAAGGATGCTCTCCCTCTGGAAATTATGTCCAACTTGTAATGATTAATGAACGTATGAGATGAAGCCCAAGTGGCTGCTGAACAAATGTCATCCGAGGAAACTCTGGACCAAAAAGCAGCAGAGGTAGAAATTGATAGAGTAGAATGGGCATGGACTCCTTCAGGTTCAGGTCGACCAGAAAGTACAGTTTTGTACCTACCATAAATGTAGATGTCCGATAGATATGCAACTGCAGTCCTTACATATGGGTTGTCCTGCCTCAGGCAGCCCTCGGTCGGCCGGATTCCAAAGTCTTTGTCCGGCGCCGGCTGATGTCGCCTCCTCCCCGACGTCAGAGCGGCTGGGGTATAAAAGCATCAGCCGACGCCATCTTCCTCAGTGTTTCTTGCCCCAGATGCCAGGTGCCCTCCAAGGAAGGCTAAATTTAGAACTGGATAAAAAATTCCAAACAAACACAATAGCAATAAACAGATACACCATAACAGATATCCCCAGCTAAGTATAAAAGGAAGGAAGTGGACCCAATACACAGAGGGGTAGGAGGGAGGGAAAACCTGACTGCAGTTGCATATCTATCGGACATCTACATTTATGGTAGGTACAAAACTGTACTATGTCCTTCAAGAATGCAACTGCAGTCCTTACATATGGGTTGAATACCATAGCCAAGCTGGGGGTGGTAGGTTCTAAGATAAGGATGGTGTAGCTAAAATGCCCTGCAGGACTGCCGAAGCAAAGCCTGCTCGGGATCTGGAATATAAAGGCAGGTGGTAGTGTTTGGAAAATGTATGCACGGAGCTCCATGTAGCAGCTTGTAGAATGTCCTTTGTAGCCACCCCTCTTAGGAAGGCTGTGGAGGTGGCTGTAGCTCTGGTGGAGTGTGGCCTGATATTGGCTGGCACACCCTTTCCATGGAAAGAATAACAAAATCTGATGCAATGTCCAATCCATTTTGAAATTGTTTTTGGAAATTGCCTTTCCTTGCACTCCAGGAGCGTATGCTACAAATAGTTGGTCAGACTTTCTGTTGGCCTTTGTTCTGTCCAAGTAATAGCGTAGTTGTCTGTGTATGTCCAAAGTGTGCAGCAGCGTTTCCCCTTTATTTTGAGGATTGGGGAAGAAGGTGGGCAGGTGAATTGCTTGATTTAGAGACACCCTGGATATCACCTTTGGCATAAAAGAAGGATTGGTTCTTAAAGAAACCCTGTCCTGATGAAAAATGAGAAATGGAGGTACTGCCATGAGGGCCTGTATCTCCGAAACTCTTCTTGCTGAGGTAATTGCCAACAGGAAAACTGTTTTCCAGGAAAGAAATTGCAATTCTGAAGATGCTGCTGGTTCAAAAGGAGGAAGAGTTAATTTTTCCAACATGAAGTTGAGGTCCCATGCAGGCACTGTTGGTTTTCTGGGAGGCTTGATATTCTTTATCCCTCTTACAAATTGTCTTAGTAAAGGATGTGAAAACACAGGAGGATCAGTGTTGTATGATGCTGAAATTGCTGAAGCGTGTATTTTTATGGAAGAATAGGAAAGTCCATTATGCAGCATTTCTGCTAAGTATTCCAGTATCTGTGGGATGCTCATTACTGATGCATCCTGTCCCTTGTTGGTATTCCAGATGTTGAATCTCTTCCATTTGGCTGAATAAGTCTTTCTGGTGGAAGGTCTGCGTGCTTCCAATAATATTTGTTGAACTTCCTTGGAAAGAGAGATATGGGTAGAAATCATGGAACCCTCCAGGCTGTCAGCTGCAGAGTTTGCTTGTTGGGATGAACCGTCCTGTAATTGTGCTGAGTCAAGAGTAGAGGCCATTGAGGCAGGGGCCATGGGTTGGTGCAAGTTATGCTCCTTAGTAATGGATACCAGTGCTGTCTTGGCCAATCTGGAGCTATTAAGATGCCTTTCGATTGCTCTGCTTTGATCTTCAGCAACACCTTGGTCATTAATGGTAGAGGTGGGAATGCATAGATTGTTAGAGAGTTCCAGCTGAATGAGAGAGCATCTATTCTCCAGGCTTGTGGACGGTGTGTCCTCGAGCAGAACTTTTTCAGATGATGATTGAGGTGGGAGGCAAAGAGATCTATGTCCGGCCTCCCCCATGCATGAGTTATTTGAGCAAAAATGTCTGGATGCAACATCCATTCGTGCGGGTCCAGGATGTTTCTGCTTAGACTGTCCGCCAGAACATTGTCCCTGCCCGGAACAAACTTGGATTGCAGCTGTAAGTTCAGTTTCAGGGACTTTTCCCAAAGAGTCATTGTTAGTCTGCAAAGGGGGTAAGAATGAGTACCTCCCTGCTTGTTTATGTACCACATAACAGTGGTGTTGTCTGTCTTTATTAGCAGATAGCCTTCTTGAAGATATTTTCCGAAGGCCTCGATTGCATGAATTACTGCTAACATCTCTTTTTGATTGATGTGTAGATGTACTTCCTGGGGGGTCCATTGCCCTTGAATACATCTGCCCTCCATGTGCGCCCCCCATCCATGGTCTGAGGCGTCCGTTGTAATGGTTTGGCTTGTTTGAGGTTTGTTGAAAGGCATACCTTTGTTTGACTGGCTTGCTTGGGCCCACCACAAAAATTCCCTTTTTAGACATGGGATGAGTGGGATAATTGCTTCCAAGTTGTGGCTGTGTTGAGACCATAGACTTTTTAGGTACCATTGCAGTTTTTTCATGTGTAGTCTTGCCAGTGGAATCAGTAGAATGCAAGATGCCATGATACCCAGGGCCTGCAGGATTTTCCTTGCAGTCATCTGGGTGAGCTTTGCTAGGCTTTTGAAGTAATGTGGTAATTGTTCTTACTTCTCTTCTGTGAGGTAAGCCATTTGTGATTCTGTGTCTAGTTTGGCTCCTAGAAAAATTATTTGTTGGGATGGCAGTAGTCTTGATTTTTGTAAGTTGACTGTGTATCCCAAAGCCTGTAGTAAGTAAATGACATAATTCAAGTTTTTTGCTTGCTGTCCACTTGTATAAGGCAGTCGTCCAGGTAAGGGTATATTTGTATCCCCTGGAGTCTGCAGTGTGCAATTACTGAAGCCAGGCATTTCGTGAATACTCTGGGCGCAGTAGATAAGTCAAAAGGCAATGCTGAGAATTGATAATGCTCTGACCCTGCAAGAAATCTGAGGTATCTTCTGCAACTGTGTCTGATTGGGACATGCAGGTATGCCTCTTTGAGGTCCAGAGTAACCAGCCAAGACCCCTTGCCCAGCATGGGAAGGAGTTGCTGTAGCGTCAGCATTTTGAATTTTGGTACAATGAGAAAAGTGTTTAGAGCGGACAAGTCCAGTATAGGTCTCCATTGCTTTTCTTTTCTTAGAACAAGGAACAGTCTTGAGTAAAATCCCTGGCCTTGTTCCTGAGGAGGAACCTTTTCTATTGCTTTGATTTGTATCAGCTTTGAAACTTGTTTGAATGCCTCTGCCCTTTGATTTTGTGGCAGGTTTGGCATGCCTTGTCTTGTTGGTAAAGTATGGAAGTGGAACCTGTAGCCTTGGTCTATTATGTCCAGAATCCATTTGTCCTTTGTTATAATGTGCCAATTTTTTGAAAATAAGGATAGTTTTCCACCTAAAGGTGCTTCTCTTTGAGCCTTGGTCGGCAGTGTCAAAGTCAAGTCATTGTGATTGACCCTGTGGAGCGGGGGATGTCCCTGCGCCACCTCTCTGATTAGTCGGCTGCCATTGGCGTCCTCTGTAGGAGCCTCTGTATTGCCCTCTTCCTCGGGTACGCCTGTTTTTTCCCCTTTGAAACTTGTCAGTGTCTGGAAAGGACCAATTCTTAGAAGGCCAATTCCTGCTGAACCTTGGTGGCTGAACCTGGAGGAAATCCTTGACTGTTTGCACTGATTTAGCCTTTTCCTCAATTGATTTCAGCACATCCCTAGCATTAGCACCAAATAGCTTGTGTTTTCCCAGAGGTGCATCTAGAAGCTTTACTTTAACATGATCTGGCAATGCCTGTTCTTTCAACCATGCATGTCTACGAATGACTGCCCCTGTCATAGCTGCCCTACATGAAGCTTCCAATGTATCATAACCACACTGAAGAAAATGATTGCTAACCTGCTGAGTGTTATGGACCAAATCCTGCAAGGCCTTTCTATCTAAAGGCTCAGGAGAGGTTAACTTTTTCTGCAAATCATCCATCAAGAAATCCTGATACTGAAACATATGAAAAAGGCAATTAAGGGCTCTCATGGCAAGTGTGGTTGAGGTATAAACTTTTTTTGCCCCACCTCTCCAGGGACCTAGCTTCCCTGTCTGAGGGCAAAGGAGTTTTGGCCGTGGATGTGGCCACCCCTTTGGGCCCCTGGGAAATTGTTTCTAGATCAACAGAATGGGCCTTAAATAAATGTTTGTGAGTCTCAGGAACCCTGTAGTATCTGTCCGGCTTGACAGGAGCAGGGGGGGAGAGAATCAGGAGAAGCACTCGAATCTGAGTACACATCATCCAGTACATCTAACACTGGAGGGATAGCTAAAGGCCTGTGTTGGGGAAGCTTAAGGAAGGTACGAAGCCGCTTCCTGGAGTCTGAGAATTCCTGACCTTGCCACTGAAAATGCTCTCTCATGGAGTGGAGAATTTCCCCAAAAGAAATATCCTCAGGAGGAGAGGCAGAAGGAATATATTCCTCCAAATCAGAATCCTCGTAGACCTGGAAGGACTCTTCCTGGGTATCTGAGTGATCAGAGTCACCAGAGGCTTCATCTGAAGAAAGGGTGTCTGAATGCTCAACCCTGGGCCTTTTGTCAGAAGGTGGCTGAGAACCTCTGTCAGGATGGGCCTGGGAGCCTCTGATTAAGAAAATTAAATCTGCAGCTAAAGTCATAATTTGTTTATCAGTAGTGGGCTGAGGCAAAGCTTTAGGAGGTTGAGACTTAGCCTGGCTGGCAGCCTTAGCACGTGTGTAGGCCTTGATAGACATAGACATAGGGGGCCTAGCTGCCCCACGTGCTGGAGTCAAATTGTCCACGGGTATGGTCTCAGGCAAATCCAGGGCTTCAGTTTCTGGAGGAAAATCAACAACCGGCACTGGCGCAGGCTCCGGGGCCGGACTGATCGGTAAAGCGGTGTTGTCGGTCCGGAGCGGCGGAACAACCGCCTCAGAAGAGACCGATGCACTCGCGGTAGTTTTTGGCGCGGTGTCGGTGGAAGTCGCGGGCCGAGAAAGTCGGTCCCGGTCTTTCCGTTTTTTGGAAATATGTGGTGTCGGTTGTTCCGACGGCATGTTATAAGAATATTTATCGCCAAAAAAGTCTTCAGCAAACTCTGCCCGGCGCCTGAGAGTGTGCTTATTGAAGCAAGCACAGGCAGCACAGGCCGAGACGTCGTGGTCTGGGCCAAGGCAGGGGAGGCAGTAAGAATGGAAGTCCTTATATGAGGTATTTGTTTACCACAAGACAAACAGTTATTAACTTTTTCAGTTTTTTCTGACATCGGCTGAGGCAAGAAAAGGTTCCCCAACGGGGTACTTAGCTTTTTGATGACTTCGGATACGTAAAACACAGGAGCTGACCGACCGGCACTTGTGAACTGCTTCTGCTTCGGGCACCGCGCGGCAAGAAAGACTGGGGAAGATGGCGTCGGCTGATGCTTTTATACCCCAGCCGCTCTGACGTCGGGGAGGAGGTGACATCAGCCGGCGCCGGATCCAGACTTTGGAATCCGGCCGACCGAGGGCTGCCTGAGGCAGGACAACCCATATGTAAGGACTGCAGTTGCATTCTTGAAGGACATCTTTGATATGCAAGCAGGATACATTGGGAAATCCATCTGGACAATGTAACTTTTGATACTGGTTTTCCCAAAGAGGGTTTTGCAAAGGATATAAAGAGTTGGTCAGATTTCCTGTGACCAGTGGTCCTGTGCAGGTAAAATCTTAATTGCCTGTGTACGTCCAGGGAATGCAACTTATATTCACCTTTGTTCTGGTAAATTAATGGATTGGTTGATGTTGTGTTCCGATGCGACCTTGGGCAAAAAGGAAGGATTGGTCCTGAGGGAAACTATCTTTATGAAAAACCATGTATGGCGGTTTGGCGCAAAGGGTTTGAAGTTCCGAAACCCTTCTGGCTGAGGTGATGGCAATAAGAAAGGCAGTCTTCCAAGATAAGAATTTTAGATGCACCGAGGCTGCAGGCTCGAACGGGGGAGCTGTCAGAGATTGGAGAACAAGAGTTAAATCCCATGGAGGAACTGGATCTTTAACTGGGGGTCTCAAGAGGAAAGTGCCTTTTAAAAAGGTCTTACATAATGTGGAAGAGGCCAGGGGGCCGAGATCACTTCCCACATGATAGTGGGAGATTGCAGCTAACTGGACTTTGACCGTAGAGGAGCTAGCACCTTGGTCGAATAAGGTTGATAAGAATTCTAGCACTGCTGGTAACGGAGCTGTAAAGGGATCTAAGTTTCTGTGCTCCACCCAAATAGAAAAATGTTTCCATTTGCTATTATAAACCTTCCTCGTAGGCGTCTTTTGAGCAGCTACTAAAATAGCCCTGACAGATGACGAGATACCGGGAGTCCTAGCTATCACTGGAACTGGATCAGCCAAGCTGTGAGCCTGAGGTTGTCCAGGTTCGGGGTTGTCAATCCTAGTGGGTGAGAGATTAGATCCGGAGTGGGATCTAGAACCCTTGGGGGGTTCACTAGGTGAGACGCTTGACGAGGCCAGAATGGGGCTATGAGGATCATTCTGCTCCCCAACCAACGTGCTTTCTGCAAGAATTTTAGCATTAGGGGAAGAGGTGGATAAGCATAAAGTAGACCGGATGGCCAAACATGCAGCAGAGCTTCTCTGGGGGATTCCCCTGGTGGGGGAATTAGAGCAAAGTAGTCGCTGCACTTTGCGTTTGAAGGAAACACGAAGAGATCACAGCAAGGTTGACCCCATTTGAGGAAAATTTGCTTCGCCACTCTCGGGTTCAGAGACCACTCGTACGGTGAAAGGATGGTTCGACTCAACCTGTCTGCCAAGATGTTCGACCAGCCCGGAATGTGCGTTGCTATGAGAAAGTGGTTGGTGGAGATCGCCCATTCCCAAACTCTCATGGCCTCTTGACAAAGTGGGTAGGATCTGGTTCCCCCTTGTTTGCTGATATACCAGACGACTGACATGTTGTCTGTCTGAATTGCAATAGTCCCCAAGGGAAGAAGGGCCTGGAGTGCTTACAACACAAGAAGCACCGCTCTCCTCTCTAGGACATTGATGTGCAACAAGGTCTTCGATTGGGTCCACGTGCCTTGGACGGTTCTGCCCATACAGTGCCCCCCCCCACCCCAGGCGAGAAGTGTCCATGGTCACTGTGGTTAGAGGGGGGGCATAGAGAAGGGACGCCCTTTCTGGAGGTCTGGAGACTGGAGCTACCAGAGTACGGCTTTCTTGCAAACCCTGCTGAGGGGAATGGGTGAATTCAGTGGATGTTGCAGGATGGACCACTGAATCTGTAGAGTCCATTGTAGTACCCTCATGTTCAGGCGCGCTAAGGGTAGCAGGTTGATAGTTGCCGCCATGGAGCCTAGAGCCCTCAGGACCAATTCCGCTGGAGGAGCCAGGTAGTTTAGAAGGGCTAGCACGTGGAGCTTCAGGGTCCAAAGTCGGTCCGGAGTCAAAAAGACTTGCAAAAGGTTCGTGTTCAATCTGGCTCCAATGAAGTCTAAGACCTGGGTTGGTTGAAGAGAAGATTTTTTGGCATTGATTGTGATTCCTAGTCGGAAGGCCAGATGGAGGAAATAATCTCTGGCTGAGAACAGTAGATGCCTTGTGGGGGCGGACAGGAGCCAGTCGTCTAGGTAAGGAAAGACCTGTATTCCCTGAAGTCTCAGGTGGGCCGCTACCACTGCTAATACTTTGGTGAACACCCTGGGGGCTGTGGTGAGACCAAAGGGAAGGACCCTGAACTGGTAGTGGCTGGCTCCTAGCCGGAAGCGGAGAAACCTTCTGGATCGCCTGTCCATCAGAATGTGGTAGTACGTGTCCTTGAGGTCTATGGAGCACATCCAGTCGTTCTCCTGCAGGAGTGGGATAATGGATTGAATGGTGACCATCCGGAACTTCTCTTTGGCCACTGACAGGTTTAGAAAGGATAGATCGAGGATTGGTCTCAAGTCCCCCGTCTTTTTTGGCACCAGAAAGAATCTGAAGTAAAAGCCTGATCTGGATTGGTCTGGGAGGACGTGCAGGATTGCTCTTTTTTCTAGCAGCTGGAGAATTTCTGTGGCTGCTGCCTCCCTTTGACTGGGTGGGACATCGGGGAGGCTCCGGGGTTTGGGAGGAAGATTGAGAAAGGGAATCTTGTAACCTCTGGATATGATCCGAAGCATCGAGCGATCCATTGTAATGGACTCCCACATTGCTAGGTGCCTCGAGAAATGCCCCCCCGACTGCCTCCAGAGTGGAGCAGTCGGGTAACCCTTCAGGGTTGCTGCGCAGGCAGATCAGAAAAGGGTTCTCTCGACCCAAAATTTTTCGGTCCCCCTCTGCCTCTGGGCCAGCGTCCACCTTGTCCTCCTCTGCCTCTGAAGGATGAGGGGTCCGGAGCGAAATGGGACTGTTGAGATTTCCGGAACCACATCTTCTTCTGTCCCTTTTGGTTCCTAGAGAAGGACCTCTGGGGAGCAGAGAAGTGGACTCCGATGGCAGACGTCTTCCCGTCTTTCTCGCTCTGGACCAGTGTGTCGTGTACAGTCTTGCCAAAGAGCGAAGAACCGTCAAACGGGGCATTAGCGAAGGACGCCTTGAAGGGTTCCGCAAAATCGCAATGGCAGAGCCAAGCATGCCGTCATAAGACAATGCCCGCTCTGCTACCTCTAGCGGCCCCTTCCGTGGCATGGGAGAGGAGCCGCATAGAGGTGTTAGAAATGGATTTGAGAGTGGCCATTCGGGTAGAGAATACTTTCTTATCCTCGGCCGACATGGACTCTGGGGGTGACCCGGCGTATTCTTTGATGAGATCCCGCTGGAGTCGTATCACGTGTGCCATATAATTCAGCGACCTTACAGAGAAGGTGGCTGAAGTGAACATCCGCTTCCCCAAATGGTCCATCGTCCGAGACTCCTTGTCTGGAGGATGGACCGAGGAAATCTCCTGGGCCAGTTCCTTTTTAGTGGCAGCCGCCACCAACATGGCATCTACAGGAGCACCCTTGCTCCAACATGTCCTATCGGAAGGGGGACTAAGAATTTTATCAGGCCTCTTGGGAATGGGCTCCACAGTGTCCGGCTCCTTCCATGCCCTGGTAGTAATCAGGTCTACCAGGGGGTCGGCGGGAGGGGACACCCAAGAGGTAGATGGGCCTGTGTCAAACACCGACTCATCCGAGGAAGGTTTCTGGGCAGACCACCCCCCCCTAATTCGAAGTATTTCCATGATGTCTCCGAAGGAGACATCTTTGGGGGGGGGGTGACCTTGGGGAACCTTCCCCTTCCTCTAAATCTGTGTCTGTTGTCAAGGACTCAGGTGAGTCCAACTGCCTCCTCTTGCACTTACATTTGTGAGGAACCTCCTCGTGGGGGCTGTCCGAGGAAGCCTCACCAACCACATCTTGTTCCTCCAAGGGAACTATCTGGGACATAGGCGCAGGCTGTCCCTGGGACCGGGTGATGATAGGTAGGCCCGTCTGAGAGGGAGTGCAGGAGTAGCAGAAGCCTGGGGCCTTGAATCCCTTGATAGAACCCTCTCCACAACATCGAACGCCAAAGGGGAGCTGCTCTCCCTGGGATCCGAGAGCAGCCCCCTCGGATCTGATGTGTAGATCGGAGCTGGCACCGAAGCAATCAGATCCGAAGGGCCAGTATGCTCCGACCGAGACGGAGCCGAAGACACACTGACACCTCCGGATCCGAAGCTCAGCTCCTCTTGGCTCCGAGAGCTCGGATCTAAAAAGGGACCCGACAAACTCGAGGGTGCCGTCGGCGCCGAAGTACGAGGTACTATCAGAGCCGACACTCCCAGGGCTCCAATGCTACCCGGCTCTGAAGGCTCCAAACCCCAGAAGTGGGTCGGAGAAGGAGCAATTGGGGCAAAAAAGGGGGTCGGGGGGGGCGAGGCGGGAGCACTCCCATCTGCAGCTGGGCCTGGAGGAACCTACGCCTCATCCGGTCCATGTCTGCATCGGATAAGCTTCTAGTAGACCTAGAAGAGGCCACCAAGGCGGGACGGGAGTGCCGCCTCAATGACCTCGAAGGCGACCGGGTCTCCTCCTCCTCCGGCGAAAAACGGGGTGAATGGAGCCGGGAAGGAGAAGGGCTGGAGGCCTTGGGAGAAGCCGCTTGCTTGGCCGGCGGGGCCGAGGAGGAAGACTCGGCCCGCCGCTTGTGGTGCTTCTCCTTTCTACGCTCTCTCCTAGCTTCCCTCTCCTCCTGGCCTGCAGTGGGAGGGTGAGTCCCAGCCAGGGGAGCAGGGATGGGAGGTGGCACTGCCGCAGCCGCAGGAGGTACCACGGAGGAGAGGAGGATGAAGTCGGATCCAGGGGGGGGGGGGCAACAGACCCATCAAAATCAACTTCGACCTCCTGTCCCTCAAAGCCCTGGGGTTGAAGGCTGCACAAATAGTTCAGCCTGAGGAGAGTCAACCCCAAGGCAAATAACACACCAAGTGTGGCCATCCGCTAGGGACAGCTTATGGCCACACTTGGTACATTAGAAAAAAAGGCTTTAGGGGCCTCAGACATGACTTAGAAAAATTAAACACTAGGCCCAACACAGACACGCCTTGACACGCACACGGGGAGGACAAACTAACTAAATACACTTAAGTTTAACTACAAAAAGGCGCTAATAGGGCAATGGACTAGGGGTAACACGCACACCAATTTTAAAACAGTTAGAATAAAGAAAAGAAAGATTTTTCACACAGAATACGTTCTACCCATGCCTGGAAGCTCGCTCAAAGCTGCTGACTGAACCGCGGCAAACAAGATCTGAGGTCAGGAAGGGTTAGCAGGGGATTATGGATAAGGGGAGGAGCTTGGAGCTCAGATCTTAGCTGTTTGAAGCTGCCGGCTCGGATCCGATATAGATCCGATACCCACAGGTTGATGGACAAATGAAGTTAACTACTTCAGATACACTGGTATCTTCCTACCTACTTGTTAAAAATAGAGGAGTTTAAGGAGTGGGAAGTAGAAATTATTCTGTACTTATCAGAAATTCCTTCAGAACTGATATCTAGGGAGTGGGATAAAATTAAAGTGGAGTTTAAAATAGGGTAGAAATTAAGACAGACAGACATGGTTAAGAAGTAATTAGGAATTATTTAAAAGGGCAATGATTAAAATATTACAGAACAAGGGGAATCCCAAAGAATCACAGAACAAGATGTGCAACTGCAGAGTGCTATATAGAAAATAAGGGAGTATTTAGTAATATGCATGAGTTTAGAAAGATTGTTGTTAAACTAACTATTTTTGATAACACCACAGCACAAAGACTTTTAGCATAACAACTAAGGTAGCAAAAAGCAGAAAGGGCTGTTGACAAACTTAGGGAACCTATAACAAAAAATAACCCGAGATCCTGTAGAGGTATTAGGGACATTTTGGAAATTTTATGAAAATTTGTGTAAAGTAGATACATTTGGAAATCAAGAAGGAACATAAACGGAAATCATTTTTGAAGTCTTAATTATGCCAGGGTCAGAGGTAGAGGAGGCTCAACTAATACTTAACATAGGAGGAGATTACATAAAATGGTCATGTAAAATCAATCCACAGGAAAGTCTCCAGAAATAGATGGCATTCCTGAGGAATTCTGGACTTTAAAAGGGAAGAAAGCAATACTGAAATTATAAGGTGTGATGCATTGAATGCATTTTGTACTCATTGAAGGCCTGGTGCTGAAGCGCTAAGTTCGTATTAAATCTTGGTGAAACTGCTTTGTGGTCCATGACTTTATACATTGTGGTGTTTTTTGCTATTTTACTGCTTTGCTGCTGTGTTTTTTTAAGAAAGTAATAATGATCTGGGAGACTTTGTTTAACAGTATTTTAAAAGGAGGGGAAGCATCAACATCTTGGAAGAAACCTGTGGTGGATTTATTACCTAAAGACAGTAAAGATCCATAAGACCCAGCTTCATATAGACCCATTTCAATTTTAAACCACGATTATAAAATGCTTATGTGCATACTACCTAATGAATGGCAAAGGTGTTGACAACTGATAGATATGGATTAAGGTTGTTTTGTGGAGGGAGGCAAATGACTGACAATGTTAACATACGGAGGACATGCAAACCCCACACAGAAAGTGCTCCAGCCAACAATCGAACCAAAGAACCTCTTGCTGTGAGGCAACAACTCTAACCGCTGCACCATAACAGCCTACTATTCCTTGATTTAATAATAATAATGTTAATTAGGAGGACATATGAAGGATCAGAGGCAAGAATTAAAATAGGAGGGTTTCCTTTGATAAGTTGTATTTGAAGAGAGGAAAAAGGCAGGGGTGTCCTCTTTCCCCTTTGTTATATATGCTATATTTATATTTAAAGCCACTAGCAAAGAAAATAAAGGACAAAGAAATTCAAGGATATAACTGGTATGGTAATCCAGAAAAGCTGGCTATAATTGCAGATGATATTTTGTACCTGATAAACACAGAAAAAAAACTCAGTGTTGTGGAACATTTTGAGACAGTTTCTCGTCTTTTCAGGATATAAAATTAATAGGTTCATAGGTGTTTACTAACCTAATGACTGCAAGAACCTTTTTAAACCTAGTCATGCATTCCAAATCTCTGACAAATTCTGGTACCCTTGATAAGTGTAAGCAGGGGCTTGGTAGATGAAACATTTACAATACAGGCCTGGGAGATGAACCACCTGTGTCCATTAGAGACATATGTGCCAAACAAGGGATGGGATTCCTGTTTTCTATCCAACTGTCCCGACAAACTCATGAATTGGGTTAGGGAGGAACTCTGTTTCAGATGGACGGGGAGCCTGTTCCAGAGAAGTGGTAGTCTCTGGGGTACATACCAGTCTCTTCAGCAGGTCCTATTTGTACCACAGGCAAGATTTACATCTCTAAAATGGGTAATTCTGGTGCTGTTTATTTTGCAGACAGGCAGTAGGTCCATCAGAGTAGGGTCTGACAATACCTTGTACTCCAGGCATAGATCTCCCCTCAACAGCTTGCAGGAGGCAGAATACAAGGATAGGGCCTTGAGGTTGTCTGCAGAGGACATGTTATATACACCCTATATTCTTTTAGTGAAGAACCTCTGGGGATGTTCAAATTGTTGGCTATGCCTTGTTAGGTACATGCCAAGTGGGGAACTGTACTTAATGACAGGTCTGATGAATGCTGAATACAGTGGAACAATGACTTCCTTGGACCTAGATGCCATACCTTTCTTTATACATTGCACAACATAGAATGATTTCTTCAATACTCTAGACACGTGATGGATTATTTTCTGTGTGTGCTCCACGTCCCTGACTACTAGGCTGACACTTAGGGCTGTATTTTCAATATAAGTTACCAGAGGTGGATGACTTCCTGAAGGATACTACATTTCTTGGCATTTAGTTTAAGTCCATGGCTCCAGTTATATGTCTGAGTCAGCCCTTCCTGGAGAACATTTGTGATGGTGTGAGATTCTACACCTGCTCCTAATTTGCAATCATCTGCAAATTTAGTCAGCCAGAAGGCACTGACATTGGCCATGAATTCAGAAATGTTAATGCCAAAAAGGAGTGGTCTCAGGACCAGTCCATAAGGGACTCCATTTGTGACTGGCCTCTTTCTAGAAGTGGATTTCCCAGTTCTAACTTCTGGGGTCATCTGTGAGCCAGCTGGCTATCCACTGGGTGACATGATTTATACCTAACCTCTTGAGTTTGTCAACAATGCCTGAATGGGGTATTGTGCCAAATGCTTTGGCCAGGTCAAGGTAGACAGTGTAAACTGTTTTGCCCTCATCCACTGCTTTGGTGACCTTCTCAAAGAGGTCCACCAGGTTGAGTAGGCATGCCCTGTCCTTGATGAAACCAAACTGGGTTGGATCCAGTGTCTGGAGGTTTCCTATGTCATTATTGATCATTTCTGTGTCCCACCAACTAATTGCCATAAGTGAATAGCACAACCACAGATAAGAGGGCATCAGGACTGTTCCCTTTTTTCAGTTACAATGCAGTGTTAGACTCTGTATATAAACAACAGTGTGTGTGTTTGTGTTGGGGGTCTTGCCTCCTTGTAAAAACACACATTTTTTGAGACTTGCTGGCTGCTTATATAAAAAATAAGTAAAGGAGCTGGCCTCTTGACAGGCTAGCTATCACCTGGTTCAGTGAATATAGCTGAATATAGGTAGTTTTTAGCAGCTGTGACATGAAGACAATGTCTGATGAGTTCGCTGTTGGAATTATGGAACAGATTCATAAATATTTCCTGTAAAATGAAACTAGAATGACCTTGTAATTCTTTAAGTATAAATTACTCATCTTATACTCGCCAAATGTTGACATACAATGATACTTAAGTCTGTTCTAAAAACTGTCAATAACACAGGATGTAATAACTTATTAGGTGCTTCTCTCCTCGGGCATCACTGAAAATGGGCCATAACCATGTTGGACCCTGAGGTTAAACTCTGAATTAATAAATGCAATACATTTGAAAAGAAAGGCATAGCAGTTGCATTTGTTTTGAAAGTCACAGAAATCTTTACTCACCTCATCAACATTTATGCTAGATTTTGCACTGGTCTCAAAGAATTTAATGCCATGCTCCTTTGCTAACTGTAAAAAAAAAATAAGGGAAACAATGTTTTACAGATGATTCATAATCTTGCAGACATATCACTTTTGATTACACAGTCATGAGCTTTCTGCTGTGTTCTCACCCTTTTCAGTTCCATCTGAACTGCATACATCACTGAAGAATATTCAATTGCAGACTTCCGTCACACAAGATTATAAACTATGAGGTGCTTTCCATATCACAGACATCTAGAAAGAGCTGCATGTAAGCAAAGTGGCCCTTACGAACCTTATTAACTGAGCTCTTCAACTCTAAAATATGCCTAACTTCTGGTGCTAACAAAAAACCTTACAACATTATGGGTACTACACCCTCTTTTAAAAGCAGATATCCAGGTGATTCACATTATGTTGGGCTATTAGGTTTTTGGGCTATTAGTTTTTTACTATCACAATATGCTGTCTACACATACCACCATCAATTTTTACCATAACATGCTGTGTATATTTAGCACATCGAAACAATATTTCTGATAGCTCAGTAACCACTGTGCTTGTGTGTGTGTGTGTGTGTGTGTGTGTGTGTGTGTGTGTGTGTGTGTGTGTGTGTGTGTGTGTGTATGCAATGGGTACAAGCCACAGTATTGAATGAAGCATGTACAAAATTATATATTGTGTTTTTTAAACTGTTGAAACCTGTTTCATGTTGTTTATTTTAATGTTTCCTATATGTAGGCAACTGATAGTAGATACTTGATAACAGAGATCTGATCCATGATTATGGGCTGTTTCACCTGTATGAAGAATGAGCTAAATACTATAATATTATACTATTTTTGTTTATAGGGAGCAGTCACCAAGGCAAAACAGATAATGTATCAAAAGCTGAGTTGGAATAAAATCTAATTAAACTTTGCCTGCAAAAATTAGGGATGAATGGTCAAAGAAAACTGCAAAAATCTTGATGTTATCATGGGAAAAATACTCTTTGTGAAAGAGCTGTGCAGTGTACAAAATATTCTTTGTGAAATACTTCAGCTGTGCAAATATAATGTGAAATATAGTATGTACGTCTCTTTGCAGTAATGTGAATGAACATCTTTCACACAAGTCTCCTTCAAGACACTTTGCTAGGACCTAGAAGTTGTGTTGGGCCTGCATTTGTACTACACTGAAGTCTGACAGTGGCATAGTGAAACTTATGTCATTCCACCTGCAATATTAAGTTATCCAGATGGAAAATGGAAAAGGATCTCTAATACTTTCCTGAAATGCTATGATGGCTATTAAGAATGGAGCTAAGCAAAATACAGACTAATTCTGGCCTACGTCTAACAGCCTTTGCAGGCCATCAGACATCCCGAGTTCTCAAGGAGCACTGTCAGACACAAAAGGCTAATCTGCACTCAGTAAAATTACAGCAGATGACTCTATACAGTAAATATAACAGATAGTAAATATAATCAAAAAGTGTTAAAATAATTGAGTTCTCAGTGTTTAGCTGCAGCACTATGATGAGTTTTGCTGCATGAGTACAAAGTCTGAAAATGCTTTGGTACAATGTCCCACATTATGCTATATGCCTCAAACAGGCTATTCAGTCCATTCATATTACTGAAACAAAAAGTTATAACAGCTGCACAACAGACAAAAGTAGTTCTGTCCTAAACAGAACTACTCAACTTGATGTCTCATTTATGGATTAGATTATGGCCTTCTGGCATGAATTGCCAAGACTGCACACTCAGCTACCTCCACTATTTGTCTTCTGAAAACAGGTACGATTAAAATTTTTGTTGTTTACCCACGATATAATCATCTCACGATCATCTACACCAGACTGATCTCATTATTCTACTACATTAACTCCTCATATTTCATCATAGTCACTCAGCCATATCTGTATAATTTATGAATACTACTTAACCACTACTTTTACATAATTTTGTGCACTTACGTATGTAACATTATACTAAATTTGACACTACTCTATTTACCTACTAATCACCATTGGACTTTACCAGTCTCACTTCTCCTTTACACTATAACATCTGTTGCTTTATTCCTATTCTAAATACAGCTGTTTAATTGTGAACCATGTATTACTACCAAAACAATATTTTCTTGAGGACTTCCAAGATGGCTGCCCACTGAAAAACATCTTAATTTCAGCTATCCCAGTGTGAACGCAGAAAAATGAGAAGTAACAGCAAGTGCAATTGTCATTTTGGGTAAAATTTAGTCACAGGCCAGTAAACACACTGCAAATTTGACAGCAAAGAAGAAATTTGGATAAACTGAAAAAAGCCAACCAGAAGAGGTGAAGAGAAAATGTTGTCTGTGAAGGATTCTGCAGCTATTCAGCAAAAAGCAGTTCAAGCTTCAGTTTTCATTCAAGAGACGACTTCCAGTAACATAGAGGAAAAATAAATCAAATGTTCTCAGATGTTATTAAAATAAATGAAATATTGAAGTAAAATATCAACTCAAATAACAAAAGAATGAAAAAAACAGAAGAAGCTTTAAGCAGCTATTCGGATGATCTGATAAAACTGCAAAAAATCAGAGAGTGAAATGAAGATGGGGCTGGCCGAGTAAAATGTGTCTGAAGAAGAGCTGTTTCACAAAACAGGCTGAGCAGAGAAAACTTGAGATTTTCTCCTGTACAAGAGAAACTGGAAAAGAAAGCCTATATTCATTTTATGAAAGTGCAAATAAGTGGATTTCCACAGCAGGAAGGGCACATTGAGTGTTTGCTCCAAACCTGGTGATGAGAAAGCAGCCAAGACCATATTAGTAAAAATGCAATCACACCAGTAGAAATAGTTGATCCTGACAAAACTGTGGCAGAAGGGAAACATATAAAAAAATGTAGAAAGCAGAGTGTTTCTGTAAAATGATTATTCACTGTAGACTGGGCAGAAGAGAAGCACATTTATCCCAGTAATCAATGAATGTCAAAAGGCAGTTCTGCAATTCAAGCTGCTGTATTCAGCTGTCTTCAGAACATTTCTTCCTGTTGGATCCAAGACATTTTTGGAAGAAGAACAGGCTAAGGAGAAAATAAAGTTTATCCAGCAAAAAGAAGGAGACTCTGCTTCTCATTCTTCTGACAATAAAGCTCATAGAGAGACTTTCCAACTGAAACATTTTCCGACATTCCAAAAGAAAGTGCTTGAGAGACAGAAAAAAAGCAAAAGAAGACTAGAAGAATCAGGAGTACCTCAAACTTTAACCAGGGTCTGATGTCATGAGATGGAGATGAACAGGATGAAGATAACCAACAATGAAATTATCTCATTTGTGAAATATGGCTTTGCAAAAAAGTGGCTGAGAAAGACTGGACGTTTGCTGACCTTGTTAAACTTGTAGGTGACCTGAAAAGCATATACTCCACTTTATTTCCTTAATATTTAGGAAAAATGTAAAAGGGAAAAATAAGTAAAAAGTTCTTAGTATTTCTATAAGACATTCCATGACATAAACCGCATGTTACATAGTAAAACAGTTCTGTACAGGGTGTATCAGGGGTATTTTAAATCTGGGAGAGTCTTTTCAGTGACTGTTGTATGTGTTAAAGATATTAAAGTAAACAAGTATTTTTAATTGAAAGAAATACAGGCTTTACAGTATAACAAAAGAAAAAAAGACTGACAAAACAAAATTAAGTTAATATGCTGTGATCTGGGATTTCTGGGGTTAGGGGGTGGGGGTGTAAAATTGTACTGACTACACTAAATGTTGAATTAAGTTAATAAACTATTTATACAAGGGTGGATGTCTAGATTAATATTCTTGGCTTAAGGAGATTACCTTTCTTATCAAGGATTGATATCAGAATATAGGCAAAGAGAAAGAAATAGGGGGTCCTACATGAAATACCAGCACAGGTAGAGTTTTTAATAGAATCTAGAACAGAAGCTGCTGTTAAAAAGGAGTAATTAGTAGAGCATATAAAATATTGCATGATAATTATAAGAATCAATTAGAGGAGTTAGAAAGGATTGGAAAGAGAGACTGGATAAGCCAATCACAAAGAGGCAATGGGGATATATATATTTATTTATATATATATATATATATATATATATATATATATATATATATATATATATACCTCCCAAAATATGCAACAAAATCTAGAAGATTTAGGATCTTTGTCTGGAAGTGTTTACATAGGTATTTTTATACCCCAAGTAGATTTCAAAGAATTTTTCCTTTTTCCTCAAGTGGACAGCAAATGGAGGTGTGATGGGCAAGAAAGAGGTGGGCTGGGAACATATTTTTTGGGAGTGTAATGAGCTGGCTGATTTTAGGGATTCCCCTGTGGACTGCTCTGTCGGAGATGCTGGGTGAGTTGAGTGGATTGGATTGGCTGGTGAGGTGCTTTTTTGAGCTATGATACAGAATCAGAATTGCCTGGACATAGCAAACCCTTGTGGAGTCTAATTATGCTGGCTTCCAAAAAAAACAATTACTAGAAAATGGAAATCAAAGTCTACACCAACTTTACTAGAAGTAGTGAATATAGTAACAGAGATAAAACAACTGGGATTGGCATCTTTGGAAAAGAGACAGATCAAACTATGTAGAAAAAAATTAGAACTGTGGGAACAATATATTCAGAGAAGGAACGAGGTTTAAGAGGCAGGATTTGAATGAGCCATATAACGCTGAACTGACAATGTCTGGATAGATAAGTGATGTACAATATTTGCAACTACAGTTGTTTCAGTGGTGTCTGTGATGTATAATGTTTTCAACTAAAGCAGTGTCAATGTTTTTCATTTATATAAATGTAACATTGCCTATGTCATATGTAATAATTTAATAAATATGTCTATTGAAAAAATATATTCTTGGCTTAAGCTATAAAACATGTTTTTGCAAGCAAGTAGGCTTAAAAAACAAGACAAAATGATGAAAGCCATGAAAATACTAAGTTATTTATATCTGCAGGGATAATAACTTGTTTTTATCCATTAGCAAATTTACTCAGTGGGAGTGGAGATGTCTGTAGCTAAAGGTATATGTACATTCTGTTTTGCGTGAAATTTACAAAGATTTCTTCATGTATCTACGGAGATATTGGCTATTTTTTCCTCGTTGACTACTTTTACATAGAGTTAAACTGTCTGCAGGTACAAGCAATTCATTTTGATAAATCTGAGAATTCTTTGGTGAACATAATGCAAAATTAAAGGTGCAGTGGCAAGCAGTTCAGTGGAAAATAAAGTTGTAAATTATGGGAAGTGAATAAGAGACAGCAGCCTTCCTAGTAGCCTGATACTTTAATGCATTTAAACAGAGCAGTGTACAATTTAAATTTATTTAAAGATAGCCAATGCTTTTTATTAGTTATAAAAGTAAATGTTTTCTGAAAGCATACAAGGCGATTTTCACACATGGGAGGGAAATAGAGACATCTAATGAGTTGGCCGACTTTAAATAAAAATTCCCTACAGAGTACGCTGCCAGGAATACTAGGCCAGAAAAAGAGTGTTAACTAAGGGAATGATTTTTTTTTTGAGCTGGGATAAAGGATCTCAATTGTCTAGAGGCAGTAAGTGCTTGTCAAGTTTAATTCTGATGGCTGCCAAAACAGCAGTTACTAGAACAAATGTAAACTAGCTATACTTGAGGTAGTGAAAACTGGAACAGAGATAAAAGAACAGGATGTGGGATCTTTAGAAAAGGTTAGTAGTAAATTACATAGAAAAAATGGAAACTGTGGGAATAATACATGCAAAAAAATGTTTTGAAGAAGGAATGTGGTTTAAAAGAAGGCAGGAACTGAATAATGTATGTAATGTTCCCTAGATTATAGGATATAAAATATATGTGATGTATAATGTTTGTAAATGTGAACGTGTTAATATGGTTTGATTACTTTAATATAAATATAAGTTTGCCTATACTACAAGTGATAATTCAATAAAGGTGTTTAAAAAAAGAACAAACACCAATCAGTACAGTGGTAACACAGGCTGTTACATGCATTTTAGCATGGGTAACTTTAATTTTAGGTTAGATAATACCTGTGGGTGCAGCTATCAATATGGGCCAATTCCTCCAATTGGAGGGGTAAACTTCATTTTCGAAGATATACATAGTTTTGTGTGTTTGTTCTAAGTTGGCAGGGGATGCAGGGTGTTCTGAAAATGTATTTAGGTTTTGTTAGAGAATTTCCATTAAAACACAACTTCTTGGAAAATATGACAGGCTCAACTGGAGATTATAACTAACAACTATAAAAAAAAATCAGCCTGCCAAACATTAGTGTGTGCATGTAAGATAAAAACTGGAAACACACATTCAAAAAAGGTCACGTATATTGCACAGGAGTAATAGCTTTTTATCATAATGGCTACACTGTTCATACTATCTTGGAATGTAAATGGCCTTAAAGGTATAGACAAAATGAAAGAGTATTAAATTATATTAAGAAATGCAAACTGCAAATGTAATATTGCTAATAATACATTTGGAAAATAATAAGCATGTGACTGACAAAGAAAGCATTTCAGGATGAATATCCAGGAGAATATGAGAGACAAAAAAAAAAGAAGAGCAATACTACTGACTGCTACAAGGGCTCCAATAGTCAAAGAAGAGGGAAAAAAAGATAATAATGGTAGATTTAATTACCTTAAGGGGATATTGGTGGGGAAGAAGATTATGCTAGCATGTATTTATATTCCACCTAAACTTGATTTGCAAAAGTGAGGACGCATGAGGGTGACCTGGAAGGGAAAATATAACAAAAGATGGTAGATTTCTGAAGAAATTTATGAAAATATGTGTTACAGAAGAAGATCTTGGGATAGAATTTGCATACTCCACAAGGTACAATAACTGGGCTAGACTGGCTAAAAATTATATTTCACAGAACATGTAAATTTGACTGAAAGATTTGACACCCATCCAATACTAGTTTCAGATCATGCACCAATAAAAACTAAAATGAAGGGTAATGAAGTAAAAAATGAGACACTGGTGCTTCCCCACCAACCTCTGAAAAAGAGAGGAATTTAAAAAATGGGTAATAGAAATAATTTGTGAGTTATTAGAGAAGATAGAAATTTCAGAAGTAATAGCTAGTGAATGGATAAAATGAAAATGTAGTTTAAAATGGGGCAGAAATAGAAGAGAAAGATGTATGGTTAAGAAATAAAATAAATTATTTAGAGGGACTGACAAAGGTTAATGCATTGCAGAATAAGGGAAACCTCACAGAACAAGAAGAGGCACAACTGCAGAATGCTATAGAGAAAATAAGAATATTTATATAATATGCATGAATTTAGAAATACTGCAGTTAAGCAAATATTTCTGATAACTCCAGAGCACAAAAACTTTTAGTACTTGGTACTTGAACTGGATTTAAGGGCACTTGAAAGCTTAGTACTTGGGTACATGAAAGGTCTTAATGCTGAGCATCAAAAGCAGTTGAAAAAGCCAGCATTAATGGGTCTTCACAGAATTCTTAGGAAAGAGAGGTGCCATCCACACTCAGTCCTGGTGCCATGAAGCAATCACCATAATTTTCAAGGAGATAGTAAAAAAACAAAAAAAAAGCTCACTGCAAGTTAGAAGGGCAACAATTACCTCACTTGGTCTTTTGCACTGCAGACTACTCCCCATCTTTGGTCTGTTTTCAAACTAACTTGTGACTTTGTCTGAGGGTGTTTAAAACACCTGGCCCTGGTTTATGTTTTCCCATTTTTTACAAATAATCTGTAACTAGAGACAGCCTCTTACCCTCCAGGGAGGTGTAAGAGGAGGAGGATCAGTGTTTGAGTTGAGTTTTTTTTTTTGGGGGGGGGAGCGGAGAGTATATCCAATGGCTCAGAGCTGATCCTTGTTGGACTCCCAGTCCTAATAGCCTCCATGTTTCTTCTGCGATTTTGCATATCACTTCTTCATATACATGAAACCATTACCCTTACTGGGCTTACTTTTCTTTTGTTTCAGGTACAGAAGCCATGATTTATCTGGGTAATTTTTACTGAATGTGGGTCTCAAGCATGAAAGTGCTACTTGAAGTATTGTACTGTCATGCCTACTTCTACCAGTCTTATGAAAACCCTCTCAGTAAGAAATCCAGTGAGGGGCTCATTATCCAGGGGTGCATTTTAGGAGCTCAACCTTCTCATGGTCTGGCATGGCCCTTGTCCTGATCCAGGCATGTCTGTGAAACACTGACCATGCAGCTGCTGCTGTTCCTGATACATCCACTGCGTGACAACCATACTATTTAGAGTGCCTGGCAATCTGAGAAAGAATGTCATATAATTTACACATCTCCTGCCTTAACAGCCAGGGCAGTGCTCCCTCAGCCATAGCTCTCATTTTATCCAGCAGAGATTGCTGGTAATTCAGCATATGGGTCTGGCCATTCAGGAATCTGACAGCTAAGACAGCAGAAGTAGAATTTTTTTCCTCAAATCAGCTGAGAATTTTATACTTCCTGTATTGGGAATGGGGACCCTGGATGGAACTGAAGAAGATCCTTTGCTATAATCTAAGGACACCACATCTGAATCATCCAGAGGGTTTCTGTACAGAAATCCTGAGAATTCTGGATGCAAAAGAACTGGTCGGCCATCCTGCGAGAAGGAGGTAGATAATCCAAATCCACATTAGTAAATGCATCCCAAAGACATCAATGACTAGAGAAGCATCTAAGGCACTAGGTTCTGAGAAGCCCATGACCTCCCTGAATTTAAACTGGACCTGAGAATATTCTCTGGACTCCCATTAGAACTTTTTTTATTTTATTTAACATTTGTTTACCAGGAAAGTCTGACTGGGACAGAGCCCATTTTCAGTGGAGGTTCGAGGAGAAAAACTCCAGATACATGTCTTGGAATGTGGAAGGAAACCGAAGCACCCAAACCCATGCAAATGCCGTGCAGACTCCGCAAAGAAGGCACCCCAGCCAAGAATCAAACTGGACAACCTCTTGCTGTGAGGTGACAATGCTAACTGCTGCACCACTGTGCTGCCCTCCTCCATCTTGTAAAGAGTATCCTGAAGTGACACATCCTCTGAAGGTGAGACAAAGATTAAGGTTTCCACTATGTCTTTAGGTAATGCCTGTGTGTGCAGTTGTTTATGTGGGACAATTTTTCCTATCAGGAGGGTTAAACTTCATTATTTGAAGATGTATATAGTTTTGTGTTTTTATTTTAAGTTAACAGGTTCTGGGGGATGTTTGGCTTTTTGCTTGAGGATTTTCATTAAAACAAAAAGTCTTGTAAAATGTGACACAGGTTCAAATGGAGATGACAAGAAAAGTACAGTTGTGTACACTTACCATAAATGTAGATGTTTGAGTGTCTTCACTGTTGCAGTCATCGCATTTAGGTTATCTCTGCAGGGGTATCCCTCGACCGGCCTGAATACCAGAGACTTAGTATTTCTGCATCAGTTGCTGTCACTTGAAGACTGACAGGGGTCATCAGGGGTATAAAGGAAGGCAGCCGATGCCATTGCATCAGTTTTTCTTGCCCTAACCGGTCAGGAGCCCCCACAGTAGGAGGCCAGGCTCTGGTGGCCGGACCCCACCAGTGGAAAAAAAATACCAATATGTTCCTTCTGAGGAAAGGAGAGCAAAATGAAGAAAGGTAACAAAAAGAAAAAGGGGGGAAGGAGGGAGGGAAACCAGGACTGCAACAGTGAAGACACTAGAACATCTACATTTATGGTAAGTGTACACAACTGTACTATGTTCTTCATGTTTCACTGTTGCATTCATCACATTTGGGGAGATTCCCAAAGCTGAGAAAAAGGGTGGAGGCAGTGAAGGAGGCTAGGGTCTGGCTAGCATGCCCTTCAAGACACCTGCCCTGGATTTAAAAAAAAGAGGCAGGTGGTAATGTTTGGTAAAGGTGTGAACAGATGTCCAGGTGGCAGCCTCCAGGATGTCCCTGATGGGGACCACCTCTGAGGAATGCTGGAGATATGGAGGCTGCTCTAGTGGAGTGGGTCCTGACCCCCCTTAGGGGGGAGGCTTACCATGCTGCTTGCAGCAGAAATTGATGCAGTGTGCTATCCATTTGGAAATGGTTTGCTTGGAGATGGCTTTGGCTTCTGCCCCTGAAGCAAAGCTAACTAGCAGTTGATCAGATTTTCTGAAGGGTTTAGTCCTGTCCAGATAGTATCTGAGCTGTCTGTGCACATCTAGAGAGTGCAGGATCCTTTTCCCCCTTGTTTTGAGGGTTAGGAAAGAAGGTGGGCAAATGGATGGATTGGTTGACAGCCACACTGGAAACCACCTTGGGCATGAAGGATGAATTAGTTCTGAGAGATACCCTGTCTGCATGGAAGATGATGAAGGGTTCCACTGCCATGAGTGCCTGCAGCTCAGAGACTCTTCTGGCTGAAGTGATGGCCAGGAGGAAGGCTGTCTTCCAGGAAAGAAATTTTAGCTCTGCAGAAGAAGCTGGTTCGAATGGAGGCAGGGTGAGCTTTTCCAAGACAAAGTTAAGGTCCCAAGCCAGTGTTGGTGCCCTTCTGGGGGGCCTCAGGTTGTTAGCCCCTCTGAGGAACTGCTTGATCAGAGGGTGTGAAAAAAGAGACTGCTCAGTGGGAAAATGAGTGGAAATAGCAGAGGCATGAATTTTTAGAGAGAAAAAAAGAGAGACCATTGTGTAGTAGGTCAGCTAAGTAACCCAGGCTGAGAGGGAAGGAGGGTTGTGACGTATTGGCTCCCTTAGCCTGGATCCAGGTGCAGAACCTTTTCCATTTATCTGCATAAGACTTTCTGGTGCTAGGGTGTCTGGCCTCTTAGATAACATCCAGAACCCATTTACTGAGGAGGGCAGATTTGGTCAGGGGTCCGGTTATAAGCCAAGCTGCCAAATTAAGTGTCTGCAGTTGGGGAGCATGAATTCCCCTAACCTCTGAGTTAGGAGGTTGGGAATCTGAGGGAGGATTCCATGGGGCCAGTGGGGACAGGCTGTATAGCAAGGGGTACCAGTGCTGTCTGGGACAGTCTGGAGCTATGAGAATGGTCCTTGGTTTTTCCTCCCTTATTTTGATCAGTACCTTGGGAATGATGGGTAGGGGAGGAAAGGCATAGACTGAGAGATTTACCCAGGGGAAGAACAGGGCATCTACTTTCCATGTCATGCGGTGATGCTCCCTGGTGCAGAATTTGCTGAGCTGATGGTTGGTGTGAGAGGCAAAGAGGTCGACCTCCAGGGTTCCCCATTTCTGAGTTATTAGTAAGAAGGTATTTCTGTTGAGCTACCACTCATGGGGGTCCAATAGCTTTCTGCTTAATTGGTCTGCCAGAGAGTTGAGAGCCTGGCAGGTATTGTGCTACCAGGTGTAGCTGCAAGGAAGAGGCTGTGAACCAAAGGGTCATGGCCAGCCTGCACAGTGGGTAGTAGTGAGTCCCTCCCTGCTTGTTGATGTACCACATCACTGTGGTGTTGTCTGTTTTGATCAGTAGAACCCCTGGAGACAGAAGGGGTTTGAAAACGATCAAGGCCTGCTGCACAGCCATCATCTCTTTTAGATTTATGTGCAGGGGGAGTTGCTGGGGGATCCACTGGCCTTGTATACACCTGCTGTCCAGGTGTGCATGCCAAGCATAGTCTGATGAGTCTGTGTTGAGTGTCTGGGTGGTGGGGTGTGGGGAGAAGGCCAGTCCCTTGTTATGGGAGCAGTCTGGTGCCCACCAAAGCAATTCCTCCCTCAGGCAAGGAATAACTGGTAAAAGAGTTTCCAGATCTTGAGAGTGCTGACACCAAAGGCTCTTTAGGTTCCACTAAAGTTTCCTCATACGCAGTCTGGCATATGGAATAAGGAGTATGCAAGATGCCATGAACCCCAGAGCTTGCAGGATTTCCCTTGCAGAAAGCTGGGGCCTGGTGGCCAGTTCAGAGAAGTAAGCTGATAGGAAATTCTGTTTCTCTGGAGTTAGGCAGGCCATCTGGGATGCTATGTCCAGACTTGCTCCCAGAAAGATTATCCTTTTGGTGGGTACCTGTTTGGATTTCTTTTCGTTGATTGTGTACCCTAAGGAGATTAGTAGGTCCTTTACAAAGGCCAGATCTTTGAGCAGCTTTTCCTGGCTGTCTGCCTGAATAAGGCAGTCATCTAAGTAGGGATAAATTTGAATATTTCTTTGTCTGCAAAAAAGCAATGGCCAGAGCCAGACACTTTGTGAAAACTCTGGGAGCAGTAGATAAGCCAAAGGGAAGTGCAGAGAACTGAAAGTGTTGAGATCCTGCCCTGAAGTGAAGATATTTTCTGCAGGATTCCCTGATGGGAATGTGGAGGTAGTCCTCTTTTAGGTCCAAGGTGACCAGCTAAGCGTCCTTGGACAGCATGGGTAGCAGCTGCTGGTGGGTAAGCATTTTGAATTTTGGGATCACCAGGAAAGTGTTTAGAATAGACAGGTTGAGGATGGGGTGCCAGGTGCCCTCTTTTCTGGGTACCATAAAAAGTCTGGAATAGAAGCCTTGGCCTATCTGCTCTGCAGGAGCATGTTCTACTGCTCCCAAGGAAAGTGGGGTATGGATTTGGTTCTGAACCTCTGCCCACTGATTTGCAGGTAGATCTGGGAACCCTTTGGGTGTTGGAAGGGTGTGGAAGGAGAATTTGTACCCCTGAGACACAATGTTCAGAACCCATTGATCCTTGGTAATTGTGGCCCAGGTGCTTAAGTGAAGGGAGAGTTTTCCTCCTAAGGGTATGTGATGGTGGGCAGAGGCGAGGTAGTGAGGGGGTGAGTCATTGTGAGCTTGTGCCATAAGGGGGTGGCTTAGAAAGCCCTGGCTTTGAAGTGGAGGCAGTCCACTGCTTACATCTCTGCAACCCATGGCACTGCTGTTTTGGAGATCTGTTTCCATGGGGCCTAGGCTGGCCTGGTTTACTAGCAACAGGAAAGGACCAGTGCTTGGAAGGAACATGCCTGCTGAACCTAGGGGGCTGTACCTGTAGGAAATCTTTAACAGTCTGCATAGATTTTGCTTTTTCTTCCATCTTTTTTAACACCTCTTCTGCTTTAGCACCAAATAAGTTATCTTTGTACAAGGGTGCACCCAACAATTTTGATTTGACATGGTCTGGCAGGGGTTGTTCCTTAAGCCATGCATGTCTTCTAATGACAGATCCAGTGACTGCTGGCCTGCAAGAAGCTTCTAGGGCATCAAAACAATAGTGCAAAGTGTGTTTAGTTACTTGACCAGCAGAGTGCATTAATTCCTGTAAATCTCTAGATTCTGCCCATACAGAAAAGGAGGAAATGTTTTGTTTAAGAAGTTCCAAGGTATGTTGCTGATATTTAAGCATATGGAACTGACAATTGAGTGCCTTCATAGCAAAAGTAGCTGAGGTGTATATACTTTTTTACCCCATCTGTCCAGTGCTCTGAAATCCTTGTCTGAGGGGGTGGGATTCTTAGCTGAAGTAGCTTTAATCTCTTTTGGGCCTTGAGTAATGACCTCAGGGTCCGCTGTTGGGTTTTTAAAGAGATATTTGTGAGAGTCAGGGACTCTGTAGTACCTGTCTGGCCTTCTGGGAGCAGGACGGAGGGAGTCTGGAGTCAAGCTGGATTCAAGGAAGACATCATCTACCACATCTAGGACCAGGGGGATGGCTAAGGGCCTGTGCTGTGGAAGGTCCAGGAACTGAGTCTCTTTTTAGACTGTGGGTAATCTTGACTCTCCCATTTGAAATGCTCCCTTAAGGTATGCAGGGTTTCACCAAAGGAAAAGTCCTCTGGGGGAGAGGCTGAAGGTATAGATTCCTATGCATCAGAATCCTCATATATAGAGAGGGGCTGCATGTCTTCATAGTCAGATGGATCAGATTCATCTGACTCTTGTTCAGTTAAAACTTCTGGAGACAGATCTCTTTCTTTTTAAAGGAGTGGCTTGGCTTCCCCTAATCAGCACGATAAGGTCCTCTGCCATTCTAAGCATTTGTGACTGAGGCAAGGAAGCAGGTCCAACGAATGGCTGGAAGTTGGTTTCTTGGGGGGTGGTTTGACCCCTGGGCCTAAGGGACTCGGTTAGTTTAGAAAGAACAGAAGCAGTGAAAGGAGGCGTCGGTTATGTCTGGATTTGGTGTTGCGAATGACTTCCTCGGAAGCCGGGTCTGCACAGCGGCTCTGGACCCATCCAAGGTAGAGACAACTGCAGGAACCTTAGACGAAGAAGAGTTATGTGGTACACCAGACTCCAAAAGGCTCTCGGTAGAGGCCTGCGCATTAACTGAAGCGGGCATCAGGGGCTGTGAAAGCACCTCACTGAATTTCAGAGGACTGACAACCAGCTCAGCAGTAGCGTTGTTGGAAGGTTTAGTCCTGTGCGGTCTGCCTCTGTCTTTATCTTTACATTTTTTGTAAGGTCTGCTGTCAGATGGCTTACGGAAGCCTTATCAGGATTCAAGGACTGTAAACAGAAATATCTGGCTACAATAAGGGCCCAATGATGAATAGTTCTGGCGTTAAAGCACAGAACTGACAATGAGGGACGTCGTGGTCTGGGCCTAGACAAGTGACACAGTAGGAGTGGAAGTCCCGGTATGGTATTTGCTTTCCACAGGTGAGACAATTATTAACTTTTTCTGACATCGGTAAGTGCAAGAAAAAAGGATCCCCAATGGGGTACTTAGCTTTCGAAGACTTCAACTTCAGTTCAGAAACGAAACTCAGGTAGTGGCCGACCGGCACTCTTGCGAACTGCTTCTGCTTCAGGCTCCACAGCAAGAAAGACTGATGTAATGGCATTGTCTCCCTTCCTTTATACCCCTGATGACATGATAGCAGTCTTCAAGCAACAGCAACTGATGCAGAAATACTAAGTCTCTGGTATTCAGGCCGGCCGAGGGCTACCCCTGCAGAGATAACCCAAATGTGATGACTGCAACAGTGAAACACGAAGAACATCAACTATATAAAAGATCAACCTGTCAAACATTAGTGGATGCATGTAATATAAGAGCTGGAAATGGGCATTTTAAAAAGCTGTTGTTATAACAGGTGATTCAACTTCTTATCATAATGGCTACACTATCCAATTTACTTAGTAATGTGAACATCCTCACAAGTACAGACACAAAGGAAAAAAAGAATTGAATTATATTAAAAAAATGTAGAAAGCAAAGAGAAATGCTACAGGAGACACATTTGTAAAGAAGTGAGTATGTGAATTTCTTAAAAGAAATAATTTCAAGATGCACGTTCAGCACAGTAAAAGAGATAAAGGAAAAGGAGAGTACTTATACCAACTGCCAGAGGAGCTCCCAAAGTGACATAAAATGATGACAAGGAAATAATGGTAGATTTGTGGTAGTCAGGGACTACCAGCAAGGAAGGATGATTATGCTGGCATGTATTTATATTCTAACTAAAACTACTACAGTGGACCTCAATAAATTTTTGGGAGAAATAATCGGGTCTATATCATATGCGCGAATTGCACAAATTGTGAACGCTCATAATATCGAACATACCAGACCTCGAAGTGCTTTTTTTGAGATCACGGTACAGTGAAGAATAGGATATTTGCCCTTTCCCTCACTGTAGTGTGATCTCGGAGTTGGAATATATATTTAGCGGGGGGTACAGCCCCCCACAATAGGAAGTTCGAGGTCCGATACGTTCGATATTATGAGCGTTTGCAATTTGTATGATTCGCTCATCTGATATAGACCCAAATATTCAGCTTTCAGCAGGGAATATCACTTACAGGTGGAGACTGGAATTTGATTTGCAACAGTGAGGATATATCTGGGGGACCTAGAAGGGAAAATATAACAAAAGCAGCTAGATTTATGAAGAAATGTATGAAAATATTTGGTGTGGAAGCTATGACTTCAGTACTAGGAACTCAGAGAGAATTTACATATTATTCCCCAAGCTAAAATACCTGGGCTAGACTAGACAGAAATTATATGTCACAGGGACATCAGCATTTAACTGAAATATTTGACACACATCCATTAAATATTTCAGATCATGCTCCAATAACAACTAAGATAAAAAATACAGGATAATGAAGTAAAAGTGAGACACTGGTACTTCCCCACCTACCTGTTAAAAACAGAGGAATTTATGTAATGGGTAATGGAAAATATTTGAGTTATTAAGGAAGATAGAAGGCTTCTTCTGTGTCTCGGTTATAAATAGAAGATCTGGGGGATCAGTCCCACATAAGTCAGCTCACCCTCTTCTGAATTAAAATCCTCCCAAAGGATGAGTTCCACTCTTCTTGTCTTAGAAGGACCCCCCCCCCCCAACTTCAGAAATATCAAAATTTGGCTTCCTAGGCTTAGGGAAACTCAAAGTTTTGAACCAAATAGGAAAGTTCTAGTGCAGAAGCCCATGATGTGTGCTAGACTAAGGATTTATTTGGTTTTGACTGGGCCAAGCCAGAGGGCAATGATTTGGTCTTCAGAGCTTTTGTCCTCTATTTCTAAGAGGGGACAAACAAAGGGAGATTAGTCCATATATGGGCAATTAAAACCTCTACATGGTCTCTGGAAATCTTCTCATGAGAAGACTGAAGAGATCCTTCCTTCCTTTCACTAGCCATAAACCAGAAGCTAGGAGCCAGTCCCCCTGACAGACAACAGAGTTGGATGACATAGCAATATCTTCAGTCCTGGAGGACAGAGTAACAGTTTAAAGCATGGAAGTTTGCAAAGTGGTCATGCCAGCAGCTTTGTCCAAAAACAACTCCACAACTTTGGGCTGTGAAAGCACCAGTTCATTGTCACCGGACCTGGAACTGGTGGCTTCAGTTAAAGCTGTTCTTAGTTTTGTAGACACTCCAGTGGTACAGAGGGATAAAACCCAGACTAAGACCCAGTTGACCTGGGTTCAATTAGTGGATCAGGTGTGTCTGACAGAGTGGCGGGGAAGGAATGGGAGTGCCTATCCTGAGGGCAGGGTCGTATGTGAGCATCTCTTTGCTACTATCTCTGATGGAGGCCAGGAATGTCTATCTGGAATAGTAGCAAAGAGATGCCAATATACCTGATGGAGGCCATGGAAGCAAGTCACTAGATGAAGAGTGGTCACAGGGTGTTAAGTGGGCCTGGCTGAGCTGCTCACATTGTATGCCCACCCAGACTGAACGATGTTACCACAAGGGAGGGGGAAAACTGGTAGCCTTATGATTTGTGACTGGCCCCAGCAATACAGGATAAGGTTGGAGAGGAAGGAGTTAGCTGGTAGACCCAGCACAGATGGGACATTGTGGCCAGGCTGGCAATAATGAAGAAAAGAAGGACGGGGAGCTGTTCTAAATTTTACAACACTTCTACATGAATTATTTATCTAAGCACTTGTGCTTCTGGAATAAGTTCCCAGAGATCTTGGCCAATGCCATAGAGGTACTGGACCAGATACACAACCTCTTAAGAATTGCACATTTCCAGAGAGTCTGTGCACTCTGATTGTTCACAGTGTGCCAGATTCTCTCCATGGACAAACATCCACAATGTGCTCTGTGCCAAAAAAAAGAGCCAATGTGAGTGAAATTCCTTATCAAGAACTTGTTTACAGTATGCTATGCAGTTGTTCTTAACAGCAAGTTGCACATACAAATCACTATCAAACATTAGTAAACTAACCTAAAAGACAGAAAAAGGAATCCCTCTGTAGGGTACTTAACCATCTGGAAGCAGATCACACCACTGGACTGCTGATGACTGAGTAAAGTGCAACTGACACTGTGGCAAGAAAGTTCTGAAAATGTCACTGGCAAATACCCACTTATAGCAACAGTGTCCTACCGTCCCATGTGGGAGGGAGTCAGACAAAGCTCTGGAAGTCAAGATGACAACAAGACTGTCAAGATATCCCTTCGCTGAGGACAGGAAGAGTGAACAGTATGATGAACATGTGGTAGTGCTGCAGTGCATCTGTAGCCTGTACTAAAACAATCAGCCGAGACAACAAGAGATGCATTTGAGAGCTGCAAAATGCAAACAGCAAACAAAATATTACTTTGATCAGGCATGTCAGTGCAGACAGACAAGTAGTGTTGCAGTGCTGTATATAGTTTGTATCAGGAAAGTAATTCAAGGCAACAAGTCATATAATACTCAATGTGTGGTAGACCGTGATCCAAGGTTAAAAAGTACAGTTTTGTACCTACCATAAATGTAGATGTTCGAGGATCCACATTGCTGCAGTCCTAACTATTGGGTAGTCCGCTGTCCAGTCGGCCCGAATACCAAAGTATATGGCTGACGTCAGTCAGGGCGCATTAGACTGACGTCAGTACGTCAGGGTACTAATGCGCATGACCGACGTCATATCCTCAGTCTTTTCTTGCCCCAGATGTCAGAAGACCCTGAAAAGATAAGGCCAAAACCAAAAACTCCAAACATACCTGCACCAAAAATATGTACAATATATACAAAATTACCAGAATATAACCTCACCTACACAACCACCCCTAAACACAGAGGGAAGGAGGGAGGGTAATTGGACTGCAGCAATGTGGATCCTCGAACATCTACATTTATGGTAGGTACAAAACTGTACTATGTTCTTCATTCCACATTGCTGCAGTCCTAACTATTGGGTAGAATCCCAAAGCAGAGGTAAGGGAGGCTGGCAAATCATAAGGAAGCAGGAACTGACAACATGCCTTGCAAAATAGCTGTGGCAAAACCAGCCCTAGACTTAGAGTAGAGAGGAAGGTGATAATGCTTAGAGAAAGTATGCACTGAACTCCAAGTAGCTGCCTCCAAAATATCCTTAGTTGCCACCCCTTAGAAATGCTGTTGAAGTGGCAGTAGCCCTAGTGGAATGAGGCCTAATCCCAGCTGGAATCTCCTTGCCATGATGGGAATAACAAAATGCAATGCAAAACCCAATCCACCTAGAAATAGTTTGTTTTGACACAGGCTTGCCCTCTTGAACCCAAAGCAAAAGAAACAAACAACTGCTGAGACTGCCTAAAATCCTTAGTCCTGCTCAAATAATAACGCAATTGCCTGTGTACATCTAAAGTGTGCAAAATCTTTTCCCCTTTATTTTGGGGATCTGCATAAAAAGTAGGCAAATGAATAGTTTGGTTTAAAGCCACACTAGAAACCACCTTAGGCATAAAGGAAGGATTAGTGCGTAAAGATACCCTATCCTTATGAAAAATCAAAAAGGCTCTACCGCCATAAGGGCCTGCAACTCAGAAACCCTTCTTGCAGAAGTAATGGCCAACAAAAAGCAGTCTTCCATGACAAGTATTTCAATTCAGCAGTAGCCGAGGCTCAAAGGTTGTAGAGTAAGTTTCTCCAACACAAAATTGAGATCCCAAGCAGGAGTAGGAGCTCTACGGGGGTCTTATATTCTTTGCCCCTCTAAGAAATTGCTTGAACAAAGGATGCGAAAACAATGGTGGGTCACAATCATAGTGAGCTGAAATTGCTGCAGCATGAATCTTAATGGAAGAGAAAGACAAACCTTTGTCCAATAACTCAGTAAGATATTGAAGAGCCACACTCAAATTAGGCACAGAAATCTCCAAATTGTTTGCTGCACTCCAAAATAAAAATCTCTTCCATTTTTCTGCGTACACTTTCCTTGTACTAGGTCTTCTGGCTTCCATAATCACATTTAAAACTTGTTGAGGAAGTTGAGACCTGCTGTCTTGCAAAACAGAATATGCCAGGCTGTTAGATGAAGAGAGTGAAGCTTGACATTGAGCAGGTGACCGTCCCTCTGAGACAACAGGTGTGGAATCAAGGGTAAAGGCCATGGAGGCTTCCTTACCAGACTCCTCAGTAATGGGTACCAGTGCTGCCGAGGCCAATCTGGAGCTATTAAAATCATCCTTGGCTTGTCTTGTCTGACCTTTAGAAGCACCTTTGGGAGAAGAGGCAGAGGTGGAAAAGCATACACATGAAGATTTTTCCAAGTGAAAGAAAGAGCATCCACTTTCCAAGCTGTGTGATGAAACCTCTTTGTGCAAAACTTTGGCAGCTGGTGGTTTAGTGGAGAAGCGAACAGATCTATGTCTGGAGTTCCCCATGACACTGTCAATTTTTGAAATACATGAAGATCCAGTTTCCACTCGTGGGGATCCATGATTTGTCTGCTTAACACATCTGCTAAGGAGTTCTGTGCTCCCGGCAGAAACCTTGCCTGAAGAGTTAGTTGCAAGCTGAGCGCAGTCTCCCATAAAATCATTGCTTGCCTGCACAATGGGTAAGAATGTGTTCCCCTTGTTTGTTGATGTACCACATGACAGTTGTGTTGTCTGTTAGAATCAACACCTGCCCTGGAAGAAGTAACTCCTTGAAAGCCATTAATGCAAACTGGACTGCTAACATCTCTTTCATGTTGATATGTAGATGCTGTAGTCTGGCAGGCCACTTGTCTTGTATCCACTTTCCATTTAGATGAGCTCCCCAAGCAATGTCTGAGGCATCTGTCGTTAGAATCTGACTCGCCTCTGGCCGGGTCACAGAGAGTCCCTTGTTTAGGTGACATTCCTGAGCCCACCACAAAAATTCCTTTTGAATGCAAGGTATTATTTGAATGACAGTGTCCAAATCCTGGCAGTGCTGCGTCCATACATTTTTGAGATACCATTGCAGCTTCCTCATATGCAGTTTGGCATTGGGAAGCACCAGAATACAAGATGCCATGAACCCTAAGGCTTGAAGGACTGTCCTTGCAGTCAGCCCGGACTGAAGAGATAGTTGATGGAAGTAACTGGAAAGATTCTTTTGTTTGTCCGGGGTTAAAAAGGCCATCTGGGCTGCTGTATTCAGTCTCACACCCAGAAAGCACATGTCTTGAGAGGGTACTAGACTGGACTTTATTTCGTTCACAGAATACCCTAGGCATCTTAGCACTGCTATGACATAATCCAAATGCTGTAGAAGGTCTTCCTTTTCTTGAGCTAGAATCAGGCAGTCGTCCAAGTAAGGATAGATTTGAATTCCTTTTAGCCTGAAGTAAGCTATCACTGGAGCCAGAACCTTTGTGAATACTCTGGGCGCAGTGGATAAGCCAAAGGGCAATGCAGAGAACTGATAATGAGAATTTCCAGCTCGAAAACGCAGATACTTCCTGCAACTTAGTCTTATAGGCACATGAAGGTAAGCTTCCTTGAGATCTAAAGTTACCATCCAGTGATCTTTGCCCAGCAGAGGTAAAAGCTGTTGTAACGCCAACATTTTGAACTTGGGAATGTCCAGATAAGTGTTGAGGATAGATAAATCCAAAATTGGTCTCCACGTGTACCCCTTCTTGGTACTAGGAACAGGCGAGAATAAAATCCTAGGCCCCTTTCTGGCACAGGAACTGGCTGAATGGCCCCTATTTGGAGCAACAGAGAAATTTGCTTGTGAGCCTCTTTTCTTTGTAGAGGAGGAATGTCTGGCATGCCTTTGAAAGGAGGCAAGGTATGGAAATAAAACCTGTAACCGTGGTGAATGATATCCAGAACCCATCTGTCTTGGGTAATTAAATCCCAATTTTCTTTGAAAAGAGACAGCCTTCCTCCCAAAGGTGCTGCCAGGCGAGAATGTACTGGCAGCTGAAAAGGCAGGTCATTGGGTCTGCTTACGAAAGGACTGACCCCTGCCCTCACCAGAAGTCTGAGCAGGGGAACTCCCTGTCCTATGCCTAAAAGAACCTTGAGCTCTGCCCCTACCACGTCTAGACCTACCCCTAGACTGGGAATCATAAGCAGGATAAGTCCATCCCTTAGTAGGCCAATTTCTACTAAACTTCGGAGGCTGCACCTGCAAAAATCCTTAACAGTTTGCATAGACTTAGCCTTGTCCTCCATTTTCTTTAAAACTGCTTCCACAGGCGAACCAAACAACACATCAGACTGCAAGGGAGCATCCAAAATCCTTGTTTTAACATGCTCAGCTAAATTCTGATCTCTCAACCAGGCATGCCTACGAAGAACAGAACCAGTGGCAGCCACCCTCGAGGAGGCCTGCACAGCATCAAAACCACACTGCAAGGAATGTTTACCCACCTGTTCAGACACATGAACTAAATCCTGCAACTCTTTACACTCAATACCTTCTGCCAGAGCATTCACCCTAGATTTCAATTGTGAAAGGAGGTAATTCTGATATTTTAACATGTGAAACTGACAATTCAACGCCCTCATGGCTAAAGTGGAAGAAGTATACACTTTCTTTCCCCATCTGTCCAAAGCCCTTGCCTCTTTATCAGGAGGAACAGGATTTTTAACAACAGAGGCCGTCACACCTTTAGGCCCCAGAGAGACAGTTTCCGGGTCTGCCCTAGGACTCTTAAAAAGATACTTATGAGCTTCAGGCACCCTATAGTACCTATCCGGTTTAACTGGGGCAGGAGGCAAAGAATCAGGATTCAGGGAAGCCTCTGCAAAAACATCTTCCACCACATTCAGAACAGGAGGTATAGCTAAAGGCCTATGCTGGGGTAAAAACAAGAATTCCCTAAGCCTCTTCCTGGAATCAGAGAAATCTTGACCTTCCCATTTAAAATGCTCCCTCATGGAATGCAGAGTCTCTGAAAATGAAAAATCCTCAGGAGGAGAAGCTGAAGGAGTAGAATCATCCACATCAGAATCAGAATAAGGAGGATACTCCTGCAAGTCTTCAGCCGAAGCCTCCGAACATTGCTCAAAACTCTCAAACTCAGGTTCCACCCTAGGCCTCTTATCAGGAGGGGGCATAGAACCTCTAATCATAGTAATCAAATCCTCTGCCATTTTAAGCATATGTTTCTTAGGCAAAGACCCTGAAGCACTAGGAGAAACCCCCACTGAAGCTAAACTTGGCCTGCCTCTCAAAGAAGCCTTGGAAACAGAAGGGGAGGCTCTAACCACCTTAGGAAGAGAGGGAAGAACAGCCACCTGAGAAGCCCCCTCAGCCTGGCCTACTTCCTGAGAGGATACAGCCTGTAACAGTAAAGTCTCTCCCTGAGACTCCAAAGAAACACTTGGCAGAACCTCCGGCTCCACTGAGCCTTCTAAAGAACCGACGTCCGGGACTGTCGGTTCTTCCACTCTAGGCTTTGCTGCTTTGTCCTTGCGCTTTCTGGCCAAAGCGGGCGTCGGAGCATCCGACGGCATTTTATAATTACAACGCTTCCCAAAAACTAACCTGGCACAGTCTAACCTTCTCTTAATAGTGCGTTTGTTAAATCTAGCACAAGAGCGGCATCCAACAACGTCGTGCTCAGGCCCTAAACAAGGTATACACAAAGTATGGTAATCCCTATGAGGTATCTGTTTCCCACAAGAAATACAGTTATTCACTTTTTCTGACATCCGGTTAAATACTGAGGCAAGAAAAACCAAAATATTCCCAACGGGTACTTAGCCAACTTTGATTCGGTCTGAAACTCTGACTTCAGAAACTTTCAGAACGCCAACCTGCACTCGCAAAATTGCTTCTGCATCGGACCATGCGGCAAAAAAGACTGAGGATATGACGTCGGTCATGCGCATTAGTACCCTGACGTACTGACGTCAGTCTAATGCGCCCTGACCGACGTCAGCCATATACTTTGGTATTCGGGCCGACTGGACAGCGGACTACCCAATAGTTAGGACTGCAGCAATGTGGAATGAAGAACATCAGATCTTTTCTACCAGCAAGAGAATATAGACCTAGTACAATGCAATTTTCCAGAACTCATGGTGATAAAAAATACAAGTAAATGTGTTAAATGTCAAGGTCAAGACACTCCTTATGCTGTTGTGTCAGACAATGGTCTTCAATATGCAAATACAAAATTTAACACCATTTCAGAGAAATGAAATTTTCGGCATATTACTTTGATTCCTAATTATGCAGAGTCTACTGATCATGTTATTTATCCATTTTTTATTACTTTTGTTTTCTAGGAATGTACAGCTGGGTGCACAGCCTCTTTATAGCTGAGGGTCTGGCATAAAAGCTCACAAAAATAGCTCAGTTTACAAAATACAGTAATACAACAGAGACAAGGAAAAGTACTGTGACGCCCGTGCCCTGGCCCAGCAATCAAGGAGCCTCAATCCTCACCACTAACACCAGAGAGGGCGTCTCATATGAGAGGAAAGGATAACAAATACACACAGTAAAGTGCAATTTCCCTTAAAAGCACACAGAGATCACAGTCAGTCCAGGGCTGGTCGCTCCCTTGCTCCCCAGGTCCCCAGTAAGACTCCTCACTGGCACAGCTATAGGGTCCAGATCTCAGCCTAGTGGGCAAGCTAAGACCTCTAGCACCCTCTCTGTCCAACCAGTGCTTCGTGTCCCTGCCCAAGTAGCTGACACACACACACTTTGAGACAGAAGTTTACACAACCACACAGACACTTCTGGGGAAGGCTGGCACAGGTTCTCCAGCTGTGCCCCTTTTACCCAGACTAAACGGTAGTACCAGCTGCCACCACCCACTAATAATTATCAGCTACTCAAAGGCCATTAAAAGAGTGTCCAATTATTACTGTGCAATATTATTACCAAACTGGTAGATGTGACTAAACAGTCAAAGCTTATTTGGAGTGACCTGGACAGTAAACTCTATAAATATGCAATATACTCTAGAGCTTAAACTATCTCTACACAAAACCAGCCACAGTTAAAAGGTTTTAAAATATTTAATAATAAATAATTAAAACCACAAGACAATACTTTCTACTATACAGTACTAGTCAAAAGTTGAGAGATCACACAAATACTTAAAATAAATCAGTAGTACAGTTCTGACATCATAGAAAAACACTTTGTCTAATTTTTTTCTAATTTCTAGTTATTCCTAAAAGAAAACACACTTCTAAAATAACTTACTTATAGAGCAAGCAGAGTGCTGTGAGTTGGATAGTCAAGTCAAAAATGCTTAATAATCTCTGGTTCTCACTGCTTAAATTGAAACTCCAGTTCTGCTAAACATTACATCATCTTTTACACCTTCCTGGTGTTTCCCAGGCTGACAGAAACTGCATTTACATTCTTTTACACTTAGAGCAATAAAGGACATTCCACGTGAAAATTCTGGTCATTAACTTTAGCCTTAAAACAATAGGCAGGAAGCCTTCATCTAGCCGGATTGGAGTCGACTTGTAAAACATCAAAGACAGTGATGAAATAATTTTAATTTCAAAGGACCAACAAGAAATGCTTGACTTTGCTTTCTTTACAGCAGATGACAATGTTGCCACATTGTTTTAAGTTCAGCATTCATATTTATAAATGATAGAATTATCTGCACAATTCTATCTGGCTAGACTGGCAGCCTTCGCATTTCTTGGCCAGTCTTCACAAGTACAATAAAAGTCTTTGGTTTTCTATCATTCAGGGACAGGGAAAGGAAACAAAAATACAGTTACAGAAACCAAGTAAAAGCAGGAAACAAAAATACAGTTACAGAAACCAAGTAAAAGCAGGAAAAGGTGCCAGAAGTCACCAACAACAGAGAAAAAGCGCCCGGATAGCCGTTTCCACGAAAACACTGTTATTGACAGGTATTAAATACAGCACTCACCTGAGTGAGTGCTGTACTTAATACCGGTCATAAACGTCTTTTTGTGGAAACGGCTATCTGGGTGCTTTTTTTCTATTGTTACAGTTACAGAAACATTAAACATACAAAAACAATGGAGATGGAGGGAGCGGCTACTGCAACTGTGGCATATACTGAATAAAAGTACAACTACAGAAACATAACTATGAATACAAGAGATGCAGAGATGGAATAATTTTGGTTAAAAGATTAAACATATTGGTCCAAAAATGAAACACATTAGCTTGCAGAGTACATCACAGTGAAGCAATAGCCATTGATTTAAAAGTAATAACAGAGAATATGGCACTGTATAGTGGTCTGCTAACATACTGAAGTTATTGAACTTACAGGAGAAATATTAGTAGCAAGAGGAGTAAAGAGAAGTAGAGCACAAAACAATTTTAGTTTTCATGCTGTGCAAGCTCCCTGAACTATGGTTAGGAACATCATGTTACATATGTATGCAGATTGTTTTGGTTACATGCTAATTTTAGCCTAAATAGCTTTAACATGACAACTGGATTACAGGAGGTATATGGGCTAAGGAATCGAGTTATTTCAATGGAAACAAATAGTAGGAGGTATAAATGTAACAGACCTAAATTACTTGCCCTGGTCTTGCCACAGTACAAAAATCAGTGGGTTTGTTTTAGAATACTTTACAAGTACACAGCTGTGAGATAGACTGCGTGGATTGATTTCTTCTGATTCTTGTGTAATTTTTCTGCAGATGCAGTCATTGGATTGAACAGCTTTAAAAACAACAGGATAATAGATGTACAAAAGGGCACTAAGGTACATTGGTTCAGGGATAACAGAGGTGATGAAAGGAAAATAGGAAGAAGCAAATAAGTGAGTACTAAGGGATATCAAAATACAGTTCAATACCAGGAGGCAGAGAAGAATTATTACAAATCTCATTCTTTTACTTGGGACACAGATGGAAAAACAATTAATAGAATTAGTTCTGGGTCCATATTTGGACAGCTGAGTTAGTACAAAGCTAAAAAACAAAGAAGAAAATGTTTTGGTTAAAGAAATAAAGCTCCTTCAACTATGCAATTCCATTCTCCATATTCCTATAAATATACAATGTTAAGTTAATACTAGTACGGTTATTTTAGTGTTATCACATGCCATAAATCCTTGCTTCCATCCAAAAGAATGTCATGCTTGTTTGAGGTGTTTCTTTACCTAGGCAGCTACAGCAGATGCCAGAAGTTTGGACAAGAAGAAAAAGACAGAGGATAATAGCTATGTTAGACTGTTTCCTCGTAAAGTAGAGGAATTACTGTATCTTGTTTTTCATAAGTCACAGACATCACCTGTAGAAAAAGAGAAGGCGAGTTATCAGAGATGCAGTGGAATTACAATATTTACAAAAAAAGTTATAAATGATCAGCACCTAATCTACATTTTTTGGCAGCTTGTCAATAAGCTAATTTACCGAGCAAGATAAAACTTTGCAAAGGTAAAAAGAGGTTGGGAGTAATTCATGTTAATCACATGAAAGTTATGGCCAGTTGTAACAACAAAGGAAAATAATCAATGGAAGCCATTGACCACAGTTATGGGGTCAGATCATTCTGTTCTCACAAAATAAAAATGATGCGATTTTGTGTATACATCTGACTTAAAAAAAGCTAATATGCTTTGAGGACTTTCCTTAGCTTCCTAGAAAGGAAGTTTGAATGTTATAAAACTAGATGAAACGTTTGACCTATTTCCTCTACTTGTTCTGCAATTTCATGGAAACAATATAGCATGTTGCTAAATCCATACTTTTGTAATGATCGCACAAATGGTCATGTTTAGATGAAGTACTGTCAGCTGGCGGTAAACTTACACAACAATATAGGTGCTTATTAGTTAGACATAATCTGCAGCAAACACAGTATTTCTGAGAAGTGATACAAGAAGGTTCTTTCTTTTGGTTTATCAGAGTAAAGTATCAGTAAAAATTCCTATGATAATGTAGTATTACTTTTAATTAGCAGTTCCCACAAAGACAGAGATGCAGTAAATTATTAAATTAACTTCAAGTGAAAATGTATTACAAGGATACAGAATTTAGTGACATGGGAGGATTTTTTTTTGGTTCCCCCCCCCCAAACCATTCAGCCTCCCTCCTGTCACTCAATTAGACTATTCATTCCTTGGGGTATACAGCCCTACAGTTCATCAATTCCTGTGAAGGCAAAGGTCAATCCAGCCAGGACTGGTGCCATTATCTATACAGTGAATCACAGTTAACCTTAGTTACTTCCTAGCATTCCCTGCAGTTGCCAAAAGCGTCCAAGGAGTTATAACATAGGATCATAGGAGGTTACTAGGCTAATGGTCCTGGATCCCTTACAAGCCTAGCCAAGAATTCATCCCCAAAATAGAAACCTCAATCAGCACGTGTCGGCCCTGTCAATGAGTGACAAAGGTAGAACCACTGGGACAAATTTGTGGTTTCCCATCCACTTATTAAGGTTGTGCTTGAAGAGCGTCAGCAAGTTACTCTGTTTGACATGTATGGGAATTTTATTCCAGAGAAAAAGCAGCCTCTGGGAGACAAACCTGTCTCTCCATCGGGTTTTGTTGATGTCGCATATTAGATTTAGGCCTATCGAGTGGGTAATACGTGAGTAGTTAGACTTAAAGATATGGAGCATCTCTAGTAGGGCAGGGTCCAATATTGCCTTGCAGGCAAGATAATCAACACCTCTGAGCAATCTGTATGATACCGAATAAAGTGATAGTGATTTGAGCCTGTCCCCATTGTACAGTTGTTGGAGGCCATGGATTCTCTTTGTGAGGTATTTCTGTGGCCTTTCCAGTTGGTGCAGGTGTTTGGAGAGGTACATACCAAATGGGGCGTTATACTCAATTATAGATCTAATGAGGGAGGAGTACAGAGAGGTAATAACCTTCTTTTTTCTGGATACAAACCCTTTACTTATGAGATGAACCAAGTAAAAGGCTTTTATAACCACTGTTGCCACATGATGGTTGAATGTGAAATTGTTGTGAACCTGAGTACCCAATTCTCTCACTACGGGTCGTATGCTTAGGGGGTTGCCATTGATGCGGTAATCAGTAGGGGCCATGTTTTTGCTGAATGGTATGATAATACATTCTTTTTGCACTTAAGGCCATGACTTTGGCACCAGTTATTTGTAGCTGTGAGACCCTCTTGCAGTATGTTAACATCATTTGGGGAATCAATGACAGCATTCTACTTATAGTCATCCACAAATTTGGTCAGCTACAGGCCCTTTGTCTTTGCCTGGACCGGTTAGAAGTAGATGCCAAACAGTAGGGGTCCCAGGACAGATCCCCGGGGAACACCACTAGTGATAGGTCTGTCGTCGGAGGCGGTGGCACATATTTCAACATTGTGGGTCCTATCTGTGAGCCAGTTGGTCACCTGATGAGATAGGGAATAACACCAAGTTGGGTTAGCTTTTCAATGATGCCGGAGTGGGGGGTTGTGTCAAAGGGCCTTGGCCAGGTCAAGGTAAGCTATATGTACTGACTTTCCCTCATTCAGGGCATTGGTGACAGTCTCAAAGAAGTCAATGAGGTTCAATAGGCAAGAACTGCCCCTGATGAATCTGAACTAGGTGGGGTCAAGTGCTTGGAGATTACCTATGTCCTTGTTTATGAGATCCATAATAATATGCTCCATGGCGTTACAGATCAGATTTGTCAAGCTAATGGAGTGACAGTTTCCTGGGTCAGTAGTGGCACCACCTTTGTGCAAGCAGATGACAATGGCAGTTTCTCCACTCTGCTGGAATGAAGCCTGTAATTAGGTTGTGGCTGAACAGGGTGCTCAATGGTGAAGCTAGTTTTTGCTGGAGATGGTGCAGAACACAGCCTGGGATACTATCAGGTCCCATAGCAGCTGTGTTTGTTGCCTTGGATAGAGCCTTTAACACTTGATCTATGGAGATGTCAGGTGTGGGACAAGTATCGGAGATGTCAACTGGCCCTTTGTGGGGTGATAAGGGGGGTGAAGTTTGAGCTGAACTTATCTTCTAGCAGGTTGGCTAAGTCAGCAAGATCAGTGTAAGTGGCACCATTAAGTACTAATTCAGAACAAACATGGGCTTTGCCATGGAGGTTCCTAACATAACTGGAGTTTTTCACTAGTGATCCAACTTGCTTGTTGAGGCACAAGAGGGAGTTTTTCCGATTTGGAATTTGTTCCTTTTTACCCTTGGACAACAGTTGCTTCCTTTCGTTACAAAGCCTGTTGATAGAGGATGTCCACCAGACATGTTTGTATTTCCTTGAGGAGCAGGTTTTAGTTCTGTTGGGTATGGCCGAGTCCATGCAGTTGTACAGGTGCTTGTATACTGCACTGTCATACTGAGGGAGGCAATGGTGTGAAGCTGCTGATACCCTCCCTTAGGAGGCTGTAGCCAGCTTTTGAGAAGTTTTCAGCCTGGTTATGGCTGGGGAAGGGTTGGGTGGGATAGAAACTTTGAATGAGACAGACTGACGATCTGATCTCACCAGGGAAGAACATACTATGGGAGTGGTGCAGCAGTCACCCATGTTGGTGAGAACCAAGTCCAGTATGTTATCTCCCCTAGTGGGGGATGAGACCAGCTAATCTAGTGCATTACAGTTGATGAAGTCAAGGAATTGTAGGGTGAGTGCATTAGTGCAGGAATAGTTCACCCAGTCTATATTGGGGTAGTTGAAGTCACCAAGGATCAGGGTGTTAGGGGGTACCTTGATGGAGTCAAGTAGGTCCAGGTAGGAGGAGTGGGTGTCCTGAAACATGGAGGGTGGTCTATAGCTGGCTATAACTTGGATGGGTGTCTCTTCAACTGTCAGTTGCACCTGGAGTAATTCCAATGCACCATGCTGGTAAACCAGTCTGGAGGTGTGCCTGTCTTTAATGAAGATAGACACTCTATCACAATTAGTCTTTCTGACCTCATTTTGGGGTCAGAAAGTGTGGAATGAGTTATAGCTTGGTAAGGCAGGGGTGCTTCTCCACAGCTCTGAACCAAGTTTCCGTGACTGCACAGACAATCGCATCTTCCAGTGTAAGGACAACTTCCAGTGAGTGCATTTTCAGATTAAGGCTCCTAGCACTGAGCAGCATGACCTTCAATTTGCTTTTTGACAGATCTTTCATATTGGAAGAGTTGTCTTTGGGACACAGCCTAAAAAAGGCACAATAAGGGAGGCAAGAGCCTTGGCCAAGATCCGGAACCCCGGGGTAACAGGTGGAGGCCATCTCTGGCAAAACATTGAGGCCCATCAACCATATCATCCCAGGCCGAAGGACACTGGATCCCCTTGGAAAGGCACCAGAAACTAAGCCAATTGTTGAAGTCAATCATTTTATGTTGGTACTATGGTATCATTCTTGGTGAGGGTAGGATGCTGCTTAGGGCTAGGGTCACACTTGCCTGGAGCACATAGTCTGAGACCTCAATCACGTCTCTCTTCATATAGCCAGGGAGGTACATCTCAAGTCATTCACACCAACATGGACAATGACAGAGTCATACTTGTACATGTTGTGGAGAGACTTAAGTGCATGCGTGATGTGGCGGATTCTAGTGCCTGACACATGACCTTCTCTGTGTTGAGCCTGGTGAGGGGGACATCAGTGTGTCTTCACTATTGAGTTACCAATGATTAGTATGTTTTGTTTATTGTTATGCCTAATGGGCTGTGTTTGTGAGACACTGGTGTGTTGACTACTGTGTGTGATGTGATTGGTGTTGTGTGTGGAATGTTTGCATGTTTTGGGGGTCTCTGTTGTTTAGGCAAGTTTTTGTTGAGGACCCCCTGCATAGATGGGTGTGTGACTCTGTGATGTGGGTGGTGTGGTGTTTGTGTCGGCAATCTCCTCTTAGTCAGGAGTATTGACTGTGGTGTGAGAGATTATGGATTCCAGCTTACTGATGTAGACGCATCTCTCGCAAGTAGAAGAATTATGTGCTAGGAGAAGGGGACTGTCCGTGAACATGAGGCAGTTGCTACGCTGTCTCAGTATGCCCATGTTGACCAGGCAGGCAGGGGAACCTGATGGGAATTGTCCAGACATAGTGCTCTGAATACTTGGCAGACTTATGGAGAGCAGGGTTTGATGAGGGTTTGTCCACAAAAACCCGAAATATAAAATAAATGTCCTGAAGCACAAGTGCTAAAACCAAAACTAAGATGCTTAGAATAGCATGTAAATTTAATCAGGCTACTAACAAGTAGTAGTAATTGCAGAACAGGAGCATGTGAACACTTACGGGCATATACAGCAGCAAACTAAGGTAATAAAGAAGGTAAAAGACAGTTACACAGTAAGAGCAGCTGAATAATATACATATATATATATATATATATATATATATATTTTTTTTTTGTTTTAGTGGAGAGGGAGGGAACAGAGCAAGATTAAGAGACTACAGGGGTTGTCCTTCCCAAATGCTCTTTCTGTACACAGTGGATAGAGCTGAAGAGATGGGACTGGTAGGAGTGTCTGAAATCAAAATATGATCTCACTCTATTCAGTTGAGTAAGCAAATGAGATGGGCCCAGGAGGAGTGTCCAAACACAAATTTACAGCAGGGATGGGCAATTCCAAAGCCACCATAACAAGAACAGGGAGGGAGTGTGGCAAACTAACTGCAGAGACCACAATATTCAATTAATATTCAATGAAACAAATAAATAAAATGTAGTACTATCCGAAACAATGCAAGTGCAGAATAATGTTTACTTAAATCAGCTTGTACGTCCAGTTGATTGCAGGTAGATCACAGTCAGCCTAACCGTTCAGATATTGAGTGGAAATAAATACACAGAGATGTTGCTAACACTTATAAGGCAAAGACAACCCCCCTAGGCTGAGTTAAATACAAACTACAAAGAAGTGAAACAACAACCCCCAATGAAACCAGGTGGTTACACTTTTAGCAAGCTAAGTTAGCTAACTGCAGAGAGACAGCGAGACCACAATATTCAATTTATATTCAATGAGACAAATAAATAAAATGCAGTACTATCTGAAACAATGCAAGTGCAGAACAAAGTGTACTTAAATCAGCTTGTACGTCCAGTTGATTGCAGGTAGATTGCAGCCAGCTAAACAGCTCAGATATTGAGCAGAAATCATGCATTGGTATGCCATGATGTACATACGGTACATGCTTCCACATTTGTGTCCTGCCCTGCCCTCTGTAGACATCATTTCCATGTGATCATCAACCTCCACTTGTGAATCTACTACAGTGTGTTCCCAGGCATATACTCCCATCCCTTCCTCACCATCAAAGACTGGCAAAATAATTGGTAACCTCAAAATTCCTCCTCAACTCCTACACCAGCTCAAACAGCTGCACAAACCATTAGTTGAACATAGGTAACCTAAGTAATAATCAGGAATGTATCCCTCTACACTAATGTAGTTATCACTGACAGAGTAAAAGTTAGGTTGAACATAATAGGGAAGAGGGATTTATAGAGGGGGAGACAAAGTTGTTAAAATAATCACATATATGTCAAATATCCTAATTAGTGACAAGAAAATAAATGCACATTTTACATCACAAATATTTACAATGAAGTTTATAAGAAAATATAGTATGGCTCTGAAGATATGCAATAAAGTATTGCATATAATGAGAAACAGTCATCTAAGGATGTTGGTATGGTCATGAACCTAAGTCCTGTCAAGGACTGGCATGATGGGATAGGCAGGTAAGATGCAGTTTTGCAGACAGTATTGCTTTAGTTCAGCTATAAACATGGTAGCTAAGGGCTTTGTCACCCATTCTTCCTCACAGTTTTTGACATTTGAAGGATAAGCTTCTGTTTTATGTTCTTAGATGGCATGTGCCAGCTGTCATGCTTGTAAGACTGGCCTAGAGGTTGACATATAGAAACTGGAAGTAAGAGCTGAGTGGCCTAGTGGGCTAATGTACTGTACTGTAGTTGAGAGGGTCTTGGGTTTGAAACCTGGCTGTGCTGCATATTTGTGGGAGGATGGCATAATGGCTAAGGTGTTTACCTGGCAAACACAAGGTGCAGGGTTTGATTCTCATGTGGGGTAATTGGCTAGGCTTAAAATGGCCCACAAGGGCAATTAGCCTAGTACTAACATATATATATAACATATATATATAACATATATATATATATATATATATATATATATATATATATATAAATAACATATATATATATATATATATATATATATATATAAAACATATATATATATATATAAAGGTGACTTCATTGTATATGAATCTTTCATAGGGTCATCCTGCTGAGTCTTCCGAGTACACTACAGTGCTGAGACATTGTCTTAGCTTTGCTTAAAGACTTGCTATTCTACACCTCCCCCTAGATATGGTACATCTCAATTCACTGAAGCTTCAAATGGATAAATAAACTTGGCCAAGGCTTCAACTGAAAGAAACAAACAACAAAGTGCTTTTGCAGGGAGTAAGCTCCCCTCTGCAGACTCCAGAACCCCACTCAAAGTACTATAGACCAAAAAGAAAATCCAAAACACTAGTAATCACTGCCTTTGTACAAACAGAAACCACACCAACATTGATTTTGTATGGAAAACGCAACCGAGCATTTCAACATCAGGTAACAGATCAGTGAGTCTAAAATCACCCACTTTACACCAGGTGTACGGAAGCTGCTGTTCTATGTGCCCTCACAAATGTATGACACATGTGAAGGAGAAATTTTGTAAGGGCTTCAAACGTCAGAAAGCACTTTTTTTTGCTGAAACACAATTTTTAACTCTACTAGCTTTACACTTTTATTAACATTAAATGACACATTTTGGTCTATATGGACTCAAATTATTTCCACACTGGAATTGCTTCAACATAGTTACTTGGGTTTGACTATTTCTTAAGAAGTGAATATCTGCTGTCAAGTAGGTTTTCGTTTTTTTTTTTTTTTTTTACAATGTAATAACTAGCTCTTTTTCAGCCAGGGTTAAGAGTAGCAAGAACCATTTGAAGGTCGTCTTCATCTTAATGAAGGGATGCTTTCAGCATCTTTGGCATGCTCTAATAAATTTTAATAATCTGTACAGTACTTTGTCTGTTATGTCCCTTCATTCAAAGGGTAAATAGTGAAAACAGCGCAGATGCTAGGACAGTCTCTTGTGGAGCATCTCTGCTGCCTGGGCTGCATTTACAGCAGCTATTCTGCCATGCAAATGTGAGAGATGTTAGAGAGATAATTAGAACTGATATAGCAAAGCTTTCTTCATGTAACCTGGATAACAGTAGCTTGTGATGGACTGTACTGAAAGCTTGGGATGAATTAAGCTAAACGTTTAGCTCATCAGTGGGAGTGGTAAGCACTAGGTAGCCTATCCACCACATAAGGAGTGGTTTCTGGCCCAGAAATTGTAGATGATGGCCATTTGGGCAGTTTTTCTGTCTCTCTCAACTCTTTGATTTAAAAACCCACATTTGTACGTGTTTCCCCCATTTCCTGTAACTAGACTAGTCCAGATACAGACTTGCTATATCCAGGACTATTTGTAAGCTTCTGAGCCCCCCCCCCCATGTCTTTCTGTGTTGGAGGGAAGCCATTTGGCTTATCAGTGGGAGTGGTAGGCACTAGGTAGTCTATCTACCACAAGAAGTGGTTTCTGGCCCAGAAATCGTGGTTTATTGGCCATTTGGGCAATTTTTTCCATCTCTTTCAGCTTTCTGGTTTAAAAGCCCGTGTTTGTGCTTGTTTCCCCCTTTTCCTTTAACTAGTCTAGTCCAGATACAGACTTGCTGTATCCAGGACTGTTTGTAAGCTCCTGAGCAGTGCCAAAGTCTGCTCTTCAATTTGTCCTTTAGATCTACCGGTTCTCTCCTCTCCTGCACTTATACTAGCTTATTAGTCTAGCACTTTACCAGACTTCTTGTAGCAATTATTGTAGCACACAAAAGTGCTACCAGCACTAAACGTTCTACAAGGAAACAGATACAGTACTTACTATCAATGCCCACCCCTCCAGGCATGTCTAAAGGTCAGTTCCCTGTGCTTTCTCCTATTAACCTGGTGAACTTGGGCATCCTGAGGCAATGTAGCAACTGCCTCATGTACACTGACAACCCTCTCCTCTTACCTCCCAACACTCAGACTTGCGAGAGATGCACTTATATATTCAAATTAGAAGCCATGCACTCTCCAGCCAAGACCAGAATACCTGGTCTAGAGGAGAAGGTCAACACTTGCCCCACACCACATGGAACACATAGCCCTCCAGAACACACCAGCACCACCTTCACATAAAAACACAAACCACACACCCACCTTCTCGGAGGCTCTCAATAAAAATCTACCCAAGCAGCAGAGACCTCCAAGGCAGAAATGCACTCAACTACCATAACACAACACTAATCATGAGACACATAACTCTCCTAAACAGTGTGCCACTCAACCAAAGCCCCCAAGGCAAAACAGCATGCCCAACACACTAGTCATAGGTGACTCGATAGTGAGGCACACTGATGTCCCACTCACTAGGTTGAATAAGGAGAAAGTAATAGTCAGCTTTGTCTGTCAGGTGTCAGGATCCGTCACATAACACATGCACTCAGGTCCCTCAACAACAGGTACAAATATGACTCTGTCATTGTACATGTGGGTGTGAATGATCTGAGATGTACCTCCCTGGACTACATGAAAAGAGACATGGAGGAGCTCTTGGATTATGTAGCCCAGGCGAGTATGACACTAGCCCTGAGCAGCATCCTACCATCACCCAGAATGATACCACAGTACAAGCAGAAAATGATTGATTTCAACAACTGGCTAAGCTTCTTATGTCATTCTAGGGGGATCTAGTATCTGTCTGCTTGGGATGACATGATTGACAGACCTCGATGCTTTACCAGAAATGGCCTGCATCTGTCAACCCTGGGCTTTTGGATACTGGCCAAGGCTCTTGGCACCCCTATAGTGGCTTTTTAGGCGGTGTTCCAAAGACCAAATTACCACCGTAACAGCTACAAACAAATGCAATCTGAGGGTCATGCTGCTGAAAGCTAGAAGTCTAAATCTCAAAATGCACTCGCTCGAAGCACTGCTTAAAATGGAGAACACTGGCATTTGTGCTGTAACAGAGACCTGGTTCAAGGCAGCAGAAAGCACCCCTGCACTACCAGGCTATAACTCATTCCACACCTTTTGGCCCCAGAACTTGGACCAAAGCTCCAAACGCGGTGGTGTTTCCATACTCATAAACAATGTACACACCTCCAGACTGGTAGCCCAACATAATGCATCAGAAATATTTCATGTGCAGCTAAAAAGAAGTTATGTACTCACCATAACATTCCATCTAAGTAGGTAAACTTCATTCGTCAGCAACCTGTGGGTATTGGATCCGAGCCAGCAGCTTTAAACAGCTAAGATCCGAGCTCCAAGCTCCTCCCCCTTACCCATAATCCCCTGCCATCCCTCTCTGACCTCAGATCGAGTTTGCTATAGTAACACAGAACATTACAAAACAAAGGATCGCCTGCACATCCTAACCTGGTGTTATCCGGAGAAAAATGACAAGGAATCCTTCTAGGACGCACTATAGGTTAGGGGGATGGAGGGGGGGGTTGGTTGCTGACAAATGAAGTTTACCTACGCAGATGGAACGTTATGGTGAGTACATAACTTCTTTATCTGAAGTAGTTAACTTCATTTGTTCATCAACCTGTGGGACAGAGTCACCAGCTACCCAAACTTGTGAGGTCCTCATGGAAGGATATTCCAGAGAACTGCAGAGCCAAAGGATGCTCTCCCTCTGGAAATTATATCCAGCTTGTAATGGTTAATGAAAGTATAGGATGAAACCCAAGTGGCTGCTGAACAAATGTCATCCAAGGACACTCTGGAGCAAAAGGCAGCAGAAGTAGAAATCGATCGGGTAGAATGAGCGTGGACTCCTTCAGGTTCAGGCCAACCAGACCTCTTATATGCAAGAAGCATACATTGGGAAATCCATCTGGACAATGTAACTTTTGATACTGGTTTGCCCAAAGAGGATTTAGCAAAGGATACAAAGAGTTGCTCAGATTTCCTAAGTTCAGCGGTCCTGTGCAAGTAGAATCTCAACTGCCTGTGTACGTCCAGAGAATGTAGTTTGTATTCACCCCTGTTTTGATAATTTGGAAAGAAAACTGGTAAATTAATAGATTGATTGATACTGGGCTCAGAAGCAACTTTGGGTATAAAGTAGGGATTGGTCCTGAGGGAAACTCTATCTTTATGGAAGACCAAGTATGGAGGTTTGGCGCAAAGGGCTTGAAGCTCCGAAACCCTTCTAGCTGAAGTGATAGCAATGAGAAAGGCCGTCTTCCAAGATAAATATTTTAGATCCACTGAAGCTGCAGGTTCAAATGGAGGGGCCGTCAGAGACTGGAGAGCAAGGGTTAAATCCCATGGAGGGACTGTCTTACATAATTTGGAAGAGGCTAAGGAACCGAGATCACTTCCCACATGATAATGGGAAATCGCGGCTAATTGGACTTTGACCGTAGAAGAGCTAGCACCTTGGTCGAATAAAGTTGACAAAAATTGTAACACTGCTGGTATCGGAGCTGTAAAGGGATCCAATTTTCTATGCTCCACCCAGATTGTAAAGCGTTTCCATTTGCTGTTATAAACCTTTCTCGTAGAAGGTTTATGAGCGGCTACTAAAATAGCCTCAACAGAGGACGAGATACCGGGAGTCCTAGCTATTACTGGAACTGGATCAACCAAGCTGTGAGCTTGAGGTTGTCCAGATTCGGGGTTGATAATCCTAGTGGGTGAGAGATCAGATCCGGTGTGGGATCTAGAATCCATGGAGGATTCACTAGATGAGACCATAGGCATGGGAACCACATTTGACGAGGCCAGAATGGGGCTATAAAGATCGCTCTGCTCCCCAACCAACGGGCTTTCTGCAAGAATTTTAGCATTAGGGGAAAAGGGGGATAAGCATAAAGTAGACCGGATGGCCAAACATGCACCAGAGCGTCTCTGGGGGATTCCCCTGGTGGGGGAATTAGAGCAAAGTAGTTGCTGTACTTTGCGTTCGAAGGAGATGCGAAGAGATCGCAGCAAGGTTCACCCACTTGAGAAAGATTTGCTTCGCTATTCTGGGGTTCAGAGACCACTCGTACGGTGAGAGGATGGTTCGACTCAGCCTGTCTGCCAAAATGTTCGACCGACCCGGAATGTGCGTCGCTATGAGAAAGCGGTTGGTGGAGATCGCCCATTCCCAAACTCTCATGGCCTCTTGACAAAGTGGGTAGGATATGGTTCCCCCCTGTTTGTTGATATACCAGACCACTGGCATGTTGCCTGCCTGAATTGCAACTGTCCCTAAGGGAAGAAGGGCTTGGAGTGCTTGCAACACCAAAAGCACCGCTCTCATCTCTAGGACACTGATATGCAACAAGGTCTCTGAATGGGTCCATGTGCCTTGGATGGTTCTGCTCATACAGTGCCCCCCCCACCCTAGTCACCATGGCTACAGGTGGGTACATAGAAAAGGGACGCCCTTTCTGGAGGTCCGGGGACTGGATCCACCAGAGCAGGGATTTCCTGCAAACCCTGCTGAGGGAAATGAGTGAACTCAGTTGATGTTGCAGGATGGACCACTGAACCTGCAAGGTCCATTGTAGTATCCTCATGTTCAAGTGTGCTAAAGGTAGCGGATTGATTGTTGCCACCATGGAACCTAGAGCCCTCAGAACCAATTCCGCTGGAGGAGCCGAGGATTGTAGAAGGGCCAGTACATGGAGCTTCAGAGTTCGAAGCCGGTCTGGAGTTAAGAAGACTTTCAATAGGTTTGTGTCTAACCTGGCTCCTATGAAGTCTAAGATCTGGGTTGGTTGAAGGGAAGATTTCTTGAGGTTGATTGTGATTCCCAGCCGGGAGGCCAAGTGAAGGAAGTAATTTCTGGCTGAACATAGTAGATGCCTGGTGGGGGTGGTCAGGAGCCAGTCGTCCAGGTACGGGAAGACCTGTATTCCCTGGAGTCTCAGGTGGGCTGCTACAACTGCCAAAACTTTGGTGAACACCCTTGGGGCTGTGGTGAGACCAAAGGGAAGGGCCCTGAACTGGTAGTGGCTGGCTCCTAGCCAGAAGTGGAGTAACCTTCTGGATAGTCTGTCCATCAAAATGTGGTAGTACGCATCCTTGAGGTCTATCGAGCACATCCAGTCGTTCTCCTGTAAGCGTTGGAGAATGGATTGAATGGTGACCATCCGGAGCTTCTCTTTGGCCACTGACAGGTTTAGAAAGGGCAGGTCAAGGATTGGCCTTAAGTCCCCTGTCTTTTTTGGCACCAGAAAGAACCTGGAGTAAAAGCCCGATCTGGATTGGTCTCGGGGGATGTGCTGGATCGCTCTTTTTTCTAGCAGCTGGTTTATTTCTGCGGCTGCTGCCTCCCTTTGATTGGGCGGGACATCGGGGAGGCTCCGGGGTCTGGGAGGGGGATACAGAAAGGGAATTTTGTAACCTCTGGATATGATTTGAAGCACCCAGCGATCTGTTGTAATGGACTCCCAAACTGCTAGGTGCCTCGAGAAGCGACCCCCGACTGTCTCCAGAGTGGAACAGTCGGGTAACCCTTCAGGGCTGCTGCACGGGTCGATCAGAAAAGGGTTCTCTCGACCCAAAATTCTTCGGTCCCCCTCTGCCTCTGGGCCGGCGTCCACCCTGTCCTCATCTGCCTCTGAAGGACGAGTGGTCCAGAGTGAAACGGGACTGTTGAGACTTCCGGAACCACATCTTCTTTTGTCCCCTTTGGTTCCTGGAGAAGGACCTCTGGGGAGCCGAGAAGCGGACTCCGATGGCAGACGTATTCCCATCTTTCTCGCTCTGGACCAGTGTGTCGCGGACGGTCTTGCCAAATAGCAAAGAACCGTCAAATGGGGCATTAGCGAACGACGCCTTGAAGGGTTCCGCAAAATTGCAAAGGCAGAGCCAAGCATGTCGTCGTAAGACAATGCCCGCTCCGCTAGCTGTAGCGGCTCCTTCCATAGCATGGGAAAGGAGCTGCATAGAGGTGTTCAAAATGGACTTAAGAGTGGCCATTCGAGCTGAGAATACCTTCTTATCCTCGGCCGACATGGACTCTGGGGGCGACCCGGCGCATTCCTTGATGAGATCCCGCTGGAGTCGTATCACTTGTGCCATATAATTCAGCAACCTTACGGAGAAGGTAGCTTGAAGTGAACATCCGCTTCCCCAGGCGGTCCATCGTCCGAGACTCCTTGTCGGGAGGGTGGACCGAGAAGCTCTCCTGGGCTAGTTCCTTCTTGGTGGCGGCCACCACCAACATGGCATCTACTGGAGCACCCTTGCTCCAAACTGTCCTATCAGTGGGGGGACTGAGGATTCTATCTGGTCTCATAGGAATGGGCTCCACAGTGTCCGGTTCCTTCCATGCCCTGGTAGTAATCACATCTACCAGGGGATTGGCGGGATGGGACACCCATAAGGTAGATGAGCCTGCGTCAAATGCCTCCAGAAACACAGACTCATCCAAGGAAAGGTTTTGGGCTGACTACCCCACTCTAATTCGAAGCATTTCCATGATGTCGCCGAAGGAGATGTCCTCGGGGGGGGGGGAACCTTGGGGAACCTTCCCCTTCCTCTAAGTCTGTGTCCTCCATCAAGGACTCAGGTGAGTCCAAGTGCATCCTCTTGCACTTACGTTTGTGAGGAACCTCCTCAGGGGGGCTGTCCGGAGAGGCCTCACCAACCACATTTTGTTCCTCCAAGGGAACCATCTGGGACGTAGGCGCAGGCTGTCCCTGGGGCCGGGTGATGGAAGGTAGGCCCATCTGAGAGAGAGTGCAGGGTGGAACTGTAGAAGGAGCCTGGGGCCTCGAATCCCTCGACAATACCCTCTCCACAACATCGAACGCCGAAGGAGAATTGCTCTCTCTTGGATCCAAGAGCAGTCGCCTCGGATCCGATGAGTGGATCGGAGCCGGCGCCGAAGCAATCGGATCCGAAGGACCAGTATGCTCCGACCGAGACGGAGCCGAAGACACACTGACACCTCCGGATCCGAAGCTCAGCTCTTGGCTCCAAGAGCTCGGACCTGAAAAGTGACCCGACAAACTCGAGGGTGCAGTCGGAGCCGAAGTACGAGATACTATCGGCGCCGAACCTCCCCCGGCTCCTATGCAACCCGGATCCGAAGGCTCTGAACCCCGGAAGTGGGTTGGAGAAGGAGCAATCGGGACAAAAAAGGGGGTCGGGCTCCCCCCGGAGGGGGGGGGGGTGGCAGGAGCACTCACATCTGCAGCTGGGCCTGGAGGAACCTACGCATCATCCGGTCCATATCTGCATCGGACAAGCTTCGGGTGGACCTAGAAGAGGCCACCGAGGTGGGCTGGGAGTGCCGCCTCGATGACCTCGAAGGCGACCGGGTCTCCTCCTCCGGCTCCGGGGAGAAACGAGGTGAATGGAGCCAGGAAGGAGAAGGCCCGGAAGCCCTGGGAGAGGCCGCTTGTGATGTCTCTCTTTTTTCCTCTCCTGCCTTGCTTCCCTCTCCTCCTGGCCTAAGGTGGGAGGATGAGTCCTGGCCAGGGGAGCAGGGATGGAAGGAGGCACTGCCGCGGCAGGTGCCACGGAGGGAGAGGAGGACGAAGTCGAGTCCGGGGGCAAAAGTCCCACCAGAATCAACTTCGACCTCCTGTCCTTTAGGGCCCTGGGGTTGAAGGCTGCACAAATAGTGCAGCCGGAGGAGAGGTGGTCAACCCCAAGGCAGATAACACACTGAGTGTGGCCATCCGCTGGGGATAGCTTATGGCCACACTTGGTGCATTTAGAGAAGAAGGTTTTTGGGGCCTCAGACATAGTCTGACTAAAAAAACACAAGGCCCAACACACACGCCTTCACACACACACGGGGAGGAAATTAAACTACACTAAAGATAAATTAACAAATTTTATAACTAAAAATTCTAACTAGGGAGCAATACACACAACAGCAATTTAGCTACAAGAAAAAAAAGGGTAGAAAATAAGGATTTTTTTCTCACTAAATGATTAACTCCCACACCTGGTACTCGTTCTAAGCTGCTGATTCAACCGCGGCAAATGAGATCTGGGGTCAGAGAGGGATGACAGGGGATTATGGGTAAGGGGGAGGAGCTTGGAGCTCGGATCTTAGCTGTTTAAAGCTGCCAGCTCGGATCTGATATGGATCCGATACCCACAGGTTGATGAACAAATGAAGTTAACTACTTCAGATCACTGGGTTAGACAGCGATTCAGATCGTAACCTGCTATAGGTCCCCAACCATGTCTCAAGACTCACACTCCACATTCCTAAGCACCCTGGAGAATATTAGGGTCCAACCTAACACTCTCTTATTAGGCAACTTCAACTAAACCTCCATTAACTGGGAAAACTACTCTTGTACCAATACACTTGCCCAACGTTTCCTGGAGTTCAATAATTCCAATGCCCTGGGCCAGCTCATTCTTACCCCCACTACAGGTAGCAACATCCTTGACCTGGTAATTACTAACATGGACGACTGTTGCTTTACACCAATAGTCAGCTCCTCCCTGGTTAGATCAGACCACAAACTAATCACCTTGAAAATCCACATCCCTCCCACCCCCACCCCCCGCAAAGGTAACCACCATGAAAAACTTCTCCAAAGCTAACTTTGGGCTCCTAAAAACAGAGGTGGCTAACTTCACGGCACCCATGGAGAATAGTTGTATGAATGCAGAATCATACACCAATGGCTGAACGAACACAAATACAAATGCATGGATGTCGCCATACCCAATAGAACCAAGATGCTCTCCTCCAAAAAAAGGAAGCCAATCTGGTGGTCCTCTGCCATAAGCAAACTCTACAACAGGAGGAGGAAACTGATGGGGAACAATGTGAAGTCCTAAGACTGGAAAAATCTCTCATCAGCCTCAACAAAAAGTTGAGATCCCTCATCAAATCCTCTAAAGCTAGCTATGAAAAAACAATGCAACAGATAGTAAAGACAACCACAAGGCCTTCTATAGTTATGCAAAGAATATCCACGGCAATACCCAGATTTGCTCTGAGCTACTACACAGTGGTACCTCCTATATTGAGCCAACAGATATTGCCAGTATATTGGCCAATAGATTCAGTGCTGACTTTACCCCTCCCTCCCAAAGGACCAATCACAATACCAGTAGATTGCCAGGCACCCAGTATTACTGCTGCACAGGTTAAAACAATACTGTCCAAGGCCAAGAATACAGCTCGATGGGACCTGACAATATCCCTGCCATGTTCTACATGAACTGGCACCTCACCTGTGTGCCCTGTTCAATCACAGCCTCACCTTAGGCTTTGACCCTACTGAATGGTGCACTGTTACAGTCATCCCTCTCCACAAAGGAGGAGCGACTACAGACCCAGGGAACTATCGCCCCATTAGCCTGATGAGCCTGATATGCAAAGCTATGGAACACATCATCATGGACCTAATAAACAAGGATACAGGGAATCTCCAAACTCTGGATCCCACAAAGTTTGGTTTTGTGAAGGGTAGATCATGCCTGCTCAACTTGGTCAACTTCTTTGAGTCAGTCACCAGAGCTGTGGATAAAGGCAAGGTGGTTCATACAGCCTACCTTGATCTGGCCAAGACTTTTGATACCATTCCCCACTTGACTGCAGTTGCGCACACCTCTAATTTTAGCTGCGGAAGTAACTATCCTTTGTTCTTTATAACCTGTAGTCTGTAAACAGTAGTAACTTTCTGCAAGAGTTTGTAATAAGTCATGGCTGCAAGCCAGAATAAAGTTAAATGCAAAACTGATATAGAAAACAGGCAATTTCATGACTGCCTGTTTGTGTCTTTCGGCTTTTCCCGGTTAGGGGTCGCCACAGCGGAACTCCGGTCTGCTTATGATTGGCAGTTGATTTTTATGTACCGGCTTGCCAGGCCTGATGCACAACCTTCAACAAAGGTACGCCCATTCACGCATGTCTCCATGCAGAAGATGCTCTAGCTGAGAGTCGAACCGGACAGCGTCTTACTGTGAGGCGACAATGCTACCGCAGCACCACCACCGCTTGTTTTAAGTAAAAATGCCAGTCACCTGTACCTATTGTTAACTCGTAACGACTTACTATGTTTTGAGGTGCCCCACAGATGCATTAAGAATTCATGTAGTGGCCCTCCCCACAAAAAGGTTGTGCACCACTAGTCTACATGAACTGCAGAAGGGGTGGTTGTTAGTTCACTTATGATGGTTTAAAATATTTGCTAAATTTGTATCTAGTACCTCCGGGTGCTTTAAGTACAGAATAGGTACAATGGCTATTTCTACCAAAGATGTCATTTGTAATTTTCTAGAAGGTGGTTGCACAATGAGTGTTGGCAGGCATATGCAGTACACGCATATACATATGTCTTATCAGTGCAGGGAGCACAACTAAGCAACCATCTGAAAGACGTCACTGTGCAAGCCGGGGGGTCCAGCGTACATACTGGAAGAAATTCCTTTTGTCTTGTGTTTTGTGGCTGCCATCTGAGTATCAGACTGCATAGGGTAGGTGTGAAATTTGGAGTCTCTTCTCATGTCAACTGCTTTGCTTGCCAATAAAAAGCAAATAGCAAAGATTTAAAGATAAGAATCTGTCATGTTAGTAAGCAACAAAACACAGGACTTATTAAAATAAAAGAGTAAGTAAACTGTTTGACAAAAGCACTTACACTCCATTTAATAGATCCTGCGTTTTATTCTTTACCAGTCTGATGGATTCTTATTATTTATTACATTTTTCCATTGGTGTCATGGACTGTAACTATTTTTATTTTAATGTTTCTTTAAACATTAAAGGGGCAAATTTCCATTTGGATTACTGCCTTGTCCTGTATCAGGCTACAACACTGCCACTGACTGTTGTTTCATAAAGAAAAATGAATGGCAAACATTTATTCCAAAGTATTTCAGAAGGGTCATATGGACTACTATTTCTGCAAAGAAAATTGATCAGCAAATACTTTGCTATTTTAAACTGTTTCACAAGGTGTTGAAGTGCTGGATTTATAACGTTTGACAGAGTATTAAAAAAAAATAAATAAAAAATAACTGCCATATGTACTGCAACATAAATATCCTTACAGATAGAAAATTAATATCTAAACATATTTTAGAATTAAAAATAAAAATGGAATCAGATCAGAGAAGATAAGTATCAGCAAATAAATTATGAAAGGAAAAAACATGAGCAAAAATACAAGAACATGAAAATCATACATTATATTTGCAAAAGCAGATGGGAGTAGGAAATAGTAGTTAAAACTATTGTTCCTTGTTATAAACTTTGGCATTTGGCACAGAGGATAAAGTTCTGAACTGTTAATGGACTGCTTCTGGTTATTCAAGGTACAGGGTTCAAATCTTTCCCCCTCCATTTATCTACTGTGTGACTTAGAGCAAGTCACTTAACCAAAAACAATGGTTCTTGGCAAGGAAAGTACAGTTGTGTACACTTACCATAAATGTAGATGTTCGAGTGTATTCACTGTTGCAGTCCTCACATATGGGTTATTCGGCTCCTGGGTAGCCCTCATTCGACCCAAATACCAGAGTCCTTGGTATATGACTTTGACTGGTGCCGGTTGTAAAACTGATGTCAGTACGTCAGGTTTAAAAGGAGGCAGCTGACACAATTTCCTCAGTTTTTCTTGCCTTAACTTTCAGGAGCCCCCCCAAAATAAGGCTAAGCCAGGAAGGAAACACCCTGGACACATGTCATACAAAAAATAAAAATATGTAGTCTGTGCCTTAGGAAAAAAGGGGGAATGGAGGGTGGAAAAAGTACAGTTTTGTACCTACCATAAATGTAGATGTTCGAAGATCCACATTGCTGCAGTCCTTACATATGGGTAAGTCCGCTGTCCTCGGTCGGCCCGAATACCAAAGTATTAGGCTGACGTCGGTCATGGGTGCTCAGATCTGACATCAGAGCGTCAGGGTATAAAAGCGCATGACCAACGTCATATCCACAGTCTTTTCTTGCCCCAGATGTCAGAAGGCCCTAAAAAGAAAGGCCACAGCCCAAAAACAGGATACCTCCCAAAAACATGCCCAACAATAACCATCATCCAAACCATATAACCATGCCAAACTACAGAGGGGAAGGAGGGAGGGTAAATTGGACTGCAGCAATGTGGATCTTCGAACATCTACATTTATGGTAGGTACAAAACTGTACTATGTTCTTCATCTCACATTGCTGCAGTCCTTACATATGGGTAGAATCCCAAAGCAGAGGTAAAGGGAGGATGGCAAAATCATAAAGCATTAGGGGCTGCTAAAATGCCCTGTAATATTGCAGTGGCAAATCCAGCCCTAGACTTAGAATAAAGAGGAAGGTGGTAATGCTTGGAAAAGTATGTACTGAACTCCAAGTGGCTGCTTCCAAAATATCTTTGTAGCTACCCCTTAGAAAGGCAGTAGAAGTGGCAGTAGCTCTAGTGGAATGAGGTCTGATTCCAGCCGGAATCTCCTTACCATGATGGGAATAACAGAAAGAAATACAAAACCCAATCCATTTAGAAATAGTTTGTTTTGAAACAGGTTTTCCCTGAGAACCCAAAGCAAAAGAAACAAACAACTGCTGAGACTGCCTGAACCCTTGGTTCTGCTCAAATAATAACGTAACTGCCTGTGAATATCCAAAGTATGCAAAATCTTCTCCCTTTATTTTGGGGTTTGCATAAAAAGTAGGCAAATGAATAGTTTGGTTCAAGGCCACACTAGAAACCACTTTAGGCATAAAGGAAGGATTAGTACGCAAAGATACCCTATCCTTATGAAAAATCAGGAAAGGTTCCACTGCCATAAGGGCCTGTAATTCAGAAACCCTTCTTGCAGAGGTAATGGCCAACAAAAAAGCAGTCTTCCATGATAAATACTTTAACTCGGCCGTAGCTGCAGGCTCAAAAGGTTGTAGAGTAAGCTTTTCCAACACAAAATTGAGATCCCAAGCAGGAGTAGGAGCTCACGTGGGGTCTTATGTTCTTTGCCCTCTAAGAAATTGCTTAAACAAAGGATGGGAAAATAAAGGAGGGTCACAGTCATAGTGAGCAGAAATGGCTGCAGCATGAACCTTTATCGAGGAGAAAGACAAACCCTTGTCCAATAACTTAGTAAGATATTGAAGAGAAACACTTAAATCAGGCTTGGAAACATCAAAGTCCTTCGCTTTGCTCCAAAGAAAAATCTCCTCCATTTATCAGCGTAAACTTTCCTTGTACTAGGCCTTCTGGCCTCCAAAATAACATTCAAAACTTGTTGTGGAAGCTGAGACCCTCCAGGGTCTAAAACAGAATATGCCAGGCTGTGAGATGCAGAGACTGAATCTTGACATTGAGGAAGTGATTGCCCTCCTGAGACAAAAGATGCGGAATCAAAGCCAGAGGCCATGGCGGCTCCCACCAAACTCCTCAGTAGTGGGTACCAATGCTGTCGAGGCCAATCCGGCGCTATCAGAATCATGGATGGCTTGTCTTTTCTGGCCTTCAGGAGTACCTTGGGAATGAGAGGCAGAGGTGGAAAGGCATAGACATGAAGATTGCTCCAACTGAATGATAGAGCATCCACCTTCCAAGCTGTGGGATGAAACATTTTTGTGCAAAACTTTGGCAACTGGTAATTTAGTGGAGAAGCGAACAGATCTATGTCTGGAGTCCCCCATAACACTGTCAACTTTTGAAACACATGAGGATCCAGTTTCCACTCGTGAGGATCCACAATTTGTCTGCTCAACACATCCGCTAAGGAGTTCTGTGCTCCTGGTAGAAACCTTGCCTGAAGATTGAGGTGTAAACTGAGAGCAGTCTCCCACAAAATCATCGCTTGCCTGCAAAGAGGGTATGAATGGGTTCCCCCTTGCTTGTTGATGTACCACATGACAGTAATGTTGTCTGTTTGAATCAACACCTGTCCTGGGTGAAGTAAATCCTTGAAAGCCATCAATGCAAATTGGACTGCTAACATCTCCTTCAAGCTGATATGCAAATGTTGAAGTCTGACAGGCCACGTGTCTTGCACCCATTTTCCATTGAGGTGTGCTCCCAAGCCTTGTCCGAGGCATCTGTCGTTAGAATCTGACTCGCCTCTGGTCGGGTCACAGAGAGTCCCTTGTTTAGGTGACATTCCTGAGCCCACCACAAAAATTCTTTCCGAATGCAAGGTATTATCTGAATGACAGTGTCTAGATCTTGGCAGTGTTGTGTCCATACATTTTTGAGATACCACTGAAGCTTCCTCATATGCAGTTTGGCATTGGGAAGCACCAGAATACAAGATGCCATGAACCCCAAGGCTTGAAGGACTGTCCTTGCAGTCAGCCTGGACTGTAGAGACATTTGATGGAAATAAAGAGAAAGGCTTCTTTGTTTGTCCGGAGTCAAAAAGGCCATCTGGGAAGCTGTATTCAGTCTCACACCCAGAAAGCACATGTCCTGAGAGGGTACTAGACTGGACTTTGTTTCGTTCACAGAATACCCTAGGCATCTTAACACTACCATCACATACTGTAGATGATGCAGAAGTTCGTCTTTGTGTTGTGCAATAATCAGGCAATCGTCCAAATAAGGATAAATCTGTATTCCTCTTAACCTGAAAAAGGCTATCACTGGAGCCAGAACCTTTGTGAACACTCTGGGCAGTAGATAAGCCAAAGGGCAATGCAGAGAACTGATAATGTAAATTTCCAGCCCGAAACGCAGGTACCTCCTGCAACTGGGCCTGATAGGAACATGAAGATAAGCCTCTTTGAGATCCAGAGTTACCATCCAGTGATCTTTTCCCAACAGAGGTAAAAGCTGTTGTAACGTCAGCATTTTGAACTTTGGAATGTCCAGATAAGTGTTGAGGATAGATAAATCCAAAATTGGTCTCCACGTGTTCCCTTTCTTTGGTACTAGAAACAGGCGAGAATAAAATCCTAGTCCCACTTCTGACAGAGGAACTGGCTGTATAGCTCCTATTTGAAGAAGTAAAGAAATCTGCTTGTGAGCCTCTATCCTTTGCTGAGGAGGAACGTCTGGCATGCCTTTGAAAGGAGGCAATGTATGGAAATAGAACTTGTAGCCTTGGTTTATAATGTCCAATACCCATTTGTCCTGGGTGACTAAAAGCCAGTTTTGCTTGAAGAGTGCTAACTTTCCTCCCAAAGGAGCTGCCAGGGAAGAAGAATCTGGCAGCTGAAAATGCAGGTCATTGGGCCTGTTTACGAAAGGACTGGCCCCTGCCCTCACCTGCAGATTGTGCAGGTGAACTCCAAGTTCTAGGCCTGAATGTACTGTGAGCTCTGCCCCTGCCACGTCTAGATCTACCCCTAGACTGAGAATCAGAAGAAGGGTAGGTCCACCCCTTAGTAGGCCAATTTCTACTAAACTTTGGAGGTTGCACCTGCAAAAATCTTTAACAGTCTGCATGGACTTAGCCTTGTCTTCCATTTTCTTCAAAACCGACTCCACAGGGGGACCAAACAAAACTTCAGACTGTAAAGGGCCATCCAGAATTCTAGTTTTAACATGCTCGGACAAATTCTGATCCTTAAGCCAGGCGTGCCTACGAAGAACTGAACCAGTGGCAGCCAACCTAGAAGAGGCCTGTACAGCATCAAAACCACACTGCAAAGAATGCTTACCCACCTGTTCAGAGACATGTACTAAATCTTGCAATTCTTTACACTCTATGCCCTCTGCCAAAGCATCCACTTTAGATTTTAGCTGAGAAAGGAGGAAATTCTGATATTTCAACATATGAAACTGGCAATTTAAAGCCCTCATTGCTAAAGTAGAAGAGGTATACACCTTCTTACCCCATCTATCCAAAGCTCTAGCTTCCTTATCTAGAGGAACCGGATTCTTTACAACAGAAGCTCTAACACCCTTAGGCCCCTGACTAATAGTTTCTGGGTCCGCCCTAGGACTCTTATACAGATATTTATGAGCCTCAGGCACCCTGTAATACCTGTCCGGTTTAACTGGCAGGAGGCAAAGAATCTGGATTAAGGGAAGCCTCGAGAAAACATCTTGAACAACATCCAAAACAGGAGGTATAGCCAAGGGTCTATGCTGTGGTAAAAACAAGAATTCCCTAAGCCTCTTCCGTGAATCAGAGAAATCCTGTCCTTCCCACTTAAAATGCTCCCTCATGGAATGCAGAGTTTCTGAAAATGAAAAATCCTCTGGAGGAGAAGCAGAAGGAGTGGAATCCTCTGCATCAGAATCCGAATAAGGGGGAAAATCTTGAATATCTTCAGCAGAAGAGTCTGTCATCTGAGGCCTGATCCAAACTTTCCAACTCTGGCTCCACCCTGGGCCTCTTATCAGGAGGAGGCATAAAACCCCTAATTAAAGTAATCAAATCTTCTGCCATTTTAAGCATGTGCTTTTTAGGCACAGACCCTGAAGTACCTGGAGGGACACCAGAGGAAGGCAAAACAGACCTGCCCTTAGAAGAAGCCTTAGAAATAGTAGCAGAAGGCCTAACCACCTTAGGCATAGAAGGGAGAACAGTAACCTGAGAGGCCCCTTCAGCTTGACCTGACTCCTGTGAGGCCACATCCTGCAAAATCAAAGTTTCCCCCTGAGACTCAACAGAAACTTCAGCCGGATCCACCTGCTCCACTGTAGTTTCTGCAGGACCGGTGTCCGAAACGGACGAATCAACCTGTCTAGGTTTCAAGGATTTGTATTTGCGCTTCTTCATGGAAGCGGGCGTCGGAGGATCCGACGGCATATTATAATTACACCGCTTACCAAAGACTAACCTATCACAATCTAACCTTTTTATAGTGCGCTTATTAAACCTAGCACAAAACCGACACCCGACTACGTCGTGGTCCGGTCCCAAACAAGGAATGCAAAGAGAGTGATAATCCCTATGCGGTATCTGTTTCCCACAAGAAATACAATTATTCACTTTTTCTGACATCCGGAATTAACTGAGGCAAGAAAAAACAAAAATATTCCCAACGGGTACTTAGCCCAACTTGGTTTCGGTCTGAAACTCAGAATACGAAAATTTCAGAACGCCGAACGGCACTTGCAACGCTGCTTCTGCATCGGACCATGCGGCAAAAAAGACTGAGGATATGACGTCGGTCATGCGCTTTTATACCCTGACGCTCTGATGTCAGATCTGAGCGCCCATGACCGACGTCAGCCTAATACTTTGGTATTCGGGCCGACCGAGGACAGCGGACTACCCATATGTAAGGACTACAGCAATGTGAGATGAAGAACATCCAGGACTGCAACAGTGAATACATTCGAACATCTACATTTATGGTAAATGTATACAACTATACTAGGTTCTTCATGTTTCACTGTTGCAGTCCTCACATATGGGTTGATTCCCAAAGCCCAGGAAAAAGACAAAGGGTGGAGGAAGATCACAGATTAAGGGTTGGTAAGAAGGCCCTGCAAAACTGCAGAGGCAAAACCAGCCCTGGATTTAGAAAACAAAGGTGGATTGTAATGCTTTGTGAAAGTATAGACAGAAGACCAAGTAGCTGCTTCTAGAATGTCCTTAGTAGGCACACACCACAGAAAAGCTGCAGAGGTAGAGGCTGCTCTAGTAGAATGGGTCCTAATACCCTGAGGGGGAACCTTCCCATGCTGCAGGTAACAAACGTGAATACAGTGAGCAATCCATTTGGAGATGGCTTGTTTTGAAATAGCTTTACCCTGAGCCTCACGAGCAAAACTAACCAACAACTGTTCAGATTTCCGAAATGATTTAGTTCTAAGTAAAATCTCAGCTGTCTATGCACATCCAGAGAGTGCAGAATCCTTACCCCTTTATTCTGGGGATTGTTGAAAAAAAAGTAGGCAGGTGAATAGACTGCTTAAGGGTTAAACTGGAAACTACCTTAGGCAAAAAGGAGGGATTAGTTCTCAGAGAAACTCAATCTGAATGAAAAATAATGAAAGGTTCTACTGCCATTAAGGCTTGCAGCTCTGAAACCCTTCTGGCTGAAGTAATAGACAAAAGAAAAGCAGTCTTCCAGGAGAGAAAATTCAAATCTGCAGAGGCAGTTGGTTCAAAGGGAGGTAGAGTAAGCTTTTCCAGGACAAAATTAAGATCCCAAGCAGGAGTAGGAGCTCTTCTGGGAGGTCTAAGATTGCTAGCTCCCATCAGGAACTGCTTCATCAAGGGCTGAGAAAGCATGGGTTGCTCAGAAGAAAAATGAGCAGAAATTGCTGAAGTGCGAATTTTGATTGAAGAAAACGAAAGTCCACCATAAAGCAATCCTGCTAGGTAATCAAGAATGAGGGAAAGAGAAGGATGAGAAGAGTCTTCTCTTTTAGCCTACATCCAAGAGCAAAATCTCTTACGTTTATCTGCATAGGATTTTCTGGTGCTACGCCTCCTGTCCTCATGAAGAACTTCAACCACCTGTTGGGAAAGATTATCCAGGCAGTTAAATGCAGAGTTTGAAGATGAGGATGAAGGAAATTTCCCCCTTCCTGAACCAACAGATCTGGTACCAGTGGAAGATGCCAAGGTTGAGCCTGGGAAAGACTGCGAAGGAAGTGAATCCAATGCTGCCTGGGCCAATCTGGAGCTATCAGAATAGCCTTTGGTTTTTGGTCCCTTATCTTTAGCAGCACTCTGGGAAGAAGAGGCAGAGGAGGGAATGCATAAACTGAGAGATGTGTCCATGAGAAGGACAATGCATCCACCCTCCATGCTTTGTTGTGAAACTCCCTGGTGCAGAAGCTTGGAAGGAGATGATTGGTGTGAGAGGAGAAAAGATTCACTTGTGAGGTGCCGCAATGCTGAGTGATGTGATGGAAAATGATCTTGTTCAGTTGCCACTCGTGAGGATCCAGAACATGTCTGCTTGAATGATGCGCCAAGGAGTTTAGCCTCCTTGGAAGATACTAGGCTATTAGATGTATGCCCATGGATGCTGCTATGAACCACAATCTCATGCTTTGTCTGCACAAGGGGTAAGAGTGAGTCCCCCCCTGCTTGTTGATGTACCACATGACTGTGGTATTGTCTGTTCTGATCAGGAGAGTCCCAGGGAAGAGAAGGCCCTTGAAAGCCAGCAGGGCCTGCTGCACTGCCATCAATTCTTTTAAGTTTATGTGCAGATGAATCTGCTGGTTGCTCCAAGTCCCCTGTATGTCCCTGCCTTCCAGACGAGCCCCCCATGCAACATCTGAGGCATCTGTGGTGAGAGTCTGGCTGGCAGGTGGTGGGCTGAAAGGCAGACCCTTGTTCTGAGAACAGGCTGTCGCCCACCAGAGGAACTCCATTTGTAAACAGAGAATTAGGGGAAGAATCAAGTCTAAATCCTCTGTGTGTTGACACCAAAGATTCTTGAGATACCATTGAAGTTTTCACATATGCAGCCTTGCATGTGGGATCATCAAAATACATGAAGCCATGAACCCCAGTGCTTGCAGGAATTGCCTTGCAGAGAGCTGGGTCATGCTTGCCAAGTTCATGAAGTAAGCTGAAAGATCTTCTTGCTTCTGTTGAGGGATGAATACCATCTGGGTGGCTTTATTCAGACTCGCTCCCAGGAAAACAATCTCCCTTGTAGGAACCAACTTTGACTTCTTTTCATTGAGAGTGTAACCAAAAGAGGTGAGAATGTTCTTCACGAAGTCCAAATCCTTTTCTAGTTGTTCTGGGGAGTTTGCTTGAATGAGACAGTCATCCAGGTAAGGATAAATTTGAACGTTTCTCTGCCTGCAGTTAGCAATGGCTGGAGCCAGGCACTTCGTAAAATCTCTGGGAGCAGTAGATAAGCCAAAGGGCAGTGCAGAGAACTGAAAGTGTTGCTCCCCAGCCCTGAAGCGAAGGAACTGCCTGCAACTTTCCCTTATTGGGATGTGCAGATAAGCCTCCTTGAGATCCAAAGTTACCAGCCATGAATCCTTGCCCAGCATTGGTAGTAATTGTTGAAGGGTGAGCATCTTGAATTTGGGAATCACTAGAAAAGTGTTTAGAATGGACAGATCCAGAATAGGGCACCAGATGCCCCCTTTCTTGGTCACCAGAAAAAGTCTTGAATAAAAACCTAGGCCTGCCTGATTTGCAGGAACTGGCTCTATAGTCAGTTAAGAAGAAATCTGAATTTCTACCTCTGCCCTGAGAGTTCTGGGTATGTCTGGGTACCCTTGCAGAACAGGGAAGGTGTGAAAATAAAACTTGTAACCTTGGTTTACTATACTAAGCACTCATTTGTCGTCTGTGATGGTAGACCATACCTCTGCGAACCTGGCTAACATTCCCCCCAAAGGAAACCCAGGGCCCGCAGAGGTAGACACAAGAAGGCTGGAGTCATTGAGAATGTTTGCTTTGGGAAGCTGGCTTAGAACTCCCTGATGTAGCAGAAGAAGAATGCCATTGTTTAGCCCTTTGAGGGGCAGAAGCCTGCCCTCTGGAAGATCTGAAACCTCTAGGCCTAGAGCGACCCACTTCTTGAAAGGATAACACCTACTAAACCGAGGAGGCTGAACCTGAAGGAAATCTTTTACAGCTTGCATAAACTTTGCCTTAGCCTCCAACTTCTTCAGTACCTTCTCAGCCTTATTACCAAAAAAGATTGTCTTTGTGCAAAGGAACATCCAGCAATTTAGATTTAACAGGTTCAAAAAGAGGCTGCTCCCTGAGCCAAGCATGCCTTCTAATAACGGAACCAGTGGCTGCTGCTCTGCAGGAAGCCTCCAAAGTGTCAAAACCACAATGAAGAGAATGCTTATTAATCAAAGTGGCAGAATTCAGTAAGTCTTGCAAATCTTTGTTCTCTGACATGGAAGGAATATCCCCCAGTTTAGCCTTAATAGCCTCCAAAGTATGTTGCTGATACTTAAGCATGTGGAAAAGACAATTCATGGATCTAATGGCAAGAGTTGCAGATTTATAGACTTTTTACCCCACCTGTATAGGGAGCTAGACTCCTTATCAGAAGGCACAGGGTTTTTAGCAATAGTAGCTTTAACACCCTTGGGGCCTTGAGAAATAACCTCAGGATCAGCAGTAGGGTTTTTGAAATTGATGAGAATCAGGAACCCTATAATACCTATCAGGTTTTCTGGGGCAGGAGGAATAGAATTAGGAGTTAAAGAATTTTCCATGAAAACATCATCCACAACTTCCAAAACTGGAGGTGTAGCCAGAGGCTTATGCTGTGGCAAATCCAAGAATTCCCTGATTCTTTTCCTAGACTGTGGAAAATCCTGACATTCCCATTTAAAGTGCTCCCTAAGAGTATTCAAGGTATCCCCAAAGGAAAAATCTTCTGGAGGGGAGGCAGAAGGGATAGAGTCCTCAGCATCAGAATCCTCAAAGCCAGAAAAAAGTTGAGAATTTCCTTCCTCACCAGCAGACATACTGGAAATTTCTGAATCTGAGACAGACAAAACATCGGGAGATAAATCCCTAGCCCTCTTGGAAGGGGGAGGGTGAGAGCCCCTAATCAGGGAAAGAAGATCACCAGCCATCTCTACCAACTGGGACTGAGGCATGGGAGGGGAGGCCAATGCCTGCTTGTGAGAAGGTTTGCGGCTGGAAGGCTTACTAGCAATCCGGAGGGACTCGGGTGGCCTAGCAACTGCAGAAGTCTAAACTAAGGTAGTCGGTCTGGTTCTGGTCTCATATCGAAAAGAAGAAGTGTCAGAAGCTGGTGCCTGCATAGCGGCTCCAGACCCATCTGAGGCGACGACAGGTGGAGGGTCTGAAGACGAAATAGCAGCTTGCGGCATGGATGACTCAGTAAAGGTCTCGGCAGAGGCCTGCGACTGAAAATCTTTAAACTGCAGGGGCTGTGAAAGCACCTCACTGACTAACGCTATGCTGATGACCAATTTCACCGGTGCGTTATCAGCGGATTTAACCCTAGGCCTGTCGCGGGTCCTTGTCTTTGCATTTCCTAGGTATATCCGAAATCGGGAGACCAGAAGACTCCATACTGACAAACTTAGGCCAGACTCCAAAATGCTTATACAAAATCTTAGCTCTACGGCGTATGGTACGCAGATTAAAGGTAGCACAGAGATCACAGTTAGGGACATCGTGCTCAAGGCCCAAACAAGTTATACAACAGGAATGGAAATCACAGTGTAGAATCTGTTTTCCACAGGCGACAGTTATTAACTTTATCTGACATTCGTTAAAGCAAGAAAAGAGGATCCCCAATGGGGTACTTATCTGAAGGCGTCTTCAACTTGGTAGTCGGAAAGCAAAAAGAAGGTAAACGGCCGACCAGCACTAGTGCAAATTGCATCTGCTTCGGGCTCCATGGCAACAAAGACTGAGGAAATGGTGTCGGCTGCCTCCCTTTATACATGACGTTCTGACATCAGTTTTACAACCGGCGGCAGTCGACGTCATATACCAAGGATTCTGGTATTCGGGCCAACTGAGGGCTACCCGGGAGCCGGATAACCCATATGTGAGGATTGCAACTGTGAAACACAAAACATCAGGCATTCATCAAATTCCAAATGCATACAAAATGACCTTCTAATAAAAACAAGGAAAAATAAAATGGCAAAAAATAAAATGAAAATAAATAGGTAAAACAAGCAAGCATTTGCATCTCTAAACTGTCAGTACAGACTGATACTTCAGACTGCTTCACCGTGAAAGTTTAAACAAATTTAAATAGTAAATAGGTCACTTAACGTTTAACATTTAAATAAAGTACAGTTGTGTACACTTACCATAAATGTAGATGTTAGAGTGTATTCACTGTTGCAGTCATTACACTTGGGTTATCCTGCTGGCAGGCTACCCTCAGTCGGCCTGAACTCCAAAGTCTAGGTCCAGCGTCGGTTGCTGTCACCTCTTCCCTGATGTCAGTGCGCCAGGGGTATAAAAGATGCAGCCGACGCCATTTTCTTCAGTTTTTCTTGCCCCAGATGTCAGGTGCCCCCAAAAGGGTAGGCTAAAAATATGCCAATAAAACATGCATGCACCAAAATATATTATACCTTCATCTACAAGCAAATACACCACATAGGTTGTATAGATTAGAGAAGTGCAGATAAGTTCCAGCAAAGATATGGGGGATGGTGGGTGGGTAATCTGGACTGCAACAGTGAATACACTCGAACATCTACATTTATGGCAAGTGCACACAACTGTACTATATTCTTCGTGTTTCATTGTTGCAGTCATTACACTTGGGCTGAATCCCAAAGCTATGGTTGGGAGGCTGGAAATAAATAGCATTAGGAGCAGCTATGAGGCCCTGCAGAACTGCAGTGGCAAAGCCTGCCCTGGATTTAGAGTAGAGTGGTAAATGATAGTGCTTTGTAAAGGTGTGCACTGAACTCCAGGTAGCAGCCTCCAAAATGTCTTTGGTTGGTACTCCCCTGAGGAAGGCTGCTGAAGTGGCTGCTGCTCTGTTTGAATGTGGCCTAATGCCCTTAGTCACTGGCTTGCCATGTTGTGAATAGCAGAAATGAATGCAGTGGCCTGTCCACTTTGAAATAGTCTGCTTTGAGATAGCCTTTCCTTGTGATCCTGCAGCATATGCCACTAGTAGTTGCTCTGTCTTTCTGAAAGCTTTGGTTCTGTTCAAGTAGAAGCGTAGCTGTGTATGTCCAAAGAATGCAGAATTCTCTCCCCCTTATTCTGTGGGTTTGGATAAAAAGTAGGCAGATGAATAGTTTGGTTAAGGGCCACACTGGACACTACCTTAGGCATAAATGTCGGGTTTGTCCTCAGAGAAACCCTGTCTGGATAAAAAATGATAAAAGGTTCCACAGCCATGAGTGCCTGTAGTTCTGAGACTCGTCTTGCAGAGGTTATTGCTAGGAGCAGAGCTGTTTTCCAAGATAAAAACTTTATATCAGCTGTAGCGGCTGGCTCAAAAGGAGGCAGGGTGAGTTTTACAAGACATAATTGAGGTCCCATGCAGGTATTGGTGGTCTCCTTGGTGGCCTTAAGTTTTTGGCTCCTCTGAGGTACTGCCTTAACAAGGGATGAGAAAAGATTGGTGGCTCTGTATTGTAATGAGCTGAAATGGCAGAGGCATGAACTTTAATTGATGAAAAGGATAGGCCTTTGTCCAGTTAAGTATTGCAAAAATCTGAGGAATATTTGGTACAGCTGTGTCAACTTCTTGTGCCTGATTCCAAGCACAGAATCTCTTCCATTTTCCAGCGTAAGATTTTCTGATACTAGGCCTTCTGGCCTCCAAAATGACATCCATCACAGCTTTAGTGAGAGGCGCATTTTGTATGACTACATTATCTGCCATGCTGCCAGATTTAAGGTTTTTAGTTGGCTGTGCAGGATCTGATTGTTTTGTTGGGATAGTAGATGAGGTATTTGAGGCAAGGTCCAAGCCGGGCATTGAGACACGTTCCTTAGGATTGGATACCAGTACTGGTGGGGCCAGTCTGGGGCAATCAGTATCATCTTTGGCTTCTCTTGTCTGACCTTTAGGAGTACCTTGGGGAGGAGAGGCAGTGGAGGAAAGGCATATACTGCTAAACTTTTCCAGCTGAAAGATAGGGTGTCCACTTTCCATGCTTGTCTGTCATAAGTCCTTGTACAGAATCTTTTTAGTTGGTAGTTGTGAGGAGAGGCAAATAGATCTATATCCGGGCATCCCCATTTCCTTGTTATCATGCTGAAGACTTGTGGATCCAATTTCCACTCGTGGGGATCCAGGAGGTTTCTGCTTAGTTCGTCTGCCAGAGTATTCATCTTTCCTGGCAGGAATTGTGCCTGCAGATGTACTTGGTAAGTCAATGCTGTGTCCCACAAAGTCATGGCTAGTCTGCAAAGGGGGTAAGAATGAGTGCCTCCCTGCTTGTTTATATATACCACATGACCGTGGTGTTGTCTCTGTCTTTATCAGTAGTTGTCCCGGATGAAGTAGGTCTTGAAGGCTGTCAGGGCATTCTGAACAGCTAGCATCTCTTTTTGATTGATATGTAGATGCATTTGGTTTGCGGACCATGTGCCTTGAATACATCTTCCTGCCATGGTGGCCCCCTAGGCATAATCTGATGCATCCGTTGTTAATGTCTGCCTGGCTGGGGGTAAAGTGAATGGCTGTCCCTTGTTTTGGTGACAAGCCTTTGCCCACCATCGAAACTCCTGTTGCAGGCAGGGAATGAGGGTAACTATTGTTTCCAGGCTGTGGCAATGTTGAGTACAAACACTTTTTAGGTACCATTGAAGTTTCCTCATATGCAGTCTCACATATGGAATTAGTAGAATGCAGGATGCCATGAAGCCCAAAGCCTGCAGAACTTTTCTTGCAGATAACTGGGCCTTTGTTGCCAACAGGTTGAAATAGGTAGTCAGTTGCCTTTGTTTGTCTGGCGTGAGATAAGCCATCTGGGCAGTTGTATTTAAGCTTGCACCCAGGAATATTATCTCTTGAGCGGGTACTAGTTTTGATTTCTTTTCGTTGACTGTGTACCCTAGGCCTGTTAGAAATCTCTTTACAAATGCCAGATGCTGTAGTAGAATGTCCTTGTTCTCTGCTTGAATGAGGCAGTCGTCCAAGTAAGGATATATTTGTATTCCTCTGTCTGCAGAATGCAATTACTGCTGCCAGGCACTTTGTGAAGACCCTGGGCACAGTAGATAAGCCAAATGGGCAGTGCAGAGAATTGGTAGTGCATTGAGCTAGCTTTGAATCTGAGGTATCTTCTGCATGTTTGTCTGATTGGGACATGCAGGTATGCCTCTTTTATGTCTAAAGTCACAAGCCAAGCCTTCTTGCCCAGCATGGGCAGAAGTTGCTGTAGAGTCAACATTTTGAATTTTGGTATGTCCAGATATGTGTTTAGAATAGATAGGTCCAGTATTGGTCTCCAGATCTTGTCCTTTCTTGGTACCAAGAACAGTCTTGAATAAAATCCTTGTCCCTGCTCTTGCTCTGGTACTTGTTGAATGGCCCTCATGTCCATGAGGGATGAGACTTGCTTTTGTGCCTCTGCCCATTGATGTTTTGGCAGGTCTGGCCAACCATTTGTCCTTGGCAGGGAATGGAAGTGAAACTTGTAGCCTTGTGACACTATGTCTAGGACCCATTTGTCCTGGGTTATTACGTGCCAATTTTGAGAAAAAAGTGCTAGTTTTTCCCCTAAAGGTGCTGCCAGAAGATAAGTGCTTGGTGCAGGCAGGGGGAAGTCATTGAGACTGTTTCCTGTATGGCTGTGATTTGTCTTCTCCACTTTTGGAGGTAGAATCACCCCATTGTTTAGACCTGTACGAACCTTGGGGCTGGGATCTGCCTCTTGGGCATCTGAATCTGCCCCTTTGTGGTCTGTCTGACACTGGAAAGGACCAATTCTTTGTAGGCCAGTGTCTGCTAAATCTTGGAGGCTGTGCCTGTAAGAAATCCTTAACCGTTTGCATAGATTTAGCTTTGTCCTCCATTTTCTTTAACACCTCTTCTGCTTTAACACCAAACAAGGTATCATGCTGTAATGGGGCATCTAATAATTTTGCTTTGACATGATCAGGCAGATTTTGTTCCTTTAACCAAGCATGCCTCCTGATGACAGAACCCATAACAGCGGCTCTGCAGGAGGCCTCCAAAGAATCAAAACCACATTGCAAAATATGCTTTCCAACTTGCTCAGCTGCATGCAATAAATCCTGCATTTCTTTGTTTTCTGCACATTCAGAATTTATCAACATTTTCTGTTTAAGCAGTGACATAATATATTGCTGATATTTGAGCATATGAAACTGACAATTTAAAGCCCTTATAGCCAAGGTAGCAGAAGTGTAAATCTTTTTTCCCCATCTGTCCAGTGCCCTACAATCCCTGTCAGAGGAGGTAGGGTTTTTTGCAGAGGAAGCCTTGACCTCTTTGGGAGCCTGAGAGATAGTTTCTGGGTCAGCAGCAGGGTTTTTGAAAAGGAATTTATGTGAGTCAGGAACCCTGTAGTACCTATCTGGCTTAACAGGAGCTGGAGGTAAGGAGTCAGGGGTCAGACTGGACTCTGAAAATACATCATCAATAATGTCTAACACAGGTGGAATAGCTAGGGGCCTGTGTTGTGGTAGTAAAAGGAAGTCTCTGAGCCTTTTCTTAGATTCTGAAAAATCTTGGCTCTCCCAGTGAAAATGCTCCCTCATGGTATGCAAGGTTTCCCCAAAAGAGTAATCCTCAGGAGGAGAGGCTGAAGGGATAGATTCTTCAGCATCAGAATCTTCATAGGGAGGAAGAGAGTATTCCTGATCAGAAGAGGAATCAGATGAAATGGAAACCTGATCTGAAGATTCATATTCTGTCTCTTGCCTAGGCCTTTTATCAGGTAGGGGATGGGAACCCCTGATCAGAGTAATTAAGTCTTCGGCCATTTTGAGCATCTGCTTTTTGGGCATGGAGGCCTGTCCATGAGGCTGTTGTACTTGTTTCTTTGTCTTTAAAGGTGTTTTAGTCTTTGCCTTTGAAGCTGAAGTTGTTTTAATGTATACTTGAGTAGGTCTGAAAACACCCTCAGAAGCCGATGCCTGCTCAGCGGCTCCGGACCCATCTGAGGGAATAGTCTCCGAAGGTCCAATACCTTGAGCTTCCAGCGGCCTAGTCGACTCCACGTGGGAGTTGGTAGCGGCCGGCGGGTCTAAAGTAGCGGGCGTCAAGGGCTTCGAAGGCGCCTCACTGAGAACCGGCGACTGACTTAGAAGAAGCCTCGTCGTCGGTTTTGGACCTCGGATGCCTGTCCTTTTCTTTGCGTTTCTTGTGAATTCCGGTAGTCGGAAGGCTATCCGACGACATCGTATAATTAAATCTTCTGCCAAAATAGTGTAATGCAAAATCGTACTGACGCTTAAATCTAGCACAAAACAGACAACTAGCAACGTCGTGGTCATGGCCTAGGTAAGGAATACAGTAAGAATGAAAAGTCCTTATGAGGTATTTGCTTCCCACAAGAAATACAATTGTTAACTTTTTCTGACATCGGTCTGGAGCAAGAAAAAAGTTTCCCCAACGGGGTACTTAGTTTTTAATGAAGACTTCGGATCTGAAATTCGAACACGAAAATCTCAGGAGTCGGCCGACCGGCACTTGTGAACTGCTTATGCTTCGGGCACCGCGCGGCAAGAAAGTCTGAAGAAAATGTCGTCGGCTGCATCTTTTATACCCCTGGCGCACTGACGTCAGGGAAGAGGTGACAGCAACCGACGCCGGACCTAGACTTTGGAATTCAGGCCGACTGAGGGTAGCCTGCCAGCAGGATAACCCAAGTGTAATGACTGCAACAGTGAAACACGAAGAACATCCTTTGTTTCTTCAGCAGCACATAAAATTCACAGATTAGTTTAATCTAAATTCTTATACAAAATCCACTGGCACTTACCATTTATATTCTAAGAACTACACTGTTACTGATAATATGTATATTGTCAGCTACCAATGAAGTGACAGTAAACACAGTAATGCTAACTGTACTAAGTGTTGTAAGGAAGCACAGTATGTGCACCATTGTGATTTGTCATTTACTGCACCCATCCACAACCTCTTTTTCTCATTTTTTGCATATGGGGTTGGGGTGTCACTTCAACAGTGACAATCATCTACAGCCAAGGTTTACACCACCAGGTGGCTAGCCCTGCCACGGTAGTTCTTCCACACCACACACTCACATGCACACACACCTGTGAACAGTTTAGAGTGTCCAATCCTCCTACTGCATGTCTTTGGAATGTGGGAAGAAACCAGTGCACCCAGATGTAATCCCCATGAACACAGGAAGGACAGATATGCAGTCTACGGGCAGGAGGTACCCTGTCTGAGAATCGTACTCAGGAACATCTTGCTGTGAGACAAGAAACACTATCCACTGTGCCATCATGTCATTTATTGCACGTTATTATATTATGGTAAAATAATCCGTTGTCTCAGAAAAAGGGACACATTCTACAAATGTGACAGAGAAGGGGATTAAGCAACTAGACATAATATACTTCTAAGTGTGGCAAATGCAGTATGTGTACACATATTGTCATCAATATATTTCACAGCATGAATAATGTTAGATTTGAACCTAGGGGTACATTTTCTTGTGAAAGTAAAGGGGTTACATTGCCCATGTCACCTATATTATATAGGGGAGACAAAAATAAAGTTCCGTGTTAGATTTATGGAGCATATGAGAGACAGAAAAAATTGTAAAGAAGATAAAATAATTGCTTCACATTTTAAAATGTACCACAATAATTATGTTAATTTGTTACATGGCACTATTTTAGAACAAACAGATTGTATAGAAGGTAATGAAAATACATTAAAACAAAAATTATTACATAAAGAAAGTATTTACATTTTAAAAATAAAAGACTTTGGTTCTAAGGGTTTAAATAATGAATTAAACTGGAAGTGTTTGCTTTAAAATAGGAACCTATTTTATTGATTGTTTAATTGATTAATTGAATGTAATTTGCATTATAATATAAAAGACAAAGTTTTTGTAGTCTTTTTTATTCCTTGAAGGTGATAACACTGAGGTGCTAGAATAAACTAAACTTGTTTTACTACGTATTTTTTCTTTATATTTCAAGTAAGCAGTTGGATTTAAACTTTCATTTGGATCCAGGTCGTGTTTGCTATATTCACAGACGAGGTGCAGTGATTTTTTTGTTGTGGTGATCTATAATATACAGCAGAATAGAAGTGCTTATACATAGTAGATAATACTTAGGGAAAATAACAAAAATAGCAAACCTTCTCAGCTTGCTCTTTCTGCACCTTCCTTCTGGACTCAATATCACACTTGTTTCCTAGGAGCATCCGTTCCACATCTGCCGCAGCATTCTGATAAGAAAACAAAACGGATAATTACAAATGCAAAAACACTACTTAGTTTTGTGGTCACTAATCCTAAATTTAACTGTTTCCTAATCTCGCATGCATTCATTGTTGAAGTTAATCTAACACAGAGGCAAACCAGTGAGCAAGCATAATCACCAAAAATCAGGGATCTATGAAATCTCTAGGATTTTTTTTTTCTTAAGAAAAAGAGACCACCTTTACTACTCAACATTAATACTTAGCAAAAACAGATAAAGACAGCAGCAAGAAAAACTAATTCCATCAGGCAACCAACAAATTAATACATGTGGGTCTTCTGTGCAAAAATCAATCTAACAGTAAGTAATAGATGACAAGTAATAACATTGTACTGTTCTTACCACATTGATGAGACCTAAATAAGAGTCATAGCTTTAACTAACTTTTATACATCACTGTAGTACATGCAATGACCACCGTAGCGATTTACTCAAGTTAGATTTTGAGGCGCCATTTGACCCAGTGATCTGTAATTCCTTCATTAAAGCTATAAATCCAGATGCTGGGGAGGGGTGTCAATTTCCATAGTCTACTGCAAGCTTTCTTAGCTCCCACCATTAATAAACTCAATAACTGATAGGATTCTCTGCTTTGCTGTACAGTTAGATGCCATCAAAAAATAAACATAGAAGGAATATACCATGACTCAGGAAAAACTATCTCGCACATCAACTGAAGTTAATTTTTAAAACCTTTAAAAGATGTGGGAGAAGTCCCCTCCTTAAGGCGGTCAAGCAACATTTTCAATACAAAGGAGTAACATTTAAAAACACTGAGATTTGGTGACATATCTGGGGGCATTAAAATGTCATGCCATTCCTGGTTAGATCAAGATATTCCTAAATTCCCTAGCCCATGTTAATCTGATCAGTCAAGGTTACCCTGGGATTAATTAAAGATTTAATACACTCGACTAAGTATCCCTTTTCTTTACGTCACCCCTCAGTTTAGCTGACTCTGAAAGAGTAGGGGCCATCCAGAACACAGAATCTATTACCATTTCCCTTAAAAGGATACTTGCAGGTCAGTCTAGCACTGCAGTAAAGTTAGCACACACCTCCTTAGTTTTGTTTTTGCTAATTTTGTATCCTGACAGCTTTCCATACAGGGTAAGGTCACTGAGAATCAAATTTAGGGCTCTTTTTTTCTGGACTGATAAGAAAATTAGACGGTCACCTGCATAGAGAACAATTTTTTTATGTACCCATCAAATTGAGCCACCCACAACTTAGGCACCAAAAGCTACAAGCAGACAGCAAATAAGAGGGGCAAGAGAGAGAGAGCACTGTTGAGTTCCTCTGTTGAGAGCAAATGATCATGACAACCTAGGCCATATTTTTATCCTTGCCTCAGACTTAAAGCATAAATCCCACTACTTTAAGCAAGCAGATTACAAATTATCCTTGCTTTAATAAGACACCTAGGTGCTCACTCCAAGTTCAGGCACTCGCCTCTTACCTTATCTTTTATGTTCTCACTAGAGTGAAGAAATTTGACTTCTTTCTTCTTCTTCCAGGAAACAGAGTGAACTTTGTGTCAAACAATTTGTCCACATAGACAAACAAATTCATACTTGGCATGCTTATCTCACTTAGTTGAGTCAAACTGGAATGTTAAGAGCAGGAGACAGTGATCTCAAATCATTACAGGAGCATACATACTTAATGAGCAGGTGAAGGTGTTCTATAGTAGCAAACATCTTGTGAATCCCAGAGAAGGAAGTGAACCAGGGGAACAACCCCTTTAAGAGTGTTGTGGAAGTGTGGAAGTGACATCCTCCTGTGTATGTCCTCTATCCTCATGTTGCCTAAACACACTTTCATATATTGATTGAGCAAAGGGATTTTGAAGGATTTAGGGCAAGCAATAAATTTGTCCAGCTTAAATACTGTGTTCCAGTCCACAGTCCACAGTACAAATCCATTCTGGAATACTATCCATTCTCTAAGAACATTACTACATCTTGCCAAACAGAAGTTGGAGGGGGGATATAAGTTTAGGAGGGGCAGGAGTCATCCCTCCAGGAATCCCTTAATTCCTACACTTTTCTATTTGATTGAAAACACCCTGTCTAACTAGAGTAACTACCCATCTTCATATACACCCACGATAACAGGCCTATGCAAGCATGGAAAAACACTTTCTATTTAACTTTTGAAATTATCCCATGCACAAAAGGATCTCCTGTAAATAGGCAATACTTGGGGACCAGTGTTTTAACAGCTTAAAAACATTAGATTGTTTAACTGGATTAACCAACCCACTAACATTCAACGACAGCAGCCAATGCATTAGCATAAATGGAGGAAATAATAGGACTGTGCAACCAAGTCTCTGACAGGGTAAAGAGGTCTGCAAACTCTTTGTTAGTGTGTGCACTTTACCCCTCTCTGCCAAGCCAAAACTATGATGTCAAAAATTCTAGGTAAACACATACTTGCTCCTGGATGAATTTAGTGCAGTCAACCACCCACTAAATAAAAAGTAACTTAGTGGGCAACATAAGAACTCCATAAGACCATCAATAATACTTTCAATATCCTTAAAAAAATACAACAAATTACCATTTACAATGGGGCAATTACCCTGCTTCTCAAAAGGAGGCTTTGCTAAGAATGAAGCGAAGACCACTTCCTTTATAGTAACTGGATTTGCGAAAAAGCTATGAACAGGAGTGACATATGAAGTAGCTCCCATGCATATAATCCTTCCATGTTTCTCCCCCCAACCCTCCCTCCTTTGCCATATCCATCTACCTTACTCATTTCAGATCTCCCACTTACAGTGAGGAAAAAAGAAAAAAGAAAAAAAAGATATATATATATATATATACACACACACACACACACACACACACACACATATATATATATATATATAGATGGATAGATATAGATATAAAAAAGTGCTTTATAGGTTCATAGGTAGGTACTAGGCTATCTGCCTGAAGGCATTTATAAGCCTAGCCAGAATGTGTTGGCTTTCGCCGCCCCCTTAGATTAGTTCCCTGTGCCTCTGTCCAGCAGAGCCACTGAAGTGATCCCCGGGGTAAACTTTCTGTTTCCCATCCACTCGTCAAGGTTTCTCTTGAAGAGCGTTAGCGAGGAGCTCTGCTTAATGTAGACTGGAATCTTGTTCCAAAGAATGGGAAGTCTCTGCCACAGGAATCTATCCCCCCAGCACATCCTATTTATTGTTGTGGTGAGGTTTAGATCCCTAGAGCATGTGGTTCAAGGGGATAAGGTTTTCTTTAGGTGGAGCATGTCCATCAATTCTGGGTTGGACATGGCCTTGTATGTCAGGCAGAGATCACCTCTGAGTAGGCGGTATGCAATCGAGTACAGCTGGAGTTTCTTCAGTCGAGCTGCATAGGGCATCTGTTTGAGGCCAGTGATCCTCTTGGTGAGGTACTTCTGTGGTCTTTACAGCTGTTGCAGGTATCTTGTAAGGTAAATCCCAAATGGGGCATTGTACTCTATGATAGGTCTGATGAGTGATGAGTAGTGGGGCACAATGACCTCTTTTGATCTGGGTGCAAACCCTTTTGTGATTAGGTGGGCCACATAGAAGGATTTTCTAACCACTTTGGCAATGTGATTATCAAAGGAGAGAATACTATCTACTTGGGTCCCCAGATCCCTTATTACATTTTCCGTATTTAGGGGACTACCACCTATGAGGTAGTTTGTGGGTACTTTGTTTTTTTCCAAAGGGGATGACTATGCACTTTTTGGCATTTAGCTTGAGGCCATGATTTTGATACTAAGTATCCATCTCAGTGACACCCTTTTGGAGGATGTCTGTGTCAGCCGGAGAGTCAACTATAGCCCCTAGTTTGCAGTCATCTGCGAACTTGGTCAGCCATAGTCCTCCTGTGCTTGCCTGTACCTCTGAGAAGTATATGCCAAACAGTAGGGGTCCTAGGACTGAGCCCTGGGGAATGCCACTTGTAACCGGTTTAGAGTCAGACCTAGCTCCCACAATTCTCACCATGTGGGTTCTGTCCATGAGCCAACTGGCAGCCCATCTTGTGACATAGGGATTTATGTTCAGGCTGGTGAGCTTGTCTATAATACCAGAATGGGGAATGGTGTTGAAGGCCTTTGCGAGGTCTAGGTATGCTGTGTGTACCACCTTTCCCTCATCTATAGCCTTGGTAACTGTCCCAAAGAACTCCACCAGGTTTAGGAGGCATGAGCTGCCCTTAACAAAGCACTATTAATCTGGCAATTTACTAATGTTCTGGCATAACACATTTTTGTACATTACCAATCTCTTCCACACAACTGTTTAGTTTTAATATGACTGCTTAGCTCTTAAGCAACCTCTCGCACAGAGCACTCATCAAGTGCCTGAAGGAGAGCCCACTATGAATATTACAACTGTGCATGAGTTACAAAATATCCAGACTGACTAGCATAACACAGCTAATCACTGTACACCAATCCTCCATCAACAAAGTCCACATCACCATGACAAAATGAACATCAAATATATAAATTATTGTTGAGTCAGTGAGTGTTATACCTCCTCTTGAACAACAAACAAGGAAGTATTAAAAGGGAGTTTAACTGTCCCATTCATTAATGTTAACAATTATTTCAATGTGACCTCTTTTTGTCCTGTGCTCTCCTTTTGAAGAATGTAAGAGCATCACAAGCATCCTCATCAGGAGGGATCCTGGGATGGAGGACCAACTCTGACAGTCAGCTTGCTATCAACATTTTCCACATATGTCATTAAAGTGGAATTCATTTTCTGAATCTCCAAAAGAATGTGTCTGAGAATAACCACTGGCTGAGATGACTCCATCCAGATACTTGGAACCCACCTACTGGACAGGGGAAACAGGTGCTGACTGATAGAACATGGGTGAAATTCTTGACTAGGCTTATAATGGCATCTGGGCCAATAGCCTAGTATCATCCTATGAACCTAGGAGTCACTGATTTGTGCAAACTATGGGTGGTGGCCTCCACAGTAGTTGTAACAATGTTGGAACTAAACACCTATGAAGATGGCTTTAAGCATTTCATAGCCTCATCTGGTTTTGTGACTAACTATACCCCCCTGGGAACTGCACCCTCAACTGGGCCAGATAAAGCATATATAAATCTCCAGAAAGATTGGTGTCAAAGTTGGACAGTTGGCTGAAAGTCTGCCCTTTTCATTACGGTGTCAGTTGAGTTATCATAATCACAGAGGATGTGGGACTTGCAAGCTTTATGATTTTTTCTTCTAGTCCACATCATAGATAAGATCCTGTCATTTAAAAGAGAAGTATCTAATTTGGACCAGGATAGGTCTGGGTATCCTACAGCACAACTGCTAGGAGATGAAGACCCTAAGTGCCCTCTTAATGTGGATGGCATTCTCCTGGAAACCTGTTCATTGAGTGCTCTACCTTTTCATGTAAGACAGTCCGCTCTGCCCTACCTGGTATCCCCATAAACAGGAGATTCTTGTGCCTTTCTTTGTCGTCAAGATCAATCAGCTTGCCTTCCCCTCTACTAAACCCACTCGATGCTCATCATCCATCATCTCAGTGTCTATGGCTGTCAGGTGATCAATGTGTACTGTCAGGACTGACACTGAGTCAGCTTGCTGTCGACTTTTTCCACATATGTCATTAAAGTGGAATTCATTTTCTGAATCTCCAAAAGAATGTGGCTGAGAATAACCACGGTCTGAGATGACTCCATATGATTTACTAAGCTTACAATCTGGATTGACAGGCTTTCTCCAGTGTTTGTAAAGGCTACCGATTGTTGTGGTTTCCCATGCAGTTTAGACACATTTTTATTCATATACCAAGATGAATAATCATTATGTATAACCCCATCTGGTCATAAGTCAAAGATAATTTGGCAGTCAGTAAGAAGACAGCCAGGAAGCACAGTGTGCTGCTAACTCTGCCATCATCTTAACTGGAAGTCAACAAAATTTCTAGAATTTCATTCTTTGGCTAACTTAACTCAAATTAAATTAAATTACTTGATCCAGCACCCTACTGGGCTTGAATGTAATGACTGAGATGGTTCCTTCTTCATTTTAAGATATCTTTTTCGACAGACCTCAGATTGTTTCCTGAATGAAAACATAAGCAGAATGGACAATTTTGACTATACCCTTTCTGGCTGACAACACTGTGACAAAGCATGGTTCTGTTTACCCCTCCGCCTTACAAGAAAAGTCCAAAAAAAATTGAAGCTGGGTGTCTGATACACACACACACACACACACACAATCAGTGACACATGACTATTATTCATGAAACTGAAGAGAATTCCTTCAAAAAGGTGCTAATAACACTTTAAAGGGTTAACAGCAGCAGCATGAATGCTACAATCCTAGGTATCAAGAGGTGGCACACAAGACAGGCATTAAATGAAAGCATTATTAAAACTTTTCAGGAAAAAAAATCACATGAAATCGCTTCAATGGGATAATATGTGCTTTGCTGAATGCAAAAGGGATAAGCAAATGCCTTATAGGCTATGTGCGAGTAAAGTTCTCATATGGTCCTTCCACAAATTCATCTTTACTGTAAGTAACTGGTATTCGTTTTTGATTAGACAGGATGCAAATTAATGGACATGTTGATGTGACAAACAGAACTGGACTAATTTATGATCGTTAAAAAGTGTAACAAAGATATCAAACACTTTTTAAGGAATTACAAACTGATCATATTTTCAGGAAATCAAAAAGACAAGGGACTACTGAACAATAAGAGAGACAAAAAATATGAGAGAGATAAAACAGATTATGAATTATAACTGACATACAAAATACCAGTCAATTATCAGAACATCACTCTAAAAGCCCCTCTGATAAGTCCCAACAAAATGTCGATATCCAGTGATGACACTGTTTTTGTTTTAGATCCACCACAGTAGTTTAGTAGATTGAAGAGACTGGCTCAGAGGCATCAGAATGGGCTTCCATAAGGTCTGATGATGGAGTTTCACCAATATGACGTAATGGATTGGGAAATGCCAACTTTCAATTGGAATTAAACACCACAGAGAGGTACACAGAGTATGAAAGGATGCAAACATGGACAGGGCAGGTGGCACATATGCAGAATCAATATGCAAGAATAAACAGTGATGTATAACTTGAGATGTTCTTCGTGTTTCACTGTTGCAGTCATTACATTTGGGTTATCTGTCTGCAGGTAGCCCTTAGCTGGCCTGAATACCAGAGTCTTGGATTCCTGCATCGGATGTTGTCTCTTCTTCCATGATGTCAGGTCGTCAGGGGTATAAAACATGCAGCCGACGCCATTACATCAGTCTTTCTTGCCGTACGGTGCCCAAAGCAGAAGCAGTTCGCAAGTGCCGGTCGGCCGACTCCTGAAAATTTCGTTTTCGAGTTTCAGAACCAAAGTCTTTAAAAAAGCTAAGTACCCCATTGGGAAGCCTTTTTCTTGCTCTTAACAGATGTCAGTAAAAGTTAACAATTGTCTTACCTGTGGAAAGCAAATACTTCATAAGGATTTTCATTCGTACTGCATTCCTTGCTTAGGCCTAGACCATGACGTCTCTCGCTGTCAGTTTTGTGCCTTATTCAACCCTCGAACTATTCGTCGTCGGTCTATTTTTGCAGCAAATTATTTTGGTACTCGGTATAACTATCCAGAAATGGCTTCAGTAAGCCATCCGACTCCAGATATTCTGAAAAAACGTAGGGATAAAGACAGGGACAGACCGCATAGGTCCAAATCTGCTAACAACGCTTCCGTTAAGCTAGTCGCAAGTTCGCCGGTACTCAGTGAGGTGCTTTCGCAGCCCCTGATACCCACTACTTCAGATTCGCAGGCCACTACAGAGACCCATTCGGAGTCCGGTATGCCGCGAGATGCTTCTTTGACTATGGAACCTGCGGATGTCTCTACCTTGGATGGGTCCGGAGCCACTGTGCAGGCACCAGCTTCTGAGGGTGTATTCAGGCCAACAGACTTGCATTTTAAACCGACACCATCTTCTTCATCCAGGCCTAAAACTCGACCCATGCCTAGAAAACCGACGTCCAAACCACATGGTCAGGCCCATATGCCTAAAAAACAAATGCTTAGAATGGCTGAAGACCTTATTGCTTTAATTAGGGGAAGCCAGCCGTCCTCCTCTAAGAGACCTAGAACTGATTTTCCTTCTGATTCTTCTGATCAGGATTCTGATATTTCTGATTCTTCTGATTACCAGGATTTGCCCTGATCTACCCATGAAGATTCTGATGCAGAGGATTCCATTCCCTCTGATTCCCCTCCAGAAGAATTTTTTTTGGTGAAACTTTGCACACTCTTAGGGAGCATTTCCACTGGGAAACAAGGATTACACTGACTCCAAAAAGAGGCTTAGGGAATTCTTACTCCTTCCTCAACACAGGCCTTTAGCTATCCCTCCTGTTCTGGACATTGTAGATGATGCTTTCTTGGAATCTAGTCTTTCTCCAGACACTTTGCTTCCAGCTCCCAGAAAACCTGATGGGTATTACAGAGTACCTGACTCTCACAAGTTCTTCTTCAAGAATCCTACTGCAGATCCAGAGACCATTTCCCAAGGTACAAAGGGCATTAAGGCTACTGCTGCCAAAAATCCTACCCCTTCTGATAGAGATTCTAGAGCCTTGGAGAGATGGGGTAAGAATGTATATACTTCTGCAACTTTGGCCATTAGGGCTTTAAATTGCCACTTTCACATGTTAAAGTACCAGCAGCATATTATGTGGCTGCTTAAACAGAAAATGATGTTGATTCCTGACTGTGCTGAACACAAAGAATTACAGGATTTAATGCATTCTGCTGAACAAGTTGGTAAACATACTTTGCAACGTGGTTTTGATTCTTTAGAAGCATCTTACAAGGCTGCTGTCACTGGGACTGTACTTAGAAGGCATGCTTGGCTTAAGGAGCAAAACTTGCCAGATCATGTTAAAGCTAAATTACTGGATGCTCCCTTGGCAACAAAGCAGAAGTCCTCAAAAAGATGGAGGAAAAAGCTAAATCTATGCAAACTGTTAAAGATTTCCTGCAAGTACAGCCTCCCAGATTTAGTAGGCATTAGCCTTTAAAGAATTGGTCCTTTCCAGTCTCTTCCAGGCCTTCTCATTCTAAACCCAGGAACAGCAGACCACCTAGGTTACAGTCTCAGGCTACGCACAGGCCTAAGCAGTGGGTGGCTCCCACTTCCAAAGCAGGAAGTAGTAAAAGACCCCCCTACGGAAAAATGTCACAAGGACTTAACCTTAACTCTCACAAGCCCTGTTCAACTGCCTGCTCCCTTAGGGGCGAAGCTCGCCCTGCATGCAAAAAAACGGGGAACTCATTACCCAGGACAAATGGGTTTTAAATATAGTTTCCCAAGGATACAGATTCCACTTCCACACCCTATCAACCCCAAAAGGTTGGCCAGACCTACCCTCAAATCAGTGGGTGGAGGCTCAACAGTAGGTTCTCTCTCTAAGTATTAGGGCTATTCAACCTGTCGCAGCAGAAGAAAGGGGACAAGGTTTTTATTCAAGACTTTTCCTGGCACCCAGAAAAGACAGCTCCTGAAAAGACAGCTCCTGGAGTCCTATCCTGGACCTCTCTATTCTAAACACCTTTTTGGTAATCCCAAAATACAAAATGCTAACACTTCAACAGCTGCTTCCTATGCTATGCAAAGATGCCTGGTTGGCAACCTTAGACTTAAAGGAAGCTTACCTACACATTCCAATAAGGGAATCTTGCAGAAAATTCCTAAGCTTCAGGGCAGACTCCATGCACTATCAGTTCCTCTGCACTTCCCTTTGGCTTATCTACTGCACCCAGGGTATTCACAAGTGTCTAGCTCCAGCCATTTGAAATATTCAAATATACCCATACCTGGACGATTGTCTGATTTAGGCAGAAAGCCAGGAATTGCTATTAAAATCTGCCATTCGTACAGAAGCTCCTATCCTCACTGGGATACACTAAAAACAAAAAGAAATCTCACCTAGTACCCTGCCAACAGATTGTATTCATGGGAGCAAGCTTGAACACAACTTCCCAGAAGGCTTTCTTCACTCCAGAGAAACAAGTTTATTTGACAACCTACTTCAAACTACTGGACACAAAGGCCCAGTTATCTGCAAGGAAAATTCTGCAAGCCCTGGGGTTCATGGCCACTTGCATTCTATTAATTCCATATGCAAGACTGCATATGAGGAAACTACAATGGTACCTAGAAAGCCTATGGTGTCAACATTCTCAAGACCTGGAATCAATGATTCCTATCATTCCTTGTATAAAGACAGAGTTCCTTTGGTGGGCAGAGGCCTGCTACCACAACAAGGGGCTCCCTTTCATTCTATCCACTGCCACCCAAACCCTAACAACAGATACATCAGACTATGCATGGGGGGGCTCACTTGGCAGAACATTCAGGGCAAATGGAACCCGAGTCAGATGCATCTGCATATCAACCAAAAATAAATGTTAGGTGTACAGAATTCCCTTACAGCCTTCAAAGACCACATCCTTCCAGGACAACTATTGGTAAAGACAGACAACACCACAGTTATGTGGTGCATAAACAAGCAGGGGAGAACCCACTCGTACCCTCTCTGCATATTAGCCATGGCCCTGTGGAACCCAACCTTGAGCTACCAAGTGCACCTACAAGCTCAATTCCTGCCAGGCAAGCTAAATTCACTGGCAGACTACCTAAGCAGAAATCTCATAGACCCACATGAATGGAAATTGGAACCACAAATATTCAACCTCTTAAGGAACAAATGGGGGACTCCAGAGATAGACCTGTTTGCCTCCCCTCAAAACTACCAATTGGACAAATTCTGCACAAGGACTCCCCACAGACAAGCTTGGAAAGTGGATGCCATGTCCTTTACCTGGGAAAGCCTCTCAGTTTATGCCTTTCCCCCTCTGCCTCTCCTCTCGAAGGTTCTGCTAAAGATCAAACAGGACAAGCCAAGGACAATACTGATTGCACCAGACTGGCCACGCCAGCACTGGTACCCCCTCTTGCCCCTCTGTCCCAGCAGGCGGGCCAGATTCTGCACCCTCAGCTTCAAACCCTGAACCTTGCAGCCTGGCTAATTCCTTGAGCTCTCCAATAGCATCCTTCAGTAAGCAGGTGCTAGATGTCATTCTGGAAGCTAGGAGGCCTAGTACTAGAAAATCTTATGCTGAAAAGTGGAAAAGATACTGTTCCTGGAGCCAGGCTCAGGGGATGGGCACAACGGTGCCCAGCTTACCTCATATTCTTCAGTACTTAACAGAAATGCTCCACAAGGGTCTATCCTTCTCGTCAATTAAAATTCATGCCTCTGCCATTTCAGCACGTTATAATACTGAACCACCCCTCTTCTCTCACCCCCTGCTAAAGTCATTCCTCAGAGGGGCCAAAAATGTAAGACCCCCCCCCCCCCCCAGGCAAGCCCCTACTCCAGCCTGGGACCTTAATTTTGTATTGGAAAAGCTCACTCTCCCTCCATTTGAACCAGCTGCAACTGCAGAGTTGAAATTCCTTTCTTGGAAAACAGCCTTCCTTCTAGCCATCACTTCAGCAAGAAGAGTGTCTGAATTACAGGCCCTCATGGTAGTGGAACTCTTCATTATCTTCCATGCAGACAGGGTTTCCCTCAGGACCAACCCTTCCTTTATGCCCAAGGTGGTGTCTAGTGTGGCCCTAAATCAGTCCATTCATTTGCCTACTTTTTTCCCCAAATCCACAAAACAAAGGAGAATGAATACTGCACTCTTTAGATGTGCACAGACAACTTAGATTTTATATGGGCAGGACTAAGCCTCTCAGAAAATCTGAACAGCTGCTAGTTGGCTTTGCTGCAGGGGCAGAGGGGAAGGCCATTTCAAGGCAAACCATTTCTAAATGGATAGCCCATTGCATTCATTTCTGCTATAAGTACCATGGAAAACCTACCCCACAGGGGATTAGATCACATTCCACCAGGGCTGCATCTACATCTACAGCCTTCATCAGAGGAGTCCCTACCAGGGACATCCTAGAAGCTGCTACCTGGAGCTCTGTACATACCTTCACCAAGCATTACCACATGCCTATTTTTTCTAAATCCAGAGCTGGTTTTGCCACTGCAGTCTTGCAGGGCTTAATAGCTGGACCTAATGCTCTCTAACTTCCTCCTCCCTTCCTTAGCTTTAGGAATCAACCCAAATGTAATGACTGCAACAGTGAAACATGAAGAACATAGTACAGTTGTGTACACTTACCATAAATGTAGATGTTCGAGTGTATTCACCGTTGCAGTCCTGGTTACCCTCCCTCCAGACCCCTGACTTCTCTTGGCTCTACCTTTCCTTCTTGTTTGGTATATTTAAGCTTTCTGGTGTATTTGCTTTTTGATGGAGGCATAACATAACATATAATTGCTTCCCATTGTGGGGGCACCTGACATCTGGGGCAAGAAAAAATGATGTAATGGCGTTGGCTACATGTTTTATACCCCTGACGTCATGGAAGAAGAGACAGCATCAGATGCAGGAATACAAGACTCTGGTATTAAGGCAGGCTGAGGGCTAGCTGCAGGCATATAACCCAAATGTAATGACTGCAACAGTGAGTACACTTGAAGACCTACATTTATGGTAAGTGTACACAACTGTACTTTCTCACAACATCAATGAATGTCATTACAGTGCATTTGGGAACTGTTTTTCTTTTACTCCAGCTAGGAGAACTAGCATCACAAACACCATGAATGAAATAAAGCTGTACATCCATAAGACGGACCTTAATTTTTTATTGGAGTGGTGTAGTAATACACCTGAAATTGCACCCATTTTGAAGTTACATTGCATCTTCAATCCCCAGTACATCTTACATTGGATATTTTTGAATCGGCTTGTGAAACTGAAGTTAGACTATTGATTAAAATATTCCAATAAGTTCAGGTATCTTAAAATATGAAAATGCCACATTGAGTAAATTAATGAAAAAACAATTCTTATAATGAAACCTAACAGCCGAGATGGGGTAGTGGTGGTAGATAAATATTAATGTCATAAATTGGAAGAAATGCCAAGTCTAGACAGATTTTATAAATAAAGTGAATGGTTAGAAGTTATGAAAGTATATAAAGTAACTGACAACATGTTACTGAACTGTCCGGCTAATGGTATGCTGAATTTAAAATTTACCCAAGTGTTTGAGTGCTGACTTTCATAGGGTTGCTTCTAGAATTGGTATCACAAGTCCTTGTACAGACACCAAAACCCCTCATTTTATTCCCATTACAGCAGCAAGGGCATGGAAAACTGAACAACTAATTATTTATATACAGAAATCAATTAAAATTTACATTAATAATATTTGGGGAGACATTACATAGTCTGACATATTTTGAACAAAGACAAGAACATTTTAAATATTTACGGATGGTTACTGCAGGCATTAAAGATATGTATATTGTCATTCCTCAGTACAGAGGAGTGGGTGTGTTAATGGACACTTTGATTACAAAAAAGAGTTATGCACTTAACCATAACTTGGAATCTGTGCTATCCATTGTCATTACTCATCAGGGATGGGTCTTGGATCTGACCTCTCAGATCCGAGCTGGCAAAGTGAGCAACAGCTCCTGAGCTCAAGCTCCTCCATTCCCAGGACTCCTGTTGTCCATAATCCTCAGATCAAGTTTGCTAACTAAATATCAGGAAGTGACACTGTCCTCACCCAGGAACAGGAGAACCAAACACAGTATTACTCCAAGAATCCCCTGGTCACCAGAAGGAGGGGGAAGGAGGGTGGGAAGGTGATGAATAATGCCACTGGATAGCACAGATTCCCAGTTATGGTAAGTATATAACTCTTTATCTGATGCTATCCATGTCATTATTGATCACGGATGGGTCAGAGTCCCAGCTATCCAAAACCCTGGGAGGTCTCAAGGAAGAACATGCCAGAGCGCAGAAGAACCAAACAAGGCTCTGCCCCTAGATACCAAATCCAACTTGTAATGTGTTTCAAAGGTATGGGGGTTTGACCAAATGGCAGCAGCACAAATGTCATCCAAAGAAGTCCTGGCACAGAATGCCAAAAAGGTAGCCACTGACCTAGTAGAATGAGCTTTAATAGGCTTGGGAAGATCCCTGTGATTGCTTTCGTAAATGTGAGCTATACAAGAAGCTATCCAATGTGAAATTGACACTTTGGAAATGGCCCTGTCTTTCCTGGCCTGGGAGAAGGCTACAAAAAGCCGAACTAATGTTTGAAAATCCTCAGTCCTCTTCAAACAGAAACGCAACTACCTATGAGCATCCAGGCAATGTAGTTGACACTCTCCTTTGTTTGAAAAGTTGGGAAAAAAGACAGGAAGGTTTACAGACTAATTTAGGTTAGTTTCAGAAGCTACTTTTGGAGTGAATGAAGTATTGGTTCTAAGAGAGACCTTGTCCTTGTGAAAAATCATGAAGGGAGGCTTTATGCAAAAAGCCTGCAATTCAGAAACCCTCCTGCCAGAGGTAATAGCCACCAAAAAGGCCGTCTTCCAAGACAGAAACTAAATATCGCACTTTGCGGCAGATTCGAAAGGAGGTTGTGTCAGGGACTGCAGCACCAAAGTAAGATCCCAAGGAGGAGACGGATCTTTGAAGGGAGGCCTGAGCAAGAATACCCCATTAAGAAAGGCCTTGCAGAACCTAGAAGAGAACATGGGAGAACATGGGACTATCAGCTAGGTGAAAGTTAGAACCAGATGCTACTTGAAGCTTAATTGTCAAAAAGCTCGCTCCTTGTTGGAACAGAGAGGAAAGGAATGGCAGAATGGCTGGAACCAGAGCAGAAAAGGAATCAATGTCCCTCTGATGAGCCCAAAGAGAGAACCTCTTCCATTTGCTGGAATAAACCTTTTTAGTGGAAGGTTTCTGAGATGCCAAAATAATGTCCTTCACCAAAGAAGGCAACTTAACCTGACTAATAATCATTGGAACTGGAGGTACCACGCTGTCAGCCTCAGGTATATCAGGTCGGGAGGGGGAAGTCCACAAGGATAGGAGAAGATATCATGAACAGGATCCAATATCCAAGGTGGATATTTCAGATGAGATCAGAAGAGGGAGAACCACTTTTGACGAGGCCAGAAGGTGGCAATGAGGATGAGGTGAGCCTTCAGGTGATGGGCTTTCTGTAAAACTTTGGGAATGAGGGGCATTGGGGGACAGACATAGAGGAGTCCCGGTGGCCAGTCATAAATCAAAGCATTCCTGGTTGATTCCCCCAGTGGGGGGATCAAGGCAAAGTATTTGCTTCATTTGTGATTGGCTGGGGATGCAAACAGATCGCAGCATGGAAGACCCCATCGGTCGGAGATCTGACTTGCCACTTACTGTTTCCGGGACCACTTGTAGGGACTCAGGCTAGACCTGCTGAGCTTGTTTGCCAGCATTTTGGAATTGCTGGGGATATGCATTGCAAGAAGAAAGCACCTGGAGGCTATCGCCCATTCCCAAACTCTCATGGCCTCTGCACAGCAGGTATGATCAGGTCCCCCCCACTTCTTGTTGATGTACCAGACTACAGCCATGTTGTCTGTCTGAATTGCTACAGTCCCGAGAGGGAGACGGTCCTGGAAAGCTTGCAACGATAGTAGGACTGCTCTCATCTCTAGGATGTTGATGTGCAACTTGGTCTCTGAGGGGGACCATGTGCCTTGGACCATGCTTCCCTGAAAATCACCCCTCACCCCAAAAGGTAGGCATCTGTGGTCACCATGGCTTGAGGTTGCGGTAGACAAAATTGTCTACCTAACAGAAGATCCTCAGACAGGAGCCACCAATTTAAGTGTGATGCCAGCAGACTCAATATATTCAGACTGAAATGGACACAGGGTGAAGGAGAGCCGACCACTGTACCTCCTGCATCCAATGAAGCACCCGCATGTGAAACCTGGTGAGGGGAACCAACTGAATAGTCGCCATCAACCCAAGGGCTTGAAGAATTAGATGGGCAGGGACACTGTCCTGATCCAGGAGGTGGAGAACTTGCTCCCGGATCATGTCTACTATGCGCAGGGAAAGAGCTGCAGTCTCCCATATGAAGAACGCCTATGAATTACATCCTTTGACACAGAGCAAGATGTGACTTGGGAAGGTTGACAGTAATGCTCAGATCGTGAAATAAACTTAAGAGTGAAGTCTGTGGCTAGGGAGATGAGATGCTTTGTGGACATGAGGAGCCAACTGTCCAGGGATGGGAAGACCTGAGTACCCTGCAGCCGGAGATGGGCTGCTACCAGTGCCACACATTTGGTGAACACCTGGGGGGGGCGGAGGTGAGACCGAAGGGCAGGGCTCTGAACTGATAATGACTGGCCCCCAGCCAGAAAGCACAGGAATCTCCTGGAGTGCCTGTCTATGTTTATGTGATTGTACATATCCTTGAGATCTATCGAGCACATCCAATCGTCCTTGCACAGGAGAGAAAGGATGGACTGAACAGTGACGATCCAGAACTTTGACTTCTTGACAGATAAATTCAACTAGCTGAAGTCTAGAATGGGATGCAGGTCCCCTGTTTTTTTTGGGCACTAAAAAGAAGCAACAGTAAGTACCGGATCCTTGTTGCCCTGTTGGGACCCTTCTGGATGGCCCTTTTTGGAAGGAGGTTATGCACCTCTGTGAGAGCTAACTCCCTTTGGTGGGGTGGGATGTCCGAGAGTGACTTTTGGATTGGAGGGGGGTGAATGGAGGGTATAAAGTATCCCCCTGGACACAATGGTTAGCATCTACTGGTCTGAGGTAATAGCAGCCCAAGCCATGTGGTGCAAGGAGATACAACCCCCGACTGCCTCCGGGCCCAGACAGTTGAGCAGCACTTCAGGAGCACTGTGGGGGCTTCTCTGAGAAGGGTTCTTGGAAGCCTTGATTCTGTGGATCTCCTCTGCCTCTGGGGTGGCGTTCTCAACCAAATCCCCTTCCCTGGCCAGAAGAGGAGGACTCCTGAGGAGCATCCTGGAAGGAAGACTGCTTCCTATTGAACCATAGCTTTTTACTATCCCTCTGAGTCTTAGAGAAGGAACGTTGGGGAGTAGAAAACTTGATCCCCACTGTGGAAAAGATCTTTCCCTCCTGTTCACTGTGGGTCAATACTTCCTGGACCAAAGAGAGTAGATCCATCAAATGGGGCACTGATAAAGGATGCCTTGAAGTTGTCCACAAACCCGCAAAATGAAGCCAGGCATGGCGCCAAATAGCAATGCCTGTATCCACCATTTGTGAGGTGGCCTCAACCGTGGTTGAGATCAGCCTTATTGAGGTATTACCAAGAGAAGTGAGAGTGGACAGCTTCAGAGAAACCAATTTAAGGCTCTCTGAAGGCAACAACTCTGAAAGGGAAGAGGAAAGTTCCGATACCAAATCCCTTTGAAGCTGTGTGAAATGTGCCATATAATTTGTAGTCCACATTCCAAAAGTAGCTGAGGAGTACACACACTTCTCAAAACAGTCAATCACCAGTGACTCTCTATTAGAGGGATGGACCACAGAGCACTGTTCCACAAGCTATTTCTTGGTGGCTGTGACAATCACAATAGCATCTACTGGGACACCCTTATTCCAGAAAGGTTTGTCTTTGGGAGGACTGAGAAACTCATCCACCCTCTTGGGGACCGGTTCGACTGTGTGCGGCTCCTACCACACTCTGCTGGCAATGAGCTGGACTAACTCATCCACAGGGGGAGACACTGAAGAGGAAGATGGGCCTTCCCCAAACCCCTTCAGGAACATGGATTCCTCTGAGGATGGGGTGGGGGAAGACCGCCCTGCTTTTTCAGGATCTGAAGTCTCCAAAGGACACTTCCTTGGACGGTAGTCTGGGGGACCCATCTCCTTCCTCGAAATCCATGTCCTCCACGAGGGACTCTCAAGGGGAGTCTACATGCCTCCTCTTGCATGTCCTCTTCCGAGGAGGCTCCTCCACCATGGGTTCTGGGGAGGATTCGGAGGAGGAGGGTACACTATGGGGGGTAATGCCCTTCTGAAGGCGTTCCCTGGGGGGTTGACCCCGGACCGATGATGAAGGTTACCACCCAAGAAGGAACCAGGCAGGGGTGGGTCCAGAGTCGAGGAAAAGGATGCCAACCAACAGGAGATGGTCCACTCACCCAGAAGGCAGACAGACTGGACGAAGCCCCATCCTCCTCCCTGCCTGTAATGACCAACTGAGGTTGGAGGGGAGATCCAGGCACTGTACCAAAGTCCCTGTACTATATCGCTCCCAAGCTATCCAGGGCAGAAGCCCCCAAGGAAAGGGAACAGCCCCCTGGTAGCCTTCAGGTATCTCTCAGGTCCAAGGCAACACAAGCCCCAAAGGCAAGGGGGCTGAGCCAGCCAGGGACCCAGGCGGCGTGAGAGTGGGGGCACTACTCAACACTGATGGCCTCTCCTTAAGCAAGCTCTGACCCAGGGGCACTGAACTCGCAGGAGTCAGACGGAGAGGATTTCTGAGGTGGGTGAAGCTCTCCTTGGCAAGTGGCTAGGGGACGGAAGCAAGCCTAGTTCAATTTGGGCTTTGAGAAAGCTCCTCATCACCTGTTCCATATCAAATGGGAGCAAACTCCTAGCAGACTGGGAGGAAACTGAAGAATGGCCTGAATGAGCTGAGTGCCTGCATTCCCTGGAGGACCTACTAGACATTCTCAGGTCCGAGACTCTGGAAGTGGCCGGTGGATCCGAAGACCTAGTTCAATCCGAGTGTACTAAGGGCCCCACAGATGGATCCATCAAGGTCATTAGAGCTATGGAGGATTTTGATCCGATCAGATATGAAGACCTCCGAGTCTCTGAGGATCTGGATCCGAACGGGGGAGCTGAGGTTCTTGATGCCGAAGACCCTGAAGCCAATGCCTCAGTGGCTGGACTCAGATCCAGGGCACAGGAATCCAAGAGCCTCAGACGTTTAGCAGGAGAGTCCAGAGAGGAAGAGGGCTTCCTCTTGTGATTCAACAGGGCTTTGGAGTGGGAGCCTGAGAACCAAGGGACCCCCTTTAGCAAGCCCTTTAAGGAGCAATCTGTTCCTATGGTCTATGAGAGCCCTAGGGTTGAACCCTGCACAGATATTGCACACAATCTTTAAATGAGGCTCTCCTAGACAGTAGACGCGCTCCTCATCTGTGACAGCAGGACCTAACTTCTGACAGCATGAGGAGCAACATCTGAAGGCAGAGGGTTTGTCAGCCATGACCCAAACCTAAAATACAAACCCTCCAACACATACACAAACATACAAGGGAAAATAAGTAAATAAAGTAAAGAAGGAAAAAGGGCGGGAAAAACCCTAATGGCCAGCAAACAAACTAATTGGGTGGGGCCTACTACTAAAACTAAGAAAAAATTATAGTATACTAACTACACTTACTTATCTGACTACTGAAGCTTCAGCTGCAAGGAACACGTCTGTTCACTAATCGCAGCAAATGAGATCGGAGGATTACGGGTAACAGGAGTCCTGGGAGGGGAGGAGCTCGAGCTCAGGAGCCATTGCTCACTTTGGCGGCTCGGATCTGAGGGGTCGGATCCAAGACCCATCTTTGATCAGTAATGACACGGACAGCATCGGATCATTGATTTAACAGCAAAGAGAACAAAAATATTGTTTATTTATGGGCAAAGTGTTTTTTAAAGCAATGTTTATTTTGAAACACCTTTTTTGTTGCAAATATATAATATAATCATAATGATTGGTACGCTTAGAAAACAAATCATAGACTTCTAGTATTAATGGACTACACATCAGATACTAATATATATTTACTGACTCCAAATCACCATTTACAATAGCCAATATAATAATACTGGTTCAAAAGCCTCCCTGTTTTAACATCTTATAAACCATTTTGTTTTGACATATTCTTTCAAATTTCTTTAATACATGCACTTTTAACGCAGTGCTCTTTTTTATAAAATAAAATAAAAAAATGGAAAAAACATTTAACCAAAGACCCAAAGACATGGAAAAACTATTTACAGGGTACAAAAGGGCAAATAACTGTTAGTGTACCATTACATTTTACTCAGTCTGCTTGAGGCACCCCTTTTGCGGGTCATTTACAACTGTCCCCATTCCTTCCATTCCTTTTTTTTTTACACCCTTCTACTGCTTACTATAGATCTTCCAGTTCATCTTTTATCATAGCCACAGCATAATAGTTTTTACCTCATCTGCAACAGGGCTAGCTACCCATCAGTGTGAATATTGGCTCTAGGCGATGGTCACTGTTGATTTGATACCCAAACCCCTGGTACAAAATGGGAACAAATAATGCAAGGCAGATACATCTACTACAGCACTAATGAGTTCCAACATCTACTGTTATGATAAGTGCAACATACACAGCTGTACTATGTTCATCACTCTCATTGCTGCAGTAGCCTTTGTCTACTTGGGTTGATTACTAAAGCTTAGCCAACCCAAGAGGAGGAAGGATAAGAATCCAGGAGCCCATGGAGACTGGGCCTACTAAAGACAGTCTTAGATCTGGAAAAGGAATCTGTTATGTAATGCTTTGTAAATATATGTACAGAGGACCACGAAGTTGCCTCTAGAAGACTTCTATGGTCCACCTCTTTTTACTATGCCATCAAAGAAAACAAGGCTACTTTAGAACTTAATCCTGCTGAAATGATTTACAATAGTGGAAATAACAAGAAAAGATAATAAAGAACAGCCAACTGGAATTGTCCAAACTGACACAGGTTGTCCTTTTCAGTCACATACTAGGAATCACAGTTGTACAGCTTTCTTAAAGGACTTAGTACTGACAACATAATACCAGAGCTGCAAAAGCATGACCAGATTATATAGAATCTATTCTCATGGTCATTCAAATTCTGAAAGAAATAATAGAGATAAGATGGCTAGACTCAAGGAATACTTTTAAAGTAGTACGGGTATATATGGGGGATTTCTTTCTAAAGATAACTCTATATGTATGGAAAAGCAAGATGTTTAACCCACCTCCATGAATGGCTGCAGCTCAGATAATCTCTTTCAGATGTCAGAACAATACACCAGTTAGTATACCAAAAAATTAACCAAACACAATCAGAAAAGCTGGTTCAAATGGACTTTTGTAACAAAGAATAAAGCTCCCATTAATTAATCTGAGAAGCATGTGACACTACCAGAGGACTTCCAAGATGGATGCACACTGAGTAATGACTTAATTTCAGCTATTCCAGTACGAAAGCAAACTCAGAAGAGTGAGCCAGTGACTTTGTCTTTTTGGCTAAATTGCAGTTACTGGCTAGTAAATGCACTGCCTGGATGCCTGAAAAGAAGAAATTTAGAAAACATTATGAGAAGACACTGGCTGTGAAGAATCCTGCAGCTGTCCAGCTAAAAGGAGTTCAAGCTCCAGCTTTGATGCAAGATATGACTTTCAGTAATCTAGAAGAAAAATAAGTCAAACATGCTCAAAGCTGATTAAAATAAATGAAAAACAGAAGATGTATATCAACACAAATAAAAGGCTAGAAGAAATGGGAGAAGATATTCAGATGAGCTAAAAAACTGCAACAATTAGGGGTTGAAATAAAGAAAAGGATGGGTACGAGAATGCTCAAGAAGAGATGTTTTAAAAACTGGTAGAATTACAGGACATGGCATGAAGGGAAAACCTGAGTTGTTCTGCTTTACCAAAGAAACTGGAAGGAACAGACCGTATTAATTTTATGAAAGCACGGATAAGCAACTGGATTGGTATTCCACAGCAGGAGTTGTTAATTGAAAGGGCAGGCTGTGTGTATGCTCCAGACCTTGCCATGAGAAAACAAACAAGACCTTTATTAGAAAATAATAAATCCTACTAGCAGAAAGAGTTGAATCTGAGAAAACTGTCGCAGAAGGGCAGTGTAGTAAAAGAAGGAGACAGTAAAGTGTTTGTGGAAAATGATTATTCATTGTACACCAAGCAGAAGAGCAAATTTATTTCAGAAATCAGGAAATGCCGAGAGGCAGGTGTGAGATTCAAGTTGCTGTATCCAGCTATCTTAAGAATGTTTTTTCCTGAAGGATCAATGTAATTTTTTGAGGCAAAACAGGCTAAGAAGAAAATACAAACATTTGTCCTACAAAAAGTGTATTCCGAAACACATACACACAACACAAGCACACCTAAAAAACATCAATCCACACACATACACTTCTAATCCTACAACTAACCCTACACTAAACTGTACATACACTACTATCTATCCACTTACCTTAACCCAAACCCTAACCCTAACCCTAAGGTCTGTCACTATCGCACACTCACCTAACCCGCCCCTAACCCTAATTCACCTAACCCATGCCCTAACCCTAATTCACCTAACCCATGCCCTAACCCTAAACTCACCTAACCCACGCCCTAATCCTAACAACCACACAATCGCACACTTACCTGAATCCGACCCATAAATTTCCATCACAGCGCTGAAAATAGCGAAGCCACAGAACCAGCCAACCAAATTCTTTCTCTAGGAAAGAATTTAGTGTTCTACAGCTTAGCTATTTTTAGCTTTCGTTCAAAACAGGTCAATATCAGAACATTCGAAGTTTTAAAACTTCGATGTTCTGATATAGACTCCCTGCCTACACACTGTTTTTTTTTTATTTTTTAATTTAGTATTTTTTTTTTTTTTAGTTTCGAAGGTTTACAACTTTGATCACTAAAGTTCGATCTTTAGTGATTCGAAGTTTTAAGCCTTCACGATTATAATACAGACCCGAACATTCCCAACCATGGGATGAAACTGCATTTGCTTTCCAGGCCTGTTCACAAGGAGCCCTGGTGCAGAATTTTCTTGTCTGTTTTGAAAGAAGGCAAACGTATCTATTTTGAGGTCTTACCCACAACTGGATTCATTCTTGGTAGACCCTCTAATTCAGTTATTAGTGTGAGTCTGTCCTGGTCCTGCTCAGCTTGTTTGCCAGTACATTTTGCTTTGCCAATATGTAAGATTTTTGGAGGATTATACAATATAAGACCTTATTCCCCTATGTTTATGTCCAGATTACTGCAGTATAGTCTGTGATCAAAATGCAGTGGTCCCAGGAACCACAGGTCATGAAGAGTTTCTACATCATGGACCACAGCTAACATCTATTTGACATTTATTTGCTTTGGCCTGTCGGAACTGCCCCACAAGTCTCACACCTTTACTACAATAGAAACTGCTCCCCCCAAAAAAACAGGTGTTGTACTGCCTCCATTGATGCAGTTCTTTCTTGATATAGCCCAAAACTTGGAATCTGAAAATCCCAGAGAATGAGAATGTTGGGTCCACATTTTTTTATACATTGAATTTTTCTCATAAATAGGTTATGGTAAGAGAAATCATGAGAATCATGGAAATCATGAACCCTAGAATCATGACAGAGTCTCTGGCTGAAGTCTCAAACTGATTGGAGAAGATCAGAAAAGTTTCTAAATTCCAAACTCTAGCTTTACTCCGTAGCATATTGCCTACTCCGAGGTGATCTCTGCCTAACATATAAAGCTATGTCAAACCCAGAGCTGTTGGACATGCTACACCTAAAGAAATCCCAATCCCTCCGAGCTACACGCTCTAGGGACTTAAACCTTGTCACCACAATAAACAGGACACGCTGGAGGTATAGATTCCTGTTCCAGAGACTTCCCATACTCTGGAACAGACTGCCTATCTATGTCAAACAGAGCTTCTCATTAGCACTTTTCAAGAAAAATCTTGATGATTGGATGGGTAATAGGAAATTCACCCCGGGGAACACTTCTGTGGTTCTGCTTGACAGGAGCACAGGAAAATAATTTTCTTGGGTGGCAAAAGCCAGGGTACCTTTTTGGCTAGGTTTGTATAGGCTATATATATATATATATATAGCCTAGTACCTACCTATGAACCTAAGAAAAGGATCAACTAACATTTGACTTGGCTACTGGTGTCATTCCAAAAGGGTCCAATACTTGCCAGACTGGGACAACATGGTTGACAGGACACACTGCTTTGCCAGGAATGGTCTTTACCTGTCACCTTTAGTCTTTTGGATATTGGCCGCAACATTATCCACCCTATAGTGCCTTTTTTTAAGCATTGCCAAACAGACAAACCTTCTAATATAACAAAAGCTACTAAGGATAAGCGAAAGGTGTTACTGATTAATTATCAGGAGTGTCAACAAGAAACTGCACTCCCGAGAAGCTCTCCTCACTCTGTGAATAATGACAACTGTGCAGTTATTGAAACATGGTTCATAGTCAAGGAAAGCACCATGGCAGTGTATGGCTATAATGCCTTTCATATGGTCCAATGGCTCACTAAACATAAAAGAGTAAAAGGATGTTTCTGCCTACATAATGGATAAGCACACTTCATGGCTGGTCAAATAATGTGACATGCTTGAGATACTCCATGTCCAACTAACCTGCTAGTTACATGTCCCCTACCATAAACCAAGAAACCCAGACATCTTACCTGAAGTTACTAGAATCACTCACCATCCAGCCCAACAACATACTCATGGGTGAGTTTAGCCACCCCTCCATTAACTGGGAGGCATACATGACCACTAACATGCAGACCCAAAGATTTCTTGACTTTGTAAATTCAAATGCCCTGGAGCAGCTAGTTTGCACTCTCACTAGGGGAATAAATATCCTAGATCTGGTACTCACAAATATGGGAAAGCTTTGCCCTCACTGGTAAGATCAGATCACAAAGCAATATTCCTTGAAATTAAGGTAAAACTAGTCCCCCTACCTAACCCCAAAAATGTTAAGAACTTCTCTAAGGTAAATTAACCCCTTTTAAGGGACGCCACAGCTTATTTCCAAGCTCCCCCAAATCTAGAAAACACAGAAACCTTTGAAAAGGTGTATACAACAGCCCTGTGCAACCATACAAACAACTGCACAGAAATGACAATACCAGACTGAAATAAACCCAGGTCAAACAGCAAATACAAGTCATCCTGATGGAGCCCTGGTACTACTATGTTGTACAACAAAAGAAAGAAAATCCTGTTGAGAAGTAAGACGGAATGTGCACAACAGAACAATAAATCCCTCATTAGTCTAAACAGTGAATCAGGGAACTAGTCAAAACTCTGAAGACAGATTTTGAGTCAACAATAGCCTCCAAAGATAACAACAGACATAAGGCATTTTTCAGGTATGTCCGCAACCTTAAGGGCAACACCCAAAAATGTGCTGAACTAGTTGTAGATGGCATCACCTATACTCAGTCAGAAGATATAGCAAATTTGCTTGATGACAAATTAAGCTCAAATTTCACCTCCCCAACACAGTCAGTTCTCGCCCAAGAAATACTCTCCATCACTCCACCATGAATTATCACCAAAGTACAGGTTGCCACTGCTCAGTTTAAAGCTAAAAACACAGATTCAATTCAGGTTGCCTTAAACAGTTTAAATCAGGACTTTATCAGGCCCATTAGGATTTCTACTTAACCATAGCCTCAAGACTGACTTTGTCCCAACTGAGTAGAGGACAGCAACAGTCATCCCTCTCCATAAAGGAAGTCCATCTACTAACCCAGGAAATTACAGACCCATAAATTTGATTAATCTTATATGTAAGGCCATGGAAAGAAAAATCATGGACCTGATAAATAATGACCTCCAAACACTGAATTCAACCAAATTCAACTTTGTCAAAGCCAGGTCATGCCTACTGAATCTGGTGGATATCGTTGAGAAATTCACTAAGGCCACTGATGAGGGTAAAACTCTAGACCTGGCCAAGGCATTTGGCACAACTCCCCATTCAGGCATTATAATTAAACTCACAAAACTGGGCATAAATCCCTACGTCACCAGACAGACAGACACTTTTCTCAGGAACAGGACACATGATTAAAGTGGGTGTATCCAGATCCAGCAAGAGTCCAGTTACTCAAGGTGTGCCACAGGGCTCAGTGCTGGGACCACTCCTGTTCAGAGCATACTTCTCTGAAATCAAAGCTGATGTGGAAGGCCTCTGGATGACAAAGCTTCTGACGACTGCATGTAGGGGGCAATCACTGAATCTTCCAATGATGTAGATATCCTTCAAGAAGGTCCAGATCAGACAAGTGACAGGTGCCAGAACCATGACCTAAAACTAAATGTGAAAAAATGCATTACCATACCCTTTCGGAAGTGAAATATCCCTGCAAATTACAACAGCAATATTACACATCTAAGAGTAGTCAGAGGTGAGAGATCTAGGTACACAGATAGACAGCAGCCTGAACTTTGACTAACATGCGTCCACAGTGGTGAGGCAATCCTTCTATGCGGCACAACTTATAAGTAAAGGCATGGCATCCGTATCCAAGGAAATTATAGTCCTGCTGTACTCGGCCCTGATTAGACCAATAATAAGAGTATAATGCGCCATTTGGCATGTACTTGACTAGGCACTTACAGCAGCTGGAGTGACCTCAGAGGTTCCTCTCAAAGAAAATACAGGGTGTAAACAACATGTCTTATGCAGATAGACTAAGTCATATTCCTTTACTCTGTTTCTTAGTGACTACTAAGGGGTGACCTATGCCTGACCAACAGGCCACTCACAAATCCCATCCTGATGGAGCTGCTACACATCCACAAGTCAAGCAGCATAAGGGCCACCCAAACTAGGGATCTAAACTTAGTCAGAAACTCAAACAAAACATGCTGGAAAGACAGATGTGTCTCAGAGATTGCTCCTTCTTTGGAACAGGCTTCTTATTCATATAAAGCAAAGCCCTTCTCTGGCCCTTTTCAAATGCAGTTTGGATCAATGGATGAGGAATCACAATTCACACCTGGGGTAGTGCTTACGTCCCTTATGGACAGGGTCAATCAGTAAGATATTCAAGACACTGGCACAAACCCATACCATCCTCTTGCCCTTGCAGCCATATACTGTGTAAAATCGGGTTATACTGGCTAGGTCTGTAAGGCTCTTAAGCTGCTAGCCTAGTAATTTCCTATAACTTATGAATTCATCCACCCATTTGCTGGATGTCCTTGTTTCTTCTTGCCTTCTTCCTTCCTATCCCAAATCTTTTTCACCAGAACATCTTCTGTTTTTCTGTATATGTGCCCAAACCACCGTACACTGTTCTCTTCAATCTTTTCTGCAACTGGAGCTACATTGCCTTCTGCAAGATAATTCAAACTCAAAACTATGAAGGCAAAATTATGATTTATTTGATAGCAATTCCTTTCCACCAAAGTATTAAATTCAAGTAAGCCGGGAGACCACACACAAGAAAACGTAACCTAAAAAGTGAAGACTTGTCTGCTAGATTGCATCACAAGGTCTAGACTTTTCACATTATCCTCTACCAAAGGTGATAACTTTTCTGTGGATTTAATGTAGAGCCTCACTGTAATTATAAGAACTGTGGGACAATATGCACAGTCAAAAATTTGCTTTCTTTATTATATGCTGGACAAAGCATAAGAAGACATTGCAGCAGCTTTTGTTGCCTACCAATCTGTTCTTTCACCAAAAGCAACAGATGGGTTAAAAGAGAGTAGACTTCCCACCCTACTATCTAACCTTAGTCACATGAATTCCAATTTAAATATTATTTAAGCCTGGTTCTGGACCAGTTCATCAGCATGAGTTAACCACGCATAATTAACAACCTTGTTTTATCTTTTTATTTTATTTAAAGACCATAATTAGTACCAACACTCAGTATAATGTATTCTTTCAGAAAAAAACAACCTTTGCCTTCTATTGCAAATGTTTTATTTCTTAAGCAGGACTATATAAGATTATCTTCTGTGACATGAAAATATATCTATATGCTACACTTTGCTGTAACAGCCATTTCTTACAGTCACATTTACCTTGATAACAGTGGAATTACTCGATTTTTCTTACAGTGTATTTTTTGCTTAGTTATAAAGACATCCAAAGGCAAAACATAACAGAAATGTTCAAGACATTTCAAGATATTGCATCTTATAATGAAATTGTTTATCAAAAAGTGTCAGTACAGATGCTTAACTTCTGATGCATAAACTCTGGATTACAATCCTGAAACAGGGAAAGCAAACAAATGGAGCAGTTTCTTCCTTCAGATAAAAATAAAACATAAAACATGGCATGTACTTACCTCTCTAATGCTTTTTATCCAGTTCTGGATATTTTCAAATGATTTTTCATCTGTGATGTCATAAACAAGAATTATGCCCTAATTTAAAAAAATAATAAAATGGATTAGTTTTAACAATATTCTCAGTTAAAAAATGTATTCACTTTAATTAACTGGATAGGTGCGCTGCTCAAAAGTGACATTATTTCAAATACATTATGACAGATAATTTGCATCAAACTACAAACAGCAAAGTACATGCAAATCTGCAGCAAAAAAAGTGTATAAGCAAGATAAAAATCTTTTGGTAAACTGTTTCAGATGTACAATTTAAAAAATATACATATAAAGGTTCATGTGCTACAAAGGTTAAAGTCATAATTAATTTACTATGCTTTATCTCATCTCTTTTACTCAACATATGATTAATGACCAGTAAATCACCTACAACTGCATTCCCTAGAAGCAATGCTGAAAATGTCACCAAATAATCTCAAACAACTCTCCTGCAGGTATGGGGGGGGGGGGTAAAGTCTCCTGTACCACCCCCCCTCACACACACCATTTTCTATAAATACAAACTCTAAAAATGCAATTTTTTTTTGGGGGGGGGGCGTAAACCTTATCTTTTCTTTCTTACACATTTTCCCTGTGCTCCAGTTCCTGCAAAGTCACAGCACAACATGTACAACAAAGCCATCTCCAACATACTGAATGTAATTTTTCTCCTTTGACATTTTGTGACATGATGCAAAACTATGCAGTTAACTGCAGTATGTCACAAATCATGAAAAAACAATCACTCCACCTGGGGCTACCACCACCACACTAACTTCTAACATGTCAGATACAAGCTTTCAGGATGCATGATAAACTCCGTTATTGGTGTTTAAATAAAAAACGTACAGTTAACTAGGAGAATAACTTTACTAATTAAAGAACAATTCTAAAAACACATTTAGACATACAACTTAATCTGATATACTTTACATTGTTGACCACTTTGAGAATTTGCCTTTTTGGTGTCTTTCAGAGCTAAGAACTCCCATTTGTTTCCATGTATCTCTACAAAATTCTTACACACTGCACAGCTACTTCCATTCATTATATCCCTAATGTTCTCTCTAACTGAATTTCAAATTTGCATGCTGTATTTCCTATGTAATGGATGTTAAAGGAGCACAAAATATTATATAGTAATTTACCCAGCCCTGTCATACTGAGGGCTAAGGCCCTGACTATGACTCAAGTGACCTATGTTCTACTAATGGCACAGACAGTTGAGGGAGCAGGAAAGGGTACAATGACTTTGAATGGCCATTGCCACCTCACTCAGCTTAGGGGGAGAGAAGTGGCAAGGCTTACCACATTGGCAAAACTTGCCAGTGAAATAGATGTCTACCCATTGAATGGACAGCACTGCCTTATACTAACTGCAGTGCACATACTGCTGAGGCATAGATAAGAAGAGTCTCCTCCCTTGACTAAGGCAACCACTGCAAGTCAAGCAGGTTGCCTGAGAGGAAGAATAATGTGTGAAGAGGAGTTCAACTAAGACTGAGCATCTGATCTGCTCCCTCACACTAACACTTGCCTCCCAGGAGTTGGAATAAAATGGGCTGATAGGACTCCCTGGGCCAGAAACGAATGGGTAGAAGGGCTCTCACCCAAGCCCAGAGAAGCCTGACTCTCACCTGTGGGAAGAGCAAAGAGGCCAATTGGGCACATACAGGGAAGACACTAGATCATGTTCAGTGGAGCAATAAAAAATGTTAAATACTACTGCATGCAGCACTTTTAAGTGCTCAAGATGCAATATTTGTCAGTATGTTAAGTCTGAAGTTACATGACTCATTAACAATGAAAAAACATCAAATGAGCTCGTAAATTATCAGGAATATAAGGATAAGACACAAACAGCTTTTAATTTAAACTATAATAGACTGATACCCAAAATGAATGAACATAGTTGTGCCTTTAACTGTATTTACCTTGGTGTTTCTTTTCCTTGTCTTATACTTCACATTCCTGGAATATTTTTGGATGTCTAAATGCATTTTTAAAAAATATTTTTAATTAATAAATAAAAGTTGGTTACTGTTTATTTAAACTTGCTATTTAACTCAAGTAACCGAAGGATAGTAGCTGTTGTGATAGCAGTTAAGTTAAATAAAATCTGGTCCACATACTGTGACCTTTATAAGCTATTTCCAAAGCTGCTGAATTTTGTTACCTCTTAACAAATACTCTGTTCAATCATACTACCTGCCCTGCTGCTTGCATAGCTAGCCCTTAATTACACAGCCTCTTATCATTTTCTCCCACCTTAATAGCTGCACTGCAACACTCAGAAGTTAAACCTTCAGTCTACAACTACCACCTTGTCATTATTTTCAATTTACTAGTCACCTCACGCTATCCCTATAACATTAGTTATATTTCACTCACATCCTGTAAAGATACTTCTACTGTTGCCATTATTTACTTCCCTTCATCATTACCTGTAAATCTACTTGCACTGCTAATGTATTTACTTCCTGTCATCTCACTGCCAGAGCCTTTATTCATTACCATCGTAATACTTACTCCATTTCCTTATCTGATCACATCTTCTGTAGCAACATGTCTTTAGTACATCTTTTACCAATTTCATTCCTCTTACATCTTTTTCTTCGTCTCTTCTCCACTCAACAGGTCTGCTGACAACTCCTAATCTAATGCCTACTAATAATTACCTTGTTATAAAAATCCCTGTCTGGTGGACCTGTCAAATTAAAATATATTCAAAACCACACACACACACACACCAATACATTTCTTCTTTTTCATCATAGTTTTAATCCAACCATAGACAGCACTATTACAAATCCTTAATCCATTTTCTTGACTATTATACTTATTTTAAGTGGTGACAAAGAATCTAATCCAGGTCTTCCCTCCCCACAACCACCCCAGTCTACAAGTACTAAATGTATTAGCACTGACCATGGAAGTATAGCCAACACCAATAATACCTGGTCGAATCTAAACCTTTAGCAACAAAAGATTACTGTCATCACTGAAGTGTGGTTCAAGGATAATTTCTGAAGTGCTACATTATTTATACAGATAACTGGCCTGACAATTGTAGAGGTGGTAGAACACTAACAGTAATTCAGATGCATCCTAAGATTAACCCCCAATCTAGCTGCAAAAAAGTAATTTCAGCAACTACACCCTAACTGGACCTTTCTTGAAGTCCCATTCAATAGCCACATCAAAATATTGCCACTGTTTATACCACACCATCATCTAATATCTCAACATCACAGAATATACTGCTACAAGTCGTTGATACATTCATAATACTTAACAATGTTATTTGTTGTGACTTCAATTTTAATTGGGATGCTAAAAAGAATTGCAGAATCGCACCCAATCTGTTTCCAAAGGAACTAGGCTCAACTCAAAAACAAAGAAGTTGTCAGTTATAGTTCTTATCATTACTAACATTCCTAAACAATTCCACTCCCTTCACAACTTACCATCTACCCTAACTGATCATTTCAAATTGCTCTTCTGTTGTTCCTTTCAAACACTAAACTGTCCTCCCACTATACGTAGAACTAGAATCAACCGATAGATCAGCAATTGTTATCCCTCAATACCCTGAATGTACTGACTAGATGCTAGTTTAAGAATGTACCTTCCCTACCTCTCATTTTGCTTACTCTACAACCTACTAATCTCTCTAGATAAAAAGAAATTATGTCTTACCATAACATTCCATCTGTGTTGTTCATCATCTTTCATTCATCAGCGATGGGTTCGGTTCCGAGCCCTCGGAACAGAGTTGGCCTAGTACCAAGCTTGCGCCACCCAAAAACTCTCGAGCTAAGCTTCTACCCACAACACCCTTCTCCCTGTTACCTCAGATTGAGTTTGCCCATGTTATACAAGTAAAGCAGAGGCCATTTCTGTGCAAATACCCTAAGACACCACTTGGACCCAAAGTATCCGCCATGAGCCTTTGGTGGGGGAAGGAGTGTGGGAAGTGATGAATGAAAAGAAGATGAACAACACAGATGGAATGTTATGGTAAGACATAACGTCTTTATCTGATGTTGTTAATCTTCTTTCCATTCATCACCGATGGGACAGAATCCCCAGATACCTTATCATCCTTGAGTGGCCCTTATGGAAGAACGTTCCTGAGAACCACTGAGCTGAAAGCAGCTCTCCCTCTCGAAATCACATTCAGTTTGTAATGACTGATGAAAGTGTGGGGTTTAGCCCAAGTGGTTGCTGTGCAAATATCATCTATCTATCCCTGGAATGGAGGGCTACAGAAGTTGCCATAGATCTGGTGGAATGGGCTTTAATATTCTGTGGCATAGGTTCTTTCACAAATGAATAAGTGAAACATATCCAGTCCCTTAGCCATTTTGATAAAGTGACCTTGGAGACAGAGTTTCCCATTCTGGGCTCAGAAAAGGAAATGAACAGTTGGTCAGTCTCACGCATTGTTTTGTTCCTGTCTAAATAGAATCACAATTGCCTGTGTACATCCAAGGAATGTAGGCAGTATTCTCCTTTATTAGAAAAGTTTGGGAAAAATACTGGAAGATCAATAGACTGATTGATGGAAAACTCAGAAACAACTTTGGGGAGGAAGGATGGGTTTGTCCGGAGTGATACTCTGTCCTTGTGAAAAATTAGCTAGGGTCTTTTGGTGCACAATGCCTGCAACTCTGAAACTCGTCTGGCTGACGTGATGGTTACCAAGAAGAGAGATTTCCATGACAAGAATATAACGTCATAATTTGATGGGCATTCAAAGGGGGGTTGAGTCAAAGACTGGAGAACTAGCGTGAGGTTCCATGGCTCTATAGACTGTCTGATCTGGAGGTCTAATGTGAGAAACTCCTTTGAGAAAAGTTTTACATAAATGCAGTGATATGAGCGGAGTACCATCTGGTCCATTATGATATCCGCGGTGGTGCAGCGGTAGCGTTGTTGCCTCACAGCAAGAGGTTCTCCCGTTCGATTCTCGGCTGGAGTGCAGGGAGTGCCTTCTGTGTGGAGTCTGCATGTCCTCCCCGCGGTTGGGTGGGCATTCGAAAGACATGCATAAATGGGCATGCCTTTGTTGAAGGTTGAACGTCGAGCTGGCACCTCAGCATTCGTGAAAATCTACTGCCAATCATTAGTGGACTGGAGTTCTGCTGTGGCGACCCCTAACCGGGAAAAGCCGAAAGACAAACAACAACAACCATCCGGGTCCATTATGATAATTTGAAATCGCCGCCAGATGTACTCATATGGTAGAGGCTGTGGCTCCATCTTCAAAAAACTTACAGATATTGTAAGACCGCTGTGACTGGAGCTGAATACGGATCTAGCGTCTTTTCCTTTAACCAAATAGAGAACCTTTTCCATTTGTCCCAGTACAGTCTTCTGGTGGATGGTTTATGAGAAGCCAGAATGATATCACGAACAGGAGAGGGGAGGTCATCCTGCCTGGCAACTAGTGGAAGTGGAGAAACCAAGGTGTCAGTTTGAGACTGGACAGATTCGGAGTCAACCCTTGGGGGTGAGAGATCAGATCTGGAATAGGGTCCAGAAGCCACAGTGGACACAACAGTTGAGGCCGAAGGAAGGGGAACCAAACTTGTCAAGGCCAAAATGGGGCTATGAGGATCACTTTGCATTTCAACTGAATGGCTTTCTTTATGAACTGTGGAATCAGGGGAATGGGGGGATAGGCATAGAGAAGTCCTGTGGGCCAATCATGAATCAGAGCATCCCTTGAGGACTCACGCTTTGAGGGGAATAGGGCAAAATAGCTGCTGCATTTGTTTGAAGGGGAGGCGAAGAGGTCGCAGCAAGGCTGGCCCCAACAGCTGAAAATGTCCGCCGCTACTCCAGGATTGAGAGACCATTCATGGGGCAAGAGAATACATCTGCTCAGCTTGTCCGCAATCATGTTGGAGCTCCCCGGGATATGCATCAGAAAGCGGTTGGAATCTATTGCCCATTGCCAAATTCTCATGTCCTCTCGACACAGGGGGTAGGATTTGCTTCTTCCTTGTTTGTTGATATACCAGACTACTGACATAGTGTCTGACTGAATTGCAATCGTTCCAGAGGGGATGACTGGATGGAATGCTTGCAACGCTAACAGCACCGTTGTCAGTTCCAGAACGCTGATATGCAGGTTGGCCTCCAATGTACACCATGCACCTTGGACTGTCTTTCCCTGGAAATGGCCGCCCCACCCTATCAGGGAAGCATCCATGGTCACAATGGCCTTGGGCTGAGGGGGCTGGAATAGGAGGCTCCAAAGATCTGTGTCTGGCCTCATCCACCAAAGAAGGTCCTGTTTGCAAGAGTTGGTTATCAGGATCTGAAAACATAGGGGGTGATGGTTCGGGAACCACTGAGAGAGAAGAAGCCATTGGAGGGTTCGCATATGCAGTTTCGCAAGAGGCACTATTGGTATGGAGGCTGTCATGGATCCTAGGACCTGAAGGACCTCTCTTTCTGAGACTTTGATTTGACAGAGTATCACCAAGAGCTGAAACCTCCACCTCTGGAGTCTGTGAGCTGGGAGTGACACCAGACAGGATTGGGTGTCGAAGACTGTTCCGATGAATTCTATCTGCTGGGCTGGAGTAAGGTTGGATTTCTCCCAGTGCACAGTTATCCCCAAAATTTCTGCCAGAGAAAGTGTGTATTGCAGGGCTGTTACCAGAAGATAAAGCAATGCGGACATCAGAGCAGAAGCTAAAGTAGCTTCAAACAAGAGTGTCCAGCAAAAGTACAGTTGTGTACACTTACCATAAATGTAGATGTTCGAGTGTATTCACTGTTGCAGTCATTACATTTGGGTTATCTGCTTGCAGGTAGCCCTCAGTTGGCCTGATTAACAAAGTCTTGGGTCCTGCATCAGTTACTGTCCCTTCTTCCATGACGTCAGGTCATCAGGGGTATAAAACATGCAGCTGATGCCATTACATCAGTTTTTCTTGCCCCAGATGTCAGGTGCCCCCCTAATGGAAAGCAATTAAATATATAAATACAATGATATACCTCCAACAAAAAGCAAGTACACCAAAAAGGCTTTTAAGCATAGTAAAGGAAAGTAGAGGTATAGCCAAAAGAAGTAAGGGGGCTGGAGGGAGGGTAAAGTACAGTTTTGTACCTACCATAAATGTAGATGTTCGAGTGCTAATACAGCTGCAGTAATCACAGATGGGTTCTCTGCCGTCAGGCGGGTCCTCGGTCGGCCGAATTCCAAAGTCTAGGTCCGGCGACGGTTGCCGTCGCTTTCTTTCCTGACGTCAGTGCGACAGGGGTATATAAGACACAGCCAACGCCATATTCTTCAGTCTTTCTTGCCCCAGATGTCAGGTGCCCCCAGAAGGAAGGCAATACATAAATTTTATATATATATATATATATATATATATATATATATATATATATATATATATATATATATAGTCAAGCAATGCAATATAATCAAAAAACAGTAGTTGCAAGCAAATACACCATAGAAGGATAACCCAAATTAGGTTGTATGAGGAGGTGTTAGCCACTAGGCCTTTACCAAGAGGGGAAGGAGGGAGGGAAACCTGTACTGCAGCTGTATTAGCACTCGAACATCTATATTTATGGTAGGTACAAAACTGTACTATGTTCATCATGCATACAGCTGCAGTAATCACAGATGGGTAGAATCCCAAAGCTACGCACAGGGTGGTAGGCACTAGGTGGAACTGGGAGCAGCCAGAATGCCCTGCAACACAGCAGTGGCAAAGCCTGCTCTAGTCTTGGAATATAAAGGCAGGTGGTAGTGTTTTGTGAAGGTATGCACAGAACTCCACGTGGCTGCCTCCAAAATATCTTTGTTAGGGACTCCTCTGAGGAAGGCTGTAGAGGTAGCTGTGGCCCTTGTGGAGTGGGATCTGATGCCTGTAGGAACAGGTTTGCCATGAAAGGAGTAACAAAACCGTATGCAATGGCCTATCCATTTTGAAATTGTCTGTTTGGAAATTGGCTTCCCTTGAGCTCCTACCGCATAGGACACAAAAAGTTGTTCTGATTTCCTGAAGGGCTGTGTTCTGTCCAAATAGTAACGTAGCTGTCTATGGATGTCTAAGGAATGTAGCAGCCTTTCCCCTTTGTTTTGAGGATTGGGGTAAAAGGTAGGTAAGTGTATGGCCTGATTTAAAGCTACCCTGGATACTACCTTAGGCATAAATGAAGGGTTGGTTCATAGGGAAACCCTATCCTGATGGAAGATGAGAAAGAGCTGCACAGCCATGAGGGCTTGTAGTTCCGAAACCCTACAAGCTGAGGTAATGGCCAGAAGGAAGGCTGTTTTCCTGGACAAATATTGCAAATCTGTTGAGGCAGCTGGTTCAAAGGGAGGCAATGTTAATTTTTCTAGGATGTAGTTAAGATCCCAGGATGGTATTGGTTGTTTCCTTGGAGGTCTTATATTCTTAGCTCCTCTGAGGAACTGTCTTAAAAGTGGGTGAGAGAATAAGGGTGGATCAGTGTTGTATTCTGCAGAAATGGCTGAGGCATGAATTTTGATGGAGGAAAATGAAAGTCCACTATTCAACAGCTCAGCTAGATACTGTAATATCTGAGGCAAATTCAGTTTTCTAGGATCCTGGCCTTTTTTCTCATTCCAAGCGCAAAAACGTTTCCATTTTGCGGAGTAAGGCTTTCTAGTAGATGGCCTTCTGGCCTCCAAAATGACATCCTGCACCCCTTTGGAGAGTAGGGTCTGTGGTGGTGTTAAGGAATTTTCCATGCAGCCAGATTGAGAGTTTTCAGCTGACTGTGAAGAGTTTTGCAGCTGTGCTGAGTCAGTAGAAGAGGCATTAGAGGTAGGGTCCAGGGAGGAGTATGTGTTAGGCTCCTCAGGAGTGGGTACCAGTGTTGTCTTGGCCAGTCTGGAGCAATCAGTATCATCTTCGGTCTGTCTGCTCTTGCTTTCAAGAGCACCTTGGGCAGAAGAGGCAAAGATGGGAAAGCGTAAACTGTCCATGTTGCCCAACTGAAAGAAAGGGTGTCCACTCTCCAGGCCTTTGGATGAAAGGTCCTTGAACAGAACTTTTTCAATTGATGATTCCTGTGTGAGGCGAAGAGATCTATGTCTGGTCTTCCCCACGCTTGTACTATCTTTGTAAACACTTGAGGATGCAACTTCCATTCATGTGTATCTGTCATATTTCTGCTTAGATTGTCTGCCAGCGTGTTTTCCAATCCTGGCAAGTACTGTGCTTGAAGTTCGATTTGCCATTCCAGAGCCAAGTTCCAAAGTGACATGGCTAGCCTGCACAGGGGGTATGAATGTGTTCCACCTTGTTTGTTTATGTACCACATTACTGTGGTGTTGTCTGTTCTTATCAATAATTGCCCTGGATGCAGGAGGTCCTTGAAAATTGTAATTGCATTTATCACTGCTAGCATTTCTTTTTGATTGATTTGAAGGTGCTTTTCCTTTTGGGACCATTTGCCCTGAATGCACCTGCCTGTCATGTCTGCCCCCCAGGTGTATTCTGAGGCATCTGTTGTGATGACTTGATTTGCTTGAGGCTTGCAGAATGGCATGCTTGGGCCCACCATAGAAATTCCTTTTGCAAACATGGAATTATTGGTATTATTGTTTCCAAACTGTGGCTGTGTTGAGACCATAGGTTTTTTAGGTACCATTGAAGTTTCCTCATATGCAACTTTGCACATGGGATTAGAAGAATGCAAGATGCCATGAAGCCCAGAGCCTGCAGGATTTTCCTTGCAGTGAGCCTGGTACAATTTGCTAGTATTTTGAAGTAATGAGTTAGTTGCCCTTGTTTTTCTGGCGTAAGATAGGCCATCTGGGTGTTTGTGTCCAAGTTTGCACCCAGGAAAGTTATTTTCTGAGATGGTGTTAGCCTGGATTTCTCCTTGTTGACTGTGTATCCCAGAGAATTCAATAACCGTGTTACATAAGCCAGATGTTCCAGAAGTATGTGCTTGCTGTCCGCTTGGATCAGGCAGTCGTCCAAATAAGGGTAAATTTGTATCCCTTGAAGTCTGCACTAGGCAATTACTGATGCCAGGCATTTCGTGAATACTCTGGGCGCAGTAGATAAGCCAAAGGGCAATGCAGAGAATTGATAGTGGATTGAACCTGCAAGAAATCTGAGGTATCTTCTGCAGCTTTGTCTGATTGGGACATGCAGGTATGCCTCCTTGAGGTCCAATGTTACCAGCCAAAACACCTTGCCCAGCATGGGAAGAAGCTGCTGTAATGTGAGCATCTTGAATTTTAGTACGAGTAGAAATGTGTTTAGGATGGATAAGTCCAAAATGGGTCTCCAGTCGGATCCTTTCCTTGGTACCAGAAAAAGTCTGGAATAAAAACCTTGACCTTATTCGTGAGTAGGTACCTCTTGAATAGCTTTCATGGCCATAAGCTTTGAAATTTGTATTTGAGCCTCTGCCCTTTGATTGTGTGGCAGGTTCGGCATGCCTCTCATTTTTGGGAGAGTGTGAAAATGAAATCTGTAGCCTCTGTTTATAATGTCCAGGATCCACTTGTCTGTTGTGATAATATGCCAATTTCTTGTAAATAATGCCAGCTTTCCTCCCAAGGGTGCTGCCAGCTGAGACTTGCTTGGCATGAAAAGGGGGGAGTCATTGGGTTTGTTTCCTGTATTGCTGTGCACTGTCTTCGCCACCTCTTGTTGCTGGAGTTTGCCATTGTCTGCCTCTATATGATCCTTGAGGTTGTCCTCTGCCCCTTGTGCGCCTGTATCTACCTCTTTGTGGCTTGTCCGTGGCTGGAAAAGACCAGTTCTTTGAAGGCCAATTTCTGCTAAAACGTGGTGGCTGAACCTGTAGAAAAGCTTTGACAGTTTGCATAGATTTAGCTTTTTCTTCCATTTTCCGTAGTATCTCCTCAGCATTAGTACCAAATAGTACATCCTTTTGTAAAGGAGCATCTAGTAGCTTAGCTTTAACATGGTCAGGCAAGGTTTGTTCTCTAAGCCAGTCATGTCTACGAATGACTGATCCTGTCACAGCAGCTCTGCTTGAGGCCTCTAGGGCATCATAGCCACATTGTAAGGTGTGTTTACCCACTTGTTCTGCACTATGCATCATATCCTGCAACTCCTTCAAATCTGGTTGTTCAGGTTGAGACATTTTATTTCTTAATTGTGATAACAGAAACTGCTGATATTTAAGCATATGGAACTGACAATTTAAGGCCCTCATGGCTAGGGTGGCCGAGGTATATACCTTTTTCCCCACCTTTCTAAGGATCTAGACTCTCTTTCGAAAGGTAGTGGATTCTTAGCAGTAGAGGCCTTCATTCCCTTGGTGCCTTGAAAAATGGTTTCAGGGTCAGCATTATGGCTTTTGTAAAGAAATTGGTGAGAGTTAGGAACTCTGTAGTACCTATCAGGCTTGACTGGGGCAGGAGGCAGGGAATCCGGATTTAGGCAAGCCGAGTAAACATCATCAAGTATGTCCAAGACAGGAGGTATCACCAGAGGTCTGTGCTGAGGTAACAAAAGAAATTCCCTAAGTCTTTTCTTGGAATCAGAAAAGTCTTGGCCTTCCCAATGGAAGTGTTCCCTCAAGGTGTGCAAGGTTTCCCCAAAAGAGAAATCCTCTGGGGGAGATACAGAAGGAATGGACTGCTCAGCATCCGAATCTTCAAAAGGGGAGTACGAGTGTTCCTCTTCATCAGAATGTTCTGAAAAAATGGAATCCTGGTCAGAAGAGGGAGAAGCTTCCTCCACTCTGGGTCTCTTGTCTGGAGGGGGCTGGGAACCCCTGATAAGAGTAATTAAATCCTCAGCCATTTTTAGCATTTGCTTTTTAGGCATGGGGCCTGGAGATGGGCCCTGTGCAACAGGCCTCTTGGGATGCATGGCTGATTTGGACTTAGTAAAGGCCTTAATGGAGAAGGAAGATGAGGGTCTAAAGACACCATGGGTGGAAGTGGACCTATCCACATTAGGAGGCTCAACACTCACAGTGGCTTCGGTGGTTGTAGTCTGGGTATGGGCCGAGGTACCTGCGGTCTCGGTTACAGAGGACACCACCAAAGAAGTGTCGTCGGTAGTCAAGGGCTGCGTAGGCACCTCGCTGAGAACCGGACCACATGTAGCCGGTTTTGGCGTGGTGATGATGGAGACCGCGGGCCTCGCATGTCAGTCTTTGTCCTTGCGTTTTTTTGGACAAAACGGTAGTCAGAGTATCTGACGACATTTTATAATCAAAGGCTTTACCAAAGAAGTGCTGGGCGAACTCCGCCCGACGCTTAATAGGGCGTTTATTGAAAGTAGCGCAAAAGCGACAGGCCGAGACGTCGTGGTCTGGGCCTAAACAAGGTATGCAGAGGGAATGGAAATCCTTATGCGGTATTTGCTTCCCACAAGAAATACAATTGTTAACTTTGTCTGACATCGGTCTGAGGAAAGAAAAGTTTCCCCAACGGGGTACTTAGCTTTAAAGAAGACTTCAGTTTCCAATTATTCGTAATTTCAGGAGCTGGCCGACCGGCACTTGCGAACTGCTTCTGCTTCGGGCACCGCGCAGCAAAAAAGACTGAAGAATATGGCGTCGGCTGTGTCTTATATACCCCTGTCGCACTGACGTCAGGAAAGAAAGCGACGACAACCAACGCCGGACCTAGACTTTGGAATTCGGCCGACCGAGGACCCGCCTGATGGCAGAGAACCCATCTGTGATTACTGCAGCTGTATGCACGATGAACATCCAGGACTGCAACAGTGAATATACTTGAACATCTAGATTTACGGTAAGTGTACACAAAGTACAGTTTTGTACCTACCATAAATGTAGATGTTCGAGTGTTCAAACTGCTGCAGTCATCACACTTGGATTATCCTGGCGTCAGGTGGTCCCGCAGTCGGCCAGAGTTCCAAAGTCTTGGTCCGGCGTCAGTTGCTGTCGCTTCTTCCCTGATGTCAGTGCGCCAGGGGTATATAAGAGGCATCCAACGCTATTTTCTTCAGTTTTTCTTGCCCCAGATGTCAGGTGCCCCAAAGTAGGTGGGCAATACATATTGCCAATAAAACATGCAAAGAAAATACAAAGAATACCTTCAGTTACAAGCAAATACACCACAAAGTTTGTATCAGATAGAAAGGTATAGAAAAGTTCAGCTAGGTCAGAGGGGATGGAGAGAGGGTAACCTGGACTGCAGCAGTGTGAACACTCGAACATCTACATTTATGGTAGGTACAAAACTGTACTATGTTCATTGTGTTACACTGCTGCAGTCATCACACTTGGGTTGAATCCCAAAGCTAAGGATGGGTGGTGGAGTTAAACAGGGTTTGGAGAAGCTAGTAGGCCCTGCAGAACTGCAGTGGCAAAGCCAGCTGTAGTTTTAGAGTATAGAGGTAAGTGATAGTGTTTGGTGAAGGTGTGCACTGAACTCCAAGTTGCAGCCTCCAAAATATCCTTGGTTGGTACCCCCCTGAGAAAGGCTGTTGATGTAGCTGCAGCCCTGGTGGAGTGGGACCTAATGCTAGCAGGTACTGGTTTCCCATGATGTGTGTAGCAGAAATGGATACAATGTCCTATCCATTTTGAAATGGTCTGTTTTGAGATAGCTTTTCCTTGTGATACTGCAGCATAGGATACAAAGAGCTGGTCAGATTTTCTGAAAGCCTTAGTTTTATCCAAGTAGTAACGTAATTGCCTGTGAATGTCCAAAGAGTGCAGGAGCCTTTCTCCTTTGTTCTGGGGGTTTGGGAAAAAGGTGGGCAAATGAATGGTTTGGTTTAGGGCCACACTGGATACCACCTTTGGCATAAAGGAAGGGTTAGTTCATAGAGCGACTCTGTCTTGATGAAAAATGAGGAAAGGCTCCACTGCCATTAGTGCCTGTAGCTCTGAGACTCTTCGAGCTGAAGTTATTGCTAGCAGCAGGGCAGTTTTCCATGACAGAAACTGTAAATCAGCTGTAAAAGCTGGTTCAAAGGGCGGCAGTGTAAGCTTTTCCAGAACAAAGTTGAGATCCCAAGTTGGTGTTGGAGTTCTCCTGGGCGGTCTTATGTTCTTAGCCCTTCTGAAGTACTGTCTTAGCAGTGGATGTGAAAATATAGGAGGATCCGTGTTGTAGTGAGCTGAAATCGCGGAGGCGTGGATCTTAATAGATGAAAAAGAAAGTCCTTTGTGCAACATCTCAGTTAAATATTGTAGAACCTGAGGAATGTTTGGAACAAGGGGATTTTGGCCTTTAGCCTGGTTCCAGGCGCAAAATCTTTTCCATTTGTCTGAATAGGTTTTCCTGGTGCTGGGCCTCCTGGCCTCCAGAATGACATCCATAACAGCTTTAGAGAGAAGTGTTGGCTGGTTGTTTAGGTAATTTGCCATGCAGCCAGATTTAAAGTCTTGAGCTGGCTGTGTAGAATCTGATTGTTTTGCTGAGTGAGCAGGTGAGGAATTTGAGGTAAAATCCATGGTGGGCCGTGGGCCATGTTCCTTAGTATTGGATACCAGTGCTGGCATGGCCAGTCTGGAGCAATGAGTATCATTTGTGGCCTCTCTAATCTGACTTTCAGCAGCACCTTTGCTAGAACAGGCAGTGGAGAAAAGGTTTTCCAACTGAATGAGAGGGCATCCACTTTCCAAGCTAGTGGGTGGAATGTCCTTGTGCAAAAGTTTTGAAGTTGGTAGTTTTGGGGGTTGGCAAACAGATCTATGTCTGGGCGTCCCCATTTTTGAGTTATCATTGCAAATACTTGTGGATCTAGTTTCCACTCATGGGGATCCATGATGTTTCTGCTTAGGTCGTCTGCCAATGTGTTTTTATTTCCTGGCAGGTCAGTGCTGTGTTCCACAAGGTCATTGCTTGCCTACATAGGGGGTAGGAATGTGTGCCCCCTTGCTTGTTTATGTACCACATTACTGTGGTATTGTCCATCTTTATTAGGAGTTGTCCTGGATGTAAGAGGTCCTTGAAAGCTGTTAGGACATTCTGTACAGCTAGCATTTCTTTTTGATTGATATGCAGATGCCTTTGATCTGTAGACCATTTGCCCTGAATGCACTGCCCTGCCATGTGTGCTCCCCAGGCATAGTCCGCTGCATCTGTTGTTATACTTTGCCTGGCTGTGGGTAAGGTAAAAGGCTGACCTTTGTTGAGGTGACATGCCTGTGCCCACCATAGAAACTCCTGTTGAAGACAGGGAATGAGTGGTATTATTGTTTCCAAGCTGTGACTCTGCTGAGTCCATACGCTTTTCAGGTACCATTGTAATTTCCTCATATGCAGTTTTGCAAATGGTATTAATAGTATGCAAGATGCCATGAATCCCAAGGCCTGCAGAATTTTTCTTGCAGGGAGTTGGGTCTTTGTTGCCATCATTTTGAAGTATTGAGTTAGCTGTTCTTGCTTGTCTGGCATGAGATAAGTCATCTGGGCTGTTGTATTTAAGCTGGCACCCAGGAATATTATGTTTTGTGAGGGCACTAGTTTTGATTTCTTTTTGTTTACTGTGTACCCTAGGCAACTTAAAGGGTGTTTGACAAATGCCAGATGCTTTAAAAGAATGTCCTTGCTTTCTGCTTGAATATGGCAGTCGTCCAGGTATGGATATATTTGAATTCCTCTTTGTCTGCAGTATGCAATTACTGGTGCCAGGCATTTTGTGAAGACCCTGGGCGCAGTAGATAAGCCAAAGGGCAGTGCAGACAATTGATAATGGGTTGAACCTGCAATAAATCGGAGGTATCTTCTGCAATTTTGTCTGATAGGGACATGCAGGTATGCCTCCTTGAGGTCCAATGTTACTAGCCAAGCCTTCTTGCCCAGCATGGGAAGAAGCTGCTGTAGTGTTAGCATCTTGAATTTGGGTACTTGCAGATAAGTGTTTAGAATTGAAAGGTCCAGAATGGGTCTCCAGGCTTTGTCCTTTCTGGGGACTAGAAAGAGTCTTGAGTAAAATCCTTGTCCTTGCTCCTGTGTAGGTACCTGTTGAATGGCTCTCATGTCCATGAGAGCTGTAATTTGTTTTTGAGCCTCTGCCCATTGATTTGGTGGCAGGTTTGGCATTCCTTTTATCCTTGGCAAGGTGTGAAAGTGGAATCTGTATCCTTGTGAGACAATATTTAGGACCCATTTGTCTTTTGTGATGATGTGCCAGTTGTCTGCAAAAAGTGCTTATTTTCCTCCCAAGGGAGCTGCCAACAGAGATTTGCTTGGCAGTCTGAGGGTTAAGTCATTGTGTTTGTCTTCTGATAGCTTGAGGCCTGTCTTCTCCTCCTTTCTGGGTTGCAGCACCCCATTGGCGAGGCTAGTAAGGGCCTAGTGACTGACCTCTGCCCCTTGGGCATCTGTATTTGCCCCTCTGCGGTCTGTCAGAAGCTGGAAAGAACCAGTTTTTTGTTGGCCAATTTCTGCTGAAACGAGGGTGTTGAACCTGTAAAAAATCCTTGACCGTCTGCATAGATTTTGCCTTATCCTCCATTTTCTTTAAAACCTCTTCTGCTTTTACACCAAATAAAACATCCTGCTGTAAAGGTACAGCCAATAACTTTGCTTTAACATGATCAGGTAGGGTTTGTTCTTTTAACCAAGCATGTCTACGTATGACAGACCCAGTCACTGCTGCTCTACAGGAAGCTTCCAATGAATCAAATCCACATTGTAAAGTATGTTTTCCCACTTGTTCAGCTGCATGCAACAAATCTTGCATTTCCTTGAAATCAGGCTGCTCTGAATGTGTGATCATTTTTTGTTTTAATTGAGACATCAGGAATTGCTGATATTTCAGCATGTGAAACTGGCAATTTAAGGCCCTCATAGCTAGAGTAGCTGAGGTATATACTTTCTTTCCCCATCTGTCTAGTGCTCTGGAATCCCTTTCAGAGGCTACAAGATTTTTTAGCAATAGAGGCCTTAACCCCTTTGGGACCCTGGGAAATGGTTTCTGGATCAGCAACAGGGCTTTTATATAGGAATTCGTGTGAGTCAGGGACTCTGTAGTATCTCTGTCTGGTTTGGCTGGAGCAGGAGGTAGAGAGTCTGGGTTAAGGCTAGATTCTAAGTAAACATCATCCACAATGTCTAACACAGGAGGGATAGCAAGTGGTCTGTGCTGGGGTGGTAAAAGGAACTCTCTGAGCCTTTTCTTAGAATCAGAGTAATCCTGGCCTTCCCAGTGGAAATGTTCCCTCATGGTATGTAAAGTTTCCCCAAAGGAGTAGTCTTCTGGGGGTGATGCTGAGGGAACAGACTCTTCAGCATCAGAGTCTTCATAAGGGGGAAAAGAGTATTCCTGTTCCTCAGAAGAATCTGAAGAAATTGAAACCTGGTCAGAGGAAGCATAATCCTCCTCTTGTCTTGGCCTTTTATCAGGAGGAGGATGGGAACCCCTGATTAGGGTAATTAAATCTTCAGCCATCTTAAGCATCTGTTTCTTAGGCATGGGGCCTTGTACTGGAGACTGCCATACAGTCTTTTTTGTTTTTAAAGGAGTTTTCAGCTTAGCATAAGATTTGATGGTGAGTGTAGTCAGTCTGAAGACACCTTCTGCAACTGAAGGCGTTTCAACTGCACCGGAATCTCCTTCTGCTCTGGAGTCGGAAGGGCCTAAAGAAGAAGGCTGCAGCGGCCTAGTAATCTCTGCTTGGGAATCAGAAGCCACCTGAGGTTCTAAATCAGCGGTTGTCAGGGGCTGCGTAGGCGGCTCACTGAAAACTGGCGACTGGCCCAGCAGAGGCCTCAGAGTCTGGTTTGGGTCTAAGCTGCCTGTCCTTATCCTTGAGATTTTTATGCATGCCAGTCGTCGGTTGCTCCGACGGCATGGTATAATTAAATTTCCTACCAAAGTAATGTCGGGCGAAATCAAACCGACGTTTAATAGTTCGTTTATTAAACCTAGCACAAAACCAACAACCTGTGACGTCGTGGTCTGGGCCTAGGCAAGGAATACAATAAGAATGAAAGTCCTTATGAGGTATTTGCTTCCCACAAGAAATGCAATTGTTAACTTTTTCTGACATCGGACTGATGCAAGAAAAGGTTCCCCAATGGGGTACTTAGCTTTATTGAAGACTTCGGTCTGAAATTCGATTTGAAAATCTCAGTAGTCGGCCGACCGGCACTTGCGAACTGCTTCTGCTTCGGGCACCAAGCGGCAAGAAGGACTGAAGAAAATGGCGTCAAATGCCTCCTATATACCCCTGGTGCACTGACGTCAGGGAAGAAGCGACAGCAACCGACGCCGGACCAAGACTTTGGAACTCTGGCTGACTGCGGGACCACCTGACGGCAGGATAACCCAAGTGTGATGACTGCAGCAGTGTAACACGATGAACATCCGTAATATGTTCTTCGTGTTTCATTGTTGCAGTCATTACATTTGGGTAGATTCCCAAAGCTATGGTTGGGAGGAGTTTATATAGCATTAGGACCAGCTATAAGGCCCTGCAAGACTGCAGTGGCAAAGCCAGCTCTGGATTTAGAGAAAACTGGCAAATGATAATGCTTGGTGAAAGTATGTACAGAACTTCAGGTAGCAGCTTCTAGGATGTCCCTGGTAGGGACGCCTCTGAAAAAGGCTGTAGAGGCAGATACAGCCCTGGTGGAGTGAGGTCTGATCCCCTGGGGGATAGGTTTTCCATGGTGCTTATAGCAGAAATGAATGCAATGGCCTATCCATTTAGAAATGGTTTGCTTTGAAATAGCCTTCCCCTCTGCCCCTGCAGCAAATGCCACCAGCAGTTGTTCAGATTTCCTTTGAGGTTTAGTCCTGTCCAAGTAGAATCTAAGTTGTCTGTGCACATCTAAGGAATACAGTATCCGTTCCCCTTTGTTCTGTGGACTGGGAAAGAAGGTTGGCAAATGAATGGACTGATTAAGAGCCACACTGGATACCACCTTGGGCATGAAAAATGGATTGGTTCTGAGTGACACCCTGTCTGCATGAAAGATGATGAAAGGCTCCACTGCCATAAGGGCCTGTAATTCAGATACCCTTCTAGCTGAGGTGATTGCTAAAAGGAAAGCTGTTTTCCAAGAAAGAAATTTTAAGTCTGCAGTAGCAGCTGGCTCGAAAGGAGGTAGAGTGAGTTTCTCCAAAACAAAGTTAAGGTCCCAGGCTGGGGTTGGAGCTCTCCTGGGTGGTTTCAAATGTTTGGCCCCTCTGAGGAACTGCTTGAGCAGTGGATGAGAGAAGAGGGGAGGTTCTGTGTTATAATGAGCTGAAATGGCGGAGGCGTGGATTTTAATGGAGGAAAAAGACAGACCCTTGTGAAGCATCTCAGTTAAGTATTGTAAAATCTGAGGTAAATTGGGCGCTGCTGTGCTCATCCCTTGAGATTGGTTCCAGGCACAGAATCTTTTCCATTTTCCAGCATAAGATTTTCTAGTACTAGGCCTCCTTGCCTCTAAAATGATATCCATCACAGGTTTACTGAGGGATGGTAAAGGAGAGATTATATAATTAGCCAGGCTGTAAGGTTTAGTGTTAGAAGCTGAGGGTGCAAAATCTGATTCTCCTGCTGAGACAACAGGGAAGGAGTCTGAGGCAGGTGTCATGGGGATAACCATGACATGCTGCGCAGGAGGGGGTACCAGTGTTGGCACGGCCAGTCTAGAGCAATCAAAACTGTCCTTGGTCTGTCCCGTTTGATTTTTAGTAGTACTTTGGAGAGCAGAGGCAGAGGGGGGAAGGCATAGACTGATAGGTTTTTCCAGTTGAAGGACAGAGCATCCACTTTCCAGGCTTGTTTGTGGGGAATCCTTGAGCAAAATTTGTCCAATTGGTAGTTCTGAGGAGAGGCAAAGAGGCCTATATCTGGGCTCCCCCATTTGCTTGTCAGCATGTTGAAAATCCTCAGTTCCAGTTTCCACTCGTGTGGGTCCATGAGGTTTCTGCTTAGTCCATCTGCCAGTGTATTTAATTTTCCTGGAAGGAATTGAGCTTGTAGGTGTACTTGGTAGCTCAAGGCTGTGTTCCACAATGCTATGGCTAGTCTGCAGATGGTGTTGTCCATCTTTACCATTAGTTGTCCTGGAAGAATGTGGTCCTTGGAGGCTGTCAGTGCATTCTGTACAGTTAACATTTCTTTTTGATTGATATGCAGGTGCATTTGACTTGGGTTCCATTTGCCTTGAATGCACTTCCCTGCCAGCGGAGGCCCCCATACATAGTCTGATGCCTCTGTCGTTAGGGTTTGGGTGGCAGGCGGTGGTGTGAAAGGTAGTCCCTTGTTTTGGTGGCAGGCCTCTGCCCACCAAAGGAACTCTAGGCGTAGGCAAGGAATGATAGGAATCATTGCTTCTAGATCCTTAGAATGTTGACATCATAGGCTTTTTAGATGCCACTGTAGTTTCCTCATATGCAGTCTTGCATATGGAATTAGAAGAATGCAGGAGGCCATGAACCCCAAGGGTTGCAGTATTTGTCTTGCAGATAGCAGAGTTTTTGTGGCCACTTGTTTGAAGCAGGTTGTCAAATGAATTTGTTTCTCTGGCGTGAGGTAAGCCATCTGGGAAGTTGTATCCAAGCTTGCCCCCAAGAATGTAATTTGTTGACAGGGCACCAGGTGTGATTTCTTTTCGTTTATGGTGTACCCCAGACAAGTTAGAACCCTTTGAGCAAAGGCCAGATGATTCAAAAGTATGTCCTGACTTTCTGCCTGAATTAGACAATTGTCCAGATATGGGTATATTTGAATATTTCTTTGCCTGCAAAATGCAATAACTGGAGCTAGGCACTTTGTGAATACCCTGGGCGCAGTAGATAAGCCAAAGGGCAGTGCAGAAAACTGATAGTGCGTGTAGCCTGCGCGTAGGTATCTTCTGCAAGATTCCCTGATTGGGATGTGCAGGTATGCTTCTTTTAAATCTAGTGTTGCCAACCAGGCATCTTTACCTAGCATATGAAGTAATTGGAGAAGAGTCAGCATCTTGAATTTTGGAATCTCCAAAAAAGTGTTTAGAGTAGACAGGTTGTCAAAGGAAAAAACTTCAAAGACCAATAACGTAAGGTTCAGTTAAGGCAATTTTAATTGACTTGCCGCAAGGAGACAAAAACATGCAAATACAAGGATTTGTCTAACTACTAACAGGAAGTATGTTCATTCTTATACTATTTTACAAGACATGGCAAGAAAGACTGATGTAATGGCATCGGCTGCATGTTTTATACCCCTAACAACCTGAAGTCATGGAAGAAGGGACACTAACCGATGCAGGACCCAAGACTTTGTTAATCAGGCCGACTGAGGACTACCTGCAAGCAGATAACCCAAATGTAATGACTGCAACAGTGAAACACGAAGAAAGTACAGTTGTGTACCTACCATAAATATAGATGTTCGAGTGTATTCACTGTTGCAGTCATTACACTTGGGTTATCCTGCTGGCAGGCGACCCGCAGTCGGCCCGAGTTCCAAAGTCTTGGTCCGGCTTCGGTTGCTGTCGCCTCTTCCCTGACGTCAGTGTGCCAGGGGTATAAAAGATGCAACTGACGCCATTTTCTTCAGTTTTTCTTGCCCCAGATATCAGGTGCCCCCAGATAGGAAGGCTGGAAAAATAAAATTATGCCAAAAGACATGCATGTACTACTATAAACATTTCCTTCATCTACAAGCAAATACACCACATAGGTTGTAAAGAGTTGAGAAGTACAGAAAAGTCCCAGCTATGAAAAGGGGGGTGGTGGGTAACCTGCACTGCAACAGTGAATACACTCGAACATCTACATTTATGGTAGATACACAACTGTACTATGTTCATCATGTTTCACTGTTGCAGTCATTACACTTGGGTAGAATCCCAAAGCTGAGGTTGGGCGGCTGGGTCTAAATTGGATTTGGAGAGGCTACCAGGCCCTGCAGAACTGCAGTGGCAAAGCCTGCTCTGGATTTAGAGAAGAGAGGTAAGTGGTAATGTATGGCGAAAGTATGCACTGAGCTCCAGGTTGCAGCTTCTAAAATGTCTTTGGTTGGTACTCCTCAGAGAAAGGCTGCTGCTCTAGTAGAATGTGGCCTAATGCCCTTAGGCACTGATTTGCCATGTTGTGCATAACAGAAGCGGATGCAGTATCCTATCCATTTTGAAATTGTCTGCTTTGTAATAGGCTTTCCTTGTGATCCTGCAGCATAGGCTACAAACAGTTGCTCAGTTTTTCTGAAAGCTTTTGTTTTGTTCAAGTAGAATCTTAGCTGTCTGTGTATATCCAAAGCGTGCAGAAGTCTCTCCCTTTTATTCTGGGGATTTGGGTAGAAAGTTGGTAAATGAATGGTTTGGTTCAGGGCCACATTGGAAACCACTTTTGGCGTGAATGTTGGGTTTGTCCTAAGAGAAACCCTGTCCTGATGAAAAATGATGAAAGGTTCCACAGTCATTAATGCCTGTAACTCTGAGACTCTTCTTGCTGAAGTTATTGCTAGGAGCAGAGCAGTTTTCCAAGATAAGAATTTTAGATCAGCTGTGCTGGCTGGTTCAAAAGGAGGCAGTGTGAGTTTTTCTAAAACAAAATTGAGATCCCAAGTTGGTACTGCTGCTCTTCTTGGGGGTCTTATATTTTTTGCTCCTCTGAGGTACTGTCGTAGTAGAGGATGTGAAAAAATAGGAGGTTCCGTATTGTAATGAGCTGAAACGGCAGAGGCATGGATTTTAATTGATGAGAAAGATAGGCCTTTGTCCAGCATCTCAGTTAGGTATTGTAAAATCTGAGGTATATTTGGAACAAGTGGCTCGAGCCCTCATGCCTGGTTCCAAGCACAAAATTGCTTCCATTTTTCTACATAAGATTTCCTAGTGCTGGGCCTCCTGGCTTCTAAAATGACATCCATAACAGCTTTAGAGAGAGGTGCAGTCTTGAGTGGCTGCAATATCTGTCATGCTGCCAGATTTAAGGTTCTGAGTTGACTGTGCAGAATCTGATTGTTTTGTTGAGTCAGAAGATGAGGAATTTGAGGTAGACGCCAAGCTGGGCCTTGAGACAAGCTCTTTAGAATTAGGTATTAGTGCTGGCGTGGCCAGTCTGGGGCAATCAGGATCATTTTTGGCCTTTCTTGTCTGACTTTTAGGAGCACCTTGGTAAGAAGAGGCATCAGAGGGATGGCATAGACTGTCAGGCCTTTCCAGCTGAATGATAGAGCATCCACTTTCCATGCTTGGGAGTGATAAGTTCTTGTGCAGAATTTCTGTATTTGTTAATTGTGAGGGGAGACAAAAAGATCCATGTCTGGGCGTCCCCATTTCCTTGTTATCATGCTGAACAAGGGCTGCCTGACGACAGGACAACCCATTTGTAAGGACTGCAGATGCATCCTTGAAGGACATCACCTGTGGATTTAGTTTCCATTCGTGAGGATCCATGAGTTTTCTGCTTACTTCGTCTGCCAGTGTATTTTTTGTTCCTGGCAGGAATTGTGCCTGCAGATGTACTTGATAGGTCAGTGCTGTGTTCCATAAAGTCATGGCTTGCCTGCACAGGGCGTAGGAATGTGTCCCCCCTTGCTTGTTTATGTACCACATAACTGTGGTATTGTCCATCTTTATTAGTAGTTGTCCTGGATGTAGTAGGTCCTTGAAAGCTGTCAGGGCACTCTGTACAGCTAGCATCTCTTTCTGATTGATGTGAAGATGCATTTGTTCCTTAGGCCATGTGCCCTGAATACATTTTCCTGCCATATGTGCCCCCCAGGCATAATCCGATGCATCTGTAGTGATGGTCTGCCTGGCTGTGGGTAAGATGAAAGGCTGTCCCTTGTTGTGGTGACAGGCCTGGGACCAACATCGAAACTCCTGTTGTAGGCAGGGAATTAAAGTTATGATTGTCTCCAGGCTGTGACAATGCTGAGTCCAAACACTTTTTAGATACCATTGTAGTTTCCTCATATGCAGTTTTGCATATGGAATCAGTAGAATGCAGGATGCCATGAAGCCCAGGGCCTGCAGAATTTTTCTTGCAGGGAGCTGGGTGTTTGTTGCCATCATTTGAAAGTAATGAGTCAGTTGCCTTTGTTTGTCTGGCGTGAGATAAGCCATCTGGGCAGTTGTACTTAAGCTTGCACCCAGAAATATTATCTGTTGAGAGGGCACTAGTTTTGATTTCTTTTCGTTTACTGTGTACCCCAGGCAAATTAGTAATCTTTTTACAAACGCCAGATGCTTTAGAAGAATGTCCTTGTTCTCTGCTTGAATAAGGCAGTCGTCCAAGTAGGGATATATTTGAATTCCTTTTTGTCTGCAAAATGCAATTACTGGTGCCAGGCATTTTGTGGAGACCCTGGACGCAGTAGATCAGCCAAAGGGCAGTGCAGAGAATTGGTAATGCATTTAGCCTGCTATGAATATGAGGTATCTTCTGCAAGATTGTCTGATTGGGACATGCAGGTATGCCTCCTTGAGGTCCAAAGTAACTAGCCAAGCCTTCTTACCCAGCATGGGTAAAAGTTGCTGTAGTGTTAACATTTTGAATTTTGGAACATCCAGGAAAGTATTTAGGATTGACAGGTCCAGTATTGGTCTCCAGGCTTTGTCCTTTCTGGGTACTAAGAAAAGTCTTGAGTAAAATCCTTGTCCCTGTTCTTGCTGTGGAACTCTTTGAATAGCTTCCATGTCCATAAGAGCAGCAATCTGTTTTTGTGCCTCTGCCCATTGGTTTTGTGGCAGGTCCAGCATACCTTTTGATTTTGGAAGCGTGTGAAAGTGGAACCTGTAACCCTGAGAAACAATATTCAGTACCCATTTGTCCTGGGTGATTATGTGCCAATTTTTTGAGAAAAGTGCTAGCTTTCCCCCTAGGGGTGCTGCCAAAAGGTAAGTGCTTGGCATCTGTAGAGGGAAGTCATTGGGACTGTTTCCTATAAGGTTGTGATTTGTCTTCCCCTCCTTTGGGGGCTGAAGCACCCCATTGTTTAGGTCTGTAGGAGCCTTGGGGCTGAGATCTGCCTCTTGGGTGTCTGTATCTGCCTCTTTGTGGCCTGTCTGACACTGGAAAGGACCAATTTTTTGAAGGCCAGTTTCTGCTAAATGTAGGTAGTTGAACCTGTAAGAAATCCTTCACTGTCTGCATTGATTTTGCTTTATCCTCCATTTTCTTTAATACCAAACAAAGTATCATGCTGTAGTGGAGCATCCAATAATTTTACTTTAACATGGTCAGGTAAACTTTGTTCTTTCAACCAAGCATGCCTTCGAATAACAGAGCCTGTAACTGCGGCTCTACAAGAAGCCTCTAACGAATCAAAACCACATTGCAGAGTATGCTTTCCCACTTGTTCAGCTGCATGCAATAAATCCTGCATTTCCTTACTGTCAGGACTTTCTGAATTTGAAACCATTTTCTGTTTTAACAATGACATGAGGTAGGTACTGTTGACATCTAAGCATGTGAAACTGGCAATTTAAAGCCCTTACAGCTAAAGTAGCAGAAGGGTAAACTTTTTTCCCCCATCTGTCCAGAGCTCCGGAATCCCTATCCGAGTGGACAGGATTTTTAGCAGTGGAAGCCTTAACCCCTTTAGGACCCTGAGAAATTGTTTCTGGATCTGCAGCAGGGTTTTTGTAAATAAATTTATGAGAGTCAGGGACCCTGTAGTACCTGTCTGGCTTGACTGGTGCAGGGGGTAAAGAATCAGGAGACAGACTGGATTCAGAGAAAACATCATCAACAATATCAAACACAGGGGGGATAGCCAGGGGCCTGTGCTGAGGCAATAAAAGAAAGTCTCTGAGCCTTTTCTTGGATTCTGAATAATCCTGGCTCTCCCAATGGAAATGCTCCCTCATGGTGTGCAGGGTTTCCCCAAAAGAATAATCCTCAGGCAGAGAGGCTGAAGGTATAGACTCTTCTGCATCAGAGTCCTCATAGGGAGGGAGAGAATATCCCTGATCAGAAGAGGAATCAGAGGAAATAGAAACCTGGTCAGAGGAATCATAGTCAGTGTCTTGCCTGGGCCTTTTGTCAGGAGGGGGACGGGAACCCCTGATTAAAGTAATTAGGTCTTCGGCCATTTTAAGCATCTGTTTCTTTGGCATGGATGACTGTTCTGGAGAATGCTGTACTTGTTTCCTTGTCTTTAATGGTATTTTTGACTTTGCCTTGGCTGCTGTAGGGGGCTTAATTGTAATCTGTGAAGGTCTGAGAACACCCTAAGAAGCCGATGCCTGCTCAGTGGCTCCGGACCCATCTGAGGGAATAATTTCTGTAGGCCCAATTCCTTGAGTTTCCACAGGCCTCGGTGTCTCCACGTGGCTGTCGGTTACGGCTTGTGGCTCTGAGGTAGCGGGTGTCAGGGGCTGTGAAAGCACCTCACTGAGAACCGGCGAACTGGCGACTGGCCTTGAAGAGGCTTCGTCGTCGGTTTTGGACCTCGGATGCCTGTCCTTTTCTTTGTCTTTGTGTTTTTTATAAATTCCGGTCGTCGGTTGTTCCAATGGCATTATGTAATTAAACCTTCGGCCAAAATAATGTAAAGCAAAATCAAACCGACTTTTAATAGTGCGTTTATTGAATCTAGCACAAAACCTACAACTGGTAACGTCGTGGTCAGAGTCTAGGCAAGGAATACAGTAAGAGTGGAAGTCCTTATGAGGTATTTGCTTCCAACAAAAAATACAATTATTAACTTTTACTGACATCGGTCTGGAGCAAGAAAAAGTTTCCCCAGCGGGGTACTTAGCTTTATTGAAGACTTCGGTTCTGAAACTCAATTTTGAAAATCTCAGGAGTCGGCCGACCGGCACTTGCGAACTGCTTTTGCTTCGGGCACCGCGCGGCAAGAAAGACCGAAGAAAATGGCGTCGGTTGCATCTTTTATACCCCTGGCACACTGACGTCAGGGAAGAGGCGACAGCAACTGACGCTGGACCAAGACTTTGGAACTCGGGCCGACTGCGGGTCGCCTGCCAGCATGATAACCCAAGTGTAATGACTGCAACAGTGAAACACAATGAACATCATCTGGGGTTCTGACGTCGGCGGAATGCTTCCAGAACTAAGATCCCTCTCTATCACACAGAAAGCCCGGAACAGAGAAGGACAATCTCGGAACCGGGGTCACACCCCACTCTGCTGAACCTGCTCCCAAGGATGGAGCCTCAAGCAGGATTGGAGCAGACAAATCTCCCGGTACCGAGGACAGAACCGAAGAAACACTTGGGACCATGCTACCAACTGAAGAGCTCACAGCCCAATCACGGGGTTGAGGAAGGACTGGTTCAGTAAAAACAGAGGGCCAAAGGGATGGTCTCGGAGCCAAAGTGAGGTCCACTACTGGCACCGAGATGGGGGGTTCCAAAAGAGACATCGGAGCAGGAGGCTTTGGAACAGAGGTGGTCAAAGGAGGTAAATAGGATGGAGTCCACGGAGAAATCAACCCAAATCCCGTAGGGGGATGGGTCCTGGAAGGCATGGGCATCCCCCTGGCTGCCAGCAGTTGATCCACAAGACGCATCACATCAAGTTCTGAAAGGCTCCTGGTGGATCTAGTGGATACTCCTGACGGGGAGTCTAGTCGATCGAGGAATGGGCTATAGACTTGGCCTAGAAACGGGTCTATGGATGGAGAGTATCAGGTCTGTGGTGCTAGGTCTACTGGCACCGAAGTTTAAAGTTTGGAGACTGGGAACAGTGGAGTCAAATCTATTGTAGTCGATGCCATAAGAGAGCTCGGTGCCGAAGGGGCACTCAGAGTTGATACGGGAGGTTGAATCGTCATTGCACAGATGGGCACTGAAGGCATGCACTGTGCTGAAGTGGCACCCGGTGCCGAAGTCATAATAGACAGGTTTATGGTTGGTGCCAGAGACACTATCGGTACAAAGCTGGCGCCGATATAGTAACAGTCATAGTGCCTGGAGCAGATGAGGTCAGAGCTGATGAGGCAAATTTATGCGCCAAAGAAAGTTTTTGTACCTTAGGTTTGACAGACGTGCCCTGGTCACCCGAGGGTGAAGAGGGAACCAGATGGGACCTTTTTATCTTTTCTGGAATGGACTGAGACCTCCATCACAGAAAGGGCCTCTGAAAACGGCAATTTAAGTAGGCCCTTTAGAATCAACTTATTCTTGTGCTTGTTCAGATTGCACTAGCTAAAACTTTGGCAAATTACACAGGGAGGCTGCGTCAAAAGATGGGGCACCCCCTAGCAATAAACACAATCATCGTGAGAGTCACTGTTCGGAAGTTTACCATTACACAAAGTACAGTGCTTGAAACCTGAAGTACCCTTCTTGTCAGACATCATAAAAAGTTAACACAACAATCTAAGTCTTCAAATACAATCTTATACAATCTTAGTTCCTATTTACTTTATGTCTAAACCTAAACAAATACACACAGTATTTATCCCAAGAGCAAAAACACAAAGTACAGTTGTGTACACTTACCATAAATGTAGATGTTCGAGTGTATTCACTGTTGCAGTCATTACATTTGGGTAATCTGCTGGCACGTTGCCCTCAGTCAGCCTGAATTCCAAAGCCTTGGGTCCTGCGTCGGTTGCTGTCTCCTCTTCCATGACGTCAGGTCGTCAGAGGTATAAAACAAGCAGCCAACGCCATTTTCTTTAGTTTTTCTTGCTCCAGATGTCAGGTGCTCCCAAAAAGGTAGCAAATATATATATATATATATATATATATATATATATATATATATATATATATATAAACTATATATACACGCAACAATACAAACTTTACCTTCATCTACAAGCAAATACACCACATAGGTTGCAGAAGATAGAGAAAGAAAGAAACTCCAGAATGAAAGGGGGATGGTGGGTGGGTAACCTGGACTGCAACAGTGAATACACTCCAACATCTACATTTATGGCAAGTGTACACAACTGTACTATGTTCTTCATGTTTCACTGTTGCAGTCATTACATTTGGGTAGAATCTCAAAGTTATGGATGGGAAGCTGGAGCTAAACAGCATTAGGGGCAGCTATAAGGCTCTGCAGAACTGCAGTGACAAAGCCTGCCCAGGACTTAGAGTAAAGAGGCAAATGATAATGCTTTGTAAAGGTGTGTACAGAACTCCACGTAGCAGCCTCTAGAATGTCTTTGTTTGGTACTCTTCTGAGAAAGGCTGCTGATGTAGCTGCAGCTCTGGTGGAATGAGACCTAATGCCCTTGGGCACAGGTTTGCCATGGTGTAAGTAGCAGAAATGAATGCAGTGGCTTATCAACTTTGAAATAGTCTGCTTTGAAATAGCCTTTCCTTCTGATCATGCAGCATATGTCACTAGTAATTGCTCAGTTTTTCTTAGAGCTTTAGTCCTTCTCAAGTAGAATCTTAGCTGTCTGTGTACGTCCAAGGAATGCAGAATTCTCTCCCCCTTGTTCTGCGGATTTGGATAAAAGGTTGGCAGATGAACAGTTTGGTTAAAGGCTACATTGGAAACCACCTTAGGCATAAATGAAGGATTGGTCTTCAGAGACACCCTGTCTGGGTAAAATATGATAAAAGGCTCCACAACCATGAGGGCCTGTAGCTCTGAGACTCTTCTTGCTGAAGTAATTGCTAGGTGCAGAGTTGTTTTCCATGAAAAGAACTTTAGATCTGCAGTAGCAGCTGGTTCAAATGGAGGCAGGGTGAGCTTTTCCAACACATAATTGAGGTCCCATGCAGGTATTGGTGATCTTCTGGGAGGCCTTAAATTTTTGGCTCCTCTAAGATACTGCTTTAGTAAAGGATGAGGAAAGATTGGTGGTTCTGTATTGTAATGAGCCGAAATGGCAGAGGCATGGATTTTTATTGAAGAGAAAGATAGGCCTTTGTCAAGCATCTCAGTCAAGTACTGTAATATCTGAGGAATATTTGGTTCTGCTGTATCAGTTCATTGTGCTTGATTCCAAGCACAGAATCTCTTCCATTTATCAGCATAAGATTTTCTAGTACTAGGCCTTCTGGCTTCCAAAATGATATCCAGAACAGCTTTACTGAGAGGTGTTGTTTGCATAACTACATGATCAGCCATGCTGCCAGGTTCAGTGTTTGGAGCTGATTGTGCAGGATCTGATTGTTTTGCTGGGACAGTAACTGAGGTCTGTGAGGTAAGGTCTAAGCTGGGTAATGAGACAAGTTCCTTAGGATTGGGTATCAGTATTGGCGGGGCCAGTCCGGGTCAATTAGTATCATCTTTGGTTTCTCTTGTCTGACTTTTAGGAGGACCTTGGGAAGAAGAGGCAGAGGAGGAAAGACGTAAATTGATAGGTTTTTCCAACTGAATGATAGGGCGTCCCACTTTCCATGCTTGTCTGTGATAAGTCCTTGTGCAGAATCTATTCAACTGATAATTTTGAGGAGAGGCAACTAGATCTATGTCTGCGCTCCCCAATTTCTTTGTTATCATGCTGAAGACTTGGGGATCTAGTTTCCACTCGTGAGGGTCCATAAGGTTTCTGCTTAAATCGTCTGCCAGAGTATCTTGTTTTCCTGGCAGGAATTGAGCTTGAAGATGTGCTTGGTAAGTCAAAGCTGTGTCCCACAGTGCCATAGCTAGTCTGCAAAGGGGGTATGAGTGCGTGCCCCCCTGCTTGTTTATATACCACATAACCGTGGTGTTGTCCGTCTTTATCAGTAGTTGTCCTGGAAGAAGTAAGTCCTTGAAGGCTGTCAGGGCATTTTGAACAGCTAACATCTCTTTTTGGTTGATATGCAGATGCATTTTTTTTGGGGTCCATATGCCCTGAATGCATCCTTCCTGCCAGGTAGGCCCCCATGCGTAATCTGATGCATCTGTTGTTAAGGTTTGGCTGGCAGGGGGTAGAGTAAAGGCCCATCCCATGTTTTGGTTACATGCCTTTGCCCACCATAGAAACTCCTGTTGTAGGCAAGGAATGAGAGGAATCATTGTTTCCAGACTGTGACAATGTTGACTCCATAAACTTTTTAGGTACCATTGAAGTTTCCTCATATGCAGTCTTGCATATGGAATCAGTAGTAAGCAGGATGCCATGAACCCCAAAGCCTGCAGAGTTTGTCTTGCAGATAACTGGGTTTTTGTTGCCATCAGTTTGAAGTAAGTAGTCAGTTGCCTTTGTCTGGTGTGAGGTAAGCCATCTGGGCAGTTGTATTCAAGCTTGCACCCAGGAATGTTATCTTTTGAGAGGGTACCAGTTGTGATTTCTTTTCATTTATTGTGTACCCTAGGCATGTTAGAAGCCTTTTCACAAATGCCAGGTGCTGAAGAAGAATGTCCTTGTTCTCTGCTTGAATGAGACAGTTGTCCAAGTAAGGATATAATTGTATACTTCTTTGTCTGCAAATAGCAATTACTGGTGCCAGGCACTTTGTAAAGACCCTGGGCGCAGTAGATAAGCCAAAGGGCGGTGCAGAGAATTGGCAATGCATTAAGCCAGCCTTGAAATGGAGGTATCTTCTGCAGGATTCCCTTATTGGGACATGCAGGTATGCCTCTTTTAGGTCTAATGTCACCAGCCAAGCATTCTTGCCCAGCATGGGCAGAAGCTGCTGCAAAGTTAGCATTTTGAATTTTGAAATGTCCAGGAATGTGTTCAAAATTGATAAATCCAGTATTGGCCACCAGGCCTTGTCCTTTCTGGGTACCAAGAACAGTCTTGAGTAAAAACCTTGTCCTTTTTCCTGTTCTGGTACTGGCTGAATAGCCCCTATATCCATGAGGGACGTAATCTGTTTCTGTGCCTCTGCCCATTGATTTTTTGGCAGATCCGGCCAACCGTTTGCCATTGGCAGAGTATGGAAATGGAATCTGTATCCCTGTGATACTATGTTTAGCACCCACTTGTCCTGGGTTATTAACTGCCAATTTTGAGCAAAAAGTGCTAATTTTCCCCCTAAGGGTGCTGCCAAAAGGTAAGTGCTTGGTGATGGCAGAGGGAAGTCATTGGGACTGTTTTCTGTAGGGTTGCACTTTATCTCCTCCAGATTTGGAGGTAGAAGCACCCCATTGCTTTGATGTATAAGAATCTTATGCCTGTTATCTAGAACCTTTAGGGCATCTGGATTTGCCCCTTTGAGCTCTGTTGGACACAGGAAAGGACCACTTTTTTGTAGGCCAGTGTCTACTGAATCTTGGTGGCTGTACTTGTAAGAAGTCTTTTACAGTTTGCATAGACTTAGCTTTGTCTTCCATTTTCTTTAAAACCTCTTCTGCCTTAATACCAAACAGAGTATCATGCTCTAAAGGTGCATCCATTAACTTAGCTTTAACATGATCCGGCAAATTTTGCTCATTTAGCCAGGCATGCCTCCTAATCACAGATCCAGTAACTGCGGCCCTGCAGGAGGCCTCTAAGGAATCAAAACCACATTGCAAAGTATGCTTTCCATCTTGTTCAGCTGCATGCAATAATTCCTGCAATTCTTTATTTTCTGCACATTCAGAAATCAACATAATTTTCTGTTTCAGCAATCCCATAACATGTTGTTGATACTTGAGCATATGAAACTGGAAGTTTAAGGCCCTAATTGCCAAGGTTGCAGATGTATAAACCTTCTTTCCCCATCTATCCAGTGCCCTTGAATCTCTGTCAGAGGGGGTAGGATTCTTTGCTGTTGAGGCCTTAACTCCCTTTGGTCAGCAGCAGGGTTTCTAAATAAAAAGAGTCAGGGGCCCTGTAATATCTGTCAGGCTTGCTGGGAGCCGGAGGTAAAGAGTCAAGAGTCAAGCCTGACTCCGAAAACACATCATCCACAATGTCTAAAACAGGAAGTATGGCTAAAGGTCTGTGATGAGGGAGAAGGAAATCCCTGAGCCTCTTTTTTGATTCTGAGAAATCCTGACTCTCCCAGTGAAAATGCTCCCTCAAAGTATTGAAGGTTTCTCCAAATGAATAATCCTCAGGAGGTGATGCAGATGGGATAGATTCCTCTGCATCAGAATCCTCATAGGAAGATATAGATAATTCCTGATCAGAAGAGGGATCAGAAGAAATAGAAACCTGATCTGAAGATTCATAATCAGTGTCTTGCCTAGGCCTCTTATCAGGAGGGGGTTGGGAACCCCTGATCAAGGTAATTAGGTCTTCAGCCATTTTGATCATCTGTTTTTTAGGCATAGCAGCCTGTGCATGTGGCTCATGCATCGTTTTTTTAGCTTTAGAAGTTGCTTTTGTCTTTGGTTTTGCAGCCGTCGTCGGTTTTATTTAAAAATATTGAGGCCTGAATACACCCTCAGAAGCCGGTGCCTGCTCAGCGGCTCTGGACCCATCCGAGGGAGAGACATCCATGGGTACAACACTTTGAGTATCTCGTGGCATGCCAGACTCCTCATGGGTCTCGGTAGGGGCCTGCGACTCGAAAGTAGCGGGTATCAGGGGCTGCGAAAGTGCCTCACTGAGTACTGGCGACTGGCTTAGGAGAAGCTTTGTCATCGATTTTGGACCTCGACGGTCTGTCTCTGTCCTTTTCTTTGTGTTTTTTGTGTACTCTGGTAGTCAGATTGCTATCCGACAACATTTCAGGGTAGTTGAATCTGTTTCCAAAACATTTTGAGGCAAAAATATACCGACGCTTAATACTGCGTTGGTTAAATCTAGCACAAAACCGACAGCCAGGCACATTGTGATCAGGGCCTAGGTAAGGAATACAGTATAAATGGAAATCCTTATGAGGTATTTGCTTCCCACAAGTAATACAATTAACTTTTTCTGACATTGGTATGGAGCAAGAAAAACAGTTTCCCCAACTGGGTACTTAGCTTTAGTGAAGACTTCGGTTCTGAAACTCGAACTCGAAAATTTCAGGAGTTGGCCGACCGGCACTTGCGAACTGCTTCAGCTTCGGACACCGTGCAGCAAGAAAGACTAAAGAAAATGGCACCGGCTGCTTGTTTTATACCCCTGACGACCTGACATCATGGAAGAGGAGACAACAACCGACGCAGGACCCAAGACTTACCCAAAACCTACCAGCAGATTACCCAAATGTAATGACTGCAACAGTGAAACACGAAGAACATCTAGATAGCAAAGGAAGGAATACCACAAAGGTAAAGAGAGAGGGCCGTACCACCAATGGTTCTTAAAAGATTACCAAACGGGTAGAAGGAAAGAGAAAAATGGATAAATATAACTGTAAAAGTGAAGATCAATGAATATAACTCACTAATGATAAGAGAATAAACCAATTTTCTCACAAAGTATCAAAAAGTTTCCACTTAGCTGAGAGCTTGGCTGAAACGTGGCTATGCGGCAAACGAGATCTGAGATAACCGGGAGAAGGGCACTGTGGGTAGAAGCTTAGCTTGAAAGTTTTTTGGCTGGCGTGAGCTTGGTACTAGGCCGGCTCAGAACCAAACCCATTGGTGATGAATGGAAAGAAAATTAACAACATCAGATCGTAATTTTCTCTTATAATTATTAGGCTTGAAACTTGCAATACTCATGGATCACCAAACAATGTCATAGCTTAATGAAACACAGGATCTTACTCAAAAATTAGGTAAAGTTAATAGAAATGACTCTAATGCTTAAAATCATTCTCAGCAATTAAAATCCAAAAGTCAAAACCAAGGAAATAAGAGTTTCATACCAAAGGTGTATACAAGTCACTGTTCTGCAGCAACCAAGATATTTTTGGAAAACTGTTAAACAAGTCTCCTCTAATAAAATATTTCGAAATGTAAATTCCTATGCAACATTTCCCTGATCTTTTTTCTCACAATGAGCAAAGCTTAAGTTTTCCTCTTCATACCGCCCTTCTCAGGCTTTTGCTAATACACTTAATGCTACAGCAACCACTTTTTTGTTGCACTTCATTAATAAACCTCCCTTTTACTTCAAATCAATATCTTACAAAAAGCAAAAGAACATCTTTATAACCTACATTACCTATAAAACCACACTTTCATATAATTCATCAAACACTACTACCGTATGGCTTCCAAATCTTTTGCAAACATTTAATTTGTATATTTAACATAACACTTGTTGCTATTATTATAACACTGCCTTGTTATCACACAACCTAAAGTCACTAATCTGTTCCAACTAAATGATTTTAGAGCGAGCTCTGACATAAAAGTATATCTTCACACTAGAAACACTGTTAAACAAACAACATGGACTAAGCCCAAAATAGAGCACATTCCCAGCCAAATACCCACTTGTTGAAAAATTCTCAGAAATGGAAAAATGGCTTATTTAAAGATACTACCTTTTTAGACTTAAAAAGCCTTTGATAATGTCAATCACTGATTACCTACTGTAAAACTTAGTGCTTAAGGATTACCCAACAAATGTATGCAACTGGTTTAAAAATATTTATATCATGGATTCTTCATATTATGCATAGGCTGTCACCTCGATTCCACCAATAAACTGTTTGAAGGAGTCCCTCAAGGCTTCGTTTTTGGTCCCCTTCTATTTTAATCTAGTTATTAAATATCTTACTACATATCCACATCATCTTGACATCTTTTCAATTGGCTTTGGAATACATATAACTCTATGAATTGTACCTCTGACTGAATGAATACCTCCTTGTGTTATAACTACTTAAATGTTTCCAGGTGTATATTATGCTATATAGTCTATATTACTAATTTCATAAGGATTTGCAATTATGTATCTCTGTCTCTCTGCACAGACTGCTGGGTAAAGAATTGAAATGGCAGTTGAGATTAAAATCCTTTATTACGCCTGGTTTGAATGAATATGTAACCATCAAGCCTGTTCTAATATCTAAGGCAGAAAACATTTAAAAGTTTTTGCTCTAGTTTCATACTACACAAAAAGTAAATTTTTTCCTGTTTGAAATAAGTATTTTTTCAATAATTCTTTTATTTATTTTTTCAGTATTTGTTTGTTATAAACAAATATTTGGGATGTATAAATGTCCTTAGCAAACATTTTGATAAAATTTATGTCAACAATAATAATATTATATCATCTGGGGTATGAGGTTGATACATCTAAGTATGTGCAGACATTTCATAGTTGTATGAGATTTTTTCTTTGTATATCTTTGTATATTTTGATAAAATTATTTAATTCATAGACATTTTAGAATGTTTTCTTAGGTATTGTCTTCTAGGAAATGTATAAAGAAGAACATTTTTAAAAAGTGAATTTTTAAAAGGTGTTCCCTTTTAAATGTTAATTGGTTAACATATAGGGAAAATGGTATTTAAGTAAAGGGTAGCAGATGTGCATGTTTCTTATCTGATGAAGTCTAGCTTGTAGACGAAATCGCTCATATTTGGAATTGTCATTTTGTTATAAAGACTGTTTTACCGCAACAAGGTGGCCTGGATTCTTTTTACTTTTATTAGTATTTGGTTACTTTTTTATTCTTTGAGTTCTCTGCACAGACTATCTTATCTTCCTTCAGCAACATACAATGACTTATTTGTATGTGTTGTTGCTTTCCTGGGTTGGGTCGAAACTGAAAAAGGGACACTGTGACCAGCTCACTCACCCAGTTAACACAACATAAATAAGTAAACCTACATAGCCACATCTGAGGTAGGGACAGGGGCTGTTTTGGCCAGAAAACTGTAGGGAATGAAGAAAGTATAGTTGTATAAATCTCACTCACCTGTAACAGTAGATATTCATAGAATGCACTGCCTTACTTGTAAATGAGTAGAAGTGCCTTGCTACCTTCCCTAAGGCAGTCCATCAAAGCTCAGAATTCCTCCCACTGCCTGTCTGTGGGTGTGAAGGATCAATAACCTAGCAGGACCAGGACTGCCCTTCAAACCCACAGACAAGATCCCAATTTCTAGGGTCCAGAAGGAACAGCAGATGGAAATGCAAGCTTTGAGAACACCTATTGTTCCAAACCAAAAGTCACACACAGCAATATGGCTGCTAAAGAAAACTCAACGTCAACTCTAACAACCAAAAAAAATATATACATCCAACAATATGGGGACTGTGGGAGGGTACTGCTATTAAGGCAGTGTGTTTTATGAACATCTACTGTTACAGCTATGTAGGACTTGCACAACTGTACTATGTTCAACAAACACACTGCCTTACAGGCATATGGGTAGATTCCCAAAGCCTATCCAGCCTGAGAGGTGGAAGGATAAGGGGGTCCAAAATCCTCTAGAGAACAGTCCTTGTGAAGCCTGCTTTGGAAATAGAAAAGGCATCCAGCTTGTAGAGCTGCATAAAGGTATTGTCAGAGGACCAAGTTGCTTCCTCCAGAATTCTTCTAGAGTCCACCCCTTTTGCAATATGCCACGGAAGAGGAAAAGGGCCTGGTGGTATGTGCGCCTTTACCTTGCCTGAATTCACCTTGTCATGGTGGGTGTAACAAAAAACAATACCAGAGGACAACCAATGTGTGATGATTTGCATAGAGATGGGCTGACCTTTCTTTGCTCCGAGAAGGAACTAAAAAGCCTTTCAGTCTCTCTATAAAGGGTTTATGCCAAGATAATACCGGAGCTACTGATGCACATCAAGAGTATGACATATCCTTTCTTTCTCTCCTGTTCTTAGGTTCTGGAAAGAACACAGGGAGATTAAAAGACTGAGAATTAATTCTGCAACCACTTTTGGCATGAAAGAAAGATTAATGCACAACACAAACGTATCCCTGTGGAAAATCAGGTAAGGCTGTCCTGGCATGAGCTCTTGCAGCTCATTAACTTGCTTTGCAGATTTCAGGGCAATAAGCAAAACTGTTTTCCACGTTAAGAACTTGAGATCAGCTTAAGCTGCTGGTTCAAATGGTGTCAAGGTCAATTTTACAAGAACACCATTGTGTGCAGGGGAGATACTCATCATTACTCTCATATCCAAATCTCTTCATAAACTGTTTTATCAAAAGAGAAGAAAGACGGGGATCCATAGGCAGACAAGCAAAGATCGCTGCTAAATACAACTTAGTATACAAATATGATTAGTCATCCTGAAGTAGCTCACACAAATATTTCAAGAGCAGAGGAATATTAACCTCATTTTACCCCATGTTTCCATTTAGGTACCACTTAGAAAACCTCATGCATTTGTAAGCATAAGATTTTCTAGTAGCAGATGATTTTCTGGCCTCCTTTAACACCTGCTGCACATCCTCATGAAAAAAGTGCCTAAACAGAGTCAAGGGTGACTCATCCAAGCAGTCAGCTGAAGTTTCTCCAAACTGGGGTGCATCATTCACCCCAGAGACTGTGCAGTGGATTATCCCAAAAGGCAACAGAGAAAACTAATAGTGCAAACCACACACAACACATCTCGGAAGTCTCCTGAAGCAATAAGCAATGGGAATAGGATGATATGCATCCAGGGTCACCATGAAGAAGTGGTCAAGCAACAGGGGAAGCACTGTCTGCAAAATGAGCATCTTGAACTTGGGGACCTTCACAACCATATTCAGAAAGGAAAGGTCCAACACTAGTCTCCACGACAGCTTTTTTTTTTTTTGGGGAACAAGGAATATTCTGGAGTAGAAACCTCTCATTTTTTCTAAAGGAGAGACCAGTTCTATGACCCCTGAATCTAGCATTTGCTGGAGTATAAGAGGGAATAACATGTCTGGTCTGGCAGATGAAGGGAAACCCCTTTAAATGAAGGCAGACGTTCTTTCAACTGCTATCTGTAGCCCCTGCCAACAATGTTGAGCACCCACTTGGAAACCACTGATGGCCAAGGCCACCTTGTTGACAACTAACTTTAGAGACATGACATCTCGAGGGGGACTTAAGAAAGACAGGTGCCATGCCTCAGCATTGTAATAAGGTGGAAGGGGGACTATTTTTTGGGAAAGGAGCCACTCTTGTTAGGCTTCAGGGGTTTTCATCTTGCTGTTTCCCTTTACTGCCTTAGTTTTCGTTAGGCTGGTCATCTGTTTGGAAGATTGATGAACATTATCCTGCTTAAAAGAGGGAAATCTGAGAACATGAACATTTTTGACACCCTCTGCATGATTTGTCCTTCCAGTGTTGAAGGATTTGATTACCTGCTGTCCCACAAGCACAGACTCAGGTGGGGCATTCAAAATCTCATTTTTTAACCCTTCAGAAAAGTTTAGGCTATATAACCAGGCATACTTCCTTATCACCACTGACGACACTGTATTTCTAGCAGTAGTATCAGCCCCCTCTCCACGGCACTCTTTAAAGCATGTTTTGACACTTGGAAACAATGAAAATGATATCTTTGATACAGACCTTTTGCTTAGTTGGTAACAATTCAGCAAATTTGTCTATACAATACATACATCTCAATACAAACTTCCACATAAAAGCCTGGTAGTTAAACTCTTGGAATGAGGCAGCTTTGTTTCCCTAAATCTAGCCAATATCTAAGTAAAAAAAAAAACTCTGTTTAGGTTCCTGAACCAGTTTGTTATCATAGGAAAAGTACAGTTGTATATATGTAGATGTTCGAGTGCATTCACTGCTGCAGTCATTACATTTGGGTAATCCTGCTGGCAGGTAGCCCTCAGCCGGCCTGAATTCCAAAGTCTTGGGTCCTGCGTCGGCTGCTGTCACCCCTTCCCTGACGTCAGGTCATCAGGGATATAAAAGAAGCAGCCAACACCATTTTCTTCAGTTTTTCTTGCCCCAGATGTCAGGTGCCCCTAAAAAGGGTAGCTGAAAAAATATTTTGAGCTCTCTCTGCTTACTGCTTGCTGCTGTGGGATGGATCTGCAGTGTTCTTAAGACTCTCAGTCTTGCTGGCTGGATTCTGCTAAAATTCAAAGTCTAGTTATATTTGCATTCACAGTCTGTTGCATACAGAAACTTGCAGAATATACACTGATGAGAGAATATACTTTGCAGCACTTGTCTTTAAGAGCAGTAACCAATAACTTTTATAATAAATAAAACTGGACAAACGTTGCAGCTTAAAAGTACTGTTCCAACTTTACTTCTCATATAGTACAGATGATGTGAGAGATATAACATTTACCTTGGGACTTGTGTCCCTACCAAACCTCTCTCACATAGCTGGATTTATACAGCTCTTTATATACACTTTTTAGTCATGCATAAACATATTTTTGAGGAAACACATTGTTCTGTATCCTGTAGAAACAATACTAAGCTTCCTTGTTTAACAATGTCTTGTAAGAAACCAGCTTTTCTGACAGTGTGAATATCCTGTAACAGTGTCCTGATGTCCATGTAGAAAAACATATTTTTGAGGAAACACATTGTCTGTATTCTATTTGGATCTGTGTATATGACCATATGTTCTTGTACCAATGCTGATAAGCATATCCTGTTTTTTATGAAGAAAAACATATTTTTGAGAAAACACATTGTCAGGGATCAGCTTTTCTGACAGTGTGAACATCCTGTATTTTATATGGATCTTTGTATCTTGTGCCATCCTGTTTTTCCATGCAGAATAACATGTCATTGTTCTTTAAAAGCAGATTTTGCATTTTTGTTCTTGCATACATCCTGTTTTGAGTCTGTAAGGGAAAAATTTCCATTCTTTAAAAGCAGATTTTGTATTTTTGCTC